>NC_044383.1:138969882-139594882 GCF_006542625.1 Nomascus leucogenys | reverse complement strand
AATTGTTTATTCTAATAATACAGTTATAATACAAACAAGAAAACCTACCAAATTAAACATAAAATCATGTTTGTGTTTTTTCTAATCAAACTAGATATCTTATGATCATTTTGGAATGGTTTTATGTGTTCATTATTAATAATATGAATTGAAAGTTCAATGTGGTGTATGCGTTAGATTGATTCACTATACATGTATTCCAACATCTTTCTAGGTTGCCTTTCTGTGTATCAGAGACTGTGAAACTAACACCTCATGTCTCAAAAAAAAAAAAAAAAGACTTACAAAAAGGATTTATACGTGTTTATCATTCTGCTGATACTATGCCCTTGCTTGGCCCTTGAAGTAGCGGGGAGACCATAGTGTGTTAGAAAACAGTTTTCTTAATCTAGTAGATGGCAGTTGTTCTGGTTGCTACAAATTTACTCTGAAATCTCAGCTAGAATGTTTTAACCTGAAGCCAACAAATGTGACAGCAGTTACTTAATGGCCCAGCTCTCTGATTGTGTTATTCTCTGAGCAGCCCAATTCCCAGGGTTGTTCTGGAAACTCTTTATTGAAATCCATCCTAAAACCTGCCCCTATGATTCTTCTGAGAATTTTATAAACATCAGTTCATGCTTAAAAAAGCTGGAATGTTTTCTATCATCTGCAAATGGATTCTTATTAAAGAATAATAACAACCTATTATGATTGTATTTGGAATGCTTTTTGGGGCATTACGTAAATTGAAACTCCTATCTAAATGAGCTTTCCTCCATCTAAAATACCGAATTGTAACCATAGTAAAAATGAATATTCTGCCATTTATGTAAACCCATTAATCACCACTGAATTTATCTAGTAATAAATGTAATAAGTTGTATCTCTTTGAAATATATGGTTGTAAATTGAGTTGAGTAAGAGAATAACTGAATCTTTCTTTACCATCAAATTCTTCTTTCTGAGTCAATTGGATAGAGTACGTAGTAGTCTGTAACAGGTTTAAGTGCTGTAGTAGCAACTCAGCCAATCTGCCTTTACTATCAGTTTATAACATGAGTTTGAAAGGAATAATATCAAACTTTTTGTGTATTTTTTGGTAGAGACAGAATCTGTATCTATCTCATAGTTTTTATCTCCAAAAGTAATATTTCTATACATTATGTTAATTTAGACTAATTATTATTTCATGTCAACACAGTAACATAATCAAACCAACTGTAAAAATCTCTGAAAACATTTTTAAAGAAAAGCCGATATAAATTGGCCAGAACATATGGGTAGGATTGCCCTCAACAATATTGTGTCTTGATGAACTGACGATTTCAGGCAACCAACTCCTGCTAGATAGAGGCTGGAATTTAATATGTAGCATTATGTAGCCTCTTTGTGTAATATTATATTTTGAATACAATGAAAAACTTTATGATCTAATTCTTATATCTCAAGTTTTAATGTAACAAACATTTGCTGAGGGCCATCTACTCTGCTAGGTATAGACATTGAGATGGAGCAATTCCTTATGGCCAGAACTGAGAGGGCACAGACTTCCAGTGAGACTTCCCAGAGCTGTGCTGTGTGCAAGCATCTATTCAATAATATGCATTTTTTCTATTTACAATATGGTCTGAAGAATCTCTTTGCATGGTATAACAGAAAAAAATAATAAAAACTGTACATGCATTCTATGGTTTAAATATTTGGCCCCTCTGAAACTCACGTCAAAATTTAATCTCCAGGCCAGGCGTGGTGGCTCACACCTGTAATCCCAGCATTTGGGAGGCCGAGTTGGACAGATCCCCTGAGGTCATGAGTTCGAGACCAGCCTGGCCAACATGGTGAAACCCCATACCTACTAAAAATACAAAAATTAGCCAGGAGTGCTGGTGTGTGCCTGTAATACCAGCTACTCAGGGGGCTGAGGCAGGAGAATTGCTTGAACCTGGGAGGCAGAGATTGCAGTGAGCCAAGATCGCGCCATTGCACTCCAGCCGGGGGGGGACAAGAGTGAGACATCATCTCAAAAAAAAAAAAATTAATCTCCAATGTAGTAGTTTTTGAGAGGTGGGGCCTTTTAGAGGTGATTGTCTCTCTGTCTTCATAAATGGATTAATCCATTCGTGGATTAATTAATTAACGAATTAAAGATTGATGGATTATCTTGGGGATAGGACTGGTGAAAGAAGGAAAAAAAAGATCATAAGAAGAGAAAGAGAGGCCTGAGCTAGCATACTCATTCCCCTCACCATGTGATGCCCTGTGCCACCTGAGATTCTGCAGAGTAACTATCAGCAAGAAGGCCCTCACCAGATGCAGCCCCTTGACCTTAGACTTCACAGCCTCCATAACTGTAAGAAATAAATTACTTCTTTCTAAATTACTCATTTTCAGATATTCTGTTATTAGCAACAGAAAACAGACTAAGACAACATATGCCCACACACAAGATATGTAATATATTGTAGCTATTCCTCCCAGTTTTAAAACCATATTGGGCTCATTTCAAATGCTGTCTCAGTGTTAATCCACTGGGATCCTATATAGTATAAGAGCGCCTACACCAAAAGATGATTATCTGGAAATATAATTTAAAACTAGAAGAAATTACTGCAGTTCCCGTTCGAAAGGTGAGGAAAACCATTAATTTTAATATAACTCATTTTTCATCTAGCTCACTCAAAGAGAATAATTTAATTCGAAAAGATCAAATGCATTGATGGAAATATAAGTTTCTAAATACTCAACAGGAGGGTATTGGTAATGAAAAGAAACTTGGCTTTCATCTTTATGTGCTGAGCTTTAACATTTTAATGAATAGAGCATTTTAAATAGAGTCAAAGGCCTCCCATTTGATATTAAGGTCATCCTTTCTAGAAAGGCCATGTTTGCTCAAACTATATTCAACTTTGAAATATCTTTTTTGTTTTATTTCTATTTTACTATCAATTATATATTACTGTAATTGATAGAAAATGAAAAGCAAAAAAAAAAGGGTTAGGTTTTCACAGATACTAAAACAAATGCTTAAATAAGCTTACAGGTAATCTTTTCTTTCCTTCTTTCAACCAATACACAGTAAATTTGATTTTTCAAAAGACATAAATTTAAAATTGGTTGTTTTGAGCTGAGAGGATTCAATGAGGAGTTAGCTTAGTCTAATGGCAAGTCCTTGAAATGATTGATTATAGGAGGACTCACTGGATCTCAGACATTTTCTGAGTTAACAGTACAGGTATCTATAGGAAGACACTGTTGCCATCCCTACAAAGTAAACACATGGGTGTGTGCACAAGCACAGCTATCTCATGTTACAAATATTATAAGTTGATATACTTACCATTGCAATTTAATGGGAAAAAAATTGAGCTATCAATCTAGGTACATGAATTCAAATTTAAGACCTGCTATTTATTTTACTAATTCATTCTGGAGAATAGGCCTTCTCTTATTAGAAAATGTGCAATAAATAAGATAAAGTAGAAAATGAGTCATATATTTGTAATTAAGTATATTTTAAATATGAAAACATTTATATTAAAAGCATGTTCAAAAGAATATTATGCCTTTGGATTTACTATTTAAAAAGAAGATATTTTATTTGCATATTAAAAGGCCAGTGAGGCACATTCAATCTAGTTTTCCCTTTGAGCTTAAGAAAATTCTAATTTTATGACTTGCTGAGCATAAGATGAAATTACATTTTTTTGCTTGCTTTCTGGAAGTTCTTCCTTGCCATGCCATAGCTCTTCCCCCAGTGATTCTCAATAATAAATGAATATCAGAATTCACTGTGGATCTTCTAAAAATGATGATGCTAAGGTCCTGCTTCTAGAAATTCTGATTTAATTGGTCTTTGGGAAGCTTGCAATTGTATTTACAAAACTGTATTCTAAGATGTCTTTGGAAGTTTGGGATTGTAATTTTAAAATTATCCTAGATTACCCTAATGTGTCCAAGAGTTTTCTTAGATAAAAGAAGAAGCACCTATTTGCCTCATGAAAGTAGCCGTCCTTTCATTGTCCTAACCTCTAGGTTGCTAATAAGATCTAAATCCTACATGGAATATCTGATACCTGTGAAAACAGGATGTCATAGGGTCAATTTTGTGGTCTGTTGGTGAAAGATGGAAGTACAGATGGCAAAAATGGGGAAGCAACATTCCTCAATTTATAAAGTATCAAGTGATGAGTACAAGGTTATTGAGTCTTTCTTACAAGTTGATATACACTTTCACATGCATTGTCTATTCTCATCTTCATTCAAAATTCCAGTTATTCAGGAAGAGTTTTTATCTCAGTTTTAGAGTTGGAATAAACTTGTTTTATGGTGATGAGGATAAGAGCAACATGTAAACTGGTTTAATGTAAAAAAGTGAATTTATCTTGGAATATAAGTTCTTGGAAACCCAGTGTTTTTCTGCCATGCACTCTTATTCTTATAAAATCAAGTGTACATATTCGATCACTGTCAGCAGGTTGGTAGAACACACATTCCTAATTAATTTTTAGCAATGGTGGTGGAATGTAATTAATTCCCTTCAAATCTCTTTTACAACCCACTTTGTTAGCAGTGAAATGTGTTTGAAATATGAGTTCCTAAGTTTAAAGTACAAGTAATATATACAGTTTCCACATAAGACTCACTAACCCTCAGAGAAAATCACACTCAGGACCTGAACTTTCTTAACACAAGGCTATAAATAACTCAGAACCTGGAACATGATAGAAATGTACTACGTGAAATAACATTTCATGGGCATCTGTTTTGCATGAATCATTTTTCCTGATGATGTAAGAGTGTAACAAGTAAAGCCAGATTGTTTGGTGTCTAGTAGGAGGAGTTGTACCACTCTGGAGGAGTGGTGTAACTCTGGAGCAGTGGTAAATGATGGGTACTATAGTAACCACAAAATAATGCGCTAGAAGAATGTGTTGGCCAGCCTTCAACTTCGCAAAGATCCATGCCTCTGATACCCACCCTTGTTCAGCCTCCCCTCCCCATTACACTAAGGTTGGTCTGTGTGACCAATACCTCATGGAAAAAGTGATGATATGTCACTTGTAAGATTATTGACTGGCATATTGAGTGCTTGTTGTACCTTTCTCATGGATCACTTGCTCTAGAGAAGCTACATCACAACCAGCCCTCAGGAGACGATTATGTAGGGAGGTATGGAAGCCTCATGCCAACAGCCATGTGGGTGAAATTGGAAGCAACATCTTCACCCCCAGCTAAGTCTTGAAATGACCACAACCACTTTACTGCATCCTTGGAAAAGATCTTGAGCTAGAAGTACGTACCTAAGCTGCTCCTTGGAAAAAGCATTAGATGATAAATGTTTCCTATTTTAAGCTGCTGAGTCTTGTAGTACTTACTTACATACCAGTGGATAATGAATACAGTGGCTATAAGGGAGGAAGAGGGAGGGGGAGATCTGTTATGACTAGAGAGCTGGAAGAAAGCTTGGATTTGAAATAGGACTTAAGATGGTAGGGCATTCAGAAGTGGAAGAAGAGCACAGGCATCCCACAATGATGGATTAGTCTGTGTTAACGCTTAAAGTTGCATTGCAGTTGGCATGATTGATGGAAGGTGAGAGATGGGCCACTTCACCTCCCCCCATCCAACCCAAACACACACATCGACAGGAATGGCTAGCAGTGATGAAAGTGTGGGAGGGCTTTGATTGATGGAAGGTGAGAGATTGGTCACTTCAGCTTCCCCCTCACCCACTCATACACACACATAGGACAAGAATGGTTAGTAATGGTGAAAGTGTGGAAGGGCCTTGAATGCCAGCCTGAGGAGTGTGTATGTTGTCAGCTAGAAATCTGTATTTATAGGAAACAATTCCAGCACTTTTGGCAATGAATTAGAAGAGAAACTAGCAGCCTGTCAGGGGAATAATGAGTCCTGCAAATGTTTTGGCTCAGGGAGCGGAAAGGAAGCTAGAGGGGAACAATTTGGTACACACTATAGAGGCCTAATTGAGGGGAGTGATGGCTGAATTGATGAAGGGGGAAAAGAAAGGGGAGAAACGATGACTCGTATTTTCAGGCTGCAGGTCATGGAAGGAGAATGACTCCATGAATCTAACATAAAGAACACAGGAAGAGGGAATGTTGAGAAGATGATGAGAACTAACCTGACACATAAGTAAGTTCTTACATTTGTGCAGCACTTTGACATTTACAGAGTAATCTGGAGCCATGATATTATTTGTTCCCCACAGCCATTCTGTGGAGAAAGGACAGACTTCATCTTCATTTGGGAGATGAAGAAAACCAAGGCAATTAGGTATAATGAGCTCAATTAAAGTCACAAAACTGGTCAATAGCACATCTGGGACTAGAATTCATGTATCTTGATGAATAGTTCAGTGTTTTCCTATTACATCTAACTGGTAATGCAATCTGTAGTATAATTTTTAATAAAATGCTATTTAGGTATACGTGTGTGTGTTTAGGGCAGTAGGGTGTGAAGGAAGAAGTGAGGGCAACAAAACTGCCCCATAGGTATTTGTACCATCAACCTAGAACATCAGTGACTCACGTTGGACTTAACCATTTCAGGGACTTACCATCAGACTAGGGGTAAGAGAGCTCGTTTTTTCTCAGCCTTTCTCAGCTTCTCATTAACAGATTTACTACCTTCTCTCTGAAACTCGTATTTCCTTTATGTCTCTTTATGTCTATTGAAAGATTTTCAGATCTTTGAAACTACATGCTAACAAACATGATTTTTTTTCTTTTTTTTTTTTTTTTTTTGAGATGGAGTCTCACTCTGTCGCCCAGGCTGGAGTGCAGGGCACAATCTCGGCTCACTGCAAGCTCCGCCTCCCAGGTTCACGCCATTCTTCTGCCTCAGCCTCCCGAGTAGCTGGGACTACAGGTGCCCGCCACCACACCCGGCTAATTTTTTGTATTTTTAGTAGAGACGGGGTTTCACCATGTTAGCCAGGATGGTCTCGATCTCCTGACCTCGTGATCCACCCGCCTCGGCCTCCCAAAGTGCTGGGATTACAGGCATGAGCCACTGCACCCGGCCGTGAATTTGAATTATATGAACAAAATGGTTTATAAGTACACACCATGTTTCTTCTATATGAACTTTCATTTAAGAGGTGTAGATAATGTTATTGATTAAAATACCAGTAGTGCACTGGAATTCTAATCTAGTTTTTAAATTTATTTTAAATCAAAAGTAAACAAGCAGTTACACCTACACTGAATTTTTTTTTTGAATGGTAACACAAACTTGTGAACATTTTGTCCCTATTTTGAGACAGACAGTCTGATAGATTTACCAGGTAACTGGATAATTCGAGGAGAATAAGATTCCTATTGTTAAGGCACTTTAGGATTGTCATAAACATGTATTTACCAACAGGAAATTTTCTGATGGGAAATTGACATTTTTAGAACAGAATGTTTGTGATTTTATGCTTTAAAATTATAGTTAAAACAAGTTTAAGTTGTGTTTGCTACTGGCTCTGCATTAACTCTAACATGCAGAAGCAGCTTAAAGAAATGCATAAATTCTTCCAGAAGCCCAAGGAAAGAGTTCACTGAGAAAATACTATTTGAGATAGGATTGAAAAGATGAGTAGAAGTTCAAAATGAGGATATAGTCCAGGGCAGAGCACTCCAGGCAGTTAGAGGAGAAAAGGCAAAAAGACATGGAGAGTTAATGTATTTCCTGATATTTAAGTAGTTTTGTGTTGTTAGAAAATTATAAATGGAGCAATTAAGGCAGGAATTGGCCAGGCATCAGTTATTAAGGTAGCTTGGATGTGATGGTTACATTGACAAACTTGCTCTAAATATACAGATTTCTTTAACATATTTTGATATAGAGGAATAATGTAATAAGAGTAGGGTATTATGAATATCACTCTGAAGTCAGTTTGAAAAGTTAAAAAGAGATAAATACAAAGGAAAAGAGAATTTATATCCAAATAAGAGGAGATGAGACCTGAGCAACTCCGGAAAGAAGATAGAGACATAGGAATTATTCAGCAGGAAGAAGGAGTGAATCTGGTTGAAGCAAATGGATGGGTAACAGTGCCATGATGAAGATGAGGGAGCAAATTATTTTTCAACAAAATGTATAAGCTACAGGTTGTGTAAATCTCAAAGACTGGGTTGGTGCAGTTCTAACACATGCAAATGACAGGCAGCCTGCCGAGTCTTGCATGGTGGCTTGAAAAGAAAGGCAAAATCCTCAGTGGAGCCTTTTTATCATGTTGGAGTTGGAAAGAGGAAGAGTTGGTGAATTCAGAGGAACAGGAACAATGGGAAAAATTGGGTGAAAATTGGCTATAAACATTCTGATGCAAATTAGACCTATAAGAAATTGGAAGACTGCGATTTGACAAGTAGTAATATATGCTAAAAAATGAAAGCAAAAATAAGAAGAAAATAGAAAGAGATAGAAGTAAAGGAAAAGATGTGGAACACAGCAAAATGTGGAAGATAATGAAATGTATCTTGAATGACAGGAGAAGCAAGAAGAATTTCAAAATTTAGAGCTGTTCTGACTAATGTAGGATTTTGATTCACATGTAATTCAACATAGGAGACTTTGGAGACTGAGAAAATGTGTTTCTTTTTCTATGAGAATACATTGCAATTTCTGTGTAAGATTCATACGGTTCTCTTAGGCAGTCTCCTTCTATAAAAGAACAGTATGTCCCAGCAGTCCAAATCGGATATTCACATCTTCCAGTAGAAATGTGCCTGCACCAGGGTTGGTGAGATCATTGACTGGCTGCCCATGCCAAGTCTTCTTAAAATCTTTTTTTGCCAAGTGTTTAGGAAGCAGCAATTCAAAGAAGAGAAAATTGATTCATACTCATTGGTTTCAATTTAAAATTTTTCTTTCTTAGCATTAAAATCACATTTTGAAAAGATGATAGCAAAATCTCCTCTTTATTTTTAATTATAGTGGGTTTAATGTGCACAGTGCATTCGTTTTCCCCAAGACACTTGATTCATCTCTGGGCACACCAGGCACTTTTAACGTGAAAAAAAGAGAAGGGATCCTTTCTAAAACAGACATTTCTTTTTCTTTCATTACAACAAGTTTTCTTACATGAAGATACTCCAGACTGTACATATCAAAAGTCAACTTTTCCTAATATGCAGAGAACTGAAAAATAGTTTGTTTCAGTCAACGTCTACGTCATTGCCTCTACTCACATTTACTTATTTTGCAAGTTGTTTGAAACTAACACCTCAGTCTAATGTTATGGGCATGATCCTTTCTACATGAGAATATCACTTTGGAGATAGCGATTTTTGCAGGGTTTATAATATTGTAGGAATTAGCAAAGTCCATTTTAATAGATTAGAGTTAGGTGATCTATAAAGTCAACCTTGCTATGAGATTCAGCAAGTCTGTGTTTATAGAGCTATGTCTTGATAAGTGTGACAACTATATCCACTGATAAGTAAAAGAATTTTGAAGGAAAGCAGTTTTTTGTGGTTCTCTTGCTCCTTGGCTTCCTGGAAATGAAAGTCACAAATCTGTCCTCAAGCTTCGTCACAGGCCTTTTCAGTTTCTGTTCTTTCAGAGTGAAGTTTCTTTCTGTTTACATCCTGTAAATTTGAGAGAAACAGAAATGAGAGATGACAGAGTGGATAAAGTGAAACAGATTCAGCCAAAAAATAATGTTCACAGAAGTTTATATATCAACAGCTTTGTTACTGTTTCTTATTCTAACTTTGACTCAACAGTGAAATTGAGTTTAGATTAGATGAATTCCACAAAAAGAGAATAAATTTTTGACATGTGCCTCAGTAATTCCATGGCATTTAAGCAAAGAAAGGAAAGATCAGTATCGTTCAGTTTCAACTAAATGTTCTGTTAGCTTTTAAAGTTTTGTGTGTGACATACCTTATAATCATGAATATTATGCACAAATGCTTTTACTTTCATGTTAATATTCTAAAATGTCTGTTTAGCTACCTTCATCTTAGGGAATAAGATTAAAGAAGCGGAAAAATTTACATAAACAAAGGTTTATCTCAAAGTATTTATTGAGTGCCAGGATATTCTCAGTGATGAATCTATTGTGATGTTCAAAACAAACAAAATACTGCCTTTGAGGTGCTAGCATTATCGTGAGGGAGATATAATAAGTAAATAAGTAGAAAACGTGTTTTAAATGGTGATAAGTTCTATCAGATAAATAAACCAGATTACATATAGGGAGTTCAGGGTAGTGATTGGGAAGTATGTTGCTATTTCTCAGATTCCTTTTTTATTGCAATGTTACATTTGTCTTGAATAATTTGCTGACTTCAAGAAATGGTGTATTGTTTGTTGGTAATTTGACAATACCATTATGGTTTTTTACAGAACATTGCCTCTGAGCAAAGAACTAATTTTTTAAGTGTAGTTAAGGACCCAAATTATGTGCTAACAGATGAGAAAGAGCTAAAAATAATGTGTGGGCAGTAAACTGTAATACAGAGCAGAAGAAAATTTGAAACCTAGATGGTAATAAAGGATGTAAGATAAAGAAACAATGTTAGAGATACATGGGATAGAAGATATAATTGGAATTTCAGAAGACAGAAAAGAAAGAAATAATATTTGAATAAGTTATCTTATTTGAATTGGTAATGGCTGGGAATTTTCCAAACTTGATGAAAGACATCACAAACTAGATTCAAAAGTGTTACAAATCTCAAGCATGATAAAAAAAGAATAGTTTTTGGTCTCCTATGAGAGTGTTTTTATAAGTACAGAATGGTATCATCTTCAAAAAAAGACTGTTCATTTCTTCTTTTCTAATGTTAATATCAGTTATTTCATTTTATATTTATGTTGCTTTTCCCAAAACGTCAAAGAAAATTCTAATTAATAAACGTATTAGTTAACATTTCTGTGAAATTCTTGTCCTTAGTTGATTTTACTGTTCACCATTTCAGAAAACATTTTCTATTGATTTTGGCCAACAATTATTATGATTAGCTATTTTCTTTCTAATTTGATGCCACTTATATATATTATTGGATTTTATTGGATTTTCTCACCATCTGTGAATATGTTCATATAATCTTTTCCCTTTAATTTTATGATGTAATGGGTTGGGATAATAGAATTTCTAATTGTGCTCCATCTTAAATTCACTGCTTTGTTACAAGGTATAATTATATTTATACAAAGCTAGATTTTACTTCTTATATTAATTTACAATTCTTTTCTTCCATCATGCTAAATAATGTCATCCTTAACTGTTTTTTGTTTTTAATTCATTTTTGTCATATTTTATATTAAATTTAAATGGGGCTGTGACATGAAATGAGGAACTTTCTACTTGTATCTAAGGTCTGGAGTAGTACAGACAATCTTTAATTTCTAATAGCTTTATTGAGATGTAACTCGCATACCTTACAACTCACTTATTTAAAGTACACACTTAAATGGTTTTCAGAATATATAGTTGTAAAATCATCACCACAACCCGATTTTGGAACCTTCTCATTATCTCAGAAAGAAACACCCACACTCCTTAGCCTGCCCCAGAAACTCAAGCCATCCTCTCTCCTCCAGCCCTAGGCAGTTGTTAACCTACTTTCTGTCTCTATGGATTTTCCCATTGCCCATTCTGGTGAGTTCATATAATCATTTAATATACAGTCTCTTGTGATTGGCTGTTTTCAATTAGCACAATGCTTTCAAGGTTTATCCATGTTGTAGTGTGTTGATGAATAATATACCATTGTATGGATATACTCCATTTTTCATTCATTAATTAGCCAAAGGACATTTGGCTTGTTTCCACTTTGGGGCTATGATGAATAATGCTGCTATGAACATCCAGGTACAAGTTTTTGTGTGGACATTTGTTTTCCTTTTTCTTGGGTACATACTTAGGAGTAGAATTGCTAAATTAAGTCGAATTTTTACTGCACGCCTCAAGAATTATAGCATACTAATATACTCATTGTCTAAAATTCTACTAGTTATTAGATTCCTACAATATTAAATTTTGGAAATAAATACGGATTTAATTATGTTTAAGAATGTCAGTTAGGCATTTTATATTCTTTGAGGATATGTTGTACTTTTTTTCTTATGTTTTTGTGGAATATAATATATGAAAGTCAGAAGAATTGAAACACACCCATAAACATGTTTAGGTTCATCAAATCTGAATATGTTAAACCAAAAATACATTGATGGCCACCTTGAGAATCGCTTAGTTTTTCAATCAGCCATCTTAGAATCCATCACAACTGAATCCAACCTAACAAAATTCAAATGTAACATAACATTTTCTATTTGGTTGAGATTCAAATTAAAGGAAACATAATTTACATCAAAGTCAATTAGAAGCTTTGCAGAAACCAGTTCAAAACATGCTGCTCCATCAAAAGGAGCTGTCACAGTTTACCTGGCAATGCGCCAAAGAGTAATTTAGAATTAGCACAATTGAGTACTTACTCTCTACTGTGCAAAAAATTTACCAAAGGCTGAGACATAGACATTATATTTAAGTCTCTCAAAGTAAATAACTAAGAATTTTGTGTTGTATTAAGTTGCACACCACAAATGCAAAAAGTTATTTCCAAAGTATCTGTTTTGAGTTGTTAATTACGTGGCTCTAGTAGTCACTCCTTTTTAATGTTTGTAACAGTAATATATATGGTTATAAGACTTTCCAGCTGGGTGCAGTGGCTCACACCTGTAATCCCAGCACTTTGGAAGGCCGAGGTGGGCGGGTCATCTGAGGTCAGGAGTTTGAGACCAGCCTGACCAACATGGTGAAACCCCATCTCTACTCAAAATACAAAAATTAGCCAGGTGTGACGGGGCATGCCTGTAATCCCAGCTACTTGGGAGGCTGAGGCAGGAGAATTGCTTGAACTTGGGAGGTGGAAGTTTCAATTAGCTGAGATCACGCCGTTGCACTCCAGCCTGGGCAACAAGAGCCAAACTCCGTCTCAAAAAAAAGACTTTCCAATATAACATCTATGATACAAATTTCAATACATTCCAGGCCAAATGAACCCTTATAGGTGAAAAACACAGTGATCCTGTTCTGAGGATATATTTTGAATGCAGAAAGGCGTGTTTGGAGGTGCGTGCATACATGTATATGAGTGCTGTATTATTAGTCTGTTTTCACACTGCTATAAAGATACTATCCGAGACTGGGTAGTTTATAAAGGAAAGTGGTTTAATTGACTCACAGTTCTACCTAGCTGGGGAGGCCTCAGGAAACTTATAATTATGGCAGAAGGGTAAGCAGTCATGTCTTACATGGTGGCAGGTGAGAAAGACAGAGAGAGAGAGACGCCTAGGGAAACTACCATTGGTAAAGCCATCTGATCTCATGGGAACTCCCTCACTATCATAAGAACAGCATGGGGAAAACCTCCCCCATGATCCAACCACCTCCCACCAGGTCTCTCCCTCAACACCTGGGGATTGCAATTCCAGATGAGATTTGGGTGGGGACATGGAGCCAAACCATATCAAGGATATTTGGACTGGTGGATAATCACAGCATGTGAGAGAATGAAGACCTATTAATAAAATATCCACCAGAAAGGAAGAGTTGATCCACTTGCCAGATAATTTTTTTTAATTTGTAGCTAATATAAGGTTTTCACTGGGTAGCTATTTTCGTACTTAGAGATACTGTTCAAATGAAATCTCTAGTCTAGTAGGATAAACCAGTTGACCATCATTTTTTAAATTTTTTCCGTGGAGAACAAACCATCACTAAAATTGCTACTCAGTACCAAAACTATAATGGTAAATATCAACTTCAATGTTACACCTGCATTTTGGCAATCTAGAAGTAAAATTAAAAAACCAATAATGAATCTATTTACTAACTTATTGACAAGAAAAATTAAATTGAGAATAGGCCTTAAAGGGGAAAGAATATTGATAGACAGAAACTAATCTTTCTATTAAAGTTTTAGTTAATAGGGACAGATGTGTGAAATTTCAATTTTCAAAACCTGGAGAGTGCAGATAATGGGAACTCTTAAAGCAGAGTATATCTCAGTATGTACTTTTGAGAGCATTTGTTCTATGAGATATTCTTCAAAAAGAGGGTGAGTAGATAAATAAGTTTGTGAATCACACTTGCTGCTCCATGGTACGTTTTATGTTCTTGATATACATTGTATAGTGTAGACTCTAAGAAGGCTTACAGAAAATAATCAATTCCACTTTCTTCTATTAACTTTTAATTAATCAAGTTAGGTTTGATAAAACTAGGGCCATGCAGAACACACTGTTGGAAATTCTGCCATAACAAAATTCTATAACTTTATTACTTTTTATGTTCTGATTTCAGATGCTGAATGACATAAATATTTAATCATTTGTGAGATGGTAAATCAAGGAAAGGAGAAACTAGAGAATCCGTCTTGCATGATAAAATGTCATATATTATACATGTCTTTTTTGTATTAATTGATTCAATCAAATTCTCCTATATCTCACGAATTTTTAGCAATTTTATTCTTGGAGCTTTTAAAGCACCTTGTATATATATATTATAATATGTAGCACATATTATTTAATATTTTAATGTTATAAATAATAAAAATTTTGAAGTACACACAAACACACTTATTTTTTAAATTAACACTCATATACTCATTAATCAGGTTGAGAAATACAATTTACCAGAAACTAACAGTATTTAACAAGTTCTGTATCATTCCTCACTGATCGCATTGCCCTCCATTTGCAGATAAATTACTGTAATAAATTTAGTTTCAGCATTGAATAAAAAATTTGGGGAGATTTACTTCCTGTGTATTCTTTGATAGTATATTACTTGTAGTTATAGCATTATTGAGGTCTAATTCATGTGTTACTAATTTTATCTATCTCAAGTATACATATGTATCAGCTTTTGTAGATTTGTAGTTACGTATTCATCAACCAATCCAGTTTTATAACAGTTCTATCACTCCTCAAAGTTTCTCTCTTGATATTTTTTCTCCATTTACTGGTTGATAGATGCATATCTTTAGTTTTTGTGTAACATGACTAATTCTGTAAGCATTCATGTTTAAGCCTTTATGTGACTTTTGTATGTTTTCCTTTCTCTTGGTTAGATACCTAAAGGTTAAATTGCTGGGTAGTGATGGTAAGTGTGCTGGAACAATTGGACGTCCACATGCAAAAAAACGAATCCAGGCATACAGCTTATATTTTAAACAGGCATTAACTCAAAATGGATTATATACCTAAATGTAATATGCACCCAAAAATCTTCTAAAAAGATAACATAAAAAAATCTAGGTGCCCTTGGGTTCGGTGATGAGTTTTTAGATACAACACTAAAAGTAGGGTCCATAAAAAAACATAAGTTGGACTTCACTAAGATTAAAGAGTTCTGCTGTGCAGATATATTGTTAGAAGTGGAAAGACAAGCTACAGACCTCAAGAAAATATTTACAAAATGCATAAAGAATTATTAAAACAATAAAATAAAAAAATAAAAATGGGCAAAAGATCTAAATAGACTTCATTAAAGAAGATATAAAGATGGCAAATAGGCATATGAAAACATGCTCAGCATAAGATGTCTTGATGAACTACAAATTAAAAAACAACAACAATGAAGTTCCATTACTCACCTATTAGAATGGCTACGATACAAAACTCTGACAATACCAAATGATGGCGTGGATGTGCAGCAGTGGGAACTCTCATTCCCTGCTGGTGGGAATGTAAAGCAGTACAGTTACTTTGGAAGACAGTCTGGCAGTTCATTACAAAGTTAAGCATCATCTTATCATATTATCCAGCAATTGTGCTACTAGGTATTTAACCAGACGGGTTGAAAACATATCTACATGAAAATCCCCACATGAAGGTTTATAGCAGCTTTGGTCATAATTACCAAAAACTGAAAGCAACCAAAATATCATCAACAGCCTAGGTAAACTGTGGTATATACACATAATGGAATAATATTCAGCCATCAAAAGAGGTTAACAATCAAGTCATGGAAAGACATGGGAATCTTAAATGCCTGATAATAAGTGAAAGAAGCCAGTTTGAAAAAGCTACACATTCTATGATTCAAATTATGACGTTTTGGAAAAGGTAAAACTACAAAGACAGTAAAAAGATCAATGGTTGCCCAGTGATTTAGAGGGAGGGAAAGACGGATGAAAAGATGGAGCAGAAGAATGGGATTTTCAGGGAAGCAAACTCTTCTGTATGATACTGTAATATTGGATGCATGATATTACATACAATTGTACAACACAAAAATGAACCCTAATGTGATGTCTGGACTTTAGTTAATAGAACTAATATTGCTTCATCAATTTTAACATACATATCACCAATGCAAGATGTTAAAAAATAGAAAAAATTGTGAGCTGGTGGTAGGGAGGGGTGTATGGAAATTATGTACTATCTGCTCAATTTTTCTGCAAAAGAACTGTCCAGAAAATAAACTATTGGTTTTTTGAACAAAGGTATGCACTAAATCCAACAGAATTTAGGAGTGTATACATCTGGCATGAATGAAAAATGATATATTTTAATTAAAATTAGGGCAGTCACCGTATATGTGAGGCTGAGATATCAAATAATTTAAATAAATAAAAACAAGTGGGCTTCAAATTTCTATTTACATAGTTTGAGCATTTGGACTACTGTCAAAAATTCTAAAAGTATTATTCTAAACCACTTCAGTGGGTTTTATAAGTAAATTCTAGAAAAATTAGAATTCTTATTTATAAGGCCCTAGTTAATTAAATGTTAGATAAGCAATTGTTAACAGTTCTTGGCAGATAGCAGGTAAAAGTTTTGGGCACTGAAAATGTTTATAAACGTATGTTCACTATCTCACTTTAGTTTGTGCTAGGGAATTGAACTCTAAATATATTTGAAAATATATAAAGAAATATTTGCCCGAGTAATTTATTAAAGTTGTAAATAAACATTTGCAACTATTTTCAGCAGGGCATTGTACTAGGTGCTGAGGTTGTGGAGATTCTGTTTATAAACAGTTTGCAATCCTGAGATAATTCTGGGAATAAGGTAACATGTATGACCTGGCAGAAGATGAATCCACTAGGGATGTCTTATAGAATTCACTTTCTTCAAGTATTGGTCCAAATGGCACATTCTCAGTGGAGTGTACCCTGACTCACCCTTTAAAATTGTGAATTCTTCCCATCACAGCAGTCTGTACCCTTACCCTGCTCTAAGATCCCCTGTAGCATTCTCAGCTACTGAAGTATTATAGAGCGTATTGATTTTCTTAATTTTATTTTCTGTCTCCCCCTGGTTTCTTTTCAGACACGCTAGAATGCCACCTTCATATGGGTGGAATTTTTTTTCTCCTGTATTCTATTCATTGGTTTGCATATTTTAAGCACTTTATTCATATTTTTTGGGTTAACAAACGAGAAAAGAGATCTTGGAGTACACATGAAATGCTTGGGAAAACAATCTTAAAAGAACAAAATCTTCATGTCAGGGAGAAGAGAGACAAGTAACCATAGGCAAGGTTGTATTGTAGAGTGTCTTGGATAAAGCAGTTGTTTCTTCTAGCACTTGGTTTAGTATGGTCTTTCTACGAACTTTATGAGTTACCATTGATAGAGCATGATGCAGGCATTCTCTGAACAATTACAGCAGCAGCATTGAATATAGAATATCATTAGAACCATTAGAATAAAAAAATTTGAACCATGGAAAGAAAATGACAAGTTTGAAAAAACAAAACAAAACAAAAACATAAAACAACAACAAAACAGAAAAAGAAAATCTGGATCTGGATTTGTAGTTCCTCTGTATTTTTATTCTTTTTGAAATTGCCAGCCATATGGTACCTTTTTAAAATCCGTCTTTCTCTGCAAATTTTATTCTATGCAGAAAGACCAATGTAGCTTTTGTGGCACACTGGATTTTGAGCCCACAAAATGCTGGAGTAAATCATGAGAAAGAAGCACAAGTAGCCCCAGGTAAAGACGTTATCACTCCCTATTTACAGTCACTTGCTCAGTGAGTCTAGGCCTCAAGAACTTGTGTGATTTTTTCCAGAACATTGACTTCCATATTGTATTTATTCAAAAGTTAAAAACATAAAACACTTGGTTAATACACAAACATTTTGCTTTGTGGCAATGGAAATAAGCATTCCTGCTAAGCACTTATTGATAAACTGTGAAGGACAGCCACTGTGGCTATGAGAACACTAGAAGTTTGAGAACTGAGCTGGTCCAGTGTACTTGAGTGTCTCAGACAGGCTGTCCTGAAATCTAGTACTGCTAAATCCTATACCAGCCAGTCTGTTCCCTCAATCAGCAAGGTCACCATGAAAATGATTTAAAAAAAAAAAAAGAAAAAGAAAAATCGACCTACTCATTTTCATCTGGTTGAATCATGTTCACCCTTGTGAACATGACCATGACCTGTGTCATGGTTCAGGATACTTAGCCAGTCCGGTAGCTGAAACTATGGCCCACTGGCCTGGGCACCTTACCTTGGGAACGCTGTTGTCTTCATTTCTGGACTTTGGAACAAACGGAGCAAGGTCATTGTTTAGAGCTAGAGTAACCGCTACTGTAATACACACTTTTAAAATAATACAACCAAAAATTTACATTTTCACGTGTCCTTCACACTGCTGACACACAATCTATCTCCTTTACAATATTCCTTTCAGTACATTAAAAAATTAAATATAAATTAATTAATTAACATATGAACTCCAGCAACAGCAAGATAGAAATTTGTGTGAGCTTAAACATTTTAAAAGAAGTTTTTATAAATCAGGGCTATCAAATGGGCTTACGTTTCCTTTGGGGAAAAATATCCCTTCCTTCTCTAGTTCATACTATCCTCCTTCTCACAATCTAGCTTCACAGTAACTTATTTTGGGAATATAATTGCCTCTCAGTATTTGTGGAGTGTTTGTTCGAGGACCCCTCCACCCTCCAACACCATTCACAGATGTTCACATCCCTGATACACAATGTTATATTAATGTTATATATAAATGTTATATTATGTTATATATAAATATAATTAATGTTATATTAATATAACATCTATTAATACCTATATCATACACACATTCTCACACATACTTTAAGTCATCTCTGGATTACTTATAATACCTAATACATTGTAAATGCTTTATAAATAGCTGTTATAATGTTTTGTTTAGGGAATAATGATAAAAAAGTCTGTACATGGTTCATCACAGACACAAATACTCTTTTTTTTTCAAATATTTTCTATCTATATTTAGATGAAATCATGGATGCAGAACCATGGATACAGAGAGCCAACTGTATATATGAGAAAGACTAAATTTATTTTCCTTTCCAAGTCAAAACAGAATACTTATAAGTATTATAAATGTGAAAAAAATCCTGAATCTTCTTTTTAATTTTTCTGAGACACTTTCAATATAGAATGAAGTAGAAAGAACACTAAATCAGGAGAGAAAATATTATAACTAGGATTCTGTTCTTACTTTGTAACCTTGCACAAATCTCACAATCTCAAGAGCATTAATTCTTTCATCAGAAAAATGAAAGCAACCATAAAAATCCCATTGATCTACCTATGTCACACTGAGTTGTGGGGACCAAAAGATAATGAATTTGTAAATAAACACGTACTCATCAGGCCTTGTGACAGTGGAAGACATCTAGTAGCCACAAATCAGCATACAGGAAAGTGAATTGTAATATATCTTAGGAAAGGCATGCCATTATTTCAGGTATCTCAGCAGAGTCACATGCATGAATAGCTGTGCCTGGGGCTCACTAAAGCATTTGATTTTCTCTTTTTAAATTTTACTAAAGGCAGAAGTGCATAAATTCTGCCATTTCACATTATTTCAGGTTCACTGTCAAATACATATTATTTAGAATAATATTTAAGCCTTCTTTTTATAATCATATTTAAATATAAACACTAGAAAAGCTTTTCTGTAAGATTTTATAAACAATTTGATGACTGTCAATATAGTTCAGCCAATGACTCTTAGATACTTTAAAATACTCTGTACATTATTAATTTCATATTTGTAGTTTTCCACTAATGCCATCCACTGTGTGTGTAAAATGGACCAGTAGGCATAATGTCCAATGACAGTATTTCTCAGGATACTGGCGAATATGTGAGCTGGTTTACAGATCTTTGACATTTTCATAAGTCCAGTCTATTTTATAATATTATATAGCTATTTCCCACATATCTCATCCTCCAATTTAAGCACATGAAGTAGGCTATGCTATTTATACATGTTTACTTTAGTCCATTTGGGGGATACAGTTATTTTTTCTCAAGATTATTGTAATATAATTTTTTTCTTCTCTGCTCTATCCTAAACATAACACCATCTATCTCTTTGTGAGAGTAATTTTATTTTCTTTTTATTTATTTTTAAAATTGAGAAACAAAATTACATCTATTTACTATGTACAGCAGGATGTTTTGAAATATAAATACATTAAGGAAAGACAAAATCTAGCTAATTCACATATGCATTGCTTCACATATTTCTGTGATGAGAACACTTGACATCTACTCTCTTCTCATTTTTCACAAGCATACTAAATTATTAACTGTAGTCACTATATTGCACATTAGATTACTTGAACTTATTTCTCCTTACTGGAGTTTTGACCAGCATCTCACAAACCCCACTCCCCAACCAACCCAGCCCCTAGTAACCACCGCTACTCTCCACCTCTGTGATCAGGTCGTATTTGCCTTTCTGTGTCTGGCTTATTTCACTTATCATACTGTCCTCCAGTTTCATCTATATTGCTGCACATCACAGGATTTCCTTCTTTTTATGTCTGAATGGTATTTCATTGCATATATGTACCACATTATCTTTATCCATTCATCTTTTGATGGACACAGGTTGATTCCATGTCTTGTCTATTATGAATGGTGCTGCAATAAACCTGGGACTGAAGGTTATCTCTTTGGTTTGCTAACTTCATTCCCTTTGGATATGTACCCAGTAATGATGTTGCAGGACTTTTCCTTAGTTCAGCTAAAGATGGGGTTCTTTGTCCCACAGCCATGGAAATTAAGGCTCACAGACAATTTGAATGGTGAGTAAGACAGAGTTTTATTGGGTGAAAAAGAAGAAAAGGGGGAAACAGGGGCTTTCGCTAGGCCAGAGTCCCTCCCGCCCACCGCTTGAATCTCAGGTTCCACACAGGAAGAGGAGTGGCCAGGCTCCTCCCCACTGCAAATGGCACAAATTTCCCGAGGCTCCACAAAGTGGGCAGGCTGGTTGGGGGTCTTCTGGGGAACCCCTCCCACCTTGCTATCTCAGTGGGATTGCTGGATCATATGGTAGTGCTCTTTTTAATTTTTTAGCAAATGCCTCACTGTTTTCTATGATGACTGTACCAGTTTACTTCCCTGTCAATGGTGTGTGAGGGTTTCCTTTGCTCCACATCCTTGCCAACACTTGTTACCTTTGAAAATAGCCATTCTAACAGATATGAGGTGATATCCTATTGTAGTTTCAATTTGCATTTCCTTGATAATTAGTGATGTTGAACATTTTTTCTTTTACCTGCTGGCCGTGTGTGTGTGTGTGTGTGTGTGTGTGTGTGTGTGTGTGTTTGAGGTCTTTTTTCCATTTTTTAATCAGGTTGTTTGTTTTCTTGCTATTGAGTGGTTTGAGTTCCTTATATATTTTGGATATGAATCCCTTATCAGATGTATAGTTTGCAGATATTTTCTCCTATCCTTTAGGTTGTCTCGTCACTCTGTCGATTGTTTCCTTTGTTAAGTAGAAGCTTTTAAGTTTGATGTGATCCCATTTGTTTATTTTTGCTTTATTATCTATGCTTTTGGGGAGATACCCAAAACATCATTATCCAGACCAATGTTATGAAGCTTTCATTCTATGTTTTCTTGTAGTAGTTTTACAATTTCAGGTTTTATGTTTAAGTCTTAAATCTATTTTGAATTGATTTTTGTACTTGGCATGAGATAAGGGCCCAGTTTCATTCTTCTGCATGTGGATATCCAGTTTTTTCAATTCCATTTATTGAAGAGATTGTCATTTCTCCATTGTGTGTTCTTGGCGCCTTTGTCAAAAATCAGCGGTAAATTTCTGGATTTACTTCTGGGCTGTCTGTTCTACTCCAGAGTAATTTTTAATAGTAAAACATTTTATTCCCTGCTTGCTCATTAGCAGTAGATTGTCATTTGGTTTGTCTTCAGTGAAGACATGTGAATTACTGCATTATAAAAGTCCAGAAATATACTAATCTCCTCAATTGTCTGTATCAAAAGTTTACTCCATCACTTTCATTTTTAGAGTGTCGGAAACTTATTTACAAAGTCCCTCAGTAGCTAACCCCCTAACTGATTTGTCTGTTTTCTCCAAGTGGAACACATATATGTAATATTTTGCACCAAGATGCATATTATGATGAAATTTGAAGTATTATTTGAAGTGTTACTTTGATTCTCCCTAGAAAATGCTAATATACAAACCCAATTTAAATGTGAAATGCCCCTTTCAATCATAAATACTCCAGTGATATATAATCATAAATTGCATTGACCAGACTTAAGACTTCATTTCAATTAGACATTGAAACTTACTAGGTTCTTGGGTAAGTTCTCTACAGTTCCTCGGATGACAGAATACTTTAAAGTGCCTTATGGAAATATTCTTTCTATTTCTTCAAATGTATACCAAATGATAGCTCCTCTTTCTGATTTTTCAATTCTCAGGGCTAAGGCAAACTCTTTTTCTGTATTCCTCCCAGCTCCACTCTTCATGAGGCAAACTCATACTTAGAAGACTATAGGAGGGCTTTGCAGACACTCCTCTGTTAGACTAGAAATATGAAAAGAAAGTATATCCAAGGAAGGGAATATTTAGGGCTGTCATATCACTATGAACAGTGCCCCAGAGCAAATAGGATACAAACCTCTTTCTTCCTGTGACATTAGACAATGCTAATTGTTTCCCTGGAGAAGAGTCAAATCTGGGAGTTCAAGTCTGCAAAAGGGCTGTGTTTATTTTACACAGTAGCCTGCTTTTTTATTAAACCACTATGGAGAAAAGTTTGGAGGTTCTTCAAAAAACTAAAAATTGAGCTACTATATTATTCAGCAGTCCCCCTGCTAGGTATATACTCAAAAAAGAAAGGAAATGGGTAATATCAAAGAGGTATCAGCACTCCTATGTTTGTTGCAGCACTGTTTACAATAGTTAAGATTTGGGAGTAACCTAAGTGACCATCAACAGATGAATGGATACAGAAAATGTCATGCATATACACAGTGGAGTATTATCCAGCCCTAAGATCCAGTGATTTGCCACAAAGAACTGGAGATCATTAAGTGAAATAAGCCAGGCACAGAAATACAAACCTTGCATTTCTCACTTATTTGTGGCATCGTGTCGATTTGTTTTGGGAGACAACCTGAAAGCAAGGTCCTGCCAACTTGCCATCTGTATTCAATCTTACGTTCTCTAGAATATTTTCATACTACAGGAGTGCATTGTCTTCTAGGAAATTAGATTTCAAATGATGTTTTAAGAAGTATACACATTTTCTGGTATTCAAATAGGGTTTTAGGTTTTTTTTGGATCATATTTTATAGGACTATGTGTTTGAAAATTACCCCAAAATACGTGTGTACAGAATATAAGCATATGTTAAATTACCCACAAGTTGTCAACTCAGGCATGAGTTTCCTATTTCCTTAAAATAGGAAATTTAAGTTGAAAGAGAAGACATGTTAATGAATTAGGTAAAGTATAGAACATTTTATTTGGGCAAAATGTAAACTTTACTAAACCTTACGGTCAAAGACTTACAGTAAAAATAAAATTAAAACTAGCATCAAAATTTATAGCTGATTCAGAAGAGGAAATTAAAATTAATTGGATATCTTAAACTAAAAAAATACAGGGAGTTGTGAACATGCATCAGAGTATCAAATCATTTTTACTCTAGGGATGTCTTGTTTTCATTCTGTCACCAATTTTTGTGACCTTAGTTTTTGGCTGATTTCCCTGTTTGACTTAATGACCAAGATGTTTTCAAAGCTGAATGATTCACAAAGTAATGTGGCACCTTTGTTGTTTGTGTCAGGAACTAGCTTTAAACTTCTTGAGCTTTTTAACAGTAAACATTGTCAAAAACAGTCTCTTGATAATTTATTGCCTTAAGTTATGCATTTAGCCATTAGCAGACAAGAGATAAACAATTGTATGCCCTCGGCAGAAACCAGGTAGGTACAGAGAACTCTTTAACAAAAAAATAAGAGAGGTAGGAGAAAAAAAATAAGATCAAATATGTATCTAACAGATTTAAGAGGAGATGTGAAATATGAATTGGCTACAAATTTTCCAGAATTGGTAATATACGTGAATTTTCATATGCAGGAAACAAAATGAATCTTAAGTACTATAAATAAATATAAACCCACTCATGGGTTACATCATAATGACAAAGAGATAAAACTTAAAGCCAGAAATAAAACACAAATTAACTGTGAACTAAAGATAACAAGACTGCAGTGAATATGTTAAAAGTAACATTGAAAGCCAAAATATAAGGGAATATAGGAATGTAAAAAGTGGTTCAGACACTGTAGACAAGACTACACCACTTTCTAGAAAAAGTAAACATGCACTTACCATTATGGTCAAGTAAGGCACTCTTGGGCATTTATCCCAGAGAAATGACAAGCTATGTTGACACAAATTCCTGTACACAAATAGTCATAGCAACTTTATAATAACACAAAACTAGAAACAAACAAAATGGCCTTCATAGGGTGAATGGTCGAACTAACTGTGGAACATCCACACCATAGAACACTACTCAACGATGAAAAAGAACAAACTACTGATACATACACAGCGACCTGGATGGATGTGAAGAACAATATGCTGAGTAAAAAAAGTCAGTCTCGAAAGATGATGCCCTCTGATTCTGTTTATATAACATTTTTTGAAATAACAAAATTATAAAGATTGAGAGACAATAATAGAAAATAGTAGTTGCTGGGGGGTTGAGTTGGATGGCTGTGATTGTTAAATCATGTCTATCATGAGGGATTCTCAGAACGGAACTCTTCTAAATTTTGACTGTGTTGATTGATAGAAACTACAAGTATGTTAAAACTGCATAAAAGGAATACACTCAGACACGTGAGTGAATGCAAAATACCTGAAATCAAAGATTCATAGACTATCAACATCAATTTCCTGTTGTGATATTTCACTATAATTATGTAAAATGTAATCATTAGGGGAAACCAGCTGGAATATATAAGGGATTACTCTGTATTATTTTTTACAACAGCATGTAAATTTCAAAACAATAAGTTTTTTAAAAAGATTTACTGTAAGAAATAAAAACTAAAAAAGAGATTAAAAAGGAGGGGATTGATGGTCAAAAATTCAAAGAGAATTATCAGTTGGCATATTTCATTCCAAATGGTAGTTGGTTTGTAGAGTACAAAATACTTAAGGGCTGAGAGAAAATAAATATTAACTTAAAATATTATATCCAGCTCAATTTTCATTTTTAAAAAAGCAAGTAAATACTTTCAAAAACACAACTAAAACTGAGGGTGTTTTTGACATACCTCACTGTTATAGACTGAATAATGCCCTGCCCTCCAAATGTATATGCTGAAGCCCTGACCCTTGATGTATTTGGAGACATGACCATTAAAGAGATAATAAAGATTAAATGAAATCATAAAGGATGGGGGCCTAATTGGATAGGATTGGCGTCCTTACAAAAAGAAGAAGAGATGCTGAGCTTTCTCTCTCCTCTGTGCAGAGAAGAGGCTATGTGAGAACACAGTAAGGAGGTAGCTGTCTACAAGCCAGGAAGAGAAGACTTGCCAGAAACCAACTCTTAGGGCACATTAATCTTGAACTTCTGGCCTCCAGGGTTATTAAGAAAAATTTTCTATTGTTTAAGCCACTCAGGCTGTGGCATTCTGTTCTGGAAGTCTGAGCTGACTAAAGCAGACTCATGCACTCACTAAAGACACTTCTGAAAAATTCACATAAGGAAGAAGAACTGAAATCAGGAATAAAATGATGAGTAAAGTTACAGTGATGCATATCAGGGAAGATCAAAATAAGTAATGACTGCACAAAATAATATTAAAAATAAGGATTGGATTGAGAAAATATACAACCGTAATAGAATTATTGAGCAACAATAATATACACATTTGAAAACAGTGATAAATATACAAAAGATCTATTATTTGGAAAGAAGTAGAGATATGACTCTTGTCTTTAACTTAAGAAAGCACATAAGGCCGGGTGTGGTGGCTAATGCCTGTAATCCCAACACTTTGGGAGGCCGAGGCAGGCGGATTACGAGGTCAGGTGATCGAGACCATCCTGGCTAACACGCTGAAACCCCGTCTCTACTAAAAAAATACAAAAAAATTAGCCAGGCGTGGTGGCGGGCGCCTGTAGTCCCAGCTACTCGGGAGGCTGAGGTAGGAGAACAGCATGAACCAGGGAGGCGGAGCTTGCAGTGAGCCGAGATCGCGCCACTGCACTCCAGCACTTTGGGCAAAAGAGCGAGACTCCGTCTCAAAAAAAAAAGCAAGCACATAAATACAAAAAGCTACCAGTAGAGCCTACTGTATAAAAGAGTGAAACTGAAATATTTTATTTAAACATAGGTAAATAATTCAAAAGAAATCAAGAAAGAAAGGGTTACTTTGGTTTAGAAGTTCTTATATAGTTTAAATACAAAATCTTTGTGAGGTATATATATCAAAAAAGATTTTGTTATGTGTGTGTAATACACACGTAATATTCTCCCAGTATATGGCTTGCCTTTTCAAATTCCCATTGGCGATTTTGAAAGCATGGACATTTTTGTGTTGAGGTATAATTTATCCCATTATTTTTCTTTATGATTAGTGATTTTTTTAATCTTAAGTAATCTTTGCCTCAACAAACTTGCAAAAATATTCTGTTGTGTTTTATTCTAAAATAGTTGGTGTTTATTAGGCTTATTTAGCTTTTTGTCCTATAAAAAAGATAGAGAAAAGAATCTGGACAAATTCAGCAGTGTCTTCTGTTTTCTTTTCCTTGAAGAAGGGAATGGGAGGGAGTGGTGGAACTATTCACCAGTTATCCCTTCTCCCGGTGGGAGCCTGCTGGTAGGGTTCCGAAGGAATAGACTTTGATTAGGTGTAGGTTAGAATTTTTCATTCTCCCACTTTTGTTTCACTTTTCTTCATATTCTCCATTTGCTTGCAATGTGGATAATTCTTAAGGTCTGACAGCCTATTTAATACTTCTGTTTGAATTTATGTCTAATATGCTATTGCAAGTTTTTAAAAAGTTACATATATATCACCATATGACACAGTGATCTCAGTATTTCCCCAAGTAAATAATACGCTCAAAATTCTACATGCAAAAATTTAGAGCAACTTTCTTCATAATCACCAAAAATTTGAAAAAACCTGTATATCCTTTAACCAGTGAATGGATAAACAAATTGTAGTACTTTTGTACAATGAAATTCTATTCACCAATAAAAAGGAATAAGACATTGATTCACACAAAGACATAAAAGAATCTTAAATATAGTTTGCTAAGCAAAGGAAGCTAGGCTTAATTGGCTACCTAGTAGGATTCTAAATATGACATTCTGGAAAAGGCAAGACTGCAGAGAGGGAAACCTATTAGTGGTTGCCAGGAGTTGGGAAATAGAGGAAGGGACAATATTTTCTGTAAAAGAGATGCGTAATAACAGTTTCATGAAGCTGTTTTATGTGGTAATGAGGTGATGAATACATTTCTTATACATTTGCCAAAATCCGTAGACTTTTCTACTACAAAGCATGAATTTTATTATATGCAAACTTTAAAAATTAATTATCATGTCAAGGAATCCCAGGATAGAATATAGACTGTGATAAATGGATCTAACCACATTACAAATGTATGATATATGCACTGATAGGATTGGAAAAAGATGAGTTGACTTTGTAACTTCAGAAAACAATGTTTTGACTGGACACTGAAAGGCTAAAGAAAAAAGTATACATAAACAATGTACTCTAGTTGGTCAATTTGTTTCTCACAGCAGTATGGGGTTATCAATTCTCAGAGTACTTTCCATGAATACTAAGGTTGAGCCAATAAATCAATCAATCGTAGATAATGGGAGCGAAGTTTCTCATGTCAGAGAAAGATGTTATAAATATGCAAAGAGTGACGGCTAGAGCAGAACTTACTGTGCTGTATTAGAGATGGAGACATGAACATACATCTTTTTAATATTTTACAGATACATGCAGGAATAAATACAGACAGGTATATATAAATGGGTTAGGATACACACATTGATTTTCACATCGTGGAAGCAGTGACATATCAGCAGCAATAAGCATACCCAGCCCCTCAGATCTTGGTGTCAAATTCTCATTCTGGAATTAAGGGAAACAGGGCTCCCTAGAGAAATGGTTCTGTTTGGGGGTGGGTTAGAGAAAAGATATAATGAGCCTAAAAATAAAGTGTGTTAGAAAGTAAGAACTCTAAAAAAAGAAGAGTTTGTATTGAAAAGATACAGGAATCCCACCTGAAAGTGCTCCCAATTGCCAAAGCTGGGACAATTTAAACACATTGCAAATAAATAATGTGAATATAAACAATGATAATGTTTGATTTTAAACCAAAGAACAAAATAAATATTTGAGCCCATACCAATAATAAATAAAGCATATATGCATAAATGGAAGTGAAGAGACAATTTTTTTTGCAAAATAATTCCAAGTAACAAGTGTAGAAATAGTGATGGAAATAGAAAATCACCAGTAGAACACCACAGTAATAGGTGCTACAGTCAGTATCTGCTGGTGAATGCTAAAATTAATTGGCAACTCAAGGGAAATAGGATATTTGCATAGCTTCAAAATATCTCTTCATAAATATGTACTTATTACTACTATAGTCAAAATATATGCCAATGCATTCTTTGATACTTCACTCACCAAGTGTTGGAGTTTAATACCCCTACTATCATAAGTGTAGTTTGAACTTAGTAACTTGCTTCTAACACAGAGTATAGAAAGGAAAAAATAATTTTACAAAGGAGAAATTTGGCAGACATGACCTTAACCAAGTGATCAAGGATAACATAATCAATTATAAGTCATGCTGACATCATGTACCCCTTGATATGTTGTGAAAAGAAGGGGACGTCACCTTTAAGATATTCCTCACCAAAGCTTGTCTCTTCAGTTTAATCACACACAGTAAAGGTCAGCAAAGTCAGGTTGAGGAACATGACACAAAATATTTGAAGAGTACTCTTCAAAAGTGTCAGCAATACAACAGAGAAGAAAGACTGAGAAACTGTCAGAGATTGAGAAAGGACACTAAGGAGACAGGACAACTAAATGCAGTCAGTATGGTATCCTAGACTGGATTCTGCAACAGAAATAGAATATTAGTGAAAAAACTGGGGAAATCCAAAGAAAGTCTCTAGTTAATGAATATATTTTCTCAATCACCACGTTCATTTGGCAGGTGCTAACCAGTTCAGTACAGCAAGTAAAATATATAAAAGGCAGGCCAGGTACAGTGGCTCACGCCTGTAATCCCAGCACTTTGGGAGGCCAAAGTGGGTGGATCATGAGGTCAGGAGTTCGAGACCAGCCTGACCAACATGGTGAAACCCTGTCTCTACTAAAAATACAAAAATTAGCCGGGCATGGTGGTGCACACCTGTAATCCCAACTACTGGGGCTGAGGCAAGAGACTCGAACCCAGGAGGCCCTGGGTTGTGGTGAGCCAAGAGTGTGCCACTGCACTCCAGACTGGGCAACAGAGTGAGACTCCGTCTCAAAAAAAAAAAAAAAAAGGTAAGAGAATTAGAAAGGTAAAAGCAACCAACTCTTGCCCCAAATAATTTAACAATACATTTTAAGAGTTAAAACAAAAGCATAGCAGTTTTGCTAGTTACTAAATCAATAATATTAAAATAACTATATTTCTATAATATGTCCAATAACAAAACATTTAAAAAATTAACATTAAATAAATTTACAACAGCAACAAAAACATCAAGCACCTAGAAATAAACATAACAGAATAGATGCAGTATTTCTACCAAGGGAATAAAACTGTACTGAGAAATAATAATGTAGAACTTACAACATGTTGATAGAGTTTTTTGCTCATTTATTTGACAAATATTTATTTATTGAATACATACTATCTACTTGCCAGTCCCTGTCAAAATAGCAAATTTTGTATGCATGAATATGTATATATGTGTGTGTGTGTGTGTGTGTATGTGTGTTTGACAAGTTTCTTCTGAAATATATGGAGAAATGCAATAAATCTAGGATAGGGAAGACTCACTTGAAAAAGAACAATACCATACAAGAACTTGCACTATTGGTTAGTCAGATTTGTTATAAATCTATAATTATTAATACATTCTGGTAATAGTGCAAGGGTAGATAAAAGACCAATGGCATAGAACATTGTGATGTGAACAACTGGCTTTATGACAAAAATGGCATTGCACTACAATGGGGGAAATGGTAGTCTTTTGCATTAATGATTCTGGGCTGCTTTAATATCAATATAAGAAAGAGTAAAATTTAATACCTTTCCCAACAATATGGGCTAAATACAGATTTGTTTAGCTTGAATCTTATGCAATTATGGAGATTTCTTAAAATACAACAAAAACAAAACAAAATTACAAATACAAGAGTAAGATAAAACTAGATGATTTTCATAATGTTTAAAATGAAAAAAAAAATACTGGAATCTGACAAATACTTACAGACATCACAAATCCTAAAAACTAACAACTTCCTTTACTCATTAACTGACTAAATTTTGATATACTTTATTTTTCCACATGGCTGCATAGTCTTCATATAACAATAATTGTGATATCTTCTTCCGTAGAGAGCATAAAAAGGCAATTCAGTCCTACTGTCATTGATTGAAATTTGCTTTTTTGTTTCTTGATAGCTGGGATGCATACAGTATACAACTTTATAAACCTACCTTAAACATAAAAAAGTGCAAGAATATGTTTGTGATAAAAGTCAAGATAATGCTGAACTTTGAACAGTTAGGGGCAGACTGGGGATATATCGGTGCTGATAGAATTCTACCAATGTTCTATGTGGTGGTTACCATAGACATTTGTTTATAGTAAAATATTTAGCTGTACATTTACCTTGTATTCGCTTTTTTTAGAAGTGAGTTATTGTTCATAACAAAAAGATGTAAACTCTCAAGAGAATTGTTAAATAGCACATTAGCAACAAATGAAACTAGAATTGTTAAATGCACCGTCAGACCTTAAGGATTGTCCAAATTGCAAACAGATGGAGAATATGAGGGAAAGTGAAACAATTTGTATGGCAGAATGAAATATTCTAACAAATATCCAATCAAAATCTCAGCAAAGGAATAAAGAGAGTTCAGAAAGAGAGCATGCAAAGGGAAAATGGATAAGAATTTAAGAAATTTGATCTAGGAAGCCTAAATTTAAGAAAATGTCTCATTTTGCATTCCTACCAGCCATGAGTCAGATTTCCTGTTGCTTTGCATTCCCACCAGCTTTTGGCATGACTACTTATTTATGTGTTTATGTTTTTACCATGTAAATATGGTATAGTGATGTGAATTTACACTTTCCTAATGATTAATGATTTTAACTATATTTTATATGCTTATTTGCCATTCATATGTCTTCTTTGAAGAGCTGATTTTTTAGATCTTTAGCCCATTTTTTAAATTGAGTGGATTATTATTATTTATTAAAGTTTTGTAAATTCTTGATATATTTTGCATACAAGTCCGTTGTTAGATATATGTTGTGAAAATACTTTGACTTGTCTTTTTTAACAGTATCTTTTGCAGCAACTTTAACTTTTATAAATCATAATTTAATTTTTTTAGTGTATCACAGTGTGTGTCATCTAAAAATGTATCTCCGAACCCAAGATCAAACAGACATTCTCCGATTTTAATTTTAAAAGGTTTATCATTTTATCTTTGGATTAATATTAAATTAAGTTGAATTAATTTTAGTATAAAGTCTGAGAGACGTGTCAAGGTTTCTTTGTTCTTTTATAGGAAATTTAATTATTCTAATTATTCACTGAATTGCCTCTACAACAGTGTCAAAATCAGTTAGCTGTATTTGTAAGGATCTGTTTCCTGACTCTCTATTTTATTATGTTAATGTGTGTGTCTACCATGCTTACTTGATTTCTGTAGCTTTATAGTTAATCTTAACATTAGGTAGCATGAACCCTCCAGTTTTGCTCTATTTTCAGAATTGTTTTGGCTATTCTAGTTCCTTTGATTTTCCCTACAAATGTTACAGTCAGTTTGTTGATATCAACAAAATAACTTATCATGTTTATTGATATTTTGTTGAAATTACAGAACAAAATGTGGAGAATTAGCATTTTAATAATATTGAGTCTTCCAATCTATGAAAGTGCTGTATCTCTCCATTATTTAGATTTTCTTAGATTTGTTCCATCAATATTTTGTGGTTTTTAGTATACAGATCCAGTACATGTTTTTATCTGATGTATATTTAATATTTGTACTGCTACAAATAATATTGCACATGTTAATTTCAATTTCACATCTTATTGTTGGTATACAGGAATACAATTGATTTCTTTTTGCACTTTTTTTGTATCCTGCAACCTTGCTGAAATAACTTATTGCATTTAATAGATTTTACTTTTGGTAGATTGTTTGAGATTTTCTATGTAAACAATCATGTCTTGAGCAAATAGTGACAGTTTTACTTCTTTCTTTCAAATGTATATAGCTTTTTTTTCTGAGAGAGACATCTTGATGAATAGTGAGTATCCGAATGATGGGATCGTTCTTTAGCAAAACACTAATGTGTTCTGTTAAACACAGCATGGTGTAACTGCAGACTTTATTTGTGTACTTTGTAATGTTAAGGAAATTATTTTCTATTCCTACTTTGCTGTGAGTTGTTTTTTATTTTGTTTTGTTTTACAAATGAACATTAAATTGTATAACATATTTTCTGCATCTATTTAGATGATCATACAGTTTTTCTTATTTACTCTATTAATATGACAAATTACATTGGTTGATTTTTAAATGTTGAACCAGACTTGTATTCCTGGAATGAACTTCGGTCAGTTGATATTATATATACATACGTACATATATATATACGTATATGTATATATTTGATTTGCTAGTATTTTCCATATTCAGGAAAGTTATTGTTCTGTAATTATATTTTTTGTAAGGGCAATCTAGTGTAATGTAATGTAATGATATTAGGATAAAACTGGATTCATAAAGTAGGTAGCAATGTGTTCCCTCCTCTTTGTTTTTATGAAGATATTATATAAAATTGATATTATTTCTTCCTTAAATATTTGGTAGAATTTACCAGTAAAGCAACATGGGCCTGGAGTTTGATATTTTGGAAAGTTTTTAGCTAAAAGTTTGATTTCTTTAATAGACTCGATATTATTCACATTATATATTGTTTCTCTTGAGTGACTTTTGGTGATTTAAGTCTTTCTTAGAATTGATCCATTTCGTATAAGTCATCAAACTTACAGGTATAGAGTTATTCATAGAATTTTCTTATTAACATTTTAATATCTTTAGGACCAATAGTTACTTCCCCCTTTTCATTTTTGATATTGGTAATTTTTGTGTTCTCTCTTTTGTTCTTGTTCAGCCTGGCTACTGGCTAAGTTTCAATGATATTTTCAAAGAACAAGCTTTTGATTTCATTGATTTTAAAAATTATTTTTGTTTTATATTTCATTGATTTCTGCTCATCCTTGTAATTTCTCTTTTTCTTTTGGTGTGAGGTTTAATTTTCTCTTCTTCGATTTCTTAAAATAAAATCCTAGGTGGCTGGCCATGGTGGCTTACACCTGTAATCTCAGCACTTTGGGAGGCCAAGATGGGTGGATTGCTTGAGGCCAGGAGTTCAAGACCAGCCTGGCCAATGTTGTGAAACCCCATCTCTACCAAGAATATAAAAAATTAGCCAGGCATGGTGGTGCGTTCCTATACTCCCAGCTACTTGGGAGGTTGACGCATGAGAATTGCTAGAACTCAGGAGGTGGAGTTTGCAGTGAGCCAAGATGGCACCACTGTACTCCATTCTGGGCAAAAGAGCAAGACTGTGTCTCAAAACACACACACACACACACACCCCTTGGTTATTGATTTTGTATTTTTTCATTTTCTGTTATGGACATTTACTACTATAAATTTCTCTCTAAATACTAATTTAGCTGCATGCCAGATATTTTGATAAGCTGTGTTTCTATTTCCATTTAGTTTACAATTTTTTTTAAGTTGTCCTTGAAACTTCTCTTTTACCCATGGTTTATTTTAACGTGTTGTTTAATTTCCAAATATTTGAGTTTTTCCAGATATCTCTTGGTCATTGATTTCTAGTTTTGATTGGTCTGAGAACCTAACTTGTATGACTTTTATTTATTTTCATTTGTTATACTTTGTTTTATCATCCAGGATATGGTCACTCTCAGTGGCATATTCCATGTGCATCTGATAAGGATGTATGTTCTGCTCTTCCTGGGTAAAGTGTTATAAATTCAAATTGTTGATAATGTTCAGGTCATCTATATCCTTAACGGTTTTCTCCCTGATTCTTTTATTAACTACTGAGAGAAGAATATTGGCATGTCCACCTATAATTTTGAATTTGTCTATTTTTCTTTCAGATCTGTCTGTTTCGCGTTAAACATTCCTTATCTTTCAGAATAATTAAAAGTAAAAAAACATTGTTACTTGTTTTTTCCATTTCTGATGTTCTCCATTTTGTTGCATAGATCCAAGTTTCTGAGCTTTTACCCTGTGCATCATAGTCATTTTAAATTTATTGTCTTATGTGAGAGTTTAGTTCTGATTACTGCTTTGTCTTTTCAGATTGTGTTTTATTGTGTATTTTCATATTCCTTGTAATTTTTTATGTTGAAAAAAATTGTGTATGTTCAAAGCTGAACATAGGACAGAAGACACTGAAGTAAATGTTTTCATGCTTGGAAATGAGCAGGCCTTTCCTCCTCCTCTCTTTAGTCATGGGTTTGTGCTTGTTTAGTTGAGTTGGGTTTGAAGTTTGTTCACCTTTGACTTTGGGTCTCCTAACCTGACTTTCTGTGTTTCCTGTGCACTGCTCCCGAGATAGAAACTGTTTCTGGGCTATCTTCCAGTTGGAATTCTTTACTTGATTCGTATCAGCATGGTTTTGGAAGGGAAACATGTTTTGGGAAGCCTTGGTGTTAGGCAGGCACTGTGTCTTGAGTGGGTGGCCTTCACCAGGTTTCTGCCTTTTCCCAGTGGCTGCCTCTCTGCCAGTTATAGAGTTTCTTTGCTTTATTTTGTTTTTCTATTCCCTTCCTCAGTCTTAAGTGCCAGGCTACTATTTGGTTGCCCTTCCCCTGCAGAGTAAGGCTTTTCTTCCTTAGGAAGATAGGGTGCATGGTACATAGTCTAGGTGAACTCTTAGTGCTGGCTTCTGTTCATCTTTCCCAGCTACAGTGCATTTCCACAAATTCCCTTAGGCAGTAGTCTTATTTTACTAACCTTTTCCCAAGCAGATTAAAGGTTTTGCTCCATAGAGAAACAGAAGAAATAGGCCGGGCACAGTGGCTCACGCCTGTAATTGATTCCAGCACTTTGGGAGGCCAAGGCAGCGAATCACGAAGTCAGGAGTTCAAGGCAAGCCTGGTCAATATGGTTAAACCCTGTCTTTAGTAAAAATACAAAAAAAGAAAAAAGAAAAAAGCCAGGCATAGTGGTGCGTGCCTGTAGTCCCAGCTACTCGGGAGTCTAAGGCAGGAGAATTGCGTGAACCCGGGAGGCAGAGGTTGCAGTGAGCTGAGATCATGCCACTGCACTCCAGCTTGGGTGACAGAGAGAGACTCCGTCTTGAAAAAAAAAAAAAAGAGAGAGAGAGAAACAGAAGAAACAGGTTTGGACAGACTTTGCTCAGTGACTGCTGTTCCCCATGTCCAGCCAGGCCAAGAGAAATGCTTTCTCTGGTTTCTATCCGTCTTCCGTATGAGTAACTGGATGGGGTCCTAGAGAACAAAGCCTGCAAGAGGAGGCCTAATCCCCAGGTCTACCAGCTATGCTCCAGCCTGGATATTCTCATGCTATCCTACATTCTTGCTTTTAGCAATTTGTTAAGCAGTTGTAGGTGAAAACTCTTCCCAGTTTATATAGTATTTAGTGGCATCTGTCCCGGCTAAACAAACGCTTGGGTCCTGTGTCTCCCTGCAGGTTTCTTTTTCTGGCCAGATTTCTAGTTAGTTGTTTGCCCTGAGAACTCAGTCACCTAATGGGCTTCAGAAAAGTCATTATGTGGTTAGTTTGAAGTTTGCCCAGATTAGTTTTTTGTTGCAAGGAAGGGGACTATGATCTTTCCAGCTCTTTAAATCTCCATGCTGAAACTGTACCTTGCTCATATTAATTATATTATTATTTATTAAACACTGTTTTCACAGATGTTTTACATTCGGTCTTTGATAGTTTCTGTTTCTAAAGGGCTTAGGGATATGCTGTTGATTCTTGCTTATTTTATTCTGTTATCTTTTAAGGATTCATATTTTATTGATATTTTACCAGGGGCCTAATTTGGGGTTGATCTCTCAAAGGGGATAGTTTTGCTTATAGCATAAGCCAGGGAACCACTTTAGACCATTTCCAGACTTACAGCAACATTCTAAGGCTCAGCTTTCTTATCTTCTTTGGGTCCAGTAGCAAGTCTCAAACTCAGAACATTTGCTCCTTAGGGAAATGCCAACTTTCTCATTTAGGAGGTATTTTTTTTTTCTTTTGCCTTTATCTTTTTTCTTTCTCTTCTTGTGAATCTAGTGATATACTTAAAATATGCAACATGGTTTGGCTGTGTCTTCACTCAAATATCATCTTGAATTGTAGTTCCCATAATCCCCATATGTCATGTGAGGGAGCCAGTGAGAAGGGAATCATGGAGGCGGTTACCCGCACGCTGCTGTCCTCATGATAGTGAGTTCTCACGAGATCTGATGGTTTTATAAGAGGTTCTTTCCCTTTGCTTGGCACTTTTCTCTCCCGCCACCATGTGAAGAAGGATGTGTTGCTTCCCCTTCTGTCATGATTGTAAGTTTCCTGAAGCCTTCCCAGCCATACAGAACTGTGAGTCAATTAAACCTCTTTCTTTCGTAAATTACCCAGTCTCAGGTATTTCTTCATAGCAGTGTGAGACTGGACTAATAAAATATGTTTTATTGAAAACCTAGTTCTTTTAAATTGACCTATATAAAATTGTCTATTTTTAAACTACAAAGACAGCATTTTCATGTGGCTCAACCTTATGTTTTTAATAATAGATTCTTCACAATACCTCTTCCACTATATTGCTCGATAAGTATATTGTTCTCCTTGCCCTTATGAATATCTAAAATATTACTTAATAATGCTGGATATTTTTAAGAGTAGAAGCAGGTGATTACAGGGATTCCAGATAATTAGGCTTTGGTAAGCACACACGTGCAATTTGGAATATTCATAATAAATTTAGAGTAAAGTGACCATTAATATGTTCTGCCAATTAGTAAGAAGAAAGTTTATAAAAGCAATATGAGGCCATATTTTTAAAGTTTTAAAATGCCAGTTTAACATTTTTGCTTATAAGATGTAAGCAAATTAGGGTCACCAAAAGATTGGGAATGAGGAAGAATTCTGATTTTAAAAGTGTCTTAATAAAATTCATTTGACACCAGAGAAAACACAGACCTGAAGACAGAACCTGAAGGTTAGAAGATGACAAGAAGTTCTTCTAATACTCTAGGCCTGAAGTAATTGGAGTTAAAATCAGAAAAGTGGCAGAAAGAGTGAAAAAGAATGTGTGAAAAATGCTAGGATTTCACATTTGATGGACTGAAAGGGGAACAATAGACAAAGAAAGACTCACGATGATTCTAAGGTAAATCACCTCGGGGAGAGGAAATGTTTTATAAATAAAAAAGACAGACATGCAAAATCATTTAAGACATGTTGACTTTGAAGTGTCTGGCCAAAGGATGTCCATTTAAAGGAAGGGAATTCTCTTCTGGCATGAAACAAATACCCTAACATATGTAAACTGAATATCAATATAAACACCAAAATTATCTAAAAAACAGATAAAATTAGAAAAACAATTATAATCATTTTGGACTAGACTTAGTATAAAGGTAAGGCTGCAGATCAAATTATTTTATTGTTTCTGTGTTAGAAAAACCTCTATATAACAAAGATTTTTCTTTCATTTGTTTTCTATGAGAATAGAAATTTAGCATGTAGAGTTTGGGTCCTATAAGAAAGTGTGAAGGTCTCCTAAAATTATGGGAATCCATTGAACTTGTGAAATGAGCCACAAGAAATATATACATACTAAGAATTAAAATAGTATCAGTATGACACATTTATACTTGGAGTTTTCCCACAATCAGTTGACACTGCTTCATTGTTTTCATTTACTATATAGTTCGTAGGTGCTTTTGGTTTCAAAAGAGCCATAATGCATAATTGGAAATTCAAGATAAAATGTATCAACATTCATACACAAGAAGAACACATTCTTTCCCACAAAAATTTTTTTTCTTAATTTTTAGGACAGCTTTGAAATTGAGCAACCAGGGCACATCACTTTTCTCAGCAAAGTGGGAATTCTTAAAAGAGTTACAGGTGATGAATATTTCAAGAATCATTTGCTGTGTAGTTGATTGCAATTTAAGTTCTTATGATTTCTAAGAGGTGCCTGCCAACTGAAAATATAAGAGAAATAAAACATACTAGGCCATATTCAGAAGCAAGTTTTAATTAAATTACAAATGCTAAACCAAAAAGCTTCTGGATTAGTATCATTAAATTGCAAAGGTTCAATCATCCACTAAATATAAAGGAATAATTTACTGCTGTGGCAATATCGATCTTATTAATGTTTATTCTGTCTATGCTTTATGCCGGGAGCAATTTATATATATGTGTGTGTATATTTATATGTACATATATAAAAATATGTGTATTTTATATACATATTTATTTATACATAAATATATGCACATTTATATACATATGTATGCATACAAATATATTTATATATAAATATGTGTATATACATATAGTTATATAAATGTATATTTATTTATATGTACATTTATATACATATAGATATATAAATATATATTTGTATTTGTATATGTACATGTGTATTTATATGTATATTTGTATATAAATATATGTGTATTAATGAATCTATACCTATATACATATATTCATTTATATACATAACACAAATAATTAGTGTAATTGGAAAATAAATTTTATTAACAGACGTTGATGGAAAAATATGCTAATCACTGTTTGAAGGGCTTTTCTAATCTTTTTTTATATTTATTACACTATATAAAGAAATTGTGACTCCAAGGTTTTTAAGTAACATGCTTGCTTGAAATCCTGTTATCTAGGAAGTGGCAGACCGTAAATTTAAGCTTAATTCCAAATACACATTTCATATTTATTATGTTTTATAGAAATGACTTTTGGACAAGAAAGGTGCTACGTGATGCCACTTAGGTAGGAAGCTTCAGAATTTCAACTCTATGTAGCTGGTGACTTCAGCTACCTGGGTGAGCCTCAGCAGGGAGGTGGCTGAGGAAGAGGTCACATCCCAGCCCTGGGGCTGGCACAGTGCTGGTGGTGAACTGATGGCAACTTGTGAAAGAAAGAGGTAATACAGGGTATCCATGCAAGCTCATAAAGGTTTGTGTCGGACACACCTTTCCATTCCAGTGGCCAGAGTACTAAGAACCAGAGCTTGCTCTGAATATTTCATTTCATGTCCATTGTTCCCTAAACTGCTCACTGGGTCCTACTCAGCCTACTAAGAGCTGAGACAACTTCCAGAGGAGACTCCACTCCTAACTTGGTAATACCTCACCAACTACTTACAGTCATGTAGGACAAGGAGGAAATCTTCAACCTATTAGACCTCCGAAGGACCTTCCCCACAAACACCCACTCTACTTGCCTCAACCTGTGTCCTTCATGATTCCATTTTGTTTTTTAAATATATATAATTTTCCAGGAGAAGAGTAGGAGGAATGGCAACTTTTATCTCTTTTGAACGTTTGGAATTTCTTATAAACCATGCCAAATCAAGATAAGTGTTGAAGTAATATTCAATTAATTTATCAACACCTGCTTTTAGGTTTCTGACCATTATTATTATTCAAATAAGGTGAGATGTGGAAATGAATATCTTTGGAGTAACACAGGTCTCTATACAACACAATGGAAATTCTAGTTACAAGTTGCTTTTTTAAAAAACAAACAAAAAAAACGTTATTTTAGTGTTTAGTCTCATGAAGTCATACATTTATACATAAGGAATTAAGTTGGAGAAGGCCATTACCAATGGATTAATTAAATGCTTTTGGTTACATGTGGCAAAGAAAGCAATGCCAATTGACTTAAGTAATCAAAGGAATTTTTTGGCTCATATCATTGAAAAGAAAACTCCATCAGTAGAAGAACTGTAAGTCACACTCGACCCAGACTTTATTTACAAAATGGCAAAAATTGAGGCAAAAATGGCGGCCTCCATTTCAGTTCTTACATGCAAGTACTAGCCTATTCAGGAAAAGACAGAACAGCTGTTGTCCAGAGTTCACAGAAAAAACTTCCAAGATGCACTGTGAAAAGGGCATTTTATAAAGGTAACTTGCCAATCACTATCCTAAAAAATGTGAGCCAGGGTGTTGAGTATGCTAATGGGCCTATTCTCCATCTTTCAGTGGAATTCAGAAGCAGTTGGGGACAAATGAAAGAGAAATGAATGCTAGGGATGCAACAAGAAGTGTCCAATTCCCCTGCTTTATCTGACATAAGAGTGAATTCTTCAAGAAAAAATTTCTAGAAACAGCAATGGTCAATCACCCTCAAAAATGAGGAAAGGAACTCCAGGAAAGCTTTTCTGATCTATTACCTTGTAGAGGTTCCTAATATTCTATGAGCAAATTATTGTAACCTACTTATTTGGCAGAATGTTCATGAAGCCAAGGTCATTATTATATACTCCTTTTCCTATTTTAGAGAATTGGCATAATAACAGGATTTCGGCTTCTTATAGCAATCTATGCACTGTCCCAAATTGTCAGTAAAATCATGACTACTGTTGGAACCATAGTCCATTATAGACTAATCAGGCTGTAGACATCTGCTGTTTCCTTAAATATGTTTACATACATATGTGCTTCTTCCAGAGTTTTCTCTACTTTTTAAATGAGCATTACTTTGGTCTTCCTGAAAGAGTCTATATACTAAAAGATTTTGAATTTTCTGTGGGAGTTTATACAGATTAACCAGCACAATCAAAAAGTAAATAAATAAGAATAAGTCTTTTAGACTACTCAGAACTAAATTTAATCTGTATGAAACCTATTTTTAAGATTTTTACTTTACATGTTATAAATTAACGTAAAATTCCAAGATATTTATATTTTAGTGTATTTTGCTAATTCTACTTGAAATTGGCATGATTCTGAATCCCAGAAAGGCAAAAACAAATAAGTAAAATATTTTAAAAATTAAAGGCTTTATGTATTTTATTTCTAAAAAACATTGCCACTAAAATGAGTTTAAAAACCATTTATGATCTCTGAAAATTATTATTAGTCACCCATTAAATTGGTATGTAAAATGGCAATGCAAGAGAAATTGACATTGTTGTTTTGTAAATCAGGAACTTAAACTCCTCTCAAATATCCTAGAGGAAAATTTTAAGCCTCTTTATGATGAAAGTTCATAATCTTCTCAGTGGCAATCCTCACAAACTGTCTGTGAAAAATTCAGTAATCAGCGTTACAGTAAAGTTTGTTTTGAGAAGTCTAAAAAGAGAAGATTAAGGAAAAACTGATAAATGCAATCATCCTTCCATATTTGTAAGGAATTGGTTCCAGGGCCCCATGGATACCCCAAATCCATAGATGCTTAAGTCCCTGATAGAAAATGGCGTAGTATTTGCATATAACCTACACACAATCTCCTGTCTACTTTAAATAATCTCTAGGTTACTTATAATACATAATACTATATACATGCTATGTAAATAATTGTTATACTGTATTGTTAGGAAATGATGGCAAGAAAAAAAGTCTGTGCATATTCAGACAGATGCAAGTATCTTTTTTTTCCAAATATTTTTGACTCAGCATTGATTGAATCCACAGATGAGGAGTCCATGGATAGAGGCCTGACTGTATATGTTTATCTTTACTGGAGAGCAAAACTCATCTGTTCTTGCCTGTTCATTTCAATCAATAATTATTTTAGTGGGAATACTGAAATCTCCTATAAATTGTTTCAAAAATCTTCTAAGAATGGTTTATGATTATCACCTTGGGAGTAATGTCATATTTAACTTGTCTCTTTTGTCCTCTTAAATTCAGTTATATTTTCCCATATTTTGTAACCCACATGTAAGAAAATGATTTTAATATTAACACATTTGGTATTGAACACGTTTAGTAATGTAGCACTTCATACTTTATAAATAACACGAATATAAATGACTTACTGAGTGATAACATCTGACTTTTGGAGGTAGATATTATTATTCCTATGATTGCTGGGGAGAAAGGATAGTTACTATTTGGTTGAGTCAACTCTTACAGGGTTGCAGGGTGAGCAGGGATCACAAGAGTACCTCTTAATGATGCCGGGTGGTACAGGGTGGAAGTCGAGCATGTGTAGAAAAGAATAGATTTTCTTTGTTTATTGCACAAGTTTGTCAAGATTACATGACACATTCCGTGGAAGAGTGCTTCACAAGCTTCAACCTGCCATAAATGAATCTGGTTCATTTAAATTTAAATGAATCTGTTCAAGAGTAAGAACAATGGATTCTAGTTATCCTTGCACTCTCTGTGGCTGTGTGACCTTGAGCATGCCACTTACACAAGTGCTTGTCTTCTCCTGGAGAGGCAGTGTAGTATAACAGCATCCCCAAAACCCTGAAGCCAGTCTGTTTGGATTTGAATCCTGGTTATATTGCCTTTTGCCCAGATGACTTTGTGCTGTTCACTTACTCTTTTTATGCATCAATGTTCTTATCTACAAAGTGAAGTAAATGAAAGCATCAACCCATCAAGGTATTATGAGGATTAAACTGAAAAAGTGTCAAGTACTTAAAGCATTGCTTAGGACTAAGTAGGCACTATATTAGCACTTGTTAAATAAATAGGCCAACTGTTATACATAAATATATTTTTTAATTCCTATGACAACCTTATGCAGTCAGTAGAATTTGGTTTTTCCAAATAAGAAATAGAAGCTTGGAGAAGTTGAGGAATTTATTGAAGGTTATTCACTTAGTGAGTAGTGGAGCTAAGGTTTCAGCTGAGATCCTTGTGCTCCAAAGTCTGTGCTCTTTCCATTATTGATCCCTAGCCTCAAGAGGAGCACTTTCTAATGAGAGAAACAAGCAGAGACAGCTAGAGCTAAAGTATGATATAATGTGCATCAGAATCTGCTTGCTCTAATATTAGCACTAGCAAAGTGGGCTAGGAATATTGAGGAAGAAGCAATACATACACAAATGGGATAGCATTTGAATTGTTTGTGGGAAAAGACATAGTATTTTATCAGTGGAGAAGTGGCACCTAGATGTTGCCAGCACAGAATTGCCTATAAACTGTTTCCCATTGACTCACATACCAATCTCGAAGGTGAGCAGGGATCACAAGAGTGTCTCTTAATGATGCCTGGTGGTGCAGGGTGGAAGTTCAGGATATGTAGAAAAGAATAGATTTTCTCTGTTTATTGCGCAAGTTTGTCAAGATTACATGACACACTCCACAGAAGAGTGCTTTGCAAGCTTCAACCTGCTATAAATGACATTTTACATTTGAGAAAACTAGTAGTCCTGGACGCTAAATCAATGTGTTCATTTTCACCAGGCTATGTTTGAAAAACTAACATTTGGAGCTGCATCTGTGGGAAAACATTAACAGTTAAAGACATAGTTGATTAGCACTGACAGTTTCTTATTCCAAAAATCATATGGCTAAGTTGCAGTATCAACCCACGGAAAGTTAAGTCATATTATCCTTTTCCAAATCTTAAGAAATTGCACTTGGATAATTGTGTAATGTATGATACCATATCAGTTATGTTGTAATATGAATAATGTACTTTCTCTTAGACTTTTAAAAAGTTTATAATTTGTATGTTACTTTAACTTCTGGTTCTCCAACCTTCAATCTTTTTAAAGTCAAGTTTATATCCAGATTAAAGCAATTGTTGTCAGCCTATTCATGCATTACTCATTCATCAAATATTTATTAGGTGCCTGGGACTTTTCTAGGAACTGAGGATATACCAGAGAACAAAACTGACAAACCTGTTATTTTGAATTTTCAATGTAACAAGGAAAGAGAGAAAATAAACAACAAATAAAATGACTAGATAAAGATTATGGGATGTTAGAAGATAAAACAAGCTATGAAAAAAGGCACATTGAGAGAAGTTGGAAGTGCTGGTTGGGGAAGAGATCTGGATTGTAGTTTGAAATATGGTGGTCAAGACAGGATTCATGGAGAAAGTGAGATTTGAACTGCAACTGGAAGGAATGTTAGCCATGAGAATATTGGATAGAGGACTAATCCAGGAAGAGGCAGCTGACAGTGAAAGGTGAAAAGTTGTGTTGGAAGAAGAGCTATAAGCTAAGAATGGCAGAAGAAACATGAGCTATGGGTATGAGAGTAGGGGATGATGTTGGAGAAGGAAAAGGAAATTGGATGATGTGGAACTTTATTAAAGGCATTAAAGGGAAGATGCTTCAAAAATTATATGTCCTTGTGAGTACTGATTGCTTCTAAATATGATATTTTCCAAGCTTAAAATACAAAACGCTGATTGGGATGTATCATTCAATTGCTATTTTTAATACTTAGATATTAAAATCCACGTGGATAGTTTTTATACCTGTTTTCAAGATTTTTGCCTACTCGCTGTTGTATTCATGTAGCCATGATTTCTCATTGATTTTCTTTCAATACTGATCATAAAGATCATCAAAATTAGCATTACTTTGAGGAAACTAAAACTTTCATCCCCTGGCTAAAAAAAATAAGCAAGAGTCATTTGAAATTTTGGACTGCTACTATTCAGTGGTTGGGAGACAAAGACTTCAATGACTACATGAATAGGAACTATTTCTACAAAGCTCTCCAAGGACCTATCTAAGTGGAGTCTCAGAGGCTGGTGTGAATTTAGTAGATTCTAAAATTTGAAAGATGATATTCACCTTTGAACACTGAAGGATTGATAAATTCTATCAGGTGAGATTTTTTAACTAAAATGGCTCATCTGTTTTCTCTTGGGTGGGTTTGACCTTGCATTTTACTTTGTGGGTGTTCATTATTCTTTCCAACAATATTTCCTATAGTGTTTTATGAATTTTCCCATCCATGTTGAGTAAGCAGATATCTGCATTAGATGTTGATATGGTTTGGCTGTGTCCCCACCCAAATCTCATCTTGAACTGCAGTTCCCATAATCCCCACATGCCATGGGAGGGACCAGGTGGAGATAATTGAATCATGGGGGTGTTTTCTCCCATCTTGTTCTTGTGATAGTGAGTTAGTTCTCATGAAATCTGATGGTTTTCATAAGGGTCTTCCCCCTTCGCTGGGCACTCATTCCTCTCCTTCCTGCCACCATGTGAAGAAGGACATGTTGCTTCCCCTTCTGCATTGATTGTAAGTTTCCTAAGGCCTCCCCAGTCATGTGGAACTGTGAGTCAATTAAACCTCTTTCCTTTATAAATTACCCAGTCTCGGGCAGTTCTTTATAGCAGTGTGAGAATGGACTAATATGTTAAGGTATGTATCAGTTCTTGTTAAATCAGAAGACAAATCACACATTGATTTCAACAATGTAATATAGAAGATTATTGATGATTACAGGGGATTGAAGTAATGGGGTAGCTTGCTACTCAGGAATAAAGAGAACCCTACAAAGAACAGGAAAGCTGAAAATAGTAAATAGCTGTTAACTCCACAAATAGGAAGAATACTGAAAAAGTCACTGCCACCCTGTGCCTGGAATCCTTGCTTTGTTGGAGACGCTGTGGCCTGGCCTATTGGGTGGCTTTCACTGAGGTGCCCTATCCAAATTTCACTGAGGTACCCTACACAAAAGGCTCTGGAAACTCCAAGAGGGATTAATGGGAAAAGCCAACCACAGGTAGTTTCCAGGCCTCAGAACTCTCTCTGAAACCCATAGAGGGTGCTGGAGAGTTGTCCACAGAGAGATGCTATCTCTAGCTAGTAGCCACTTGCTGCAGAAAACAAAAGCACCCTAGGACAAGGAAGAAAGCACTTTCCTCCTCTCGTGTACTCAGCCCCACTACCAGGACACTCTACTGACAATTTGTACCCTCCTGCCAGCTGGCAAAGGAGAAATTCTCCAGTATAATACATAGTAATGAAGGGTGGATTTATAGCTGAGATTCAAGAGATTGGTAATTGGCACAAAGCACTTCTGATGACAGTAACCATCAGAGCTCCTTCATAGTGATGACAACTGTGTGTTTCTAACTTTAGCACTATATGGCATTCAAATGTCTTGTTATTTTTCTTGCATTTTTGTTTGCAAAGAAATCATTTCTGCTGTACTATATCCAACCATTTCTGCAACTATTTGAAACTATTCTGAAACTATTTGTAGAAAGGTCTATTGCCAGAAGTTTCTCAAGGGTTGAGACCTATGAAATAAAATGATTGTTGCAACAATAACTTCTTTTTACTTCCTGGAGAAGTAAAGTGCAATAATCATTTCATAGGGCTCAACCGTTGAGAATTTGAGATGGTCCCATTTTCATGGACATAACATGGTCCTCAGCATTGAAAGAGGTTACAAACGATCTTCATTATCTGTATGTATTATTCAGCAGGTGTTTTTATAGACACAGTGTCATTATGTCATGGCAACAACCATCCATGTTAGTTTTTACTTTCCACTTTATAGATGACAACAATGAGACCAAAAGAGATGTTTAAAACATACAACAGTGATATAGTCAATAAGTGTTAAAAAGAGATTTACACTCAAGTCTATCATATTCCATGAGATTTCCACCCTGCCTTTGCCATTCTAAGTGTGATCTGTGGACCACCACATTGACATCACCTGAAATACTGGGAGAAACACAAAATCTCAGGTAGCATCTGAGACCTAGTGAATCAGAATCCGAGTTTTCACAAGTTCTCCGTGTGATTTATGTGCATATTAAATTCTGAAAAGTGCTGTGCTATGCCTCATGGCTTTTTATCACATTGGTGGTGTTTGTATATTCCAAGGTCCTATGCTGGACCCTGCTGAGATCGCCAGAGATTTGTAGTGTACTCTAAAATCAAGCTAATAAAATTCTTGATTATAGTACTCAGTACACACATTTATAGCCACACACACACACACACATAGACACACACAGACACACACACCACACACCATGCAGAGAAAGAAAGAGAGATCTTACTGGGAAATGTAACAAAAAATATAGATATTGTCATAGGAGGTTGATTTAATAATTTTTGCACAAATAAGATATGCAATTTATTGTGATCAGCAGAGCAACCAGCAAAACAATTCCTCTTTTTCATGTGAGAAATGTGAGACCCACATGCCAGGGGAAGAAAAAATACAATAATAAATTGTGGGTGTGGATGCCTTCATTATCCCCAGATTACTGGTTGCCAGACTCTTTGTTTTTCTCCACTTTATTAAAACTCCAAAAATATTGAAAGGCCTCCAGGCATCATTTACTTTGCAACTGGAAAGAGCCTCTGGTGTCAAAGTATTAAATATATTTATCACTTCAAAGTCATTGCCCTGTGATGTTTGCATGTTTTTAATAAAGCAATAAACATTGTAGAAATAATGAAAAAACATTTCAGTGCAGACAGCAGGAAGCAGTAAACCAGACTACAGGAACTTATGCCTAGAGAGCAGTATTTTGATCACCCAAACAATTGGTGGCTGGCGCTGCTGCTGTGTGCTTTCTGCTGCAGTTCTTGATCTTGAAGTGTCCTTTCATATCCTCCCATTCTATTTCAAAAAATATTTTATTTAAAAATATTTATAGAAGATTTTTTGAAACATATTCTTTATATATAATCTTCGAAAAAAATCACCAAAGTGTTAAATCCATAATCCTGACATACTGTATATTTGGGTGTGTTGATGTGCTAAGCACCGGGGATGATGCTGTTTACAACATGTTGTCCTTAAGCTTATTTTGAGTTGGGAATAGTGACCAGTCCGGGTACAGCTTATGTTCAGGTGATGTAATCAAAACTGACAAGGTTGGCTACTGGGAATTGGTAGGGAGCATCTCTCCAAGAAAAAGAAGTTGGGCTTTATTTTTTATGCAGTCTGGTATAGCATGCTGATGAACAGGTTGACCTACGGAATTAACCCTCCTAATTCTAGCTGTGTAACTCTGAGCAAGTTAGTTGACTTTCCTCCTGATGTTGTAATGAATGTAAAAAGAAACAGCAATACCAGGGTACCAGGCTCTGAAATCATAATAAATCTCTGAGAGCCTGAACTTTGCTACACATTTGGCAAGTACTCAATAAAGTTCGTTGTAATGATTCTGCCCTTCTAACTGTACATTTTATTGATATTATTTCTCCATATGTGATCAAACATTCTCTACAGACATGGTTTTTAATGTTTGCTAAAATTCCATTGTTTATTCCTGCCATAATTTACATATCCCCTGAGTTTACTGGACATTCAGGGAGTTTTTCACTGTTTTAAATGGACTCTGGCTAGTATTTTTACGTGTAATTCTTTGTCCAAATGCCTGATTATTTACCTAGAAAAAAACAGCCTATTAGTTGAAGTAAGTAGATACATGTCAAAAATATTGTTGTAAAAATTAGTGTGTGAGAGTATCAGTCACAGCTATGTCTTGAAGCTCACCTGGACTTTAAATCTGTGAATCATTGACCAGATGAACAGCTTACAACTGACTTAGGTTCTCAAGGATTTAAGCTACAAAGTGGTTGTGGAAGATTTTGGCTATGAGATACATGTATGCATATGTGTATACATATATATATATTCATATAGCAATATACATATAACTTTTATATATACATATATGGATTTTAATATATGTATATAAAATATTTTGGCTTTTATAGTATATATGTAAACCGAATTCATTTAGAACATAATATAATACTTTTTTCTAAAGCTTGTTGGTAACTCAACAACCCTGCTCCCTTCATCATTTCTGAGTATTTTCTAATATATCCTACGTGATCTGTGGTGGAAGCCTTTCTGTCTTAGGAAATTTTTCTCTATATAAAACAGAAATACAAGAATTAGCCATCTAGAGATAACCACTTTCACATTAACATGGTATCATCATTTATTTGGATTTTTAAGATCTTGTAGTTAAAGTGGTATTTCCTTTTTAACATACATTTTTAGATTACTAGTGAGGAAGAACATTTTAATATTTATTATACAGTTTCTTGTGACTGTTGTAACAAATTCCCACAGACTTAGTGGCATAGAACTATAGAAATGTGTTCTTTCACAGTTCTGGGTACCAAAATCTGAAATCATAATAAATCTCTGAGAGGCTGAACTTTGCCACACATCAGGTGCATCCATGTGGTCCATGATCTTTTTAGGAGTTCAAAGTCTGCTGAGTGAGAAGACAATAAACAAATAATACATAAAACTCATAATTGAAATAATGATGTGAGAGAGACTAAAGGGATATTTTCCCCCCTATGGAAGAATAGCAGGGTTCCTACTTCAGACGGAGTAAGAAATAAGCCTTTCTGTCTCTAAAATGGTAACAACGAAAGTGGAGGCATCAAAATAAAAAAGAGGCTCTTTCAGGAAGAAGAAAATGATCACCAGTGGCCAATGCTGCTGAAAAGGTTAGTAAGATGAGGAATGTTAAGTGTCCATCATCTTGGCAAGATGGCGGTCATTAGTATTCTTGGCAAGAGCAGTTTCAGTGGGAACAATCCAGATTGGAAAGCTCTTCTCCCCATCCCTGCTCTCATGTCATTGACACCTACAAGCCAGATCCAATGTCTTTTTCTTCCACTGATCTTACTCTCTTGCTTAGCTATGTTGTTTATACTTCTCACCAGACTCAGAAAGATAGGTTATTATGAGCTTTGCTTTAACTTCAAGGCAATCAACTTTACCTATTTTTGTTAAAACTAAAAAAAAAAAATAGCACGGGAAAAATGGAGTTTTTGTCTAAATCTGTAGAAGCTAATTCTAATTTTAATTGTATAGCTCTATAAAATTAATTTAACATTTATTTCAAAGTGTGATATTTAAAACTTCTCTAATATATCTACACATATTGCTACTGATCAGAATTGTTTGCAAAAGTGAAAAAATTGTTTACCAAACCTAATTCATATGAAACTAAAGTTTTCAAAACTAATTAAAGATTTTGTTGTGTGGAATATTTTCAGTTTCCTAAGAAAAACTTATTTTTATTCTTACGGTCACAACCTCTTAATAGGGAAGAAGCTATCGATTTATAGAGACAATAGAATTATTTTAATAGACTTGTGAATCTAAATGTCACTGCTTTCAACTCTTGATCTCCTATAAAATGCATCTTTTAGGATTACATAAAGGACAAAATTTTATCATAATATGTGCTCAGGGAGTGAAATGGCAGGATGGCTTTTACCCAATATAACCACAGATACTACTTAATGTCATTTAATTGCTATCACTTGTAAATATAATAATATAAGGAATAAACATTCATATTTGTATTGACTTTAAAGCCATTGGCATTATCACAAGTCACATTAATTACTTGGATATGGGGTAGCTTGTTTATGCTTCTCAGCATGGAGCCATGATCTGATAAACAGGTGAAGCCTATTTTTGCTGTCAGGAATATCAGTGCAAGAATTTGAATAAAGCAAGCTGAGGGCGTTTTGTGCAGAGCAGTTATATGAAATCTACATCAGTATGGTAAAAATAATGTCTCTCACTGAGCACCCTTAAAATTCCATTTAAAACAAAATGAAGATTTTTAAAAGTTGCCCCCAAATTTGCTTTCCAAATAATGCCTGAATAAACTATAGTTTACCTGAAATTATACTCACAACCCCTGGCTCAAAACACTATATTGTAAAAGCATCCACCCTGTGAATTTCTACTCATTTTTTAGAAAATGGAAACTGTATTACTGAGATATTATGAGTATATAGAACATGTAAGAGCAGTTAATAAGATAAAAATAAATGTCTCTGTACTCACCACAAGACTTAAGAAATTAGGTATTTTAGAATCCCCCAGTGTACCAACCTGATACCATTTACCTTTCTTGCACAAATTGGAAAGTATTATTCTGAATACTATGCTTATCATTTTCGGCTTTGCTTGCTTTATTGCTTTACCACCAATGCATAAACTGACAATAAAATATGTATTACTGCCTATATTTTTTCATGCTTTTAGTTTTACACTCTGAATTATGTTTTTGAGAATTATCCATATTACTGATATAGATGTAGTGTATTTTTTCACTGCTGTATACTATTCCATTATTTAAACAATCACAATATACTGATCCATTCTTCTGTTGATGGACATTTGGACTATTTTGAGTTTTCTGCTCTTACATACAATATTGTTATGGACATGCTTACACATAAACTCTGATGTAAAATGAAGGCACAAAGATCTTTGTAGCCACATGTACCTGACGGCTCTAGGATTGGAACTGCTGGTACATGGAGTTTAGCCAATAAGATTTAGTAGATTTCATCAGTTTTTCCAAGTGACTATACTGATTTACAGTATGACATATAGTAAATGGAAATTTCTGTTACCTTATATCAAATTTGCTATAAACTCACTTAATTTTGGCAATCTGGTAGGTCTGACAGTATATTCATTCTGGTTAAAATGTGCATTTCCCTGATTAATAATAAAGCTGTACATAATTTTATTTAACAAGCCATCTATGTTTCATCTACCAGATATGGCTGTTTATATTTTTGGCCCATTTTTTCCATGGGGTTATCTTTTTCATACAGATCAGTAGAGATTTTATGTATCAATAATACTAATCTTTGTTGTGTAAGTGTTGCAAATGTTTTTTGCAAAGCTGTGCCTTGCCTTAAAATGTTCTATTATCTTGGGATATAAGAAAGTCTTAATTTTAATCAAATGAAAATATTAATTATTTAATTTGTTTAAACATGTCTGTGTCTTTACATACAAATGGCCAACAGGTATATAAAAACATGTTCAACATGACTAATCATTAGGGAGATGCAATCAATACCACTGTGAGATATCACTTCACTTCTGTTAGAATGGCTATTGTCAAAAAAACAAAAGATAACAAGCGTTGTTAAGGATGCAGAGAAAAGGGAACCCCTGCACACTGTTAGTGAGAGTGGAAATTAATATTGTTATCATGGAAAACTGTATGGAAATGTGCCCAAGGTGGTTGGGGTACAACTTGCCTTTGTACATTTTAGGGAAACATAGTACATCAGTCAATACATGTAACATTTACATTGGTTCCATCTGGAAGGGCGGGACAACTCAAAATGGGGGATTCCAAGTCATAGGTAGATTTAAACATATTCTCATTGGCAATTGATTGAAAGCGTTATCAGTAGAAAGGAATATCTGGGTTCCGATAAGGGGTTGTGGAAACCAAAGTTTTATCCTGCAGATGAAGCCTCCAGATAGCAGGCTTCAGAGAAAATAGATTGTAAACGCTTCTTATCAGACTTAAGGTCTGTGTCGATGTTAATGCTGGAGGGGTATAATGAAGAATGTCCAACCCCTACTTCCCATCATGGCCTGAATCAGTCTTTCAGGTTAAAATTTGGAGTGCCCTGGCCTAGGAGGGCATGCATTCAGATGTTTGGGGGGCTGTGGGGGGCTTCAAATTTTATTTTTGGTTTACAGTTAAGTGAAATAAACCAGGCACGGAAAGACAATTACCACATAATCTCATACATATATGGACTCAAAATTGAACTTATAGAAGCAGAGAATAGAATGGTGGTTACCAGGTGTTGGGGATGGGAAGAAGGGTTGGGAAGAGTGCTGGTCAAAAAACACAAAAGTTCAATTAGAATGAATAAGTTGAAGACATCAATTGCACAATGGGTGACTATAGTTAATAACAATGTATTGAGCTATTGAAACTTACTATGAGAGTAGATTTTAAGTGCTCTCACCATGAAAAAATGATGTGTAAGGTGATGCATATGTCAATTTGCTCTATTTATACATTCCACAATGTATGCACATTTTAAAACTACATGTTGCACATATTAAATATATACAATTTTTGTCAACTTAAAATTACCTGTGTCTTAAGAATCTTTGCCACTCCAGAGTTTACAAAAATCCTCTTTATTTGGCTTCCAAAAACTCTTATAGCTATCGTTCTTATTTACGACCTTTATCTCCTTTGTTCCTTTTGAATAGTGCCTTAAAAAGAAATCCAGCTTCATTTTTTTTCCTATGTAGATAACTGATTATCCTAGCCCATCACTTCCTTCTGATGTGCAGGGTTTGCTCTCTGATTTCTTACCTTCATCGTTTTGCTTCTTGCTTTTATTGTGTACTAGTGTTCTATTAGCCTGTCCTGTGTCCCTCCCAGAGTGTATTGTTTTATAAGTATTGATAACCACAAGTGTAAGTTCTATCTCTTCTTTGACTTCAAGAATACCTTACTGATTTTTGACTATTAATTCTTCCATGCATACTTTAAAATCAGTATTGTCAGATTTCATTGAGAGATCCCATTCAAATTTTAATTAGAATTTCTCTGGTCTACACAGCAGCTTCTGATGAATTGGCATCTTTATACTAGTGCGAACCCAAAGGTATCTGAGACAGGTTTCAATCAATTTAGAAAGTTTATTTTGCCAAGGTTAAGGACATGCCCATGACACAGCCTCAGGAGGTCCTGATGACTTGTGCCCAAGGTGGTCGAGGTACAGCTTGCTTTTGTATATTTTAGGGAGACATATTAATCAATACATGTAAGATTTACATTGGCTCGATCTAGAAGAGTGGGACAACTTGAACTGGGGGGTGGTGGGGAGGGCACAAGGAACATGGTGGTCTTCCAAGTCATAGGTACATTTAAACATACTCTGATTGGCAATTGGTTGAAAGAGTTATTATTAGTAGAAAGGAATGTCTCAGTTAAGATAAGGCGTTGCGGAGACCAAGGTTTTATCCTGCAGGTGAAGACTCTAGGTAGCAGGCTTCAGAGAAAAATAGATTGTAAATGTTTCTTATAAGATTTAAGGTCTGTGTTTATGTTAATGCTGGAGGGGTATAATGAGGCATGTCCAACCCCCCTTCCATCCTGGCCTCAACTAGATTTTCAGGTTAGTGCTGGAATTCCCTCAGCTAAGAAGGAGGGTCCATTCAGATTGTTGGGGGCCTTAGAATTTTATTTTTGGTTTATACTAGAGTTTTCTCCTAAGAAAATGATATATTTCTCCATTTTTATAAGACTTTCTGATATTGTTAAATGTTCTATCATTTTAAGTTATAATATTTTTGCAAATTTCTGATTGGATTCATTGTTAGGTACTCTATATATTTGTTACTATCATGTCATATTTATTTAAATTATATTTTCTTTCTGATTGTTGCTGTAGTAAGTAAAATAGTTTTATTTTATATTTATTTTATATTGATGTGGCAAACATGATAGTCTATTTGATTAATTCTAATTATGATTTGGTAGGTTCAAAGATATTTATACATGGAAATTACAGTATATTTTCATTATAATAGTTTTGTATCTTCCTTTAAGAATTTTTTTTTGACTAATAGCTTTACTGTAGTATAGTCCATGCACCATAAAATTAACTCTTTTAAAATATACAATTCAGTGTTTTTATGTGTATTTCCACAATTGTGTAACCATTGCCACTACCTAATTTTATAACATTTTCACCACCCAGAAGGAAAGCATGTGTCCATTAGCAGTGGTTCCCATTCCTTCACCCCTTATCTTAAGCTACCACTTAGTTATGAATTCACTATTCTGGATATTTCTTTGAAATGAAATCATGCAATGTGTGTTTTTTAGTGCCTACCTTCGTTCGTCTAGCTTAATGGTTTCAAAGTTTATCTGTGTTGAAACCTATATTAGAACTACGTGCTTTCTTAGTGCCAAATGATACTCCATTGCATGAACATACCACATTTCATTTATCTATTCAGCACTTCGTGAGTATTTGGGTTTGTTTCCACTTTTTATTTCTTATGAATAATGCTGCCATGAACATTCATAGACAAGTGTTTGTGTGGACATCATTTTTCTTGAGTATAACCCAAAGGGTGGAATTGTTGGGTCACATGGTGATTCTATGTTTGGCATTTTGAGGAACTGCCAGACTGCTTTAAAAGTGACTGTGTCATTTTAGAGCATTCTTGGCCATTGCAACTTCAAGTATGTCTTCTGCTTCTTTCTCTCTTCTCCTTCTGGTATTCAGTTATACATATGTTACATCTTTTGAAATTGTCCCACAGTCCTTTGATGTACTGTTCTGTTTGTTTTATTTTATTTTGTTTTTACATTTTAATATGGAAAGTTTCCATTGACAACTCTCCAAGCTCACTAAATATTTTCTTGGCTGTGCCTAGTCTACTAATGAGCCTGCGGAGGGCATTCTTTATTTGTTACAGTGTTTTTGATTCATTTCTTGCATTTCCTTCTGATTTTGCTTATAGTGTCTTTCTGCTTCTCTTGCCCATTTGTTCTTGAATGATCTCTGCCTTTCTCCATTAGACCCCTTATCATATTAATCTTAGTGATTTTAAATTCCCTGACTGAGAATTCCAATTTCTGTATTATATCTGGATCTGGTTCTGGTGCTTGCCTTGTCTTTTCATACTTTTTTTTCTTGCCATTTTTCATTGCTTGTAATTTTTTTTGATAGCTGAACATGTTACATTGGATAATAGAAACTGAGATAAGTAAGCCTTTTGTGTGAGAATGATGTTAATATAACTAAAGGTTAGGCTGTATTTAATGTTCCTTGTAGTTATTTATGCGATAGGCTTGAAATTCCGCTAGTCTCCTTGTGCTTGTCTTCCATCTTCATTTTGGGGTTCCCCAAGAACTTCTCCTTAGAGTCTGTGTCTTGTAACTTTTTAGCTGTAATTCACTGTTATTATGCTGGAGCTGTGTTGATATAGTAAGGGGTGGGAGTTACTGTGCTATAATTTTCCAATTAAACCATTAATGGGCCTGTGTCTCTGGCTGTGACCCTCACGAGTGTTTCCTCAGTGGTGTAGCTTTTTTCCCCTTGGCTACCATATTCCAAACTATTTCCTTGAAACTCTGGCCCCTTTTGATATTATTTTTCTCTCTTCTTTATGAAATAAAGAAAGACTAGAGGGAAGTGGGATGCGTGGAAATATCTTCCCCTGGCTGTTGAACAAGGCTCTTTTCATCCTCTGCAGAGCAGGCCATTGTTAAGGAGAAGGCTATGGGCTTAGTTTACTATTATTATTCATTTATTTCTGCCTGAACCACCAGGGCATCTTTCTTGGATATTCACCGTGAGAACCTGGGGGGCTTTTGAAGGTAAAACACATAAAAGTATGGGTTCCCATAAGACCAGCCCAAGTAGTGGATCAAACTCATGCTATCCCACACTCAATTTTCAGAAATTTTGAAAAATTATAGGACAATGGGTTTTCATGCCTGCTGCAGAGTAACAGACCCATCATACTGAAACAGCAAGGTTTGCAGCAGAGAAAGAGTTTAATGTTAATAGGGGACAGAGCAAAGAGATGAGAGGAGACCTCAAACGCATCTCTCCAAAGAGTTCTCGGCTGAGGTTTTAAGGGGATCGTGGAGGATGAGGGGCTGGAGAATTGGGGTTGTTAACTTGTCAGAGTAGGGTAGATGAAGTCCTCAGGATATGGAAACTGCATTCTTTAGTGAGTCAGCTCCTGTGGGGTCCTTCAGACTAGCCGGCATAAGTAGTTTCATTGGTATGCAGGACCTGAAAGAATATGTCAAGTGGAAAACGTAACATTTTATAATGTGCAAGTTGCTGTCTATAGAGCAGTTAAGGGGAACAGTAATCTTGTAACTGGGTCTATGTGATTCTAAGGCAATAGTCACCAAGCAAGTACGAGGAAGTAGGTCAGAGAGAGCAGGCTGACCTAATCATTAACACTGCATGTGCTGCAAGCTTGATTTACTTTCATTCCCCCCATTCTTGATTAATTTTATAAAGTTTATAAGGATGGTTTCAGTCCCCAAGGGTTTGATCATACTTCAGTCCTGAGGTGAGGTGATCATACTTCAATCCTAATCTACTAGAAATCAGACCAAGACTGCTCCAGCTTTTTCCTTCTGGCAAGGGGCATAATTAGGATAGGAGAGAGGATTAAAGTCATGAAATTGCCTGTCAGTGACCTGCGAGTATTTACTAGTGCACAGTATTGGATCTGGGAGGTGCAGCATGAACACATTAGTGCTTCTCTCCACTGCCCTAGCATAGCATTTAATTGCACACTGGAGTATAAGATAAATTTTAGCCCTTCTTGTCAGAATCATGAGCCCAAATTTTAAAAGTTTTTGTAAAATAGAAAACTTTGGGGTACCCATGAGCTCTTATTGCCACACAGAGTCTGTTCTGTCAGTTTTATGATCTCTATTTTAACAATAGTGCTGGTCAGTTGTTGTATCTAAACAATAAAAGGGTGGGTATATAACAAGGTGTGTCTGAACTTCCATCCTATCATGGCCAGGAACTCTGTTTTAAGGGTTTGTTTGGGAGGTTAGGGTCCTATTGGCCACAAGGGGGTCTGTTCAGTTGGTAGGGAGGTTTAAGATTTTATTTTTAGTTTATCTTCCCTGCTTTTTGGCCAAGATCTGAGAGAGGCAGCATCAATGTCTAAACTTATATTTTGTCCCATATTGACAGGATGGTGTGGCTACCTACCCTGGATCCATCCTGTTTCTTGGTGGGGACCCTATGGCCAAGGGATTTAGAGCCAAAATACTTAGAGGCAATTAAACATTCTAGGACAGGTGGGAATGGAGGTGAGCAGGTACTCACTAACCCTGAAGGCCTTTTAAGCAATAGAAGAGCCAAAACCAAAAGCCTAAAAGTAAAGTTACAGAATTTAATCTGGGTCTTAGAGATTTGTAGCAATTAAGTATACAAAACATAGTATTTTGTTAAACCCATTTGAGTTAAGGAATTTAGAGAAGCAAAGATCCTCAATTTGTCAGCTATTTAGACATCTGTGTGCCCATCCTTGATGTGGGGGCTCTGAACTAATAGACACCAAGGTTTGCAGCAGAGAAAGAATTTAATGATTAAAGGCCACCAAGGAGATGGTAGGAGACTCTCAAATCCATCTTCCTGAGGACTTCTGGGCTGGGTTTTGTTGTTTTTTGGTTTGTTTGTTTTTCTGGAATCTTGCTCTGTAACCAGGCTGGAGTACAGTGGTGCAATCTTGGCTCACTGCAACCTCTGCCTCCCGGATTCAAGCAATTTTCTTGCCTCAGCCTCCCAAGTAGCTGGGACTACAGGCGTGCGCCACCATGCCCATCAAATTTTTATATTTTTAGTAGAGACGGGGTTTCACCAGGTTGGCAAGGATGGTCTGGATCTCTTGACCTCGTGATCTGCCTACCTCGATCTCCCAAAGTGCTGAGATTGCAGGCGTGAGCCACGGCGCCCAGTCAGGCTGGGGTTTTTAAGGGGATCATGGAGGGTGAGGGGTTGGAAAATTGGAGTTGTTGATTGATAGGGATAAGGGGCATAAAATCATCAACATGTGAAAACTGCATTCTTTGGTGAGTCAGCTCTTGTGAAATCCTTCAGACCAGTTGGAATCACTGGGGTCCTTCAGACCAGCTGACGTTAGTAGCTGCATTGGTATGCACGACCTGAAAGAATATCTCGAAGGAAAAACTTAACATTTTATAATATTCAAATGGTTATCTATGGAACAATTAAGGGCAGTTATAATCTTGTAACAGGGTCTATGTGATTCTGAGGCAAGGGGCATGAAACAGCTGTGAGGAAGCAGAGCAGGGAGCAAGGCAGGGAGCAGACTGACCTCATGGTGAATGCTGCTTGTGCTGCTAACTTGGGTTTTGTTGTTGTTGTTGTTTGCCCCTTTATTCTTCCCTGATTAACTTTATAAAGTTTATAGGGATGGTTTCAAACTTGTAATTGGCTATATAGTTTATAGAAATGGTTCCAAAATTTTTATTGGCTAAAAACAGAAAAAAACAAACAACTCAATTTAAAAATGGGCAAAAGACTTAAATTGACCTGTCTCCGAAGAAGCTATATAGATGGCCAACAAGCGAAAAAAGATATATAACCTCACTAATCATCATTAAGGAAATGCAAATAACCATTTGATTTGCATTTGAAGTGTGTAATATCACTTCACAGCCATTAGAATGGCTGTTATTTTTTTAATATCAGAAAATAGCAAGTGTTGGTGAAGATGTGAAGAAATTGGAATCTTTATGCATTGCTGGTGGGAATGTAAAATAGTCTAGCCACTGTGGAAGGCAGTATGGCCGTTGCTAAAGAAATTTAACATGGGAAAACTATATCATGCAGCAATTCTGCTTCTGAGAATATACCCAGAAGAGTTGAAAGCAAATACTCAAACAGATATTTGTACACCAATGGGTATGGCAGCATTATTCACAGTACTCAAAAGTGAAAGCAACACAAATTTTCATTGACAGAAGAACAAATAAACAAAATGTGGCTTAGAAATACAGTGGAATATTATTGAGTCTTAAAAAGGAAAGAAATTCGGACATAGGCTACAACATGGATGAAGCTTGAAGCCATTATGATAAGTAAAGAAGCCACTTACAAAAGAACAAATATTATATGATTCCACTTATGTGAGACACATAGAGAGGTCAACTCAAAGGGACAGAAAGTAGGGTAGTGGCCGCCAGGGGCTGAGGAAGGGGCAAATGGGAAGTTATTGTTTAAGGGGTACAGTGTTTCAACTTGGGGAGATGAAAACATTCTGGAGATACTTGGTGGTGAAAGTTGCATGGCAATGTGAATGTACTTCATGCCGCTGAGCTGTATACTTTAAATGGTCAAAATGATAAGTTTTGTTATTTTAATTTTATTACATTAAAAAAATACTGTTTATGTCTTCTTACCAGTTTGTGGCTACAGTGGCTTTTGTTCCAGGTAAGTAGGTCTCAGCTGTTTCTCTCTCAATTTATCAGTCTCTCCAAATTTCAGGATGTGGTTTGTTCTGAATCCTCAGTTCTCTGATGGGTCAAAAAAAAAAGTTGATTTTCAATTTGTCCAGCTTTAGCTTGTGTGCAGTGGAATGATGACTTCCAAGTTTTTTACATGTCAGAGCTAACATTTTATATTCCCACCAGCAGCATATGAGGGTTCTAGTTTCTTCAAGTCTTTATCTTTTTGGAATCCTAAACCACATTTCCCACTAATGTCTTACTGTAATAACTAAGATCCCCATTTTCTCCAGTATAAGTATAAATGGTGCAACAACATTGACTTATAAGTGATCTAAAAAGAATGTGTTCAACATTTCACTATTATGTATATTTCCTGTAGATATCTTTGGGAAAGCATCACACTTAATGAAATAGTTTTAGAAACGTCATTTTCATGGAAAGATTTATCTGTCACGCCCAACTAACTTTTCCAACATTAGAGTCGTTCTATGGTTGACAAAAAAAAGAGTAATAAAATTATATGAAATTGGGAAAGTTTAATCAAGTATAATTGCTCCATTTTCCAAAAGAAATTATAGAATAAAGATCTTTAGGGTGCTTTGTGCCCTACTACTTTTTAAATAATTCTTACTAACTGTATAAAAATTTTAGGACATGAGACTCTTAATTAATTTCTTAATATCCGACAAAGAATGTATTTTAAAAATGTTTTATAACTATCTTTATTTGAAAAAAAGGGTAGAGGAGAAAGTAGAAAAGTGCTTTTATTTATTCTCAAAACAGAAGGGCACATACAGAAAGATTAAAAATTGGCTAGGCTGTAATTGTGTCTTGATTTACTGTGGCATTTAAGTGGATGCCGTTATAACTGTAGTCATCACCAAGGTAGTTTCAGTAATAATTTTAGCAGAATATATTCTAATTTATAAAACTGTAGTCCTGTGACTAAAAGTTTTGTACTAAAAAAAAAATGTGAAACTACACAACTAGGTTAGAAGCAATATAAACCAAATTGTTTTGATTAAATTGCCTTTTGAGCTCATAATAATATGGTAAATTGCTAGTTTATTAGATCACTGTGTTGTATTGCCCACTTCACCACTGTAATTTCCCAGTTCTACTTCCTGTGCTCTGGAGCATTTTTATCTGTTCAGCTTAATGGGTTTAGCTTTAACATAAATTGAACTCCTAATCCAATTTCCTTCTTTTTAAAACAGTTTTCTTCTCAACTGACTTCATTTTATACCCTTTCACGCTGTTCTCTGTTTGCATTTTATATTTGCAAGTAGAATATGATTACAATAAGGTTAATAATTAGCACATTATCATTTTTCTGTGAATGGCTATATAACATGAAATGTACCCATCTAATTAACACTAGCTGAGTGGAGACAGAAACTAATCCAAGTGTGGAGTGACATATATTATATGGCCAATAAATATATATTGCATGCATACTATGTTCTGTAATACTTTAGCTCTATGAATTCAAGAGTGGGGTAAGATGCACATGGTGCAACACATTAATATTGCAATTTATACACTACATCATATGGATTTAAATTTGCTCTGTATATAATTGTGTTAGAAATTCAATTTTAATGAAACGTCTGAAACTGAAAGAGTAATACATAAATCTATACTTACACCAAATGCATACATATGTACATACATATATAAATGTGAATACACACATATAAATGTGAATACACACGTATATACATACACAAACATATATATAACACAGGAGGAGGAAAAACCTCTTCCTTAGAGATTTACAGAGAAATCCCTTTCTTACAGAGAAATACTAAATAATAAATATAAGTGGAATGATGCAGTTATAAAAATCATTCTTTTCCAATACCATGTTAATAAATGTTTCAGCAAAAATCAATGGATAGTAGAACTATTGGGTGAAAATTTGATGGGAAAAGGCTACATGCACTGATTCTAAGTATTTTCCAACAGATTAGTTATTAATTACAGAGGGAAAAAGGATAACCTGACAGGAGAGAGACAAATAAACTTGGCAGAAGTCAGACTTAATCAAGTGAAGCAAAGTTAGCATAAAAAATATTGGGATAAACTGCCATCATATGCTTCCTGATGGAATACACAGGTCAATTCCACTACACGATCTGGCTTGAAAAAATATGAAGAGCAATCAGTGAATTCCATGAGCAAGAGTCCATTGTCTTGCTTTATTAAATCATCTTTCTGTCAGAGGCAATGCTGCTGGAATGCCATGCTGGTGTATATGATGCTCTGTGCAGCCATGGATGGAGCCTTCCTAGAAGCATCTGCTGGTGTGCACTGCATCTTTTCATGGTTCTCACTTGCATACTTTGTGATTATTTCCTGTGTTCTGACTAACTTGGGATTAGAAGTAATGGCAGGTGGTGGTAGCAAATCCTGCAGAGAACCAGCAGCCCCTTCAAGGCAACTGTCACGAGAGAGGCCATTAGAGTTTTCTCAGGCAAGGAGACACTAAATTCCTTCAGTGACTTCTGGCAAGCGAAGCCAGGCACAAGTTAGAAGTTTGAGAGATCTCCAGCTTTCTCAAATTCATATGTCTCCATGATTTTCAGGATGCCCCTCTATTATAGTCAGTACCCTAGCTTTAACATATAGGATCCTATGTGATTATTAATTCAATTTATATCATAATTCAGCTACTCATAGGTTTAGATTTTGGGTTTCATTTCAGCCATGTTGGCCCTATAGCTACAAGAGTTAAGGGTTTCTTTCACAGTAGTAATATAAACTTTCTGGCATTTTTTCTTTTTGCTTGGTCTTGAGGTGGAGTTTTAAAATCCCAAACTCAACATTTTCTTTCCCAAGTTCTCCAGAACACTTAGAAGCAACCAGCCAGCTCCATTACATTTTTAATTTTTCAATAAAAATATTCTATGTTAGCAATTACTTGGCTATCCAAAACATTGCTACCTATAAGGCATCTGGTTATAGAAGTCTACAGGTTATTTAAGCAACACTTTTGCCACTGCATGTCACAGGACTACCAGTGCCCACCTTTGCACTGGCAAAGAAGTCATTAACAGCTTTAAAGCAAATTGAAACACAGAACCAATTCCAGATAGCCCAGACCTCAATCAAAGAACATGTCTTAAGGTTCTATTCTCCTGTAACAACTTCGGAATTAATTTCAGTATTAAAGTTTGATCCAGGAAGTAGCACCACTGTGAGTACTATGGACTAATGGATTTATTGTAGGGATTAGACCTCCCATAGTTGTGAGAGCTGGTGGAAAAGCCTATGGAAGGGTCTCTCTTCCATGTCAGGAGAAGCCCCTGGAGTCTTGAAGGCTGCTGAGCTGGCAGTGGGGAAGAAGTGCTGCGTGTAAAGCAAGGGGACATGAGGACATACTGGAATCAACCAGAGCAAAAGCACATCAGCCTTACGTGGCCACCAACCCCAACATTGCATATGACTGGCAGAAAGGCCCAAGCCCTTTTCCATCAGCTGCAGGATTGATAACCCCGAAGGAGGAGTTCCATGGGAGCTGGAGGAGCTGGAGACCTGGCTGCAGCTCTCACCGAAAGGTGCATGGACGAATTATGACAATATGCATGAGCCCCACCAGGGCCTGGCAACCCACACCAACTTTCCCAGTGTCAAGCCACTGCTGCTTCACCTTTACCCTCCAAATCTCATACAGAATTTCTCTTGTGGCCAGCTTAACTCACAACTAAACAGGGAATAGAAATCCAGGCAACACGGTTCCAGTATAAAAATAAATAAATGTTGATTCAATACAATAGGATCACAGCATTTTCCTCAGAAAAATCAATGGGTTAAAGGTAGAGGAACAGTGATGTGTTTTGATCATTTGCCCTCAAAGGCATTACTTGATTAAATTTAGTTGCCAGTCAATAAGTAAGATCATATAATGTGCACCAATAAATAATGGATGAATCTTTTTCATTTTATTTGCTTTCTCTAGAGTATTGGTCAGTTTGTCAATTCTTTTGAAGCACACACAGACAAGGAGAGTTTTTCCAGAATCTTTTTTTGATGCCTGAGGTTAAATAAAGATGCAGTTCTGTAAGAAATTAAGTAATGTATAGTGTTTAAGAGCAAGGTCTCTGGAGAAGCTTTGTAAAGGATTAAACGTGGTTGCCCTATTTGCTAGCTATATGATCGTAGACAAATCTTTTAACCTGTCTATGCCCCAGCTTTCTCTTTTGTAAAATAGAGATAATATACACACCTATCTCAGATGTTGTAAGGATTAAATGTGTGGGTACATACATGAATAATTATATACATTTAAGTATTCATACATATGGACATAGTACATATATGGACATATATATATTAAGTTCTATATAAATATAATTATATTTATATTACAAATCAAAGTATTATCCTTTTCAAGCATCTTTATATTTTTTAAAATAGGGAGAATAATAGTCAATTTTTCTTATAGACTTATTTCATAATAAAGTGAAACCTGTCGGTGTGATTCATGTGGAACGGCTTTTACTTGATGCACATCCACTAAATAATCATTGCCTTCAGTGCCTTTGCACTTTTTGACAAAACACATAAGTCATACTGCATGGTGTCAAGACTGCCATCTTAGTATAATGCTAAACAATGTAAATACATTCCTTGTAAACCCATAGGTCAAGTTATTTAAGTTCTATTTCACATTGGGAAATAAAGTAGTTAATATTTTATTTACATTTTCTATTTTACATGAGGTTTATCTACATTTGAATACTTCCATTTAACATCAATCAGGTTTTTTTTTTTTTTTTGAGACAGAGTCTCTCTCTGTCGCCCAGGCTGGAGTGCAGTGGCAGGATCTCGGCTCACTGCAAGCTCCGCTTCCCGGTTTCACACCATTCTCCTGCCTCAGCCTCCCGAGTAGCTGGGACTACAGGTGCCCACCACAACGCCCGGCTAATTTTTTTTATATTTTTAGTAGAGACGGGGTTTCACCATGTCAGCCAGGATGGTCTCGATCTCCTGACCTTGTGATCCCCCCGTCTCAGCCTCCCAAAGTGCTGGGATTACATGCTTGAGCCACTGCGCCCGGCCCAATCAGTTATTTTTAAATTTATATTTCTAATAGTATGATATAATAAAAAACATAGATTTGGTCTTTGCTTCTGGGTTCCTCAGACAGGGCTCTTAAAACCCTTGCAGATAAAGGTGCTAGAGAACCTTTTGTTCTAATACTCAGTCTCTGATCCTGGTTCCTGACCCACAGCTCCTAAGATCTTTGTGATTTCCTGAGTGTTGGGAGCATCTAACACAGAGCTCCCAAATACCTCGAAATTTGCTGGGTGAAGGGGGCATCTTTTGTTCTAATGAGGGGACTCTTGGTGGGCTCCTGGATAGCCTCAGGATGGGGGCTGGTGATTAGGAGAAACAGTCATGTGATTAGAGGGTTGGGACTTTCAGTTTTATCTACTGACCTCCAGGGAGTGGAGAGGGGCTAAAGCTTGACTTGATCATCAATGGCTAATGAAGTAATCAATCATGTCTGTGTAAGGAAACCTCTATTATATACCCCAAAACAGAGATCTGAGAACTTCCGGATTGCTGAACACTCTGGAGGTCCCTGGAGGGTGGTGCACCAAGAGAGGGTGTGGGGGCTCCACACACCTTCCCATATACCCTGCGCTATGCATCTCTCGCATTTCGGATTGTTCATCTGTCTCGTCTCTCATATTCTTTATTAATATGCTAAACTGGTAAACATAAGTAAGTGTTTCTCTAAGTTTTATGGCCCATTGAGCAAATTAATCACCCTGAGGAGGGGCTAGTGGGAACCCTGATTTATAGCCAGTCAGCTGGAAATGTAGGTGACGACCTACTACTTACAATTGGCATCTGAAGTGGGAGGATCTTGTGGAACTGAGCCCTTAAGCTGTGGGATCTGACTATAACTCCAGGTAGAGAATACTACAATTGAGTTAAATCGTAGAACACCTAGTGGGTTTCCACCAGATAATTATTGTTCATAAAGAGAAATCCACGTGCATTTTGTGGACCAGAGGTGAAGCATTTTCTGTTGAGTGTGGTATTGAGTGTGAGGCTAGGAAAAATACTTTCGTTTTCCCTAGTTCTGAATACATGCAAATAAAAATTATGAGATGAAAATAAATTTTAAAAAATGAAAATCATACCAAGCATACTCTTAGACCCCAGTGCAATAATAATGGAAATCAATATCAAGAAGATCTCTGAAAACTACATGAATGCATGGAAATTAAACAACTTGCTCCTGAATAATTCCGAGTGAACACTGAAATGAAATAAAAACAATTTTTTAATTAATGAAAATTGGGACACAATTTACCAAAATCTCTGGAATACAGATAAAGCAGTGTTAAGAGGCAAGTGTATACCCCTAAATGCCTTCATCAAGAAGTTATAAATAACTCAAAATAGCAATCTAATGTTACACCTAGAGAAACTAAAAAAAAAAAAGCAAAGCTAGCAGAAGGAAATTAATAACTGAGATTAGAGAACTGAATGAAATTGAGATGCAAAAATCTATACAAAGGATCAATGAACCAAGAGCTGGTTCTTCAAAAGAATAAAGAAGAGTAATAGACTGCTAGCTAGACTTAAAAAGAAAGAAAAAGATGCAATTAAGCACAACCAGAAATGACAAATATGACATTACAACCAATCCCAGAGAAATACAAAAGATCCTCAGAAGCTATTATGAATTTTCTATTATTAGAAAATCCGGAGGAAATTGGTAAATTTCTGGAAACACAGACTTTCCCCAGATTGAATCAGAAAGAAAGTGAACACTTGAATAGACTAATAAAAAGTTCCAACATTGAATCCATAATAAAAAATAGACCAACCAAAAAAAGCCCTGGACCAGATGGATTCACGGCCAAATTCTCTCTGAAGTTCAAAGAAGAGCTAGTACCAATTCTATTGAAACTCTTTCAAGAAATCAAGAAGAGATTCCTCCCTAACTCATTCTGGGAAGCCAGCATCACTCTGATATCAAAACCTGGCAAAAACACAACAAAAAAAGAAAACTTCAGGCCAATATTCTTGATGAATATAGAGAAAAGAATCCTTAACAACATACTAGCATGCCAAATTCAGCAGCATATCCAAAACTTAACTCACCACTATAAAGCAGGCTTCATTCCTGGGCTGCAAGTTTGTTTCAACATATGCAAATCAGTAAGTGCGATTCACCACATAGAGTTAAAAACAAAAACCATGTGATCATCACAATAGATATAGGAAAAACTTTCTGTAAAATCCAATATCCCTTCATGATAAAAACCCTCAATAGACTAGGCACTGAAGGAAACTCAAAATAATAAGAGCCATCTATGACAAACTCACAGCCAATATCATAGTAAACAGGCAAAAACTGAAAGCATTCCCCCTTGGGGACTGGAAAAAGACAAGGATGTCCACTCTAACAACTCATATTTAACATAGTACTGGAAGTCCTAACCAGAGCAGTCATGCAAGAGAAGGAAATAACGGCATCTGCATAGGAAAAGGAGAATTCAAACCATCTCTCTTCACCGACCGTATGATTCTATGCCTAGAAAATCCTAAAGGTTCTGCCAAATGGCTCATGGAACTGATAAACGACTTTAGTAAAGTTTTAGAATACAAAATCAATGTACAAAAATCAGCAGCATTTCTATATGCCAATAACATTCAAGCTGAGAGTCAAATCAAGTTTGCAACCCCATTCACAGCAGACACATACAAACGTGAAATCCTAGGAATACCTCTAACCAAGGTGGTGAAAGAGTCCCACGAGGAGAACTACAAAACACTGCTGAAAAAAATCAGAGATAAAAACAAATAAATGGTAAAACATCCCATGATCATGAATTGGAAAAATCAGTATCTTAAAGATGGCCATACTACCCAAAGTATTTACAGATTCAAGGCTATTCCTCTCAAACTACCAATGTCATTTTTCACATAATTAGAAAAAAAACTACTCTAAAATTCATATAGAACCAAAAAAGAGCCTGAATAGCCAAAGCAATCATAAGCAAAAAGAACAAAGCTGGAGGCATCACACTACCTGACTTCAAACTATACTACAGGGCTACAATAACCAAAACATCATGGTGCTGATTCAGAAACAGACACATAGGCCAAAGGAACAGAATAGAGAACCTTGAAATAAAGCCACACACCTACAATAACCTGATCTTTGAGAAGACTGACAAAAACAAGCAATGGGGAAAGTACTCCCTACTTGATAAATGGTGCCAGGGTAACTGGCTAGCCATATGTAGAAGAATAAAACTGGACACCTACCTTTCACCATACGCACACAAAAAATACCTTTCACCATACAGAAAAAGCCTAAGAAATACCCTTCTTGACATTGGTCTTGGTAAAGAATTTATGGCTAACTCCCGAAAAGCAATTGCAACAAAAACAAAAATAGGCAAGTGGAACTTAATTAAACTGAAGAGCTTCTACACAGCAAAAGAAACTATCAACAGAGTAAAAAGACAACCCACAGAATGTAAGAAAATATTTCGCAAACTATGCCATCTGACAAAGGTCTAATACGCAGAACCTATAAGGATCTTAAACAAATCAACAGGAAAAGACAAATAGCCCCATTAATAAATGGGCAAAAGACATGAACAGAAACTTCTCAAAAGACATACACAGGGCCAACAAATACATGAAAAAATGCTCACCATCACTAATCATCAGAGAAATGCAAATTAAAACCACAATGAGATAACATCTCACACCAGTTCAAATGGCTATTATAATAAAGTCAAGAAATGACAGATGCTGGTGAGGCTACAGAGAAAAGGAAACACTTATACACTGTTGGTGAGAATGTAAATTAGTTCAGCCACTGTAAAAAGCAGTTTGTAAATTTCTCAAAGAACTGAAAACTGAATTACCATTCAACTCAGCAATTCCATTACTGAGTATATATCCAAAGGAAAATAAATTGTTCTACCAAAAAGACACATGCACTTGTATGTTCCTTGAAATGCTATTCACAATAGCAAAGACATGGAATTGACCTAGGTGCTTATCAATGGTAGATTGGATAAAGAAAATGTGATACATATACACCATGGAATACTACACAGCCATAAAAAATACAAAATAATATTCTCTGCAGCAACATGCATGTGGTTGGAGGCCATAATAAGCAAATTAATGTGGGAACAGAAAACCAAATATTGAATGTTCCCACTTACAAGTGGGAGCTAAACATAGAGCACACATGAACATTAATATGGGAACAATAGGCACTGCAGAATACTAGAGAGGTGGAGATGAAGGAGGTCATTTGTTGAAAAACTACCTATAAGGTACTACACTCACCACTTGGGTGACAAAATCCATACCCCAAGCCTCAGCATCATATAATATTCCCAGGTAACAAATCTGCATAGATATCACCTGTATCAAAAAAAAAAAAAAGTTGAAACTAAAAAAAATTAGGAAGTGAAATTTTGTCATTTAATATTGTAATTTTCTCATACCAACTATTTTACTAATTTTGGAATTTAGTTATATTCGTGTTTTTTCACACTGCTGATAAAGACATAACAGAGACTGGGCAATTTACAAAAGGAAGAGGTTTAATTGGACTTACAGCTCCACTTGGCTGGGGGAAGCCTCATAATCATAGCAGAAGGCAAGGAGGAGCAAGTCACATCTTACTTGGATGGTGGCAGGCAAAGAGAGGAGTGCTTGTGCAGGGAAACTCCCCTTTTTATAATCATTGGATCTCGTGAGACTTCTTCACTATCATGAGAACAGCACGGGAAAGACCTGCCCCCGTGATTCAGTTACCTCCCACCGGGTCCCTCCCACAACACATGGGAATTCAAGATGAGATTTTGGTATAGACACAGCCAAACCATATCAATGGTCTTTTCTAGACAGCAAGTATATATGATTTTAAGTTACATGTTTATTCACAATTTTGTTTGCTAAATCGATCTCATATTATACATTACATTCATATTATATTATATCTTTATGTTTAGGGTTTAGCGGGGTTTTTTTGCTTTTTTATGACAAGAATATTTTGAAACAGTAAGTACATGAGGATGTATTTTTGGCTTATCTGGATGATGTAATAATTATGTCTTTGAATACCTTTTTCTTAAGAATCTAAAACCTCTTATTTTAAAATGATGGCAAATTGTAATGCACAATACATTAATAATAGCATTTGCTTAGGAGAGTAATGCAGAAAGTGGGATCTGGGACTTCTAATTTTACATAAAAATGCATTTGTATATTATAAATATAATTCAAATATATAATAATATTAACTATGAAATTGAAATGTGTGATGGAGAAGTGCAGCTATAAGAAACGCAGAAATCCTCCTTGATGTTTTTTAAAAACCTATAACAAGCTGGGTGCAGTGGATCGTGCCTGTAATCCCAGCACTTTGGGAGGCTGAGGCAAGCAGATCACTTGAGGTCAGGAATTTGAGACCAGTCTAGCTAACATGGTGAAACCCCATTTCTACCAAAAATACAAAAAATGAGCTGGGCATGGTGATGGGTGCCTGTAATCCCAGCTACTCAGGAGGCTGAGGCAGGAGAATCGCTTGAAACCAGGAAGCGAAGGTTGCAGTGAGCCATGATCACACCACTGCACTCCAGCCTAGGCAACAGAGTGAGACTCCATCTCAAAAAAAAAGAAAGAAAGAAACAAAACGAAACAAACCTGTGGTCAGTATTTTGATATCAAATTTCTTTTGTTTTCACTTGATTTCCTAATTGTGACAATAGTTTTCAATGAAAAATCTGTAGATTCCTTTATAGTTCCCCTTCAGCCTTATGACAAATTTTAAGGGTCAGTTAAAAACAAAAGTGACTCTGAAACTGAGTTAATCTTATCTGTGCTGGACAAATTAGAATTAAACTTCTACGGCTGCCTCATCAGTGTCATAATCTAAGTGAGGTCAGCTCTTGGCACCTTGTGTGCTCTGATGTTTTGTCACCTCCCTGCTCCTTCATCTGCTCAATTAATTATTAAAAATATGTTGCTTCCATGGTCATTCCTACCTTGATTTTCTTTCTGTTTTGAGACCTCTAAGAATCATAGTATTCTTCTCAAACTGGCCAGCAATACTGGCATCAATGTACTGTTCATTTCCTTGATGCCTTATGTGATGGTTAATATTGAGTGTCAACATGATTGGATTGAATTATTGTTCCTGGGTGTGTCTGTGAGGGTGTTGCCAAAGGAGATTAACATTTGATTCAGTAGACTAGGAGAAGCAGACCCACCCTCAATCTGGGAAGAAACCATCTAATCAGCTGCCAGTGTGGCTGGGATAAAAGCTGGCAGAAGAAGGTGGAAGGACTAGACTGGCTAAGTCTTCTGGCCTCCGTCTTTCTCCTGTGCTGGATATTTCTGTCCTTGAATATTAGACTCCAAGTTCTTCAGCTTTTGGAGTCTTTGACCTACACATCAGTGGTTTGCCAGGGGCTCTTGGGCCTTTGGCCACAGACTGAAGTCTGCACTGTCAACTTCCCTACTTTTGAGGTTTTGGGACTCAAGACTGGCTTGCTTGCTCCCCAGCTTGTAGACGGCCTATTGTGGGACTTCACCTTGTAATCGTGTAAGTCAGTACTCCTTAATAAACTCCTTTTCATATATACATCTATCCTATTAGTCCTCTCCCTCTAGAGAACCCTGACTAATAGACTTTATGAATTTCCCTTATTATTTATTTACTAATCTTTTCTCTGTTTCTATCCTCAACAGCTTCTTCCACTTATTCTTTACTTTTAAACACTTGAAAAACATAAAGCCATTTTTCAGAGCTTGCCCATATATGCTTTTCTTACCTCAAAATATAACATACACCTGTTTCTTCTTTCACAGGAATGTGTCCTTCTTTCTCTCTGCTTAAGCAGTTTACAGTCCTCTCTTGTCTGGGCATTCACTCTGAATGTGATCTTCCCTGGTGATTCCCAGTGTCTATTTCTCAATTGCCTCTTACACCTGTCTTCAGTCAGACTCTGCAGACCAATCACTGCCTTGAAATCCGCATAATCTTTCTCCCCCAATTTTTCTAGCAAGTTCTTTGTAATTGAATTACATACTTGCCATTCTTCTTCTTACAATAAGGTTTTTTTTTTCTTTATTGCAGGAGTTCAGAAAATAATAATGAATGAATAATAAGACACATCTGCAGCTTCAACTTCTTATTTACAAACTCACATATCCTGTTGCCAGTTTAGCATTTCAAACTGATTGTCTCACATCTCAAACTTTAGATATAGAAACAGAATTATTGATTTATGTTCTCAAATCTGCTCAGATTGTAAATCTGTAAATTTCAGTAAATGCCACTATCATGCCTTGAATTACTCAAACCAAAACAAGTAGTTTACTATTCCTATCCTCTATACCTTGCTGTCATCTAATTCAATCCCACTGTTGTTATCTTTACATATATATTACCATTTTGCTCTCTAGCCATCATCTCCACTACCATCCATTGGGGTAGATGATTCAGAACATAAGCTTGAACTAATGAACAATATATGGTCCTGTTTCTCCAGTACCTACAACATATAATATGGGAATGAAGAAACAGCAGTGATAATAGCCCCCTTACTATCATACTATGTGATTCATTTGCAGAGTATATTAGTCTGTTCTCACACTGCTGTAAAGAAAAATCTGACACTTGGTAATTTACATAGAAAAGAGGTTTAATTGGCTTATGTTTCTGCAGGCTGTACAGGAAGCATGGCAGCATCTGCTTCTGGGGATGCCTCAGGGAGCTTTTAATCATGGCAGAAGCAAAGTTAGAGCAGGCATTTTCACATAGCCAGAGCAAGAGGAAGAGAAGGGGCGGTGATGCTACATATCTTTATACAACCAGATCTCATGAGGACCCACTATCCCACTATCCCGACAGTACCAAGGATGAAGATGATGGTGTTAAACCATGAGAAACAGCCCCTATGATCCAGTCATTGCCAACTAGGCCCCACCTCCAACATTGGGGATTACAATTCGACATGAGATTTGAACAGGGACACAGATCCAAACCATTATCACCAAGTAAATATTTTCCACTCCTGCAGCCTTGAAATTTGCCAGGCTCTTGTGACTTATGGTGATTCCTAGGTGGGGAAACTTCCTTCCAGGGACAAAATAAGGGTGCTGCTAAACTAGAAGTTGGGACTAGCAGTTGACTTTGGGCCCTTCTCCAGTGTTCTCAGTGGTAGGTTTAGTACAGATAAGCATGGTCTGGTATCACAGAAAGTGGTGTCTATTGGGATACTTTCGAATAAAGTCTACAAGCTGGCAGTGCAGGTATTTCGTTGGTGGTTTCTCATCCTAATTGCTTCTACAACATCTAAGCAAAATGAGTCTGAGTTTGCCTAAGGTTAACAAGATTAGTGATGAATTATTTTGACACTAACCTTCTATGGCTTCCAGCCTCTCTTCTGGGCTACTCCTGAGTCAGGGCAAATAGTCATGAAATGTGAAGGTACAGATAGGAGCAGTGCCTTGTATGGTAAAAAAAAAATTGAGATTACATGAGGCACAGCTATGGGAAATCTTCCCAACGCTTTGACATTATGTGTATAGGGCTTTGTGGAACTCTACAGATACCTCAAAATTGTCTACTATGCAAAAAGCCACAAGTAGGAGAAATATCCTATTCTAGAATGTCTTCAGAGAGTACCACCTCACTAATTAATTTATATATAGCCATGGAGGTTCTTAAAGATAATGTGGACCCACACAATTGAATACATGCTCAGGTCCAGAATATTATAACCTGAAATTCCATCTTCTGCTGGTTTGTAAAAGAAGAAAGAATAAACATCTACCTGCCCAGGGATGAAGAAATCCTTCTATAAGTTGTGCCATAATTATCACTTGATAAAAGAAATGTTTTGTACCAAGAAATAGAGAAAGAGAATAGAGAAAAAAGAGGAGAAAATTAGGAAAGAGAGGAAGAGCTCAGGAAAGACGGGGAAGTTGCCAAGAATTGCAAATGATTACTCAAAATGATGAGTTTACTTTTTATACAAATATACCACTCAGTTTCTTGTGAACTGAAATATTTGCTGGCAAACAGGAAGGAACTTGTCAGATTCCCAATTTCAACAAGAAGATAATGATGAGGAAATGCTCTGATGACAACTGTCTATTTGAGGAGTTTCACAGCAAGAAGTTGACTCTGACTAGCATAGTACCCCAGCCTCCATTTGGCTGCCATCACGGGAGCCAGCCGCACAAGGGCTACCCCAGAAATTGGAGGAGAAAAATATTTGCCAGATGAATAGTAAACCAGACGTAGTGAAGAGGACTGCTTAGGTCAGATAGAAAACGTACACAAGAGTTACCTAAACTTGAGCAGAAACTTAAAAAAAAAACAAAAAAAAAAAAAAACAGCAAACAAACGAAATATTCAGTGAGCATGAGACAGCTTGCTAGATGTTCTCTGTATCAACAGGATTGTTCTTTTCATCACAGTGCCTCTGTACAGGCTTGGCCACAAGTCTCAGGGCATCAAATTGAGGATGCTCTAAGAGGTTAGGACAGGATAATGTATTAGTTTGCAGTTCTGTTAGCATCTCCAAATCAATAGCCTCACCTCAAGGGTTCATCGCTGGCAGCACTTAATCCAAAGATTAAAAAGAAGGAAGAAAAGAGAAAGACCAAAACAGCAGCAGTTCCACCAATATCTGAAAGAGCAATGTAAAAGGGAACTATATGTGACAAAGAACGTTATTAATAAAAGGGCCAGTTAAAGTTACTGTTTTTAATAACACTATGAAAATCTTTTTTAACTCTCTCTCTGTAGAAAAAATAAACAATCAATTGGTTTCCAGTGAGCACTGCCAATTCAGAATTTTGAGGTGTGCTATGTAAGGTTTGTGGTGTAAAAGGGGATAAAATCAGAATATAGAGCTTTCATAATTTCACAAAATAATACATTACTTATTTTACAGTTGCATGTCCCTATCAATTAAATGTAAGCTTCAGAAGAAGACAAATATCTTAGTCCATTTGAACTTCTGTAACAGAACACCAAAGACGGGATGGCTTTAAACAACATACATTTATTTCTCACAGTTCTGCAGGCCAAGAAGTCTAAGACCAAAGGCAGATTTGATGTTTGGTGAGGGCCCACTTTCTGGGTTATAGATGACACACCTTCTTATTGTGTCCTCACATGGTGGAAGGGTGATGTGTCTCTTTTGGATGTTTGTGTTTTTGAGAACACAAACTTACGTGGTTTGGCTGTGTCCCCACCCAAATCTCTTCTTGAATTATAGTTCCCATAATTCCTACATGTTATGGGAGGGACCCAGTGGGAGGTAATCGAATCATGAGGGTGGTTACCCCCATGTTGTTCTCATGATATTGAGTGAGTTCTCACGAGATCTGATGGTTTTACAAGGGGCTCTTTCCCCGTTGTTCGTCACTTCTCCTTGTAGCTGCCATGTGAAGAAGGACGTGTTAGCTTCCCCTTCCACCATGATTGTAAGTTTCTCGAGGCCTCCCCAGTCATGCTGAACTGTGAGTCAATTAAACCTCTTTGCTTTATGAATGTCCCAGTCTCAGGTATTGCTTCCTAGCAGCATGAGAACAGACTAATACACAAACATTCAGACCATGGCAACAAAGGACTATATCTGGCTTCTTCAGAGCCATGCAGCAGAAAATTATGAAGCCAGTATGAGAAGTGAGGGTCAAAAGAATCATTGAACGCCTCAAGTGGCTCTGGGAAGACAAGCACAGGAGGCCTACGCAGGGCAGATGGGAGGATTGGCTGGAAGTGCTTGTGCCACTCCAACCATGACTCAGAGGCCATATTCTGCAGCAGGAAACACACAGTACAGGCTGCACAAGTAGCCTTTCAGGGTTCACATGACAATCCAAACATTTTGCTTTTTTCTAATTATACCTGTTTGACTTTTTTAGATAGTACCCCCTTTGTCTTTTTTCTCTTTATATTCCAAAACTACATTTCGTGTTCTTTTAATTATATACTCTTTTCTTCTGAGACCCCATCTTCATCCTGTGTCAGTTATTTCCTCAGTGCCCATGACCTTCCCAATTCTGCACCTTCACCCTGCCATCTTGACCCTTATCTTCAGTGACTTGCTACATAAATGTCTGTCACTTCAGCATTTCAGATTTCACCATTCATTTCTTATCATTTGATATAGTTTGGATATGTGTCCCCACCCAAATCTCATGTTGAATTGTAATCCCCAGTATTAGAGGTGGGCCCTAGTGAGAGGTGATTGGATCATGGGCATGGATTTTCATGAATAGTTTAGTGCCATCCCATTGGTGCTGTCTTTGTGATAGTCAGTGTCTTGTTGCAAGATCTGGCTTTTTAAAAGTGTGTGACAACTTGCTTCCCTTCTCTGGCTTTTGCCATGTGATGTGTCTGCTCTCCGTTCACCTTCCACCATGATTGTAACTTTCCTGAGGCCTCCCCAGAAGCTGAGCAGATGCCAGCATCATGCTTCCTGTACAGCCTGCATAACCATGAGCAAATTTCCTTTATAAATTGCCCAGTCTCAGGTATTTTTAATAGCAATTCAATAACAGACTAATATATCATTCAGACTTTTTTCTTTTTTCAATGTCTCCATCTCTCTCAGAGGATATAATTTTAGGCATAATAGCTTAGTCCTTTATATGTTTCATACTCTTTATCGTCATTTGCTTATTTTTTTTTACCTTCTCAGCAATTTCTCAGATTTTCTTAATTTTTTTTCCAGCACCTCAACTCAAGAGCCTTTGCTTTAAAGTTATCTGTCTATTCATCCTTGAGGACAGCCTGTTTTCACAACAGTCAGTCAATAGGCAACAAGATGTACTAGGAATAAAAATAAAAGCATGGATCTGGAATCTGAATACCTGGATTTCAAACCCAATCTACAAGCCACCAATTGTGGGATTGTGGGCAACTTAATTGAAATCTTGATGTCTGTGTTAGTCATGCTGTGTTACTTCATGCTGCTGATGAAGACATACCCGAGACTGGGTAATTTATAAAAGAAAGAGGTTTAATTGACTCATAGTTCCAAATGGCCGGGGAGGCCTCACAATCATGGTGGAAGGCAAGGAGGAGTGAAGTCATGTTGTTTTACGTGGATGGTGGCAGTTAAGAGAGCTTGTGTAGGGGAATTCTCCCTTATAAAACCATCAGATCTCATGAGTCTTATTCACTGTCATGAGAACAGCATGGGAAAGACCCACCCCCATGATTCAATTACCTCCCAACAGGTCCCTCCCACAATGGGTGGGAATTATGGGAGCTACAATTTGAGATTTGGGTGGGGACACAGCCAAACCATATCAATGTCCAACTTTATATGTAAAGTCTAATAGTTGCCTCTAGGATCTCTGTAAGGATTAGGAGACGGGTCTGGGTGAACTGTAATATTTCCATAGTTATTACTGTTTTATTATTGATGACAAATATTTTAAAGACACCATTTACATTTGACCTTTATGCCTTTATTTAAATTTTCACTGATTATAAACATCAATTTTGGATTCTTCTTCTTACATTTTATTATATAGAACTTGTTTCAACTTGGCGGTTATGATAAAAACTGTATCTCTTCCTATAATTCAACCCTGATTTCCAGAGACATTTAGTACAGAAGCCAAATCATTCAGTATGCCTCATGTCTCCTGAATGTACAGTTGAACCAACCATTATACAAAATACATCAAGAAAAACTAAACACTAACTCTAGACAATGAATAAGAGAAATTACATATTGCCATGTATGTGAACAGCCTCTGAATATTTCACAGACAATAAGTGATGCTTAAAGCAATCTTTATAGTCATCTATGTTCTTTACTAAATTAGAGAAATATACAATACATTTTTTGAATATCCTTTTAAAGCACTTAAATATTTAGAAAGCATTTGAGGGGAATTGGTAACCTCATTTATCTCAAATACATTATGTTCACAAACAAATAGATGAAAATCTTATTTACACTTACTTTTTTATTGTAAGTGTATAATTTTATCTTTAATAATTCAAAAAAGAATTATATTTTATAAAACAATGTGGATTCATTCCAAAATGTTCAATACTCATGCTTCTTACCAAGTACTACTTTTCTGTTTTACATTTTAAATAATTTAAATGCAGTGATTTAATTAATAGAGTTTGTGGTCATGCAGTTTTATTTTATCAAAGAAGTGTTTCAAAATACAAATAATGCATAAAAATAATTATGCCTTCAGTGAAGGCAGTATTGATTTTACTGCTATCTTAAGAAACAATGCATAGCTCTATATGCCACTTTGAAAATTCCCAGAAAGAAAGAAAGATAATGTATTCCTCAAAGTTGTTCATAATTAGACTGCACATTCTACCTTTATTCTTGAGAGAAAAAAGTGACAGTGACCTTTTCTGTAAGTCAAACACTATACATGACTTAAAACCTCCCTTAAGGTTAAGGCAACCTTTGAAAACTTTCTTGACACACCCCACACAATTCCTGTAAGCATCTTGCTTTGTGACCCTTGTGTGAAGCAAAGTACTTGCTTCTTTGTTTATTTTGTTGCTTCATTTCATAGAAGAGTCATTTTTTCCTTGAAGTCAAGACCTGTGTGTCCCCCATGTATTCTTCCTTTTATGATACCTATTAAGGTTTATATATTTGATGTCTTCTGAGGCAAAGTGAAATGAACAACAAATAGGTAAACATACGAGAAAAAGTTGTTGGGTTCTGTTCCAAGATGGCCAAATAGGAAGAACTCCAGTCTGTAGCTCCCAGTGTGATCGACACAGAAGCCAGATGATTTCTGCATATCCAACTGTGGTACCTGATTCATCTCACTGTGACTGGTTGGATAGTGGGTGCAGCCCATGGAGGGTGAGCTGAAGCAGGAGGGGGACGTTGCCTGACCCAGGAAGTGCAAGGGGTTGGGGGATCTCCCTTTCCTAGCTAAGGGAAGCCATGACAAACTGTACCTGGAAAAATGGAACACTCCCACCCAAATACTGCACTTTTCCCATGGTCTTAGCAACTGGCAGACCAGGAGATTCTCTCCTGTGCCTGGCTCGGTGTGTCCCACACCCACAGAGCCTTGCTCACTGCTAGCACAGCAGTCTGAGATCGACCTGCAAGACTGCACCCAGGCAGGGGGAGGGGTGTCCACCATTGCTGACACTTGAGTAGGTAAACAAAGTTTCCGGGAAGCTCAAACTGGGTGGAGCCCACCGCAGCTCAGCAAGGCCTACTGCCTCTATAGAGTCCACCTCTGGGCAGGGCATAGCTGAACAAAAAGCAGCAGAAACTTCTGCAGACTTAAACATCCCTGTCTGACAGCTCTGAAGAGAGCAGTGTGGTTCTCCCAGCATGGCGTTTGAGCTCTGAGAATGGACAGACTACCTGCTCAAGTGGGTCCCTGACTACTGTGTAGCCTAACTGGGAGACACCTCCCAGTAGGGGCCAACAGACACCTCATACAGGCAGGTGCCTCTCTGGGACAAAGCTAACAGAGAAAGGATCAGGCAGCAATATTTGCTGTTCTGCAGCCTCCGCTGGTGATACCCAGACAAACAGGGTCTGGGATGGACCTCCAGCAAACTCCAACAGACCTGCAGCTGAGGGACCTGGCTGTTAGAAGGAAAACTAACAAACAGAAAGGAATAACATCAACACCAACAAAAAGGAAATCCACACCAAAACCCCATCTGTAGGTCACCAACATCAAAGGCCAAAGGAAGATAAAACCACAAAGATGGGGAGAAACCAGAGCAGAAAAGCTGAAAATTCTAAAAACCAGAGCACCTCTTCTCCTCCAAAGGATCACAGCTCCTCGCCAGCAATGGAACAAAGCTGGATGGAGAAGGACTTTTACAAGTTGACAGAAGTAGGCTTCAGAAGGTTGATAATAACAAACTTCTCTGAGCTAAAGGAGCATTTTCTAACCCATAACAAGGAAGCTAAAAACCTTGAAAAAAGGTTAGACAAATGGCTGACTAGAATAAACAGTGCAGAGAAGACCTTAAATGACCTCATGGAGCTGAAAACCATGGCACGAGAATTTTGTGATGCATGCATAATCTTCAATAGCTGATTCGATCAACTGGAAGAAAGGATATCAGTGATCAAAGATCAAATTAATGAAATAAAGCAAGAAGACAAGTTTAGAGAAAAAAGAGTAAAAAAAAAATGAACAAAGCCTCCAAGAAATATGGGACTACATGAAGAGACCAAATCTACATTTGATTGGTGTACCTGACAGTGATAGGGAGAATGGAACCAAGGTAGAAAACACACTTCAGGATACTATCCAGGAGGACTTCCCCAACCTAGCAAGGCAGGCCAGCATTCAAATTCAGGAAACACAGAGAACACCACAAAGATACTCCTTGAGAGGAGCAACCCAAAGACACATAATTGTCAGATTCACCAAGGTTGAAATGAAGGAAAAAATGTTAAGGGCAGCCAGAGAAAAAGGTCAGGTTACCCACAAAGGGAAGCCCATCAGACAAACAGAAGATCTCTCAGCAGAAACTCTACAAGCCAGGAGAGAGTGGGGGCCAATATTCAACATTCTTAAACAAAAGAATTTTCAACCCAGTATTTCATATCCAGCCAAAGTAAGCTTCATAAGTGGAGGAGAAATAAAGTCCTTTACAGACAAGCAAATGCTGAGAGATTTTGTCACCACCAGGCCTGCCTTACAAGAGCTCCTGAAGGAAGCACTAAGCATGGAAAGGAACAACCGGTACCAGCCACTGCAAAAACATGCCAAATTGTAAGACCATCGATGCTATGAAGAAACTGCATCAATTAACAGGCAAAATAACCAGCTAACATCATAATGACAGGATCAAATTCACAAATAATAATGTTAACCTTAAATGTAAATGGGCTAAATGCTCCAATTAAAAGACACAGACTGGCAAATTGGATAAAGAGTCAAGATCCTTCAGTGTGCTGTATTCAGGAAACTCATCTCACATGCAGAGACACACATAGGCTCAAAATAAGGGGATGGAGGAAGATCTACCAAGCAAATGGAAAGCAAAAATAAAGCAGGGGTTGCAATCCTAGTCTCTGATAAAGCAGACTTTAAACCAACAAAGATCAAAAGAGACAAAGAAGGCCATTACATAATGGTAAAGGGATCAATTCAACAAGAAGAGCTAACTATCCTAAATATATATGCACCCAATACAAGAACACCCAGATTAATAAAGCAAGTCCTTAGAGACCTACAAAGAGACTTAGATTCCCACACAATAATAATGGGAGTTTTTAACACCCCACTGTTAGTATTAGACAAATCAACAAGACAGAATTTTAACAAGGATATCCAGGACTTGAACTGAACTCTGCACCAAGCAGATCTAATAGACATCTACAGAACTCTTCACCCCAAATCAACAGAATATACAACTGGAAGCATTCCCTTTGAAAACCGGCACAAGACAAGGATGCCCTCTCTCACCACTCCTATTCAGCATAGTGTTGGAAGTTCTGGCCAGGACAATCAGGCAAGAGAAAGAAATAAAGTGCATTGAATTAGGAAAATAGGAAGTCAAGTTGTCTCTGTTTGTGGATGACATGATTGTATATTTAGAAAACCCCATCATCTCAGCCCAAAATCTCCTTGAGCTGATAAGCAAGTTCAGCAAAGTCTCAGGATACAAAAATCAATGTGCAAAAATCAGAAGCATTCCTATACACCAATAACAGACAAAGAGAGAGCCAAATCATGAGTGAACTCCCATTCACAATTGCTACAAAGAGAACAAAATACCTAGGAATCCAACTTACAAGGGACCTCTTCAAGGAGAACTACAAACCACTGCTCAACAAATAAAAGAGGACACAAACAAATGGAAGAATATTCCATGCTCATGGATAGGAAGAATCAATACTGTGAAAATAGCCATACTGCCCAAGGTAATTTATAGATTCAATGCCATCCCCAACAAGCCACCAACTACTTTCTTCACAGAATTGGAAAAAACTACTTTAAAGTTCATATGGAATCAAAAAGAACCCAGATTGCCAAGACAATCCTAGGCAAAAAGAACAAAGCTGGAGGCATCACACTACCTGACTTCAAACTATACTACAAGGCTACAGTAACCAAAACAGCATGGTACTGGTACCAAAACAGATATATAGACCAATGGAACAGAACAGAGGCCTCAGAAATAACACCACACATCTACAACCATCTGATCTTTGACAAACCTGACAAAAACAAGAAATGGGGAAAGGATTCCCTGTTATGCTGGGAAAACTGGCTAGCCATATGTAGAAAGCTGAAAATGGATCCCTTCCTTACACCTTATACAAAAAATAATTCAAGATGGATTAAAGACTTAAATGTTACACCTAAAGCCATAAAAACCGTAGAAGAAAACCTAGGCAATACCATTCAGGACATAGGCATGGGCAAAAACTTCATGACTAAAATACCAAAATCAATGGCAATAAAAGCCAAAACAGACAAATGGGATCTAATTAAACTAAAGAGATTCTGCACAGCAAAACAAACTACCATCAGAGTGAACAGGCAACCTACAGAATGGGAGGACATTTTTGCAATCTACCCATCTGACAAAGGGCTAGTATCCAGAATCTACAAAGAACTTAAATTTACAAGAAAAAAAACAACCCCATCAAAAAGTGGGCAAAGGGTATGAACACACACTTTTCAAAAGAAGACATTTATGCAGCCAACAGGCATGTGAAAAAATGCTCATCATCATTTGTCGTCAGAGAAACGCAAATCAAAACCACAATGAGATACCATCTCATGCCAGTTAGAATGGCGATCATTAAAAAGTCAGGAAACAACAGATGCTGGAAAGGATGTGTAGAAATAGGAACATTTTTACACTGTTGGTTGGAGTATAAATTCGTTCAACCATTGTGGAAGACAGTGTGGCGATTCCTCAAGAATCTAGAACTAGAAATATCATTTGACCCAGTGATCCCATTACTAGGTATATACCCAAAGGATTATAAATCATGTATAGCAAATCTTTATAGTAATAAAGACATATGCACATATATATTTCTTGTGGCACTATTCACAATAGCAAAGACTTGGAACCAACCCAAATGTCCATCAAAGATAGACTGGATTAAGAAAATGTGGCACATATACACCATGGAATACTATGCAGCCATAAAAAAGGATGAGTTCATGTCCTATGCAGGGACATGGATGAAGCTGGAAACCATCATTCTCAGCAAACTATCACAAGGACAGAAAACCAAACACTGCATGTTCTCACTCATAGGTGGGAATTGAACAATGAGAACACATGGACACAGGGCAGGGAACATCACACACCAGGGCCTGTCAGGGGGATGGTGGGCTGGGGGAGAGATAGCATTAGGAGAAATACTTAATGTAAATAATGAGTTGATGGGTGCAGCAAACCAACATGGCACATGTATACCTATGTAACAAACCTGCACGTTGTGCACATGTATCCTAGAACTTAAAGTATAATAAAAAAAAAAAAAAAAGTTGTTTATGGAAAAAAATATGGAAAAAATGTGTAGAATCAAAATTTAGAAAAGCAAGAGCAAATCAAACCCAAAATTAATAGAAGAAAAGAAATAACAAATGTCAGAGGAGAAATAAATGAAATTGAAATGAAAAAAATAAAAAAGATCAATGAAAGAAAATGTTGTTTTCTTAAAAAGTTAAACAAAATTGACAAACCTGTAGCCAGACTAAGAAAAAAAGAGAGAAGACCCAAACAAGTAAAATCAAAACAAAAAAAGAGACATTACAATGGATACTTCAGAAGTTCATAGGATCATTAATGGCTACTCTGAGCAACTGTATGCCAATATATTGGAAAATCTAGAAGAAATGGACACATTCCTAGATACATGCGGCCTACCAATATTGAACCAGGATAAAATACAAAACCTGAACAGACCAATAATAGGTAATGAGATTGAGGCCATAATAAATTCTCCTAGTAAAGTCCAGGACCTGGTGGCTTCACTGCTGAATTCCACCAAACATTTAAAGAACAACTAATATCAATCCTAATCAAACTATTCCAAGAAATAGAGGAGGAGGTAATACCTCCAAACTCATTCTATGAGGCCAGTATTACCTCAATACCAATAGAGAACAAAGACATATCAAGAAAAGAAAACTATAGGCCAATACCTCTAATAAATATTCATACAAAAATCCTCAACAAAACACTAGCAGGGTTGAACTCAACAATACATTAGAAATATCATTCATCATGACCAAGTGGAATTTATCCCTGGGATGCAAGAATGGTTCAACATATGCAAATAAATCAATGTGATACATCATAACAACAGAATAAAGGACAAGAACCATATGACCATTTCAATTGGTGCTGAAAACACATTTGATAAAATTCAACATCCCTTCATAATAAAAAATATCTTCAAAAAATGGACTATAGAAGGAACATACCTCAACACAATAAAAGCCATATATGACAGACCCATAACTATTATTATACCAAATGGGGAAAAGCTGAAAGCCTTCTAAGATCTGGAACAAAACAAGGATGCCCACTTTCACCACTGTTATTCAGCATGGTACTGGAAGTCCTAGCTAGAACCATCAGACAAGACAAGGAAATAAAAGGCATTCAAAAGTTAGAAAGGAAGAAGTCAAATTATCCTTGTTTGCAGATAATATGGTCTTATATTTGGAAAAACCAAAAGACTTCACAAAAAATGATTAGAACTGATAAATTTAGCAAAGTTGATAAAATTTAAAACTATTAGAACTGATAAACAATTTCAGTAAAGGGTACAAAATCAACATACACAATTCAGTAGCATTTCTATATGCCAACAGTGAACAATGTGAGAAAGAAACTAAAAAGTAACCCCAGTTACAATAGCCACACATAAAACTGCATACCTAGCAATTAACTCATGAAGTGAAAGATCTCTGTAATGAAAACTATAAAACATTAATGAAATTGAAAAGGTCAGAAAAAAGTTGAAAAATATTCCATGTTCATGGATTGGAAGACTCAGTATTGTTAAAATGTCCAAACTACCCAAAGCAATCTACATATTTAATGCAATCACTATCAAAATACCAATGACATTCTTCACAGAAATAGAAAAAAAAATTCTATAATTTATATGGAACCACAAATGGCCCAGAATAAAAAAAAGAAAAAGAAGCTATTCTAAGCAAAAAGAACAAAATTGGGAGAATCACATTACCTGACTACAAATTATACCACTGAGCAGAGTGATAATAACCAAAACAGCATGGTACTGGCATAAAAGCAGACTCATAAACCAAGGTAACAGAATAGAGAACCCAGAAACAAATCTACACACTTACAGTAAACTTATTTTTGACAAAGTTGCCAAGAACATACACTCGAGAAAAGACAGTTTCTTTAATAAATGGGGCTGGGGAAACTGGATATCCATATGTAAAAGAATGAAACTAGACCCCTATCTCTTGCCATATACAAAAATCAAATCAAAATGGATTAAAGACTTAAATCCAAGACATCAGACTATGAAACTTTTACAAGAAAATATTGGGGAAAATCTCCAGGATATTGGTATGGGCGAACATTTCTTGAGCAATACCCCACAAGAACAGGACACCAAAGCAAAAACAGACAAATGGGATCACATTAAGTTAAAAAGCTTCTGCTAGGCCAAGGATACAGTCAATAAAGTAAAAAGACAACCCACAGAATGGGAGAAAATATTTATTAACTACCCATCTGACAAGGAATTAATAACCAGAATATATAAGAAGCTCAAACAACTCTATATGAAAAAAATCTAATAATCTGATTTAAAAATGGGCAAAAGATTTGAATAGACATTTCTCAAAAGAAGACACACAAATGGCAAACAGGAATATAAAAAGGTGCCCAACACTGATTATCAGAGAAATGCAAATCAAAACTACAATGAGATATTATCTTGCCCCAGTTAAAATGGCTTATATCCAAAAGAAAGGCAATATGCTGGCAAGGATGTGGAGAAAAGGGAACACTTGTACACTGTTGGTGAGAATGTAAATTTGTACAAACACTATGGAGAACAGTTTTGAGGTTCCTGAGAAAACAAAAACTTGAGCTACCGTATGATCCAGAAATCCCACTGCTGGGTATATACCCAAAAGAAAGGACGTCAATATATTGAAAAGACATCTGCACTCCTATGTTTGTTGCAGCACTGTTCACAATAGCTAAGTATTGGAAGCAATCTAAGTGTCCATTAACAGATGAACAGATAAAGAAAATGTGGTACATATACACAACAGAGTACTATTCAGCCATAAAAAGAATGAGATCCTGTCATTTTCTACGACATGGATGGAACTGGAGATTATTATGTTAAGTGAAATAAGTCAGGCACAGAAAGACAAACATCACATGTTCTCACTTATTTGTGGGATCTAAAAATCAAACCAATTGAACTTATGGATATAGAAAGTAAAAGGGTAGTTACCAGAAGTTGGGAAGTGTAGTGGGGGGCTGAAGAGCAGGTGGGGATGGATAATGGGTGAGAAAAAAAATTTTTTAATGAATGAGACCTACTATTTGATAGCATAATAGGGTGACTACAGTCAATAATAACTTCATTGTACATTTTAAAATAAAAGAATGTAATTGGATTGTTTGTAACTCAAAGGATAAAAGCTTGAGGGAATGGATACTCCGTTTTCCATGATGTGCTTATTTTGCATTTCATGCCCGTGTAAACATCTCAGGTACCCCATAAATCTATACACCTGCTGTGTACCCACAAAAATTTAAGAAAATAAAAATAAATTAGAAGAAAAAACAACATTTAAAAGAAACAAGCTAGAGACATCTAAAAATTAAGAGAAAGAGGAACTTGCAAGAATACATGGAATTTCAAAAACTGGGTCATGAAGGTTGTATAAAGATAGATAAATTGCATAAATTTAAAAGGGTGAAAGTAATGAGTTTGCAAACATTAAGTAATAAAAAGGGAAAAGACAATTTGTAACGGTCAATATTAAGTGTCAACTTGATTGAATTGAAGGATGCAAAGTATTGTTCCTGGGTGTGTCTGTGAGGATGTTGCAGAGGAGATTAACATTTGAGTCAGTGGAATGGGAGAGGAAGACCCACCCTCAGTGTGGATGGGCACCATCCAATCAGCTACCAGCACAGTTAGAAAAAGCAGGCAGAAGAAGGTGGAAGAAGCTGACTTGCTGAGTCTTCTGGCTTTCATCTTTCTCCCCTGCTGGATGCTTCCTGCCCTTGAACATTAGACTCCGGGTTCTTCGACCTTTGGACTCCTGGACTTACATGAGTGATTTGTCGGGGGCTCTCAGGCCTTCAGCCACAGACTAAAGACTGCACTGTCAGCTTCCCTACTTTTGAGGCTTTAGTACTTGGACTGAGCCACTACTGGTTTTCTTGCTCCTCAGCTTGCAGATGGTCTATCATGGGATTTCACCTTGTGTAGTCAATGCTCCTTAATAAACTCACTTTCATATATACATATATCTTATTAGTTCTGTCCTTCTGGAGAACCCAAATACACAATTTGAAAGATTACCTTACATGTTTAGTTTTACTATTGTGGATGAAAATTTCCACTTTCGTGCTATTTACAAAAGAGAATATTATAAATAAAAATAAAAATAAATATACAATGCATATTAAAATTAGTTTTTATAAACTGACTCCACTTTTAAGAAAAATAAGATTTAAACAAAAACAAAAACATGTGTTCTAAATACTGCTCCAAGTGGGCAAACTTCTTCCCCAAATATTAAGATGAAAGAATAAAGAAGGCCACTTTAGAACAAAGCTGTAAAAGTATTAAGAAGAAGACATAAACATGGCTAGATTTGAGATTTTGATGGAACTTCTGCAGAATGAAGTGGGGATCATAAGAAAGAGAGTAGGCTGGGTGCAGTGGCTGACTCCTGTAATCCCAATACTTTGGGAGGCCGAGGCGGGTGGATCACCTGAGGTCAGGAGTTCCAGACCAGCCTGACCAACATGATGAAACCCCGTCTTTACTAAAAATACAAAAATTAGCCGGGCGTGGTGGCAGACGCCTGTAATACCAGTTACTCGGGAGGCTGAGGCAGGAGAATCACTTGAACCCGGGAAGCAGAGGTTGCAGTGAGTCGACATTGTGCCATTACACAGAGTGAAACTCCGTCTCAAAAAAAAAAAAGTGACAGTAGAGAAAACCATAGCCCAGGAATTGTGTGGGAGAAGGCAGCTAGGACAGCAGTGCAGTTGGAGGATTTTGCCAGAATCTAAATATGTGAGCAAAGGACTGTCTCAAGGAGAACGTCACCTGCTTCATTCTCCTCTCCCACTTTGTGCACAAAGATAAAATTGTAGTACCACAGTCAACCAGAGGAGGGCCAGACCTCCTGCTTGGGAATAGGTGCCCAAGAGTGAAACTCTTCTTCGTTTATAATTTTATAAGAGAAGAGGAAGTCTGACTGCTTCCTGTTTCATGCCCTAATTTAAGCCAGCAATCTATACTCTGTCCAGTGCACAAATCTCAGAGAGAAGAAAAAGACCTGTCAATATGACCAACAAGAGAAAATCTTTCTCCATAGTTATCCATAATAATCAGACTTTTATGCATTACCATGACTGATTGACCAAGGATCACTACATATCCAATCAATTCAGATACAAAATGACCCAGATGTGGTTTATAGACTATTTTTCATTATCTCATTAAGGTGTACATTACATACAGTAAAAATCACCTTTGTTAAGGCAAAGTTCTGTGACTTGTGAAAGATGCACACACAGTTATGTAACCACCAGCTCAGGATGTGGAAGGACTATATTATTCCCCAAAATTCCCTTGTGTAATTTTGTAGTTAACCTTTCCCTCTACCCTCAAATCCTGGCAACCACTAATCTTCTTTGTCTTCATATAGTTTTCCACTTGCCAAAATGGCATATAAATAGAATCATAGGGTATGCAGTCTTTTGTCTGGCTATTTCATTTAGCCTAATATATTTTGACATTCAACTACATTGTGTGTATCAATTACTCATTCTTTTTTTTTTTGAGATGCAGTCTCACTCTGTCACCCAGGCTGGAGTACAATCACCCCATTTCCGCTCACTGCAACCCCTGCCTCCCAGGTTCAAGCCGTTCTCCTGCCTCACCCTCCTGAGTAGCTGGGATTACAGGTGCACACCACCATGCCTGGCTAATTTTTGTATTTTTAGTAGAGATGAGGTTTCACCATGTTGGCCAGGCTGGCCTCGAACTCCTGACCTCAGGTGATCCACCCTCGGCCTTCTAAAGTGCTGGGATTACAGGCGTGAGCCATCGTGCCTGACCTATTCATTCTTTTCTTGTTTCTGTTATTATTCTAAGTACACAATTCATTTACTCATTGTCTGGTTGAGGGACATTTCGGTTATTTTTAAATTTCTAACAATTATGAAAAAAAGCCACCACAAACATTTACACCTAGGTTTTTGAGGGAATGACATTTTTTGTTTAAGGGATTTTTTGTTGTTGTTGGTTTGGTTTGTTTCTCTTGAAAAAACACCTAGGAGTAGAACAATTGGATCATACTGTGGGTATATAACTGTCTAAGTAGCTGACAAACGTGTTTCCAAAATAATTGTACCATTTTCTCACGTCACCAGTTATGTTTGAGAGTTGCAGGTGCTCCATCTTCAATATCTAACACCATTAATAGCCTTGTTAATCAAATCATTCTAGTGGATGTGCAGCTGTACCTTATTGTGATTTTCATTTGCATTTCCCTAAAGACTAATGATGCTGAGCATATTTTTATGTGTTTAATTACCTACCATCTGCATTTCTTACTTGGTGAAGAGTTTCTACAAATCTTTTGTTTATTTTTCTAGGTTGTCTCTCTTATTGCTGGGTTATAGCATGGCTTTATGCGTTCTAGGTAAAAATAATTTTTAGATATATGTTTTCCAAATACTTTCTCATTGGCTTGGCTTCCTCTTTCATTTTCTTAACAGTCTTCTTGGAGAAACAAAAGTGTGTAACTTTAATGAAATCCAATTCTTTTTTTTTAATGTACTTATTTTTTTAAATGGTCCTTTTGCATTTGTGCTTTTTTTTTTTTTTTTTTTTGTCATTTTAAAGACATCTTACCAAGCCCTAGGTAAGAAATATTTTTTCCGGATGTTTTCTTCTAGAAGTTTGATAGTTGTAGCTCTTACATTTAGGTCATGATACATCTCAAATAATTTTTAAATGTGGCATGAGATAAGGATTCAAGTTTTTGTTTTTGTTTTTGTTGTTTTGCATAAGGGTACCCAATAATTTCAGCAATAGTTGTTGAGAAGATTGTATTATTTCCCCTTTGACTTATGACTTTACCATAATGCTTGTGTCAAGCATTAATTGACTATGTATTTATGGGTCTATTTCATGATTCTCTTTTCTGTTCATTGGTTAATTGTCTATCTTGACACCAATTCCACAATCTTGATTACTGAAGATTTACAGTAAGCCCTAAAATTAGATACTGTGAGTTCTTTCATTTAGTTCTTTTTCAAAGATGTCTTAGCTATTGTAAAACCTTTGCATTGCCATATATGTCTTTGAAAGAGTGTGTAAATGTCTACAAAGAATGCACTGAGATTTTGGTTAGAATTACATTAAATTAATAGGTCAGTTTGGAAAAGATTGACATTTTCACGATCTTAAGCCTTCTGATTTGCAAACACAGTATATCTGGCAATTTATTTATCTCAAAAATGTTATGTAGTTTTAAGTATATTAGTCTTATACATATTTTTCCAAACATTTTCCTGGGCATGTCATAGTTTTGATACTGTTTTAAGTGGTATTTATCAATTCTCATTTGTTAGTGTGACCGAACTTGTTTCATTTACTTCATTTATTTCTTCTATTGTTTAGCATATTTGGTTTGTTACATTTAATTTGGGCTTCTGATAAGCAGTATGTACCCTGGGACCTTAGTTTTCTAAATCCAATCTCTCTGTGTCCTTAAACTGTAATGTTTAGAGTATTTGCCTTTAATAAGTTTATTAACTTGGTAGAATTTGCCATTAGTTTTCTACTTGTTTCATCTAATATTTTTTTCCTCTTTTTAAATTTATTTTTGCTTTATTTTACTGAGTAATTTTTTAGAAATGCATTGTATGTTCTTTATTGCCTATTAGCTAACACATTTTAGTGTGTGTTTTAAATGGATAATTTAGGCTTGATAGCATCTATATCCGACTTATCATAGTCTTTGTCAAGTGATTTTTATACTACTTCCCTCATGGTATGAGAACCTTAAAACCATACAACTTCATTTCTTGCTCCAGCCTAAACTTTGTTGATAACACATTTTACTTTTTTATGTTACAAATGCTGTTCTTATTTTTGCTTTAAACAGTCAATTGTTTTTACATAGAATTAAATAATACAAGAAAAATATGTATTTTATTTGCCAACGTAATTACTATTTTTGGTGTTCTGCATACCTTTGCAAATGTCCAGATTTCCTATATTAGACCGAATGTACCTCGGAGCTTACTAATGCTATATTCATGTTTTCAGTTTTTCTCTCAATACTTAATTGTATAAGGTTTCTGTTGCTGTGTCTTTGAGTACACTAACTACTTTTTTTAATACAACGTGAAATCTATTGTTAATCATTTCCGGGGAATTTTATATCACAAGCTTTGTAATTGTCATCTCTAGAAGTTTAGTTTTTTTCTTTCTTATATTCTCCATATCTCTACCTAAAATACCTCTGTAGAGTCTTTCTAATGGTATACTCATTTTAAACCGACAATTCATTCTTTTGATTAGCTTATTAATTTAACAAATCCTGAAAAAGACCATTCCTTTAAAGAAATATTCTTCCACTATATAGTAAAAAAATCCCAGTAACTTAACTTGTAGAAATTGAAATACACCAATTCAGTATGTGCATGTGCACTGACAATATGAATATTTTACTGACACCTGCTGTGTAGACAATTATATATGTTTTCCTAAGTGTGTATATTTGAAATGACTCACCATACCCCACAGAGTGTAGTCACATAAGGCTTTTATTTAAAGGCAAAAAAATTGGTACAGCAGGCAGAGAATTCAGGCAAGCATCGATAATCCAAGAGACACCTCACAGCACACGCTCCCCATGGGCCCAGTGACACATATGGGCTGTATTCAGTCTCTGGCTTTAACTACCAAGGTCTGTGGGAGGAATCTGCTTCAGGGAGCTCAAAGAAGCTGCCGGTGGGGGGGTCCTTATGAATCTACTTGATCATGTGATTGAGCTAGGCTTGTCAAAGTCGTTAGGTCAGATGCAAGGCTTAAGAAAAGACCTAACCCTGAAGTCACCAAGGTAACTGGACTTTAATGAGCCTATTATAGATTCCATTGTCCTTATCTTGGCCAAGAGTCAAAAGCCAGACATCTAGGCATCCCCCAACTAGAGATGAGGCTGTTCTAGTCCAGCTGCAGATAAACTATCTCCACCATGCTTTTCAATGAACCATTGTCATATTTCCTTTTTGTGAGGTAGTAAGGTATTACTTTTGTGTTCATCATATGTCTATCAGTGTTCCCAGTATCATGATAAATGGCAAACACAATAAAAACAATGAAATTTTGAGTTCTACTTAGTTAAATGGTCATCATCCAAATATCCTGTCCTTCGAAAAGGTATTTTTTAATTAGACTTAAGTAAATAAATACATTTACCACATAAAATAAGATATATTTATCTTTATTTTCCCCTTATCTCTCTATTCATTATTTTCTCTCTATGTATGTGTATATTATAATAGTTGAACAAAAATGATTTGACAAAATTCTATACTCCATAATTATTTTTTTAAAACCCTTAGCACAGTAAGACCAGAAGGCAACTTCCTCTTCTGAAAAAAAATCCTTTAAAAACTTAATATCATACAGTGCTAAAGTATTAAACACTGTCTAAGTTTAGAACAAATGCAAGTATTTCTACTCTTATCTAATCAATGTAAATATTTTGAGGCAAATATTTCTATAAATTTTCATAAAACTATGAAGCTTCTAGAAGAAAATATAGGAGAATATCTCAGAAACCTTCAAGTAGGCAAAGATTTCTTAGTGAAGATGAAAAAATATTAAAGTAAAAATCGATATATTATAATTCATCAAGAAAATTATGTTCATCAAAATACATTGTTAAGAAAATAATTGACTAAGACACTGAATTGGGAAAATATTCATAAAATACATATCTAGCAAAGGACTTAAATATATACATATATATAGAGAGAGAGAGAGAGAATAACTGAAAGTAATAGAAATGGTCATTAACATTACAATAGAAACTTTAATAGAGTTATAAAATTAAATGCTACTGGACAATTAAAAAGATGAAATAATAACTTAATGAACAATAGGAGTGAACCTCAAAACTCAAACTTTTTAAAAAAATCTGTAAGGAAATCTGTTTGGATTTTTATCTAAATTATATTCTAGATCAATTTGGGAATTGACATTTTTACATTATTTTGTATTCTTATCTAAGAAAATTGGTTACAAATCTATTTTCTGTCTCATTTGATAACTCTTTATGAGGTTCAAAACTTTCTTCATAAGGTACTTTCAGTTTTAAAGATTTACTTATAGGCACTTCATGTCTCATTGCTATGTGATAGTATTTTTATTATAACTTGAATTCATTGTTGCTGGTGATTACAAATTAGTTGACTTTTTAAAACAGGTTTGCGTTTAGTCTCCTTTTAAAATTGATTTATTAATTTTAATACATTTTAGGTTGTCTATGTGGACAACGACGTCATCTTCAAATTCTAAATGTTTTATTTATTCCCAATTCTTAAAAGTTTTTATTTTTTTTTTACCTCACATCAAGCACTACAGGACACTATAGAAATACAGTAGTGGTGGTGGATATTTTCATTCATGGCACTGAAGGAAACAGATGATCTATTTCATAATTATAGCAATAAGGGTAAGAGTATTTTTGTCTTATTTTTGGTTTACAAATGCCTTTTATCAGCTTGGAAACATTTTCTCAAATGTTTAGTTTTTATCCCAAATGAATGACATGTTTTGTTCAAACAATGTTTTCTTCATATATGTGTTATTTTTCCTCTTTAACTTATTAATGTCATGAATTACATTAAATATATTTGATATGTAAACTAAACATACATTATATGGCATATCAAAATTATTAATGGTACATTTTATTTTCTGCATTATTAAACTTGTGCTAATATTTTATTTAAATGTTTTTTCATCTTTGTTATGATTTTTCATATTGTACTCATCTTGTTTGGGGGTCAGAGCTATACTAGTCTTATAAAATGAGCCAGACCACCATCCTGGCTAACCCCATCTCTACTAAAAATAGAAAAAATTAGCCGGGCGTGGTGGCACGCACCTGTAGTCTCAGCTACTCGGGAGGCTGAGGAAGGAGAATGGTGTGAACCCGGGAAGTGGAGCTTGCAGTGAGCCGAGATCACGCCACTGCACTCCAGCCTGGGTGACAGAGTGAGACTCTGTCTCAGTAAATAAATAAATGAATAGTCAGACCATCTTCACTCTTTTCCTGTTTTTAAAGTTTTTGTGTATTATGGGAATTTTTTGTTCCTTGAATGGTTGGTAGGCCTGCATATAAAGCTTCTTAGGCTTTATGTTTTCTCTATAAAAATGTTTGAAAAATGATCCAATTCCTTTGATAGTTATAGAATAATTCAGATTCCCTATCTTTTCTTGATTTTGTTCAGGTAAAGTCTGTATTACTGGAACAACACCGGCATTTCAGATGTTAATGTTTGCTGGTATCTCTTTCTCTAGGCTTTCACTTTCAATTGCATGGTTGCTTGTCTTTCAGTTGAGTCCACAGCAAATAGAATATAGGAAAATTCTGTATTTCTAAACAAAATAATGGTTTATATTTTTTAACTTGAGAATTTATTTAGTTTTTATTAATAGTGATTTTTTTAGATTTATTTGTATTATCTATTTTAGTGCTTTCCATTTTTTATCATATTTTAGCCCCTAATTTCTTACTTTTTTTGGATTTTTTTTTTCCTTGTACCGAGATAAGTATTTCTATAATTTTTCATTATATACTCTGTTCCTTCTTTTAATATTTACTCAAATTATAAGCATGCATAGATAAACTAAAGTTAATCAAGATATGCACCCTTTTTTCAAAGGATATAAGTTTGGGGTTTTCTATGTAGATAATGACATCATGTTCAAATTACATGTGTTTTATTTACTCCCACTTCTTAAACTTAGACTTCTTTAACTCTGATTCACCTCGTTTCAGCATGTGTACTCTTCTCTTCCAGTTTCTCCTGAATATTTTTCATTATTATGATTGTATTGTGCAAGACAATGTAAATGATTGCTTGGATTCACTCACAAATTTACCTTTATTTTACTCACCATTTCTTTCTGCAGTTTGCACATTCAAGCTAGGAAATGTCCCTCCTGATAGAAAAATCTCTTTACTGAGATTTCTGTTGGTGGTGATTTTTCTAAGATTTTATTTATCTGAAAGTGCCATGTTAATTCTGAAAAAAAGTAGTAATAAATTCTAGGTTGAGAGTTATATTCTCTCAGTATGTAAAACATACTGGATTGCCACTTTCTGGTGTTCATTATTAACGCTCTAGGCTTTCACTAGGTTGATTCCATATCTCTGCTATAGAGAACAGTGCTGCAATTATCATTGTGCATGTGTTATTTTGGTATAATAATTTCTTTTCGTTTTCTTTTTCTTTTTTTTTTACTATTTATTTATTTATTTATTTTTTGAGACAGTCTCACTCTGTTGCCCAGGCTGGAGTGCAGTGGAGCAATCTTGGCTCACTGCAACATATGCCTCCCGGGTTCAAGCGATTCTCCTGTCTCAGTCTCCTGAGTAGCTGGGATTACAGGTGCATGCCACCACGCCCGGCTGATTTTTGTATTTTTAGTAGAGATGGGGTATCACCATGTTGGTCAGCCTGGTCTCCAAGTCCTGACCTTGTGATGTGCCTGCCTTGGCCTCCCAAAGTGCTGGGATTACAGGTGTGAGCCACCACACCTGGCTTATTTTCTTTTGGGTATATACCCAGTAATGGGATTGCTGGGTGGAATGATAGTTCTGTTTTTAAGTTCCTTGAGAAATCTCAAAACTGCTTTATACAGTGGCTAAACTAATTTACATTCCCACCAACAATGTATAAGTGTTTCCCTTTCTCTACAGCCTCACCAGCATCTCTTATTATTTGACTTTTTAATAGTAGCCATTCTGACTGGTGTGAGATGGTATCTCATTGTGGTTTTTATTTCTATTTCTCTGATAATTCGTGATGCTGAGCATTGTTTCATATATTTGTTGGCTGCTTGTATGTCTTCTTTTGAGAAGTGTTTGTTGATGTCCTTTGCACATTTTTTAATGGCATTATTTTTTGCCTGTTGATTTAAGTTTCCTATAGATTCTGGATATTAAATCTTTGTCTGATGCATAGTTTGTGAATATTTTCTCCGATTCTGTAGGTTTGTGTTTATTCTGTCGATAGTTTATTTTGCTAGGCAGAAGCTCTTTAATTTAAATAAGTCCTATTTGTCAATTTTGTATTGTTGTTGCCATTGCTTTTCATGACTTAGTCAAAAATTCCTTGCCAGGGCTAATGTTGAGAAGATTATTTCCCAGGTTTTCTTCTGTGGTTTTTATAGTATGAGGTATTACATTTAAATCTTTAATCCATCCTGAGTTAATATTTGTATATGGTGAAAGGTACGGGTCCAGTTTTAGATACCTCTGCATATGGCTAGCCAGCTATTCCAGCACCATTTATTGAATGGGAAGTCCTTTACCCATTGCTTGTTTTTGTCAGCTTTGTCAAAGATCAAATGGATGTAGGTGTGTGCTTTATTTCTGGGTTCTCTGTTTTGTTTCATTGATCTATGTGTCTGATTTTATACCATTACCATGCTGTTTTGGTTACTGTAGCCTTATGGTATGGTTTGAAGTCAGGTAGTGATACCTCTGACTTTGTTCTTTTTGCTTAGGATTGTTTTGGCTATTTTGGCTCTTTTTTGATTCCATATGAATTGTAGAATAGTTTTTCCTGCTTCTGTGAAGAATAACTACAGTCATGATAGGAATAATGTTGAATCTTTAAATTGCTTTGGGCAGTATGGCCATTTTAATGATACTGAATCTTCCGATTCATGAGTATGGAATGTTTTTCCACTTATTTGTGTTATCTCTGAGTTCTTTCAGCAGTATTTCATAGTTTCCCTTGTAGAGATCTTTTAACTTTTTAGTTCAGTATATTTCTAGGCATTTAAATTTTGTGTGACTCTTGTAAATGGGATTGTGTTCCCTATTTGACTTTTAGCCTAAGCATTATTGGTATAAGAAATGCTGCTGATTTTGTACCTCGAAACTTTTCTAAAGCTGTTAGTTCTATGAGCCTTTTGGCAGACTCTTTAAAGTTTTCCAGGTATGGAATTATATCATCAGTGAAGAGAGACGGCTTGACTTCTTCTTTCCTAGTGCATATAAAAGTTATGTTTACATTCTACTGCAGTGTGTTGAGTTTGCAATAGCATTATGACTTAAAAAAGTACATACTTAATTTTAAAATGTCTTATTGCTAAGCAATACAAATAATCATCAGAGACTTCAGTGAGTCATAATCTTCCTATTGGTGGAGGGTCTTTCTTAGATGTTGATTGTTGCTTACTGATCACAGTGGTGGTTGCTGAAGGCTGGGATAAGCTGTAGCAATTTATCTAAAATAAGACAACAGCAAAGTTTACCACATAAATGGATTCTTTCTTTCATGAAAAATTTATCTGTAGCATGTGATGTTGTTCAATAGTATTTTATTCACAGTAGAGCTTCTTTCAAAACTGGAGTCAATTCTTCCAAACCCTGTTATCACTTGATCAACTAAGTTTATGTGATATTCTAAATCCTTTGTTGTCATTTCACCAATGTTCACAGTTTCTTCACCAGAAGTAAGTTTTATCTCAAGAAACCCTTTTTTGCTCATCCATAAGAAGCAACTCTTTATCCATTCAAGTTTGATCATGACATAGCAACCAATCAGTCACATCTTCAGGCTTCACTTCTAATTCTAGTTTTCTTGCTATTTACAACACATTTTCAATTATTTCCTCCACTTAAGTTTTGAACTCTTCAAAGTCAACCATGAGGTTTGGAATCAATTCATTGAAATTCCTGTTAATGGTGATATTTTGACTGCCTTCCATGAACCATGAAAGTTTTTAATAGCATCTAGAATGGTGAATTCTTTCATAAGGTTTTCAATTTACTTTCCTCGGATCCATTATAAGAAACACTATGGCAACTATAGCTCGACAAAATATATTTTATCAATAATAAGACTTGAAAGTTAAAATTACTCCTTGATTTATGAGCCACAGAATGGATGTTGTGTTACCAGGCATGAAAACAACATTAGTCTCCTTGTGCATCTCCATCAGAGCTCCTGGGTGACTAGGCACATTGTCAATGAACACTAATATTTTGAAAGGAATCCTTTTTTTCTCAGTAGTGAGTCTCAACAGTGGACCTAAAGTATTCAGTAAGCCATGCTATGAACAGATGTGTTGTCATCCAGACTTTGTTGTTCAATTTATAAAGCACAAGCATAGTAGATTTAGAACAATATTCAAGGCTGTAGGATTTTCAAAATAGTAAATGAGCATTTGCTTCAACTTAAAAGTCATCAACTGCATCAACTGCATTAGTATGTAATTAAAAAGCCAGTCTACCCTATAAAGCTTTAAAATCAGACACTGCCATTTTTTTTCTGGCTGTAAAAGTCATGGATGCCATCTTCTTCCAATAGAAAGTGTTATTTCATCTAGATTGAAAATCTGTTGTTTAGTGTACCTTTATCAATGATCTTACCTGGATCTGGATAACTTGTTGCAGCTTCTACACCATCACTTGCTACTTCGCCTTGCACTTGTATGTTACGGAGAGAGCTTCTTTTATGAACCAACCTCTACTAGCTTCAAACTTTTATTCTTCAGCTTCCTCACCTCTTTCCGCCTTCATGGAGTTGAAATGTGTTAGGGCCTTGCCCTAGATTACATTTTGGCCTAAGGGAATGTTGTGGCTGGGTATGATCTTCTATCCAGATCACTCAAACTTTCTCCATATCAGCAAAAAGATTGTTTTACTTTCTTATCATTTGTGTGCTTGATGGAGTACTATATTTAATTTCCTGCAAGAACTTTTTCTTTGCATTCACAACTTGGCTAACTAGTGCAAGAGGCTTAGCTTTGGGCCTATCTCAGCTTTTCAACATGCCTTCCTCACTAAGCTTGACTATTTCTAATTTTTTATTTAAAGTGAGAGACATGCAATTCTTCCTTTCACTTGAAAGTTTAGAGGCCACTGGAGGGTTATTAATTGGCCTAATCTCAGTAATCTTAAGTCTCAGAGAATAGAAAGGAATTTCTGAAAAAAGGGAGGAAAGTGGGAAAACAGCTGGATAGTGGAGCAATCAGAACACTCATAAGTATCTTACTTGGACGTGACTTATGATACCCCAAAACAATTAAATTAGGAACATCAAATATTGCTGATCACAAATCACCATAACAGATGTAATAACATTGAAAAAGTTTGAAATGCTGCAAGAATTCGCAAAATATAGCATGAAGTGAGCAAATGCTGTTGGAAAAATGGCGCCGATGAACTTGATGGATGCAGGGTTGCCACAAACCTTTAATTTGTAAAATGCACAATACCTGCAAAGTGCACTAAAGCAGAGTGCAGTAAAACAAGGTATCCTTGTTTCTTTATAGCTGCCTGTTACCTGCTGATATTTAAAAGCTTCTACTGTAATTATTTAACATATACTGTAATAATCACAAGATATAAACGGGGAGTTAATCCCCATTTGCAATCAAAACAATTCTTAAAATTCTTAAGAATAAACTTTTTATAGAAACATGCAAACCGTACAAGAGGAAAACTTTAAAACAATCCTAAATCAGACAAAACCAGAATTAGGTTTATAGGAGGATAGTCACCCCCCTTTTTAATAGAATGACTTCGCATCTTAAAATGTTACTCCCTGTAGTTAATTCAAACATTTAACTCAATTGTAACTTAAGAACAACAGACTTACTATATTGAACGAGATTAAGTCAATGCAAAAATTCATCTAGAAAATAAAAACATGCAAAAATAAGAAAGTGTTTAAAAGCTATGTCAAAGTAGGCCTACCACATCACACATCAAAACAGTAGAAAGCCTCATAATTAAAACAGTTTAGTATTGGTCCATCAATTGATAAGAGGCTTTAAAGAAGAACTGAATCTCTGAAAATAGACCCAAGTATAAAAAGTTATTTACTATAAATAATAAAGTGAGCATCTAAAACCAATTTGACAAAGATGGATTATTTAATAAATATTGCTCTGACAACTGATTAGCTATTTATAAAAATTAAAAATTAGGTACTCATTACAAAACTTATAAAATAATGATTTTCAAACTGGCCAGGGATCTAAATGTAATAAATAAATAAATAAGCCACACAAATCTTAGGAGAAAAGTGGGTGAATTCCTTTATAACCTGGAATTATGGAATTTTCTCATTATGTCTCAAAATTCACGTACATTGAAGACTGATGAATTTGGTTACACGCAAGAAAATCTTTGGTGTGACAATAAAGAAAATAAACAATATCAAAGATAAATAAAAATCTAGCGGCAAATGCCTACATCTTGCCTTCTCTCTATATAACTAATATCCCAAATATGGACAGAATTGTTTTTTAAAATGAGGGAGTATGGATGAAAAACCTTATAAAAAATGGGCTAAGCATGGGAGTAAAAAATTCACAGAAAAGATATTAAAATGGTTCTTAAGCCCATGAAAAGATATTAAACTTCATTCATAACCAGAAAAATGCTTACTAAAATATGTTAAGATACCACTTGTCACTTACTAAGTTGGTGAAAATTTAAAAGTATGACAACACAGTTGGATAAATTTTGGGGAAACAGGCACTCTGAAAGGTTGATTGTGGAATAACCACTTTGGAATGGAATTTTGCAATATCTAATATAACTACATATGCTTCTACTCTTTGACCAAGCTCATGTCTAGGGATTTACCCTGGAGATAAACATTCAATCATTCTCCTACATATAGATATTTATTTTGCTTCCAATATTATGCAACACAAGCAATGCTGCAACATGTATTGCATAATATTGGAAGCAAAATAAATATCCATACGTAGAAGCATGATTGAATAAACATAGACACATTGTGAAATTTATAAAAAACCTAGGAAGGCCAGGTGCACTGGCTCACGCCTGTAATCCCAACACTTTCGGAGGCCAAAGTGGGCAGATCACGAGGTCAGGAGATTGAGACCATCCTGGCTAATGCAGTGCAATGCCGTCTCTACTAAAAATACAAAAAATTAGCTGGGCGTGATGGCACGCACTTGTAATCCCAGCTACTCCGGAGGCTGAGGCAGGAGAATCGCTTGAACCCGGGAATCAGAGGTTGCAGTGAGCCGAGATAGCTCCACTGCACTCCAGCCTGGGCGACAGAGCAATACTCCATCTCAAAAAAAGAACGGGGAATGGCAATACATAGAAGAGATGGAGTGAGAAACACACTTCTGTGGGTATATTTTATAAATATGACTTTTAGAACCATGATACCATTTAACATACACAAAATCTATAAATAAGATAAAAAAGATAGGGAAATAACCCAAAGTTCAATGCAATCTAAGACAAACAACCAAACAAATAACTGTGAATGAAATAAATGGCATAACCGCACTAAATGGGGAAAAGACTAAAACATCTCTTGAACCTAGCATTTTGACTACACACTGTCAGGTTAAAAACAAAGAAGTATGCCTGATTATTAGACTTCCTTAGTAGGTTTTTTTTTTTCACAATGGTAGGGGTTAGCAATTATGAAATCGGCTGAAGTATATTATTCCAGGTAAACAAGTAACTATGTAGTAAATAAAGGGAGCTATGCTTTTCACTGTTGTGAAATGGTTAAAAATGTAAACATTAAAAAGTTTGGGGGAGATTATAATAAGCTGTGGTGTCAGACTGGAGTTGAAGGCACTAATATGAACTCATGGAAATACATAGATAGAAAGATAAAGAGATATATAGAGTTAAACTATGTAAACTAAGAATGTTTAGATCCTAGATACCAGTACAAATGAGCACGTTGTTATTTGGAATGGTCTTCTGTGAGCTGTAAGTGTACGCTGTAAACTATGGGCAACCACTTGAAAAATTTAAAAAGAAGTATCCTTGTTATGTGAAAATAAGAGAGAAAATGGAATCATGCAAAATGCTCAATTAAAACAGGAGAAGGCAGAAAAAGAGTAAAAGACAAAAAAATAGAAAAACAACAATATTTGGTGATTGTTAAGAGAATTAATATTCATTTCTCTGCTATGCATGTTTGTCTGTTCCTCTTTAAAAAAAAAAAAAGCACAAAGAGAATTAACACAAGGGAAAATAAAACAGAAACAAAGACTTTACTTCCTAATCAATTTGTCCAAGGACTGTAAAGGACGTTGCTCATGACTGTCAGCCTTCCTGGGTATTTACTGTCAGTATTCCTGGTATTTAGTGTCTGTTTTGGCTGCAGCCTTATTCATCACTTGTTTTCTTTATGGTTCCTAACTGAACAATGTCTGTCTGTAAGTAGCATTAAATGTAGCTGGTAGTCTTCTGTATTCACAATTAGGAATACCTTTGTTTAGTGAGACTGAAATGTTTACCAAAAAATCAGAAAACCAAGTGAGTTTCTCAAATAGAATGTGAAGGAAAAAATGTGCTTGCTTTTCCAAGCAAGTAATCATTAGGAAGATTTGTTATACCCTATAGGAAGCTGAAGGAAGGAGCTATCTAATTGCTTTGGCTCACCTGGGAAATAAATGAGCCTCATAATTTTTAGCTGTTTACCTGTTTATTGTTTTCTTCAGGGGATTTAAATCAAACTCATTCCTTCAATAATTGCTCTTTTCTTAGCCATGGCAAGGAAAATGTCTCACTATCATTTTAAAGTCAGGTTAAAACAATGACCTCAACATTTATTACAGTTAACATTAATGGTTTCCTGTTATTAGGACAGCATCATATTAAGAGGTTTATAACATGATTACTCATTTGCTTTGAGAAAAATATTATTAGTAAACACCTCATTGTTCCTTCCCTCTGAGAATGTCTTGATTGCAATTTATTTGTTGTGTCAAATAGAGGATTCTTCAAATCAGTAATGTTACCTGTAGGTCATAGAAAATAATCAGATGAAACATAGGATATTCTAATAATAATTATGGGCAGCAAATTAATTCACTGACTTCCCAAGAGTTGAAGAGAGTTGTTTGATTTTATTGTAATCAAACAAGGGAAGGTCTGGTGAATTAATTATTCAGGGAAAATCTAAAAGTGTCAATGTGCATGAAGCACAAGGGAAAAGGAGTGAGACAAGAGAAAATTACAGAATTTCCCAAAGGGCATATCCAGCCAGCTTATCAGCTAGAGGACTCATAAATAGCATACTTGGCTATTATTTACTTCTATCAATTTCACAGGAAAGTTATGTCTCTAAGTTACGGGGGCGGGGGGAGAAGGCTGTCTCTAAATTATAAGGGGAGGAATGCATGAATGATAAGTATTAATTCACAATAGGTGTTAAAATGCTAGTCATAATAATTGTAATTATGCTTAATGTGACAAAAAGAAGAAAATGAATGACAATACAAAGAATAACATGGAAGCTGAATTCTGATTATTATTTAACTGAGAAAGTTATGGTTTCATCACCCACAAAATGATATAAAATGATAGTTTTATTTTGCTTTAATTTACATCTCTGATTTAGAGTGAGTGTGAGCATCTCCTTATAGACCTGTTAGTCTTTGATGTTTTCCTTTCCTTAAATTGCCCTATTTTCTATTTGTATCGCTCTTTTACTTGATAATTTGCTTGAGCTCCTTATATATCTTGACAATAATTTTTTGTTGGTTCTAGAAATTGTCATCATTTTCTCCCAGTCTGTCACCTCTCAGTTAACTTTGTACCTGGTGTCCTTTGTGAAACAGAACAGAACTTCATATTGTGTACTCAAATTCATCAATCTTTTAACCTATGTTTTGTGATTTCTATTTTTATTTTACAAGTCCTTCCCCATGCCCAGGGTATAAATACATTATCTTACATTTTTCTTATACTCATTATATAATTTTTTTCATATTTAATTCTTTCATCTCTCTTGAGCTCATCTTTTTGTTGCGACCCATTTTACTTTTCTAGGTAAAGTGAACCAGTTTCCCAATTATACATTATGAACATTTTCAATCAACATATGATACCATCTTTTTATATATTGTGGATTTGGGCTTTTGTGCAAGCTCACATGTGCGTATTGTCCTTTTTGTGTATTGTGATAATATCATTCTGTTTACATAACTATGACTTTCTTTTTTTGTTTTTTTTTTTTTTGAGACGGAGTCTCACTCTGTCGCCCAGGCTGGAGTGCAGTGGTGCAATCTCGGCTCACTGCAAGCTCCGCCTCCCGGATTCACGCCATTCTCCTGCTTCAGCCTCTCCGAGTAGCTGGGACTACAGGCGCCCGCCACCACGCCTGGCTAATTTTTTGTATTTTTTTAGTAGAGACAGGGTTTCACCGTGGTCTCGATCTCCTGACCTCGTGATCCACCCACCTCAGCCTCCCAAAGTGCTGGGATTACAAGCGTGAGCCACCGTGCCCGGCCAGCCATAACTATGAGTTTCTAAAATGTTGTAATATTTACTAAGATATTCCTGTTTCTATTATTAAAATTTACTTCACTATTTGTGAACCTATATTCTTTTGCTATGAGTCTTACTATAGGTTTACCGAGTCCTTCAAACAACCAACTGAAATTTTGATTTATAGATTTGGAATTGCAAATTCAAGATTAATTTGATGATAACTGATATCTTTCTAATATTAAATCTTCTAGTCCAAGAAATTTTTAGTGCATTGTATTATCGTCTAAGTTTCTTATTAGGAATTGTAAAGTTTTATTCAAATAATATTGATATTGTCCTGATGAAGTTAATTATCCTATAACTTACAGTTTTTATTGCTCTTATGAATAGCTTTTTTATAGCTGGTTGTTATTGCCTAAAAATTCTTTTTACTTTTTGTGGGTTCATTTTAAATCAGAAGACACCATGGAACTCTCTTACACATGTAAATAGAATGTCAATTGCTCTGTTTGTTTTCCAGGTATATGACTGATCATAGCATATACAAGTAATAATATTTCATCTTTTGTTTCAAATCCTTACACTTTTTTTTCTCTTTCCTCACAGCAATAGCCAGAAATTCTGAAATTCAGTTAAACAGTCATGGTGACAGGGAACATCCCTGTCTCTCTTTTTTTTTTTTTGTCTCCCAGACAGTGGCACAATTTCAGCTCACGGCAACCTCCGCCTCTCGGGTTCAAGCTATTCGCCTGCTTCAGCCTGCCGAGTAGCTGGAACTACAAGCGAGTGCCACCACGCCCAGCTAATTTTTTTGTATTTTTAGTAGAGACAGGGTTTCACCTTGTTAGCCAGGATGGTCTCGATCTCCTAACCTCGTGATCCACCTGCCTCAGCCTCCTAAAGTGCTGGGATTACAAGCGTGAGCCACTGCGCCCGGCCCCCTGTCTCTTTATCTTAAAGAAAATGAAACTAAAGATTCCCGATTAAGCATAATGTTTGCTTGAGAAAATTGTTGTGTAAAACTTACCAACTTTTAGTGGTTTCATTGTTCTTAGAGTTTTTTTTAAATAGTAAATAGTTGTTGAATTTTATGAAATACATTTTTCTGCATATATTGGCACAGTCATCTCATGTTCCACCTTTAGTTATTTAGCAGAGTACAATAATAAATTAATGATGCTGGATCATTGATAAATCCCTGGCATTAATTTCTCCTTACTATTTTTATAATTGTTGGATTTGATTAGCTATTACTTTATTTATATTTTTGCATTGTCCTTTATAAGTGAAATGAGTATATAATTACTTTCTCTCATATTGTCTTACAGATTTGGAAATAGATTTTACTAGCTTTATAAAATGATCTGCATGATAAACAGATTGACCCCACAAAGATGCCCATTCTCTAATCCCTAAAACCTGTTAATATGTTACACTACATGACAAAGAGATTTTGCACATAGAATTAAGGTTACAGATCTGTGTGACTGAGTAGACTCACTGCAATCATATGACCTCTTAAAAGCAGATAGCTTTATCTGGCTAGAGACAGAGAGATGCAATCAGAGAAGATAAAAGAGAGCAAAAGCAGAAGTCAGAGATATACCAAGAATGAGAAGAATTTGATATGTTGCTAGCTGTAATGTTTAGGGGACTATAGGGCAAGGCTCAGAGGGATGTGTGCTGGAGTTTAGGCTGCCCTCCACTGACCATGAAAAAGAAAATGGAGGCCTCTGTCTTATTGCAAGTAGCTGAATTTGGCCAATGACCTGAATGAGCTTGAAAGTGAATTTTTTCCCTCAGCCTCCTGATAAGAGATCATCCAGATAACTGACTTAAGGAATTATTAGATAATAAATGTGTGTTGTTTTAAGCAATTATGTTTGTAATAATTTTTACACAGCATTAGAAATATAATACAGATATTAGAAGTGGAGTGCTATTGTAACTCTGAAAATGGAGAAATGGCTTTAGAATTGGGCAGTGGGCAGACTGAAAGAATTTGAGGAGCATGATAGAAAAAGTCCTGATTATCTTGGATGGACCAGGAGACAAATGGATGTTAGTGACTCTGCTAGTGAGGGTTCAGAAGGAAGTGAAGGAGTGTGGCATAGACTCTTAAACCACTTTAAAGAATACCTAAATAATTGGGAATCATATCTCTACCAATGATTAATAGAAACATGAACAGCAAACAGGTGTTGCTGCTGAGAGTCCAGCAGGAAGGGAGGCACGTGTCATAAAGGGGACCCTTGTATACTGTGACAGGAGGCTCACAAAGTATTATCCTGCAGTTGTTTAGAGAGCTGTACTTGTAAATGAGAGGATGAACCCTGATGTTTATCTGAAATTTCTAAGCAAAGTGATTAAAGTACCATCTCGTTTCTTCTCACTGCTTATAGGAAAACGTGAAAGGAAGGAGGTAAATTGAGTGAAACCCTGTTTAACAAATAGAAACCAGGAGTAGGTGATTTGGGTATTCTTAGTCCACCAGATGGTAATAACTTGTAAAATTATGAGATTGCTTCCAAAATGTTGCATAGAGAAATATCTGAGTGTGTGGCTTTACAACTTCTTGCTAAAAGAAAGATCAAAAGATCGAAGTATTTCGTCACATAGAACCTTTAAAATGATTAAGAGAGTGAATCACCATTTCTCTCAGCAAAACTAGGGAGATTCTAGGAATCTCAGAGCTAAAAATGAAGAAGAAACTATCTAGGAAAATCTACAGACAAGCCACTTGTCTAACAGAGTGAATACCTGTGACATACATGGGTGACCCAATAAGTTCTTTAGAATTTTTACCAGCAGACACTGCCATCTCAGACTAAAAGCATCAGTGAGAAGGAAATTTTAAAAGATCATTGGACCATAAAATTTGAATGGCGAAAAAAAAGATTGATAGAACTAATTCTCTGGTAACACATTCCATTGTTTATCAATAGGGGAAGGATAACCCAGAGGGCACAATATGGTCCCAGAGGGCCAAAAACAGCACCATAGAAGATTATTCCCAGGCTTTAGACCCTAAAGGAGTTTACTCAGCTAGATTTCAAAACTGCTTTTGGAATAGATTTCATAGCATAGTAATAATCTATTTCTTAAATATTTGAAACAATTCCCAATAAATCCATTTGGGTTTAAAACCCCTTTCTGTTTCATTGACATTGTACCATCAAATTAAAAAGGCATTGATAGAATTGTTTTTAGTAATTTTTAATCATTTATTTTAAGTATATACCAATCCATTGCTTAATTGGAAAAAGATCTTTTATATATTCCAAATTTGAAAGCATTTTATTTTATTTATTTGTAATTGATTCTTAGCACTGTACTTAAAGCAGGCCTATATATTTTGTTTTTTTTTTAAATTTGTGTTTAACACTGGTATTTGATATTTTTAAGTGACAGAATTCTAACTTAAGCAGAAGATTGTATAGGCTTATGAAATTCAAGGAAAGCATGAGTGACTAAGTAAAGAATGCCTGGGATGATTCTGAATGTTAGAAATCATTGGATTTATAATTATCACATGCTGCCAGGTCCTCTGTTTCACTCTTTCTCTGCATATCTCTTTAGGTTGGCTTCCATTTCTCCAAGTCCAAAATGACTTTTTTCCATTGTGGGGGGAAAAAATAACCATTAATACATTCTAAGCATTACATATTACAACCTAGCTATGAGGGAAAAAAACATTAAAATATTTGTGACCCAGTTTTGAATGTGCTAATGAATGTATTTATTGGTCTTGTTTGAATTAGGTGCTAATGAACTTGGACCAAAGAAATGGTACCAGTGGCTGAGGTCATACTGCACTATCAGCCAATTTTCTAAAATAAATATGTGGATAGGAGGGTGGTAAATTTGAACAGTAACTCAATTTCTAAAACTGACTAGTGGTTAATTAGCAATATTAATATTTGTTCTCAAGGATTATTTGTTGTAATTTATTTATGCCTTAACAACTAAGACAATTTTTCTTTTTTCCTTTCTTCTTTTCATGCTCAGAAAATTAATTTTTATTTACATTTTTCTTCATACTCTGGTTAAGACTTGCATTTTTGTTTATGATAATTGAAGTACCGTATTAGCCTTTGCAAGAATCACTGGAAGCCAGTATCCAAAAGCTTCATGTGGATAACACGCTGTCTTGAGTAATGATGCACTGAACATTTAATAAACAGTATTAAGGAAATGCAGGGGCAAAAAGTTTTATGTTGTTTAGCACAAACAGGTTCCAAAGAGCCAAGGCATTGTCAGTTATAATGTTATTACCTTTCATTTATGGCAAAAGATATAAACTTAGCGAAGAACGATGCATTTGAAACAGAGGAGGAAAACTTGTCTGCTGAAAGTGAACAGGAAGAGTGGGTATCCAGACCCTATAAAAAAATCTATCCATGTACTTACTGGAAAATGAACAATTAGGTGCCTCTTCTCTACCCGTTTTTCTAAATGATCAATGATAAATCATTGACTCTTACATGGGGCCAGGAATTTTGTAATACAACTTTTATTTTTTATTTTTTTTTATTTTTTGAGACGGAGTCTTGCTCTGTCGCCAGGCTGGAGTGCAGTGGTGCGATCTCGGCTCACTGCAACCTCTGCCTCCTGGGTTCAAGTGACTCTCCTGCCTCAGCCTCCCCAGTAGCTGGGACTACAGGCACACACCATCATGCCCAGCTAATTTTTGTATCTTTAGTAGAGACGGAGTTTCACCATGTTGGCCAGGATGGTCTCAATTTCTTGACCTCGTGATCAGCCAGCCTTGGCCTCCCAAAGTGCTGGGATTATATGTATGAGGCACTGTGTCCAGCCTTTTGTAATACAACTTTTATTCAAATTGTTTATATAAACAAATCCTTGTTTCACAAAATATTTGTGGAGGGCCCCGTACATTCAAGGGGCAGTCCTGGTTGAAGGGGCTGGAGATTTTCTCTGAACTCTAAAAACATTATCATTATGGGAAGCCTTTAATCTATACACATCATAAGTCTAATGATTTTACTAACAAAAAATGGAGTTAAAGTTTTTTTAAACCATTTATATTTGAAACATTTTTTACATTTGCATTTAGAAAATATATTTTGATTTCAAGTTTTTTCTGAATAGCATTTTAATTCAAACTTTAAGAGACTGTGAATATGCAATCATAATACTAATATGTACAGAAACTACTTTTAAATTATGAAAGAATTATGGAGATTTACTGCATTTGGTATATATCTGGTATATGAATGATACCATTAATTATTTACAAAGTACTAATTATACTTGTATAGTAACATATAGTAAGTGCAAGATTTATTTTCAATATCAAATACAAATTTATTAATATACAAGAACATTTATTATTTAAGTTGTGAAAGAATGCTTACCTATTAGTCTTTTGATAAATACTTTCCTTGGTGTTTTATTAAAGAGATCTCTAGGGGATTTATAATGTCAAAAGATATAAAAAAATTTATTTTCAAAGGACAGAATAGGAATGAAAAAGCAATTGGCTTTCAAATAACACAAAATTAATAATATATTTCAAGTTTCTACAAATTCATTTTAGTATTTGAGAAGACTGTAAATGTGATTCACTTTGATTTTTTAGATGTAAATATGAACTAGTTGAAAGCAAAAGGAAGATTTCCTATTTAGTGACACTTTTTGTTTTATTTTTCCTGTTTCCAAAGGTAATCTAAAGCAGTTTCTAAAGCTAACCAAAGGCAGGCTCAAAGCAAGTACATTCCAGAATTTATTCACGAGTTTTCCAATTTGTTCTTTTTAATATCGAAAACAAAGTAAAACTATTTTTGTGTGGTTTCCCTACAACATTTTATCCTTTGGCAAAAAAGAAAAAGGAAGAAAGAAAAGCTTCCAAAATATCAAAAGAGTGCAATAGAAACTTTTTATACCAACTGACACATTAAGTAAGCAAATTCAGGTCTGTGTAATGAACCGTTCAAGACACAGACACAGGCAGATGAAATGCAGACTACCCCAGAGAAAAGATTGATATTTTTATCTCCCTGAAGGGCAGAGAAAGCAAATACATAATGGTCTGGAAGAGGATCATAAATAATAAGTTGTCAAATCATAGAATGCCAAATTTTGTTTTTACATTTCAAAGGGAGAAGTTGTCAGCCTCAGAAAATACTTATGTTAAATATTGCTTTTAATATATAAATAATGACTTCTTTGAGCTTAAAAAGTATAAAGCTCAAAGTAAGTGGGAGATGAATATTGTAGTTTACACTAAAAATAGTTATTGTACCCAGCGTTATAAGATAATGACTCATTATACTTTATATGAAAATATTAAAGCATATTGTAGGGGAGAAGGAATAATTTTCCTCTCTACCCTTCTTGAGTTCTTAGCTAGGAGCCCCTGTAAAAAGCAGATTAACAAGAAATACACAAACGTTTAATAACGTGTGTAACTCCTATATACATGGGAGTTAACCCAGAGAAATGAGTAAAATCTCTAGATTTCAAAGTACAACCCTTGAACAACCCAGGCATTAGGGTCACTGAATTTCTAGTCAGCTGAAAATTTGCTCACAACTTTCAGCTTCCCCAATAGCCTGCTATTGATCTGAAGCCTTAACGACAAGAGAAGCAGTCAATTAACACATATTTTGTATATGTATGATATACTGTATCCTTACAATAAAATAAGCTAGATAAAAGAAAATGTTAAGAAAATCATAAGAAAAAGAAAATGTATTTACTATTTATTAAAAAAAAGTAGATCATCATAAATGTCTTGATCATTGTTGTCTTCACATTAAGCTAAGGAGGAAGAGAAAGAGAAAAAATTCATCTTGCTCTCTCAAGGTTAGAAGAGGTAAAAGAAAGTCCACCGGTGGTGGGCCCTTGCAGTTTAAACCCATGTTGTTCATGAGTCAACCATTGTAGCTCTGTCTCTAAGCTCTAGTACAGTGGTTTTCAAAAACAAAGAAAAAAAGAATGTGGGGAAAAGCACAGTTAGGATCAGGTGGTTAAAAAAGGCAAGATTTATCATGTAGACTTACCTCTCAGTTCCTTTTCCATTGATGAGTCTCAGTGACCCAGTCATCCTTCTCTTCCTGGTGCAAAGAGGGAGACACCCTTAGAAATGAAGATTTCTTTCATACATGTATCCTTCTGTTACAAGAGGGTAGCTTTTTAAAGCTTATCCTGTATCTGCAGTTTCTCCAAATGATCAGATCAAAATAATCCTTACACAAAGAGGCATATCTGAGGTGGCATGTTCCGCTTTTTTTTAGGGCAGTGTGTCATAAAATCTATCAGTATCTTTATTTGAGTAAAGAAGCTCATTTATACATATATAATATACATATATATGTCTATATGTGATTACTATATTGTATTTCATAGTATTTGCTAGATTAAGCTATGTGTATGTTTTGGGGATTCACCACATGGTTTGTCATTTTTAAGATTAATATTTTCTTTTTTCTAATTATACTTTATTGCACTTTAACTTGTTTAAATTATTCAACCTAATTTTAATCACTTTTGTGCTAAAATATCTGTCTAGATATCTTCATATTCCCTCAGAATGTATTTATCATCTTTGTTTCAATATGTGAGTAGTTGCTGTGTCTCTGCTAGCTACATTAAGACCTCACTTTCATTTCTATTTGATGCTAATACAGTTTATTATCAACTTAATTTTCATAGCAAATGATGTTATGTGTGTCTGTGTGTACTATCAACTCTAGAATGATGAGGTTCATAAATTTGGAAAGGAGAGTTTTATTTCTCATAAAGGGTTGCAGCCAATGGATGCCATTCTGACAGGCTGGGAAGGGTAGCCTCCTGCCAGAAGCCAAAAACAAGCACTTTAAGAGTAGGAAGAATAAGACAAGAATTTATGCTCAATGGGGTGACCAAATATACATATTCAATAAGCTATGGGATGAGTCACAAATATTTATAAAAGGAGAAACGTGCATGCACAATTGAGCTTTATGACTCTCCATGAGTTCCATGTTCAGAAATGGCAGCCTTAATATGATCCAAGGGTGAAGTTTTCAGCTCTCTGACATAAAAATATGAAGCAGAGAACATGAAAATCCTCTCCGGGTGGCCTCTGTAGACTGGCCAGGACCACTCTATGATTGGTGATCTCTAATCAGGAAGGAATGCTGATTGGCTTTTCTGTGAGAACCACAAAGGGAGGGGCAGCCTCAGGTGGTTGGTTGAAATCAGTGGTGGAGCCTTTTGAAAGGCTGGTTTCCATTTAGCCCTTAGGGAAGAAAGCCTAAGGGCTCTTAACAGGGAGGGGTATAATGGGGTGTGTCAGACTTCCTATCCCATCATGACCAGCAACTCAGCTTCCAAGGTTTCTCTGGGATCCCCATAGCCAAGAGGGGGCTCATTCAGTCAGTTGAGGGACTTAGGATTGTATTTTTATTTCTCATAATTATATGCTAGGCAACCTTTCGAGAACTTTCTATACTAGTTCACTTAATTTTCACAATTGTCAAGATGTGTATAATTCTTACACCCATTTAAAATGAGGAAACTAAAACCCAAATAAACTGATGGGGCTTAGGAGCCATACACCAAAATATGACTATAGGAGATTAGAATGTGCCACTCTAAAATACACCCTTTTGGCATCAGAATTAATTTGATCTGCTCATTTTGAGAAACTGTAACATCGAAGCTCTAAGAAATTGCCCTTTTATAGGGGAAAGTTTTATCTATGAACGAAATTTCCATTAGTAAAAGTGTCTTTCTGCACCAGGAAGAGAAGTATGACTAAATCATTACAGACTCTTATCAATGGAGAAGAAACCAACTTAAATCTCTATAGCAAAACTTACTTTCCCTGGCCATCTCATCTAAACTGGGTCTTCCCCACACCCTTCTTTCTTTTTTCAGAATATAGTCAGCCCTTTGTATCCATGGGTTCCACATCTTTGGATTCAACCAACAGCAGAAAGAGGGAATAAAAAGAAGAAAAATATATCTACATAAAAATTTCTATATATCTATCTATATATAAATTGCATGTGCACTGAATATGTGCAGACTTTTTTTCTTATTCCCTAATCAATACAATGTAACAGCTATTTATATAGTATTTACATTGTATTAGGCATCATAAGTAGTCTAGAGATGATTTCAGTATATTGGAGGATGTGCTTAGATTATATGCGAATACCATGCCATTTTATATCAAGGAACTGAGCATTCTTGGATTTTGGTATCTGTGGAAGGTCCTGGAATCAATCTCCCATGGTTACTGAGAGATGACAACACTATGGTATTTATGTTGTCAAAGAAAATAAAATTTCAGGACCCTCTAAATTTATTATGTAAAGGGGGAAGGTAAGCCCTGGAGACTGAGTCACCTAGCAGGTTTGCAATTCTGCTTCTTAGATTGTAGCTTAACTCTCTTCCTCATTGTTTTTATTCTATAAATGACTAGGAGAGATCAAAGGCCAGGCCCTCCCCATCCCAATCACTGATCTTTCTTATAAATTAACTGCCTCCTTTATTGTCCTGTACCTAATTCAGACCAAATGGTCCCCAAGACACCGTGAGAGTTACATCTTCAGTGTGAAGTGTTAAATATACCTTCCCCCGCCCCGCCGAAAAAAAAGAGCAACTTGGCAATAGAGATATTTTCCCTAAGACAATAAGCATAGCCTTACATCTCTCCTCTGAATAAATAATCACGATATCCATGAGCTTAAAGCAGTCTGTCTTTTTCTTTTGGAATGCTGCATGATACACCAAAGAAGGCTGTAAGCAGTGATCCTAGAACTGTTAACAGCAAATGCCTATTTCACAACACAACAGTAAGGCCTGGAGAGAACTTTAGGTGATGGATGGGACATGGTACTCATGTAAGAACAATAGATTGAACAGAATAATGCACTGCCATTAGAAACTCCCTTGGTCCCACCTCAATATTGAATGTCTTTCAAATATACCCAGGACAATGGGGGTACCTATAATAAACTAAGCTACCTGGATTTCTTACCTCACATATTTAGGGAAAAAAAAGTCTATGACAATGCAATATTTAAAAAAAAAAAAACAGGATAAGGGAAAACTTATCTAAGGAAACATACCTCTTTTTTAATCCTGATTAAAGATTTTTAATAACCGAGATTTTTCTGACACAAGTCTTCCAAAACAACACATTCGAAAATAAAGTTCTAGGAATGTTTTCACCAATGTAACTTCATTTATTCTTTTTAGTAATTATTGGGAAGGGTCAGATAATTTCCTACATTACATGTGATTAAGCTTTCAGAAAGTTTACCATAATCCATACAACGTAAGATAAGAATTAGAAGCCAGTGCTAATATGTTGCCTAATTACGTGCTGTGCAAGCCTGCCAAACCAGTTCTCAGGCAAGATCAACACCAATCCCTGCTCCTTTTTATTTAATGGTTTATGTTTTTCCGTTATAAAATATTTTATAAATGTCAAAATTTACAATACTTAATTTAAAGTATTTCTCCCTCTCCTTGTATACATATACATTAGATATGTCTATGTATATATAAAGCACATACACCCCAAATCAGAAATTTATATTCCCTTATATTTATGATTTATCTCATTCTTACCCACTCATGTTTCTGTAACACACTCAAAAGTAAGACTTCAGACATATTTAAACAGTTCACATGTATGTGCAAACATTTATATTTATAGATATGTGTATTCATTGGCAGCATATTTTGTAATAGAAAAAGATTTGAGGCCGGGCGCAGTGGCTCATGCCTGTAATCCCAGCACTTTGGGAGGCCAAGGCAGGCAGATCACGAGGTCAGGAGATCGATACCATCCTGTCCAACATGGTAAAACCCTGTCTCTACTAAAAATAGAAAAATTAGCCGGGTGTGGTGGCAAGCGCCTGTAGTCCCAGCTACTTTGGAGACTGAGACACAAGAATTGCTTGAACCCAGGAGCTGGAGGTTGCAGTGAGCCAAGATGGTGCCACTGCACTCCAGCCTGGGCAATAGAGCAAGACTCTGTCTCCAAAAAAAAAAAGTAAACCAACGCTCTGTGAACTCAGAATGGTCTTTGTTATCTTCTGAAGTGAAAAAGTAATACATAAAAAAGTATGCTGTCTAAAAGATATATTCTATGTATCTCCAGAATAATCAAAGAATGTACATTGTTGACTTTAAGGAGGGAAACTGGGGGCCTGGAGTTTATAAGGAGAAAGAAACGTTGTTAACCTACTAGTCTTTCAAAACCTTCAAACTTTGTTACATGTGAATGCATTACTTGTTTAAAAATGAGTTTTTTTTTTTTAAAAAAGACAGCCCAGGTAATAAGCACAAAATTGATACTATAATGTTAATATTACAATTATAAAATGGGTATCATAGTGTTCATAAGCCAAAATTTTTTAAACTAGCCTCCTTAGAATACTGTCCTAAAAGATGTTCTGAAGAAAAACAACACAAAATTACATGACCTAGTATGTGTGGAAATGCCAGTGAAATCTTCACCTCCTCCATATTCACTATGAACTCTGCATGTTCCAGGCCCTGATTAATTGTTTCGTAAAGGAACATCTTTAGCTCTTTTTTCATTCCAGAATTTATAAGTTTGTATTCAACTTTTAAATCTCTTATACTAAGCAGCTTTTAACATCCAATGACATCAGTTTTAACATGGCATTCCTGAGAAAATAGAATACTGCTTTATGCTAAATTCAAGGCAATGTATGTAAAAGAGTCCATTAAGCCATCACACAGAATAATTTATTTTTATTTTGTACACAGACACAGCAACCTTGACATTCTAATTTCTAACTCAGCAATAGGTTAGAAGTAACAAAGAAAGTGGGAGGGAGAGGCAGTGACAGGCACGTGTACTGATAGCTGGGAAAAGCTATGGATGAAACAAAAAAAGCAGGCTGGAAAAAGAAAAATAGACAAAGGTGCAACAATTTGTGATTATTTTATTTAATTAACAAACAAGCAATAATAACTCATTTGATGTGTTTTATAGAGTAATTGGTGACACATTGAAGACATCTTGATGAATGTGATTCATAACATTAAGAGAAACATTTAAGAAAAAAGAAATGACAGGAATATTCCTCACACAAGCCAGGAAAAAACTACCGATTACAATGGGACTTTGGCAGTGGTTTTGTCATAGTATAAAGGATACAATCCAATGAGCAATCTGGAAAATGGAAAGACAACAGCAAGTTTTCACATTTTACCTATTTAGCTTATTGAGAAGGAAAAGATAGTCTAAAATTTTTTTTTCTTTTTTTCTTTTTTCTTTTTTTGAGATAGAGTTTCACTCTTGTTGCCCTGGCTGGAGTGCAATGGCACAGCTTTTTCTTTTTTTAGACAGTCTCACACTGTTGCACAGGCTGGTGTGTAGGCCGGTGTGCAGTGGCACGATCTTGGCTCACTAGAACCTCCTCCTCCCAGGTTCAAGTGATTCTGGTGCGTCAGCCTCCCAAAGTAGCTGGGATTAGAGGTGTGTGCCACCACACCCCGGCTGATTTCTGCATTTTTAGTAGAGGTAGGGTTTCACCATGTTGGCCAAGCTGGTCTTGAACTCTCGACCTCAGGTGATCCGCCCGCCTCGACTTCCCAAAGTGCTGGGATTACAGGTGTGAGCCACTGCACCCGGCCTAAGATAGTCTAATTTTCTCACACTTGTAAAAAAGTTTTCCAGAGTTATCTGTTACATTTAGTGAGACTATCCAGATGGAAGAGCTCTTAGAAACATCCAGTTGCCTTTGCTTTAATTCTTTGTTCATTAGCCACCTTCTCATCCATCATTTGCTTTTCTCAATGAGTTTTCTACACAAAGAACACATATCTTACTTAGACGAGGGAATCTAGCTTTCAAGCAGCTGTATCTTTGTTAACTAATCAGAACACATAAGTAGGCAAAGTTATTTTCATGTCTGAGATTTCTGCTGAAAGTTATTAAGAAATATAATAATGCATTTCGAAACAACTACAAAAATATATAAAACTAAAAAGTCATCCAACATCTATCAATTCTTTTTATGATCACACAGGGTTTCTTATCTCTTGTGGAAGCTTTTATAAATGATCAGTGGAAGAAAAAATACTTGAACATAAAGCAAAAAGAAATGAAGTAAAACATTTCTCAACATAGATAAAACAGGGAAATTCACTTGGTCTGAAACATTCCAAATATTTGGGAAGCTGAAAATACTGGAAATACCATGATTTAGCTTTCTAATTTTTATATTTAGTAATTATGTAAAGTAATTCTCAACCTTCATTAACTTGGGTTTAATTATTTCACTGTAATATCTGTAGTTCTAAAATATGCATATTTTTCCACAAAGAAATTCATATTTATTTGCTTCCTAAATAGAAATGTAATAATGCAAATGCATTGTTTTACTGGATATTGTTTAAATGCTAATACCACACAAGATACAGGCAGGAAAAGAACAGTCCCATTTTGAAGCCTCTAAATTTTTGAAAGGCAAATTTTAAACTTGCTCCTTTTCCTTTTTATTTAAATTATTGTGTCATTGTTGTTTTTGTTTTAGTTTTATTTATTGAGTAGGTTAAACAACAGCAAGAGAAAGAAATAAGGTGGTTGTGGAGAAACACCTTTCCTAATTATAATTGGAATTTTATAGAGAAAGAAAAATATGGAAAAAGAAATTTAAGTTTTCTGAGCCAAATGTATTATGGAACAAACATTAAATTCTTCCTTACCAAGTAATGATTTTAAACCATGAAAATATTGTTTCTCTAAAAGCAAAATGCATCATGCAATTCAGAGTGCTCTGCAGGGAACAAGGCCACTAGGGAAGCAGCAACAAAACACTTTTAGATAAGAAAGTAGCAAATTATTCCAGATTTTGTATTATTCTAGTCAACAGGAGACACAGAAATGTGAACTTTCAGAAAATGACATCACAAAATGGTCAGAAACAAAGAGTTCTACGAACTTTCTTTGAGGCACTTGCAGCATTATGTAGTCCTTGCACTTTAGGCAAGCTCATGCCTGTTATCCAATTCGATTGGACTCATTCATTTCCCATCACACAACAGAGCTGTATCAGGGAGGAAATGGGAGGCTAACATCGTATCTAAATATGTATACACATATAAAAGTCATTAGAATCCATGTCTAAATACTGGGACAGCGATCTTCCTCTGGTTGGATGTTAGGATGGAGAACAAGTCATTCTCGGAGGAAAAGAAAGACTATGTTTTGTGGAAAGAAGTACAGTCTTGTGGCTGGGCACGGTGGCTCATGCCTGTAATCCCAGCACTGTGGGAGGCCAAGGCAGCCAGACCACTTGAAGTCTGGAGCTCGAGACCAGCCTGCCAACATGGTGAAACCCTGTCTCTACTAAAAATACAAAAATTAGCCAGGTGTGGTGGCACATGCCTGTAATCCTAGCTACTGGAGAGGCTGAGGCACAAGAATCACTTGAACTCAGAAGGCAGAGGTTGCAGTGAGCCGAGATCATGCCACTGCATTCCAGCCTCGGTGACAGAACAAGACTCTGTCTCAAAAACAAACAAACAAACAAACAGGCAAACAAGTACAATCATGTGCTGCATGTTTCTGTCAATGAAGAACCACGTGTAGTACCGTAAGATTATAATATATTATTTTCTCTGTAGCTTTTCTATGTTGAGATACACAAATACTTCATATTGTGCTACAACTACCTACAACATTCATTACAGTAATGTGCTGTACAGGTTTGTAGCCTGTGAACAACAGGTTATGCCGTATAGTCCAGGTATGGTAGGCTGTACCGTCTAGGTTTGCGTAGGTACGCTCTATGACGGTCACACCATGATGAAATTGCCCGACCACACATTTCTCAGAATGTATCACTTTGTTAAGTGATGCGTGACTAGTAAGTTAGTTCAGCATGCTAAGGTAATGTATTCATTTCCCTGCAGTATGATTGGCAGATTATAAAACGGATATAAAATCAAATCCAACCTTTGCTTCTAAGTAGCTTCGTGACTGAGTTGCTAAGTCTTTCTGAGCCCTTGGCTGTTTAATAAAATAAGCTGAATATCTATAATGTGACATTTCTTTAAGAATTAGAAAGTGCCTAACAGGGTGGTTATGTTTGTAGAAAGTAATGTTACTCATTGTTTAATACATACATTATGGGTACACATTTTTCTTCTAAGTATAATTTTTGTTATATAATGCTTGCCTTTATACATGATGATTTCATTTAAATGAGCTCCAAATATTACATAGTTGTAATAATAATTTCTGTTTTAATCCTCAAACTTAAAATGTGATTTCTAGTTTCTAAGTACATGGGAAAATTGAGTCTAACTTTGATTATACAATTTTTTTTATTTTTATTGCATTATAGTCAGAGAACACAGCTTGTAGTGTGTATAACTTGAGTTTTTCAGAATTTAAGAATTTTTGTATCCAGAAAGATGTTGTGTGTGTGTGTATGTGTGTGTGTGCACGCACTTAAATGAATAATCATTTTCTGTGTTAATCTCAAGTGGTGAATGTTGTCATTCTCAAACCCTTTACACCCCATGTCAGAGGTGAGGTCTGCAGGTAAGGTTGGTGTCCTCTTCACTAATAATCACTTATTACTGTCTACTCTCTCTTTTACCCCTATAAAAACACTAATCTTTGTATATAATGTCACCAGACTACAACACCCAATCACCTACCATTCTACCTTACTCCTCTTAGATCACTATCAGTCTTTCCAGAAAAACTATTGTCATAGTTATTAAAAAATATTTCAACAATGTCTATCCATTTTGATGAATTTTTTTTTTAAGAGCTAGAGTGTTGTTCTGTTACCCATGATGGAGTGCAGTGGTGTGAATAGCTCACTGCAACTTTGAACTTGTAGGCTCCAGGGATCCTCCCACTTCAGCCTCCTGAGTAGCTAGGATTACAGGCATGAGTCATTGCACTTGGCTCTATTTTGCTGATTCTTTCCAATACTCTGATATCTTTGTCCCATGTCTCCTCCAATGGTCATGTCTTCAATCTTATGTCAACCATTCCCTGCTGTGGTCATACCCTTGACTTTATCATTACAAACATATGCAACCCACCCATAGTGATCAACCCATCTGTAGACTGCAGTAACCTCACAATTATCTTGAATCAGTTGCATTTACCATATTTTCCCTTTCTTTCCTACCTCTAATGTCTGTTCTTGTCTTCTTTCTTAGCTTAGTCAGTCATTATACTTGCTTCCTTTCATGTATCCTCAACCTATTTTACCCATTTTTGCACTTAATTGTTAAAAATGTGTTTCTCATTAAGCCCTCTCTTTATATACTCCACACAGCCAGATATCTGTGGCTCACTTCACCTAGAAGCATATGGCTGGAAAAAAACTTTCAACAAGGCCGCCTAGTGTCACTTGAAATTCATGACCACTAGCTTCAAGTGACTCTTTAAGGATGCCCTGTGAGCCTACTGTATTTTCCTGGGCCATTTATTATTTCACTCTAACAGATAACTTTTCTCATACTTTATCTTTTCTCATACTTTATCTTTTCTCATTAAACCCCAGCATCGCCTCCCCATTCTTATTCTCCAGAAGGACATTTCTACAGTCTTGATACCAACAGCTTTACAATAAACACATCAAAGACATTTCTCCAGGATATGTTTTTTCTGACTATTCCGCAAAAACAATTTTTCTGTCTTTACTAGATCAATATTATTAGTCTGGAGAAATGCTATTATTTCTCCCACAGAGAAGACACACATGCATGCAAATCCTCTGTTCACTTTACATTCTAGCTAAAAACTCATATTTCTTAATTTCTTAAAGTAAAACACTATAAAAAAGTTTCGTATGTGATATTTACTTCCAATTTCCTTTTCTAATTCTATTTGAAAATAATCAGGTATTTTTCTAAACACTTCGTCAAAATTGTTTGTCGAGGTCATCTATGACTCTACATTACTAAATGCAATGATCAATTTTAACAAAAACCCAATATTTGACACAAGTGGTCACATCTTTTTTGAAATTTTCCTTCTTCTGGGTTTTACAGATTTATTTTGACTTTTCTTTCCCTGAACATGTATTATTCTGTGCTCTAGCCTCAGTGTAGCTGTTGACAGATTTGTTATATATCTAATTGACTTTTCCCTATGAGTAATTGTTCTTATTCTCTGTGACTACTGTATCAAACAGGGAGAAAAACAGAAAAACTTTAATTGGGCATCAATATAAGTTATAGAAAAATTTTACTTGAGTAACTAAATAATGTACTTTTGTTTTAACTAGTAAGCCTTTCAAGGGTTTGTTTCTAATATTTGATTTACATATAACTTTATAGGAACTTATTTATAATATACAAAATGAGAGAAAATTGTGTGCTAATATTACCACTTCTTGAAAATGATAAAATTTAGATGATGAAATAGGATTTTAGAAGGAAAAAAATCTTTTAATCTTAACGTAAATTGAAAAAATAAAATGCACAAATAATTGGCAGAGAAGACTAAATATTTTATATGGCCTGAAGTTAAATTTATATATATAGGTTTTTATTTTGTACAGAAATATGTCTCCCACATGCAATGTTAATAAGAAAAATAACAAATGATAACATTAACTGAGTGCTAAAAAATAGAATACAATGTGAATGATGTCCCTAAGATTGTGCAGCAAGGCATCCCTGATGACTATAAAACACCAAGTGCAGCAAATATAGTTAATTTGATTAAGTAATTCAAACACTGTAAAACAGGTACTTTTATTATCCTCATTTTACAGCTGAGCAATATGAGGGATGGAAAGTATAAGCAATTTGTGTAATTTTCTACAAAAGTATACAAGTGCTTATGGCTTATAAGTGCTATGGCTTGATGTTTTTGTACTCTCCAAAATTCATGTTAAAATTCAATCCTCAAAGTAATAGTATTGGAAGTTGCATCCTCTGGGAAGTGAATGAGTCATGAAGACAAAGCCCTCATAAATGAGACTGTGTCCTTACAAAATGGCTTTGCCAAGGGAGTTTATCCCTTTATGCCCTTCAACCTATTGCCATGTGAAGACATGGGCTTCCTCCCCTCCAGAGGATGCAGCATTTAACGTTCCACCTTAGATGCAGAGACTGGACCCTCATAAGACAACTAAACCCGCCAGGGCCTTGGTCTTTGACTTCTCAGCCTCCAGAACTATGAAAAAATTAACTTTAATTCCTTCTAAGTTACTCAGTCTCGGGTATTCTGTTATAGCAACCCAAACAGATTAAGACAGTAGTGAAAGGGCCAGGCTCCAGTCATATCAATAATAATTCAGACTCAGTTAGCTGTCATATTATACTGCTTTCATAAGCCCAAAGCACTAATTTCTCTTATCAAACTGCTAATTCTGTGTAAAATAGATATATATATACACACACACATTATGAAGCCAAATTGAATACCAAAGCAATCAGAAATCTTAAAAATCCTTTAAATTCTTACCTTTCTCATATTGCTATTGAGGTACTCAATAAGCAGATATGAATAAATTTATACCCCAAGTTTGGAAAACATAACCAACAATGGACTCCAAAATATATGATATTTTTGGAAACGTGTTTTCTCTCAGAAAGGAACACAATTTCAGAATAGTTTTTGACCTTATTAGAGTAATAGAGACGGATTTACTCTAATGCTTTAGGTAATTTTTAAAAATGGACATGCTGTATAAAACAAACATTTCAGACACTAGACAATAGGCAGCACAGGGCTGTGGTATCTGAAATGGGAGGAACAAATGAGATGGCCTTGAAGTTGCCCTACTTTTCGCCTAAGTTTCACTTAGAACTACAGAGTAGAAGGGAAGGTAATAAAAACTTGAATATGGTAGACTGAGTTGAGGAAACATACGTTGGCATTCAGGAAGTCTGAGGTTGCTGGAAATTACAGGGCAGAGTTCCAGAATGAAAGGAGTTATGCAGAATAAAATCTAAACAGTGGTCCTCTTACATTTTTAATGACTACCAAGATGTGAGTGCATTGGGCGAAACTGTAGGAGGTTAGCCAAAGAATGACTGAGGAGATGTGAGCTGAACAGTTCTCAAAGCTTAAATAGGGTTGAAAATTATTTCTAATTCTATCATCAAGAGAAGAGAGCCCTCAACGTTCACTTTAGGCATGCAGTAGAGACACTAAAAGGTCTACACCTTGGTATTGGCTAAAGCTATCCCTAGAATTAAGGCTACTCTAGACCCACAGTAATAAATTTTTATTAAAATAGCATCAAAAGAAAAAATAAAGTAATTCAATTGATTAATTCTACAAAAACCAATGGCCTTTAAAAAAAGACAATAAAATCCTTATAAAAATACTACATATATAAAAATTGTGATGTGTAATATGTAATCAAACATTAGTAGACAGATCTCGAATTAAGAAAATGTAAAAATGTTCAGGAGACAAATAAATTAAAAACAATTAAGAAATATTAGAGATGAGATTAGCAAACAAAAGTGTTAAAACTGCTATTATAAATATATTCAAGTATTTAAAAGAAAACAGGAAGAAGAAAATAGAATATATCAAAATGAAATGTAATGAAAAATTCAATGGATAAGAAAAATAGCAGATTAGACACAGTAAAAGAAAGTTAGTGAACATAAAGATATGAAGATAATTATAAAGAACAATGTTGGCCAGGCGCAGTGGCTCACACCTGTAATCCCAGCACTTCGGGAGGCCGAGGCAGGTGGATCACGAGGTCAGGAGATCTACACCATCCTGGCTAACAGGGTGAGATCTACACCATCCTGGCTAACAGGGTGAAACACCGTCTCCACTAAAAATACAAAAAAATTAGCCGGGCTTGGTGGTGGGCGCCTGTAGTCCCAGCTACTCGGGAAGCTGAGGCAGGAGAATGGCATGAACCTAGGAGGTGGAGCTTGTGGTGAGCCGAGATCACGCCACTGCACTCCAGCCTGGGCGAAGGAGTGAGACTCCGTCTCAACATACATACACACACAAATAAATAAATAAATAATAAAAAATAAAGGACAATGTTATAAAGATGTCTCATTCTCCTATGATACAATATCAAACAATATAACACACACATTTATAGATTCCTCAAAAGGGGCAAAATGGAAAGCATATTTAAAGTAATAATAATCGGAATTCTTCCAAAATGGATGTAAACTGAAACCCACAGATTTATGAAGGTCAATGAGCATCAAGCGGGTTAAAAATACAGAAAGCCTAAAACAATGCACAATATAATGTCATTGTTGAAAACCAACGAGAAAGAAAATTTTGTAAGAAGCCCAGAAAGAAGCCTTACATGGAGAGAAACAAAAATAAAAATGATAGTACCTATCCCATCAGAAACTGCAAGCAAGACAACAGCGGAATGAAGTTTTAAATACTGAAGAAAACTGTTACCTTAAATTATCTCATCATCAAAATTATATTTCAGAAATGAAGGCAAAGTAAACTTAGACATAGAAAAGCTAAGAATTTATCATTTGTAAACTTCCATAAAAATAAGTTAGTTTTTAAAAATATATGGAAACAAAGGAATGATGAATGCAGTATGTTTTCTTATTTTTCAGTTTCTTTCAAGAGTAAGTGACAGCTTAAACATTAGTAACAATGTATTGTTTGAATGTATAACACATGTAGAAGCAGAATCTACAACAAAAATAGCAAAAAAAAGAGGAAGGTGAAGATAAAAGTATATTGAAGTAAATTGCTTGCATAATATTCTGAGCAGTTTAAAATCATTTGAAGTAAATTGTGATGTTAAAGATGTGTATTGTAAAACTTAGAACAATTTAAAAATTTAAACGGAGCCAGTGTACTAACAAAAATGGAATCACCAAAAAAAAGTCCAAAATAAGGCAGAAGATGCAGGAAAATAGAAACAAAGAACTCATAAAAATAGGTAAAAAATTACAAAGTAGCAAAATGATATAAATTCAAATATATCAATAATTAAATTATATAATATTAAGCTATTTACATTAGCTTTAAGAAATAAAATATTTAGATAGAATAACAATATATGTACAAGATTGTTATGCTGAAAACTATAAAACATTGACAAAAGAAAGCATAAATAAATAGACATCATGTTCATGGATTAGAAAATCTCACAGAGTAAACACATAAATTCTCCCCAAATTTATCTACAGATGTAACACAATACCAACCAAAATACGAGTTTTTAAAAATAAATATAGATAAGCTGATTTTAAATTTTATATGGAAGGGCAGACAAATTAAAATGACTAAGAAAATTATCAAAGTGGAGAAAGTTGTAGTCACACAAGTGAAATGTAAGATTTAGCATACTGTACTATAGTATACTCTAAAGCTACAGTAATCAAGAAAGTGTGGTTTTCATAAAGAACAACAAACTCACAGATCTATGAAACAGAATAAGATGTCCAGAAATAGACAGACATTATTATTACCAACTAATACTTAACAGTAGTAATTCAACAAGGAAAATGCAGTCATTTCAACAAATAGAATTGAAATAACTGAGCATCCACATGAAAAAAAGACCTTGATTCATAACTCACATTTTATGGTAAAGATAACTGAAATGTTCATAATCCTAATGAGAGGTGAGGCCAGCTGGACTTCCTGGGTCAAGCGGGGACTTGGGGAACTTTCCTGTCTTACAAGAGTATTGTAAAACGCACCAATCAGGAACTTTCTTTAAATAAGAGGATTGTAAATGCACCAATCAGCGCTATGTAAAAAAGCACCAATCATCACTCTGTACTAGCAAGGGGATTGTAAAATGCACTAATCAGCGCTCTGTAAAAACACACCAATCAGCACTCTCTAGCTAGCAAGGGGATCGTAAAATGCACCAATCAGCGCTCTGTAAAATGCACCAATCAGCAGGATTCTAAAAGTAGCCAATCGCGGGAAGGATTGAAAAAAGGGTACTCTGATAGGATGGAAATGGAACATGGGAGGGACCAATAAGGAAATAAAAGCTGGTCACCCCAGTCAGCAGTGGCAACCTGCTCGGATCCCCTTCCACACTCTGGGAGCTTTGTCCTTTTGCTCTTCACAATAAACCTTGCTACCATTCACTCTTTGGGTCTGTGCCAACTTTAAGAGCTGTAACACTCACTGTGAAGGTCTGTGGCTCCATTCTTGAAGTCAGCCAGACCATGAACCCACCGGCAGTAACCAGCTCCGGACACACTAAATATTAATCTTAAAACTATAAAACTTGTATTAGATAGCATGATGAGGGAAACTCTTTTTTAATTTGGCTTAGGTAAAGAGATTTAGACATGCTATCAAAAGCATTATCAATAACAAAATAAATTGGCATTTATCATAATTAAAATTTTGCTCTGTGAAAGTGCTGTTAAGACATTAAAAGATAAGCTGCAGACTGAGAGAAAATATTTGCAAAGCACACACCTGTGAAAGAGCTTATATTAAAATAACATAAAGAACATTGAAAATGCAACCATAGGAAAACAACCCAATTCTTTTTCCTACTGGTTTTTGTTTTATGGGCTTTACAGTGTCTAGAGTTCTTCATCTAGTACCACAATTATAAATACAATAGTTCTTACCCAATCTTCTTGTCTTTACCTTTTTTAGTCAAACTCTGACCTTAACTTCCAATACCACTAATTTGTTCTCTATTTCTATAGTGATTTTTTTTTCTAGAATGGCATATAAATGGAATCAGTGACTATATAGCCTCTCTCTTTTACTTAGTAACACACATTTGAGATTCATTCATGTTTTTGCCTACATTATTACCTTATCAGTTGTAATTGCAGGGTAGTGTTTCATTGTATGAACGTATCATATGTTGTTCATCTGTTCACCAGTTAAAAGATGTTTTGAATCTCTCCAATTTAGGGGGATTATGGATAAAGCTTCTATACAGCTACTTGTGTGAACCTATTTTCACTTCTCTAAGTTAAATCCTAGAACTACCAGTGCTGTATGGTATTGTAAGTGTATATTTAGCTTTATAAAGGACTATCAAACTGTTTTTCAAAATGACCATAACATATCATATTCACATCAGCAAAGGACAGTGGTTCCAATTGCTCTACCTCTTTGTCAACACTTGTTATTGTCATATTTTTTATTATACCTTTTTTAATAGGTACGTAATTACATGCCATTGTGATTTTATTTTGCATTTCTCTAGTGACTAATGATGTTGAACAGCTTTTTATGTTAATTTCTATAGCTACTTAAACAGTCATTTAATAATATAGGATTAATAAAAATATTATTCCTCACTCTCTTCTCCATAAAAAGAGGAAGGCAAAAGAAAAAAGACACGCTTAAACCAGGACATGAAGGTAACATTCTTACTCTGTTCGAGATAACTTTCAAAACTCAGCAGCAAACAACATTCATAATGTGGAATTCATAACAATTCCCATTAAACCAGGAACAGCCCAGCACTTTGGGAGGCCGAGGCGGGTGGATCACGAGGTCAGGAGATCGAGACCACAGTGAAACCCCGTCTCTACTAAAAAATACAAAAAATTAGCCGGGCGTGGTGGCGGGCGCCTGTAGTCCCAGCTACTTGGAGAGGCTGAGGCAGGAGAATGGCGTGAACCCGGGAGGCAGAGCTTGCAGTGAGCCGAGATTGTGCCACTGCACTCCAGCCTGGGCGACAGAGCGAGACTCCGTCTCAAAAAAAAAAAAAAAAAAAAAAAAAAAACCAGGAACACAAAACTCTTGTTTAGCTCTGTTTTTATTCAATATTTCATTGGAGGTGGCATAAAATACAATAATAAAAATAATAAAGTAATATCAACTTGGAACGAATAAACGTAATTGCCTCTACTAATGAAATATTGTATACTTACAATGTTTATGAATAGATAGTTCTGATTATGAAAGAGTTCACCAACTTCACTGGATTCAAGGTCAACATACAAAATCAATTGCAGTCCTATGCATCACTATTAATCAATTTTCATAATAAAAATTTACAGTCACAATAAAAAAAAAGTGCTCTTAAGCTCCCCAGGAAACTATTAAACCAGAGATAAGCCATTTGTGGGAAAACTTAAAATTATTATTAAAATATATAAAATTGAAATTTAATATTGAAAATTACACCATGTACCTGGAAGGAAAGATTTATTATGGAGATGTCTTTTCCAAATTAATTTATAAATTCAATGCAATTCCATTCAAAATATCAGTTTTTTAATGAGATTTCAAAAGACGATCTTAAAATTTAAGATCAGTGGAAGATTGACCAAAAGCAGCAAAGAATATTCAGGGAAAAAAAGGTGGAAGTATTTTCTCTAATGGGTATCAACACTTTTTGTCAAACTATTATGGTTAAAACAATGTTAATATTGTGGCAAAGATATGCACATGTATCAACATACCAAAAACGAGAGAACCAAAAGAATCACAACCAAGAACATCACAAAGTTAAAAAAAAGAGCCACTAATTGGGAGAATTTATCTATAACCCACAAAACAGGTAAAGCTTTCATACAGAGGATTTCAAAGAGCTTTCTCAAATCAAAGAGAAAAAGACAGAAAAACCCAATTGAAAATATAAAGAAAATATATGAATAGATGCTTAACAAAAATTAGATAAAAAAATTTAACCTCATTAGCAATCAAGGGAATGCAAATTTAAACAAAAAGTTACTATTTCTTATTCATCTGATTTTTAAATTAAAAATTCAAAAACCAACTTTGTACTCTATCATTTTACTATTATCCTTTTTTATTTACTTTGTTAATTTTTGGTCTCCATGTAATCCTTATTGAAATGTTAATATCTCTCTGAATAATGTTTTATAATATTAACTAAATCTTAATAACTAATATTTAGACATCTTATTCTTTTTCAGTCTAGATTAATTTAACTACATCTAAAATATAAAAATAATATAATAAAGACATTTCAAATATTGATCCAATTTTTTTAAAAATTACAAATACAACTTTAAAGTTATAGTAAAAATTCTATATGTACTCTAGGCCTGCAACATATTTGTTTTGAAAGATTAAGCTTCTCTTTCACTCAATAAAATGTTCATAAGATTTGTCTACTTAACTCCAGTCCATTCATTTTATCAGAGGTTTATAGTACTGCACTATATCACTACACCATGGGTGTTCATTATTTTCATATTGATGGAAATGTTTTTGAATACTGCTATTTCTCCTCATATACATATAAGCAAATATTCTGTGTATCTGTATTTGTGTGTACAATTGTCATCTTTTTACATTATAAAATAGTGCATTCATATATACTAGATATCATAATACTGGTATTCGAAATGTTTGTTCTATTTCTCTCGTAATTTTTAAAGGCCTAGGAATAGGAGGAGATGAAAACAGGATGAAAAGGGTCAATCTGTATCTTTGTATTTGTCTGAGTAGGTAGGTTTATTTCTGAATTAAATGTCATAAGAGTAGTTTTGTATGAAACTATGTACATGTACAAATAGGTAAGATTTTGGATCATAGGAAATTTTTCTAAATATTTAATTTTATAAAAATATTGCTTTTGTTTGCTAAAGTGGCTGGTCTAGTATATTTCATGATTTTATAGAATAAACAATAGAGCAATTTGTGTGTCTTTTTGTGTATCTGAATGGAGGCTTTTTTCCTGGATTAAATTCTTGAGATACATTTTCATGAGCAACATATTTTTAAGATTTTGGAATGAAATAGTTAACACTCATAGCTTAAGATATGATAATATTCTAATTTTGTAGAAGACATCTTAACTTTAAAAATTTATTGAACACAGCATAAGGTTTTTTTAAGGTTCCCTTGGTTTTCATAATAACATAAGGTTTTCATCTCATTTTTTTTTATCAGGGTAAAATTCCAAATCCTATTTAATATAGCTGACTCATGGGTTTAGAAGCAATGCTCATCCCATACAATAAAACTGTACCAAGAGGCATTAAATTTAGGAGTTAATTAGCATATGTTGGCTAGAAATATAATAATCTCATTATAATAGGTAAGCCTTCAAATTCATGTTCTGTAGGCAGTGGAGCAGAAAAAAAAGATGTAAGTCCACTAAATTTTTTGTATATATATATATACACATATATCTCCATCTTCTTTTTTCCTTTGTGTGAAACAGTGGCTTTTACTAAATACATTTTGAAAAGCCTTATTTCCCTCAGGATGTATTTGAAGCTAATCCATTACTTTCTACTTTAGAATTTTAAATAAGGTCTATCAGTTGAATGAATATAACATAACTGTCAGTGCTGAGCCAGTACATAACCAAAAATATGATTCTTGCACATCATTCTTAAAAGAATTAATCTTTGTTGCTGGCCTACTAACTGCTAGGCATTAATAGCACCATTAAAAGAAATTTGGGGTCTAGAGATGATTCGAATGCTACTCTTTTTGTTTTATGGTTTTGAAGTGAAAAGTGAATACAAGAGGTGAAAGTAGCACAATAACTCAGCTTAGAAACATGAAGGCAAATATTAAAGGATATTTTGCAAAGATTGCACAAGGAAGTACAATTTTTAAAACTAAATGTATATTCCATTCAAATAGTAGAGCCATTGTTTTTGAAAGGTTATAGGTATGGATCTGTGTTTATAGATAATGCACGAACTTACTGAATAAATATGGAAAATTTTCCCCCAAAATAGTAGATAGTATAGTGTGAAAAATCTAATAAATAGGTAAACATTCACCAGTATGAGGTTTTGTATAGGCTATACCACTCTCTGGATGTAGTAGGTGATAATGAAGCATATAAGATAAAATTTTTGTAAGCGTGACATACTGGGACAAAAGGTTAGCCATCACCTTCAATATTGTGTGGCAGTGGTATGGAATGCTAGTTATCACTCAGTATCTGTCTTTAATTTTTTTTTCCAGCTTGTGGTGTAGCACATGGTTGTGTAGAATAAGAAGTGCCTACCCCAATCTCCTTTGCAGCTAGGTACAACCAGAATAATATAAATACACAATATACAAAGCCTCGCATTTTACAGAGGACTATTATGTTGGCTTTCTGTTAGAATCTATAATTTATGATTCCCAATTTGATATTGTTGCTGTTCTTTTTTTCCCTAGTCTTCTGGGTTCTTAAATAAACTTGGGTCTCCTGTATGGGTAGGTGAAAGGGGAGCAAGAATCAATGCATTGAACCAGAAAAGTACCTGAAATGATCAGGAAACAACATAGAAGTCAGTGTGATTGGAGCAGAATGAAGTAAGAGAGAGTGACATAAAACTGAGACTTGAACACTGAAAAGGGCTTTGAGACCATTGTTAAGAGCTATTGTATTTCATCCTGAGATGAAAAGCTGCTACTGGAGAGCTCCAAGTAAAAAAATGAACTGTTCTCAATTACTTTCTTCTTCTTTTTTTTTTTTTTTTTTTTTTACAGATAATATGATTTATTTGAGAAGTATAATAGAATTCACAGTTATCTGACTAATTGTACTAATTTTTTTAATTTTTAGCTTTGGTAAAATACACACATAACATAAAAATTACCATCTTAACCTTTTTAAGTGTATAGTTCAATAGTATTAAGTATTCTCACATTGTTGTTTAACCAATCTCCAGAACATTTTCATCCTGCAAAATCAAGCTTTCCCATTCCCCTCCCCTGCCCCTCTTCCACTATTTTACTTTCTGTTTCTGTGAGTTTGACTACACTAGATACCTCATATAAGTGGAATTGCATAGCTAAAAGAAAATAATACATACTCTTCTATGTAAAATTTACTCTGATATATTAAATCTTATTCAGTTCATTGTATTTTATTTTACAAAGAATTATAAACTATTTGTTGACCTGCAAATTAATAACTTATTGTAAAAAATACTGTTCGGTCTTTGGGGGCAACCAGTTCAGCGTGGTATTTAGGATGATCAACTCTGGATGCAGACTGCCAGTCTTTGAATTTGAGCTCCTTCACTTGCAAACTGTGTGTCCTTCTGCAAGATATTTAAACTTGCTATGCATCCCTTTCCTCATCTGATAGCCGACATAATAATAGTACTTACTCAGAGAGTTTTAATTAATACATGAAATCATTTAGAAGAGTATTTGTTACATAGTAAAGCATATGTAGTGGTTATTTTCCCATTATTTTTATTAATAATGAACATTATGCTTTTACTTTTAGAGAAGAGTTCAGAAACTTACATGCTGGTAGAGGAGATATAAGGATCATAAGACATGAGAAGTGTAGTATGTATATGATAATAAGATGCTGGTATTGTGATCTTAATTACACTGCATTCTAAAATACTGGGCTAAGCCAAACAACACAACAAAACAAAATATGTCTGAGGGTCATTATTACCAGCAGATACCAATTGATTATTCTTGGTGTGAACCATAATCATTAATTTAGGACAGCAAACAAACCAAGCTAACAAATGTAGCTCTGAGCCTTGGATATCAGAATTTTAAATTCCATTAATTAAACACTTATGACATGTCCACATTAAAAGTAACATTATTTGAAATCCCATCATTAAAATGTAAGATAAATCAACAATGCTATGTGTGTGTATATAACTATATATATAAAATAAAAAATTAACCTACACACACACATACACACATACTTATACACAGTGCACACACACACACACATACTTGCACATCTATAATCATCCTTCCATATTCTTTGGATTCCATATTCATGGACTCAACAAACCACAGACCAAAAATGTTTTTTTAGAAAATGAATGGTTGGGAAGGTTGCATCTGTACTGATCACATACAGATTTTTTTCTTCTCATTATTTCCTAAATAATACAGTATAACAACTATTTGCATCACATTTAAATTACATTAGGTATTATATGTAACCTAGAGATAATTTAAAGTATACAGGAGGATGTGCATAGGATATATGCAAATACTATGCCATTTTCTATAAAGGGCTTGAACATCCAGATTTTTGGTATCCGTGGGGCTCCTGAAACCAATGTCCCGTGACTACCAAGAGAGGATTTGGTATCATTTTATATGTGTGTGTGTATATATACAATATGTTTTTACACACATGCATATAAAACATCATATATATATACATACATACATAAAACAATCTTTGCAGTTGCATTAATTCATACAATGATCAGCAGTGCTTCTTTTCTTCAAAAGTTTGATGATAATCTACTATTTTTCCTAATTTAAAAAAAGATTAGTACCTGATAGGAATTCTTAATATTTAATTAACTGATACATTTCAGATATAAAATGTTTTATCTTGTCACACTGTTTTGTACTCAAGCGATAGTTGATACATTAGAAGCCTTCCAAAAGAGGGTTAATGAATAGACAATTCTATTGAAATTCTTTGACCTGCAATTTGGCAGACAAACTTACACTTTAGGTATTAATTTAGTAACAACATTATTTTAACTTGCTTTCACTATAATAACTGTTATTCAATTTCTATCTGCTTAAACTACCTTGCATTTTATAATGACTATTTTCTGTTTCTTATGCAAAACATACAACAATTTTTAACAATAATAAACACTAATTTTATAACATTTTATATTATTATATTTCAGCAACTTTGGTATTTATTTGGAGTAAGGCAGAGGCTAGTAAATAGTATTGAAAAAGAAAAGTAATGAGAGTTGTGATTACCTTTCCTTATGCCAACTTGTTTAAACTATAGTTCCCAGTAATTTATTCAAACATTAATCTATTCAAAGAAGTAAAGGTATTTTTTTCTCAAGACATGAAAGTACATAATCAATTCACTTTACATAAGGGAGATGATCACAAATAAGCAATTCTAGATAATCTGAGTGGGTCTGATTCAATTAGTTGAAAGACTTTAAGAACACAGCCTAGGATTCCTGATGAAGTTGTTCTCCTTATGAATAACAGCTCAAGATTGCCAGCCTGCTCTTCCTAATGGCTTGCTTCGTATGTTTCACACCTGCCTACCCAGCCTACATAATAACGTTAACCAATTCATTGAAATAAATCTCTTAATATATATATCTCTTGGTTCTTCCTCTCTGGTTGTGTTTTAACTGACACAGGGTTAGTTTTTAATTGCCTTATCAGATATGAAGGCATATTTTGAAGTTAAAAGTATCAAAATGTTGTGATACCAGTATACAGACCAATAAATGGATCAATGGAAGATGGTAAATGATATATATATGCAAGTCATTAAAAAAAAGTGGAGTTGTGGAACTTGTAAGGAAATACAACAAAATTCTGACTCTTTTCAATAGGTTGACAACATTAAAAGATGCTGTAAAAGAATGTAATTGTATAAAAATAAAGGAAAAAATGGCAATAGGAAAAACATTCTCAATTTTACTATTAAAAATTTAGTAATAGAAAACTTTATTCACAGAAATTCATATAGAAAACGGACTGTGAATAATAGGTAAAGTTCAGCTGTGTTTGTCAACTGTCAAAACCCACCACCTCCCAGATGGATGCTGAGGAGATGGTGGGTGATAAAATCTAATCTTCATCGGGGATGTTGGACAGTCAATAAAAAGCCTTTCTGAAAATATAGGCAAATAAATCACTGAAATTAGAGAAGAACTTAATGAAATTGATGTGTAAAAATCCACACAAAAGATTGATAAAACCAAGACGTGGTTTTCAAAAAAATAAATAAGATCGATAGGCCACTAGTTTAACAAAGAAAAAGAAAGAGAAGATCCAGGAAAGCACAATCAGAAATGAAAAAGGTGGTTTTTATCAGTATCACAACTGATCCCACAGAAATACAAAATATCCTCAGAAACTATTATGAGTAACTCTAAGCACACAAATTCGAAAATCTAGAGGAAATGCATACTTTCCTGTAAGCACACAATTTTCCAAGATTGAATCAGGAAGGGACTGTTACCCTGAATAGACCAATATCAACTTCTGAAATGGAATCAGTAGTGAAAAACCTACCAATCAAAAAACATCCTGGACCAGTTGGTTTCCCAGCTGAACTCTACCACACTGAAAGCAATCCTGCACAAAACTATTCCAAAAAATCAAGGAAGAAGCGCTTCTCCCTAACTCATTCTCTGAATCCAGTATCAGCCAGATATGCAAATCTGGATTTGAAAAAAGAAACCTTCAGCCCAATATTCCTGATGAACACAGACAGAAAAATCTTCAAAAAAAATACTAGCAAACCAAATCCAGCAGCACATAAGAAAGTTAATACATCACAATTAGGAAGGCTTTTATTCCTGGGATACAAGACTGTTTCAACATATGCAAATCAATAAATGTGCTTCACCACATAAACAGAATTAAAGGCAAAAACCACATAATCATCTCAATAGATAGAGAGAAAGCCTTCGATAAATCCAACATTCCTTCATGGTAAAAACCCTCAACAGACTCGGCATCAAAGGAACATACCACAAAATAATAAGATCCATCTATGACAAACCCATGGCCAATATCTTACTCAACTGACAAAAGCTCTAACAATTTTCCTTGAGAACTGGAGTAAAACAAGGATGCCCACTGTCAGCACTCCTGTTCAACCTAGTCCTGGAAGTCCTAGTTCAAGCATTCAGGAAAGAGAAATAAGAGCATCCAAATAGGAAAAGAAGAAGTCAAACTATCTCCCTTTGCTGATGATATGATTCTACACCTGGAAAATCCTGAAGACTCTGCCAAATGATACCTAGAACTGATAAATGACTTTAGTAAAATTTCAGGATACAAAATCAATGTACAAAAATTAGTAGAATTTCTGTAACCAATAATGTTTAGGCTTAGCATCAAATCAAGAACATATTCCCATTTACAATAGTCAAAAGGAAAATGAAATACCTAGGAATAGAGCTAACCAAGGAGGTGAAAGATCTCTACAAGAAGAACTACAAACTACTGAAATAAATGAAAGAAAACACAAATCAATAGAAAAGCATTCCATGCCCATGGATTGGAAAAATCACTATTGTTAAAATGGCCATAATGCCCAAAGCAATTTACAGATTCAACACTATTCCTATCAAACTACCAATGTTATTCTTCAGATAATTAGAGATACTATTAGAACATACACATGGAACCAAAAAAGTGCCCAAATAGCTAAAGGAATCCTAAGCAAAAAGAACAAAGCTGGAGGCATCACACTACCTGACTTCAAATTACACGATAAGGGTAGAGTGACCAAAATAGCATGGCACCATACAAAAGCAGATGCATAAACCAATGGAGCAGAATAGAGAATCCAGAAATAAAGCCATACACCCCCAAACTTTGACAAGGCTGACAGGAACAAGCAATAGGGAAAGGACCCCCTATTCAATAAATGGTGCTAGAATAACTGGCTAGCCATATGTCAAAGAGTAAAACTGGACCCCTACCTTTCACCATATGCAAAAATTAACTCAAAATGAATCAACTATTTAAATGTAAGACTTCCCACTATACAATTCCTAGAAGATAACCTAGGAAATACTCTTCTGAACATTGGCCTTAGTAGAGAATTTATGGCTAAGTCTTGAAAAGCAATTGTAACAAAACCAAAAGTAGACACGTGGGACTTAACCAAAGAGCTTCTGCACAGCAAAAGAAACTTATAACAGAGCAAACAACCTGCAGAATAGGAGAAGTTATTCACAAACCATTCTTTCAACAAAAGTCGAATATCCAGTATTGATATGGTTTAGCTCTGTGTCCCCACCCATATCTTGTAATCCCCATATGTTGAAGGAAGGACTTAGTGGGAGGTGACTGGCTCCCAGGGGCAGCTCCCCAGTGCCTGTTCTCATAATAGTGAGTTCTCATGAGATATCATGGTTTAAAAGTGTGTGGCTGACTGGGCATGGTGGCTTACACCACGTCTGTAATCCCAGCACTTTGGGAGGCAGAGGCGGGCAGATCACCTGAGGTCAGGAGTTCAAGACCAGCCTGGCCAACATGGTGAAACCCTCGTCTCTACAAAAATTAGCCAGGCATGTTAGCAAGTGCCTGTAATCCCAGCTACCCAGAAGGCTGAGGTGGGAGAATCAATTGAACCCAGGAGGCGGAGGTTGCATTGAGCTGAGATCGCACCATTGCGCTTCAGCCTGGGTGACTGAGCAAGACTCCATCTCAAAAAAAAAAAAAAAAAAAAAAAAGTGTGTGGCTTTCTTTGCTCTGTCTCTCCTGCCACTTTGTGAAGAAGGTGCTTACTTCCTCTTCAACTTCTGCTATGATTGTAAGTTTCCTGAAGCCTCTCCAGCAATGCAGAACTGTGATTTAATTAAACCTTTTTTCTTTATAAATTACCCAGTCTCAGGTAGTTCTTTACAGCAGTGTGAGAATGGGCTAATACAAGCATCTATAGAGAACTTAAACAAATCAACAAGCAAAAAACATTTAGCATATTAAAAATGTGCAAATCACATGAACAGATGCTTCTCAAAAGAAGGTATACAAGTGGCCACTGAACATATGAAAAAATGCTCATCATTACTAATCATCAGAGAAATGCAAATTAATACAATGATATACCATCTCACATCAGTCAAAATGGCTATTATTAAAAAGTCAAGGAATAACAGATACTGGTGAGGCTTTGGAGAAAAGGGAATATTATATACTGTTGATGAGAATGTAAATTAGTCCAGCCACTGTAGAAAACAGTCTGGCGATTTTACAAAGAACTTAAAGACACCTACCATTTGACCCAGCCATTTCACTACTGGGTATGTACCCAAAGGAAAATAAATCATTCTACCAAAAAGACACATATACTCACATGTTCATTGTTGCACTATTCATAATAGCTAAGACATGAAATCAACCTACGTGCCCATCAACATAGACTGGATAAAGAAAATGGGGTACATAGACACTATGGAATACTATACAGCCATAACAAAAATGAAATCATGCCCTTTGCAGCAACTTGGATATCGTTGTGAGCCATAATCCTAAGTGCATTAACTTAGGAATAGAAAAACCAAATACTACATGTTTTCACTTATAAGTGGGAACTAAACATTGAGCATACATGGACATTAATACAAGAATAATAGACACTGCAGTATACTCAACAGACAGAGGGGGAGTTGGTCATGGATTGGAAAACCATCTATCGATACTATGCTCACTCTCTTGGGTGATGGGATCTGTATTAGTCCGTTTTCACACTGTTATAAAGAACTACCTGACACTGGATAATTTATAAAGGTCTAATTGACTTACAGTTCCACATTGCTGGGGAAGCCTCAGGAAACTTAGAAACCTGGTGGAAGGTGAAGGGGAAGCAAGCACCTTCTTCACAAGGTGGCAGGAGAGAGAGAGAGATTGAAAGCGGAGGAAACCACACACATTTAAACCATCATAACTCATGAGAACACACTTACTACCACGAGAACAGCATGGGGGATTCCACCCCCATTATCCAATCACCTCCCACCAGGTCCCTCCCTCCATGTGGGGATTACAATTCGAGATGAGATTTGGTTGGGAACACAGAGCCAAACCGTATCAGGAGCCATACCCCAAAACTCAGCATTACACAGTATTCCCATGTAACAAACCTATACATGTACCCCCATATCTAAAATAAAAGTTGAAATTTAAATATACATATATCAAAAAGAATGTATATACACACTTAAATTTTCATAAAATACTTTGATATGTGATAATTTTAATGTTAAATTTAATAATTGAATATTAAATGTGGTTAATGTTTAACATGTAATTTCTTGTCAGAAATTTTCTTTATATATTAGTATATACTCTCTAAAGAGAAGTATAAGATGTGTGAGACAACCATGTCTTTATTAAGTGCCTTAAAATTTTGCTTGTTTGGGATTCTATCTTTTCTTGAAAATTGTTTTAATTAATGTTAAAATAGTTTGAATTAATAAATCAGACTTAACTCCCCAACAATTTTTTTTAAAGTTTTCTCTGATGTTACTAAACTTGATCAATAAAACTACTGTTCTCAAGGTTACTAATGGCCTATTTTCTTTTGCTAAATAAAAAGTAAATAAGAAAAATCATAATTTTATTTTATTTCTCAGCAGAATTTTACCTTGCTGATGGAGTGCAGTGGTGCGATCTCAGCTTACTGCAAGCTCCGCCTCCTGGGTTCATGCCATTCTCCTGCCTCAGCCTCCTGAGTAGCTGGGACTACAGGTGCCCACCACCACGCCCAGCTAATTTTTTGTATTTTTAGAAAGAGATGGGGTTTCACCGTGTTAGCCAGGATGGTCTCGATCTCCTGACCTCATGATCTGCCCACCTCGGCCTCACAAAGTGCTGGGATTACAGGGGTGAGCCACCATGCCCAGTTGGTTCTTAGACTTTTTTAAAAATTACAATATTAACATCAAAATTGAAAACAATGCAAATAATGTTAAAGTGTCTGAACTAGCAATTGGGAAACATCATCTTATTCTTCCCACTCACCAGATATAACTATAGTAAGCAGTGCACATGGACATAGTTTACAAACTTTGAGATACGTTTTTACACACATTCAAAGGCACCAAGTCAATAGAAATGTTAAAAATGTTCAAAATAAGTTATTGAAGACATAGCCTTTATAAAACATAAAAGAACAAATGAGAAATTATCTTAATGGACAAGGTAATTTGTTGACATTCCCTAAAATAAGACCTGTGTTTTTGCTTTCATAAGCTGCTCCAATATCTGGAAATTCAGCCCTCTCTTCCAGCTTGGCTGAGCTCCTGGCAAATGCTAATTTAAGGTTAAGGCACAAACCTGCTTGTAACACAAGGGGAGCCACCAAGGACCTGCCGGCATTCTGCTACTCTGGCCCCATGGAGAAGAGCAGAATCAATTCTGCCACAGATGGTAAAAACCAAGGAATAGCCAACAAATGTTTGAAGAAAACAGCAGAATAAAAGAAAAATAAAAACCATCACATGGAAGAATTTACACACAAAAAAATTATTAAAAACAGAAATTGACATTAAGATACATGTGTAGCAGGACAAGCTGCAGATAAAACCCCTCAGATTCCGAGTTAAAGAAGGAAGGGGTTTATTCGGCCAGGAGCATTGACAAGACTCCTGTCTCAAGGGCCGAGCTCTCCAAGTAAGCAATTCCTGTCCCTTTTAAGGGCTCACAAGTCTAAGGGGATCCACTTGAGAGGGTCATGATCGATTGAGCAAGCAGGGGGTATGTGACTGGGGGCTGCATGCACTGGTAATTAGAACGGAACAGAACAGGTCAGGGATTTTCACAGCGCTTTTCTATACAATGTCTGTAATCTATAGATAACATAACTGATTAAGTCAGGGGTCGATCTTTAACTACCAGGCCCAGGGTGTGTTGCCGGGCTGTCTGCTTGTGGATTTCATTTCTGCCTTTTAGTTTTTACTTCTTCTTTCTTTGGAGGCAGAAATTGGGCATAAGACAATATGAGGGGTGGTCTCCTCCCTTACATGTATTTAATACTCTCAGAAATATACTTATGTATATAAGAAAATGTCATGGGCAAATAAATTACACAAGAAAGGAAAGGGGGCGCAGAGAAATTGAGAGACAAAGTTAAGATGTATACAAGTTGTCAACATACATTTGATGAGGATTCTTGCAGGGGAAAACAGGAGAAACAGACATCAAATAATGGAATTAATAATACAATATTTTGATAAAGTGCAAACTTCTGTTTTTTTTTCATAGCCCATGTCTTCTGTGGGCTATCTAAAAATTCTTGGCCTAAACCAGAGAAGTGAAAATTTAAAGTTAAGACCATATACGTGTGGGTCTATTTATGGACTTTATTCTGTTTGTTGCTCTGTATTCTGTTTGCTGCTCTGTTCCTATGCCAATACTAAATTGCCTTGATTACAACAGAAAACTGTTTTTATGTTTATGATGCTGATTATTTCTCCACATTTTTCCACATGGTTCTTGGCTCTTTTTTTTCTTTTTTGTTGTTTTTTTAAAAAAGATTTTATCTATATTATTTTGGATAATTCATGTTTTTCTCCTTAATGTATAAGAACATTCTTTATCTTTTTCTCTATATTCTTAAGTTTGCAATTGCATTTAATTTTGTTTTTGGTCTTTTATTGTTAATTTTAAAGGTTTAGAAATGTTATCTGTATTTTCCTTTGTGATTTTTTTCTCATTACTGCTATGCTTAGCTAGTTCCAGAAATCACAAACTTGCTCATTTTGCATCTATATTTTTCTAGATAAATATTTCTAGTAAAATATTTTCAATTTTTTAGATTTTGACTAAAAACTTAAAAATAGAGAATGAGACATAACAAATTAAAAAAAGAAATGATCTTGTTTGTATATGCCCTCAGACATGACCATCAAAGATTTTTCCTGAGATTTTTTTCCAAAGTGAACTATAAACTGATTTATTTTTCCCCCTTGGATCCCAGTGCAATAGGACTGTTATCCCAGAGGTGGCAAGAGTTACTTCTTATCACATGGAAAAAAATCCATGCAAGAAGGGTGCAGATGGCAGCTCTGACTTTCGTAGTCCTGTAACCCTGACTGCAAATTATAGCTTGTAATGAGTCACATACAGATTGTGAAAGGAAAATATCTTGGGCCCTTTCAAGCTGGGAACTGCTCAGGGCAATTCTGCCTCCCACTCTGTTAAAAAGTTATTCCTATGCTCGCTGAGATAGATGCATATCTGATTGCCTCCTTTGGAAAGGCTAATCAGAAACCCAAAAGAATGCAACAGTTCATTGTCACTCACCTTCCTGTGACCTGGAAGCCCTCTCCTGGCTTCCAGTCTTCTTGCCTTTGCTTCAAGTTGTCCTGCCTTTCCAGACTGGACCAATGTGCTTCTTACATATATTGATTGATGTCTCATGTCTCCCTAAAATGTATAAAACTAAGCTGTGCCCCGACCACCTTGGCACACATCGTCAGGACTTCCTGAGGCTGTGTCACAGGCATGCATCCTTGACCTCAGCAAAATAAACTTGGTAAATTAACTGAGACCTGTCTCAGATTTTGGGGGTTCACATTTTGGTAACCACAGGGGGATTCTGAGTGAAGATGCCACTGACCTTTCACAAATCTCCTATGGGTATTTGGTACCCACATCAGCTAACTTTGTGGCTCAAACCAATAGGACTATTTGCGGAGGTATTTGAACACCTTCTCCAGTGAATCCGTGATCTCTCAAAATTTGGTCAAGATCTAAAGTTTATTTTGGTGTTCAACTCCTCTTTTTTTAGGAGACCTACTTGCTTTCAACAAGGAAGGCATGTCTTCCTACTTTCATGACCATGGAAGGCAGGTAACTCCTTTATGGAGTTTGAGCTCACTTCCAACATGGAAGAGGAGTTTTATTTTTCCCTGCTTCTTCTATGGTAGAGACCAGTCTATAGCCTGAGACCCATCACAAGGTAAGAAACTGGTTTGGGATTCTGTCTTGCAAATTCTTTTTAAATAACTAAAGTTAGCATTAACAAGCAGCTGGTGTTAATTTCTGCTTACACTTAGAGCACTCAGAAATCATGGAATTTGTGTGATCATTATTAGTTTTCCTTAAGTGTTCTGTTGTTTGTTTCTGGCCTTGTTGGTTTTTAGTGTGTGTGTTTTTCAGTGCTTTCCTTTATCGGATTTGAACAACTCCAAACCTTCTAGCTCATTAATGTGGAATCTTCCACTCCAAAGAAATAAGAGCACCTTGCTCCCCTCAACCTTTCAAGGCATTCTTAGGGTACCGAGAATCATGTGAGGGAGTCTGGGAGAATCATTCCGTAAGACAAGCAGTGGCTCTAAATAGGTTCCCCTGCAGAAGAACATACTTGGGGTTTAACCTCAGACAGCAGGTACATATAAGGAGCTGACCTCTCCTGCACCTTGAGGCCCTGACACCCTATGCCAGGAAGCTGAGACATGGGTGGACCAAACAGGTTCAGGGGGTCATGACCCTGAAGAGCTAGGTCTGCGAGCAGCACATTTTGGGTCTGACACACGTCCCATCTTGGTTAAATTCGAAGAGTTCCTTGGGGAAGAAAGCCTTTGAAGTGGGAGGAAAAGGGCCAGCAAAAGGGAAAAAGAAAAAGAGAAAAGATTTTTGATTTTGACTACTAAAGGAGCTTTACTTACATAACAAGACCACCCTTTTGCCAGTCAAACCAAACTGAAAGAGCAATGGCAGTGCCACTGAAATAGCAGCATTTTGTCCTAGCTGATATACGGTAATGAGATTTAAAAAGATGTTTTTAAAAAGTTTAACGGTTAAAAGTCAGCTTAACTAAAAGGATAACATCCAAAATGGGTATATGTATGTGTGCATGTGTGCATATTTGTATTTAAAAGGCCTTCATGGTTTTGGTTTTGTTTTTCTCTCCTAAGATCTTGTCTTTTTTTGAGCAAAAGCTTTTTTTTTTTCTTTCTTATCAGTTGACTGAATTCTGTTTTCGCCTGATTTATTGACTAAAATAGTTATTACAACAGAGGCTACACTTGGGTTTTTAAGGAATAATGTAGTTTAGACACTCAGAAATGTCTTTGTTTAAAAAAAAGGTTTTTTTAAGTGCACTGTAAAGGCATCTCCCTCTAGCACCAGCAGATTTTTTCTCTCTGTACCTTATAATGGAAATTTTGCTGTTTAATTTTCACCTGAGTTGTTTCCTTTAATATGCAAATTTAAGGCTATTTAGCTATCAACTGCCTAGGATTGTAAAACAGGTTACCAAGGATCTAAAAGTCTCAGATAGGAAAAATACATGGTCTTTATGAATCTATAAAATGTACTTCCATTGACATGCCCAATACATCTATGTATTTATGTATTGTGTATACAGTGCTTCACTACTGAAAATATATAAAGGGATTTAATTAATTGGCTTAAAGAAAAATGAAAGCATTTAAATCAAATACTTTATCAGGAAAAAAGAAAAGACTAGTCAAATGCTTTTTCAAGTTTATGTAACTTAAGTAAAATCTTTAATAAATAAGCTAGCTTTAAAAATTATTAGTAAAGTAATATCAGAAATGTCTGAGAAATTGCCAGCATACTTTTTTTTTGCATTTATTAATCAGGCAATTTAATACTTATCCTTGCCAGATAGTATAAGGTGTCAAAATTTGGCACAGGGGTTACAAAACTATAAACCCAGCCCAAAACAGGGCAATCTTTGCTTGTGTAATTTTTAATAAATAAGACATTGATGTTGAATTAATGAAAACAGCTGCTTCTTAAATTTAGTAAGATTACCGTAATTTATAATCTTGGCTTCAGGGGGTCTAGTCCACAGGCAGTAAGGAGGTTTGTTTTGGGAAAGAACTGTTACTGTCTTTGTTTCAAAGCTAAACCATAAATTAAGTTCCTCCCAAAGTCCAGATATGAACAAGGACAGCTTGGGGGCTAGAAGCAAGATGGAGTCAGTTAGGTCGTATCATTTTCACTGCCTCAGTTATATTTTTGCAATAGTAATCTATAACTTTAAATCATAACTGTCACAGTTTTCATAAATAATCTAGGTAAACCATTAAAATAAAATAATTAGGTAAAAGTAATAAGATAAATACTTGTAGACAAATGTCATAATTTATAATATAAAGTTGTATTAAATTAAATAGATTTTCATTATTTGGGTATTTTCCAATCTATATTGTAGGAGAACGTTCTTGCAAAAAAAAAAAAAGGTGAACAAGTTTTGTCTAATTCAAAGCTTATTTAAAGGTTATATATAAAACAAGGTAAAAGGAACCAGGAAATAAAAAAGAGATGTAAAGAAAATTATAAAAATAAAGAGATTTTGGGTGTGTGGTAAGAAAGCTTAAAGAGAAACAATTTTATATGAGAAAGCATCTTGTATGGCAGATTTAGTCTTAGATAAAATGACTGGTTGTTTAAGAAGGAGGGATATTCAGGAAAAAACAGAAAGTCTCAAGCACGTTATGAACAGTTGGTTTAAGTCACAATAAGAGGATTTTTTTGGAAAAAAAATCTTTAATATGATCAAGCTCTCATATTATTATTAAATTTTAGTTTGCTTAGGAAAAAAACTAAGATAATTTTTTTGAATTAAGGTTATTACATCCATTTATCTTCCTGTATGTGCTTCTAAATTTATTGTGGCATTGAGTTACAGGGCTTTGAGTCCTGGATCTGAAAAGGACACCAAGTCCTGCTAAATCTTTTTTTTTGAGACGGAGTCTTGCTCTGTTGCCCAGGCTGGAGTGCAGTGGCGCAATCTCGGCTCACTGCAAGCTCCACCTCCCGGGTTCACGCCATTCTCCTGCCTCAGCCTCTCCGAGTAGCTGGGACTACAGGCGCCTGCCACCACGCCCGGCTAATTTTTTTGTATTTTTAGTGGAGACGGGGTTTCACCGTGGTCTCGATCTCCTGACCTCGTGATCCACCCGCCTCAGCCTCCCAAAGTGCTGGGATTACAAGCGTGAGCCACTGCACCCGGCCAAGTCCTGCTAAATCTTAAACACTGACAGCAATTAAAGCCTCATCTTCAGGCCCTGTAAAAGATTCCAATCAAAATAAACTGCATTCCTGAGACACAGGGCCAGAAATTAAAGCCATTCAACTTCTCAAGGCCCAGGGACTATCACAGAACATGTGGGCATGTAAGATTGTAAGGGCCAATTTTGAAAAATAAAATAAGTTGAGTTTCTCTGTAAATAAATCATTAATGTCAAAGACACACTGATGCAAGACCAGCATATGGACTCCTGTGTTGGATTAGCAAGGTTTTCTTGAAGCACTAACCAACTCCTTAGTAAATGTTATAAAGGTTATAAAAGGCTTATGGAAGTTATATCTTATGATCAATATTAAATTTTATAGACTGTTACAAAATTTTGAAAAACAAATTTAATTGCTTCATGCGATTTTTATTAGGACTTTTTTTTTTGAGATGGTGTCTCGCTCTGTCACCAGGGCTGGAGTGTAGTGGCACAATCTCGGCTCAGTGCAACCTCCACCTCCCAGGTTCATGCTATTCTCCTGCCTCAGCCTCCCGAGTAGCTGGGACTACAAGCACCTGCCACCATGCCTGGCTAATTTTTTATATTTTTAGTAGAGATGGGGTTTCACCGTGTTAGCCAGGATGGTCTCGACCTCCTGACCTCATGATCTACCCGCCTCAGCCTCCCAATTTTATTAGGACTTCTTATTTGGAAAATCAAGTCTTGTCTCTCAAAGAAGGAAGGTTTTCACTTTTTTGAAATGCTTGAGTTATCACTTTGGTTACATGAATGACTTCACAATGACCTGTAATCCTATTTTGTGATATCAAGTGTTTTAAACCTTTTACATTTGACAAGCTTTCCAAAATCAAACTACAAATTATGTCTTTTTCTGGCCTAATTAATCCTTTAAGATATTAATTTCTCTAAAGTCCAAAAATGACATTATTTGGCTTATTTGGTATAAAAATTATACCAGAAGAATTGTCAAATATTAAATTGTGCTTGATTTTCTTTGGGCTCTATTTGTAAAATATGTTATTGGTATGTGTTCCAAAATTGCAGAAAACTCCTGTTATTTTGATATGACTTAGAGTGCATTATCAGTAATAAGCATAATTGTTATGTTAAAGTTATTGTTTGCCACAGAGGTAATAAATTTCTTTGTCAATTGTGTCTTTAACTATGGGCACCCTAAAACCTTTTTTTAATCCATGGACAATTGTCTTGTTTTGGTCCTCTTTAGAAGGTGATTTTATAATCAGCCATAAAACTTTAACAGGTGCTCTTGAACACAGGTTTCTGATAACTTCGAAGACTGTAACACTGGAATAGAGAAAAAATGTTCAGGACTCATGGAGAGTTAAAATGTTCATGAATATCAAGCAGAACAGAAATTAACTGCATGGACTAAACTAATCTTTCTAATTTTTTGCTTAAAATCTTTGCTGATCCTTTGTTTTGATTTTCAGTGTCTTAAAACATTTCTTTTGAGCTACTCGCAGCTTTAAAAAATTTAGTATAGTCCTATGAACAAAATTTGGAGCATATTTGCTTCTCTCTACCGGATTTATGCAGAATTTGGAAACTATTTGTGAGTATTCTCAACTTATGGCAAAATAGTAATTTGCACAAGTGCAATAAGAATCTGTTTTCAGGCCAGGATTGGTGGTTAATGCCTGTAATCCTAGCACTTTGGGAGGCCAAGGCAGGCGGGTCACCTGAGGTCAGGAGCTTGAGACCAGCCTGTCCAACATGGTGAAACCCCATCTCTACTAAAATACAAAAATTAGCTGGGTATGGTGGTGGGTGCCTGTAATCCCAGCTACTCAGGAGGCAGAGGCAGGAGATTTGCTTGAACCCAGGAGGCAGAGGTTGCAGTGAACCATGATCGTTCCATTGCACTCCAACCTGGGCGACAAGAGTGAAACGCCATCTCAAAAAAACAAACAAACAAAAAAGAATCTGTTTTCATTTGTAACAGGACATAATTGGAGAAACTTGTTATTTTACCAAGACTTTAACTGGAACGGTGTGCTCTCCTTTAAGGAATCAAACTTGAGTTATGGAGCCAATAAAGTCCTTGGAAAAACTGGCCTCATATTCTGTGTACACAGTCCCTGTACAGGGTTTCTGACCTGTGCTAAATAAAGAATGTCACTTTCTGACAGGCTCAGAAGGCCCAGGTTTATCTTGGAACCTGAAGAGGAGAGGAAATTCACCCAACTCATAGATATTTGATGGCACAAATCCATGGCTCTGCTCAGCTTTTAAAAAGTCTTATCTGAGATTCCTTCTATGGAACAAAGTTCCATTAAAGCCAATTTAAAAGCCTATGTAAAAATAATTATTCTTGCTGCAATGCATACAAATAATTAGGTAAAATGTAATAAAGAAAACCAGTCCTACCATGATTTGCCTTTAGTAAAATGGGAAACTGGAGAGAGAAAAATTATGTTTCAAAAACTATAGTACACCTGTTGTCAGGATATAATCTTGCCATAAGGTTTTTTTCATTTTTATTATTTCTACAGTTTGGGCTGAATTCTAATTTTTTCTTGGCTACAAGTCTTCAAAATAGTGTTTTATTTTATTTCCTTCTTTTTCTCCATTTATCCTAATTGGGAGTCACTGAAAACTAACTTGTGCTTTTTTAAAGCCCTGCAAACTGAAACCAGACAACTTAAACTTCAAAAGAAAATAACCGCAACTGGGCCGGTTGCGGCGGCTCACGCCTGTAATCCCAGCACTTTGGGAGGCAGAGGCGGGTGGATCATGAGGCCAGGAGATCAAGACCATCCTGGCTAACACTGTGAAACCCCGTCTCTACTAAAAAAATACAAAAAATTAGCTGGGCGTGGTGACGGGCGCCTGTAGTCCCAGCTACTTGGGAGGCTGAGGCATGAGAATGGCATGAACCTGGGAGGCGGAGCTTGCAGTGAGCCAAGATCGTGCCACTGCACTCCAGCCTGGGCCACAGAGCAAGACTCCGTCTCAAAAAAAAAGAAAAGAAAAAGAAGAAAATAACCACAACCTATTTACATACATAAGCCACTTTCATACCTGCCTACTGATGTATAGACTTCAGAGTAATGTGGCTTATGTTAATTTTCCAGGATTGTTCTTTTGTTTGTTGTTGTTTTTCTCTCCTCCTCTACCTAATTTCTCTTCATAGGATGTGAGACTTCACAACTTACTAAAAATGAGCTTTTGGGACCTAGCCATGTAGGAATAAACTATCCTAGCCATAAGAGATCAGGTGGAAACCTGAGACCAGAGACTCATTTTCTTCTAAAATGCTTTCTCCAAAAGATTTTTAAGAAGAAAAGGGGGAAAATGTGAAAGGAAAATATCTTAAAATTTCAAACTGGGAACTGCTTTCAAACTGGGAACTGCTCAGGGCAAATCTGCCTCCCACTCTATTCAAAGTCATCCCTCTGCTCACTGAGATAGAAGCATATCTGATTGCCTCCTTTGGAAAGGCTAATCAGAAACTCCAAAGAATGCAACTGTTTGTTGTCTCTCACCTGTGAACTGAAAGTCCTGTCCCTGCTTCCAGTCTTCCTGCCTTTGCTTCAAGTTGTCCTGCCTTTCCAGACTAAATCAATGTACTTCTTACATATATTGATTGATGTTTCATGTCTCTCTAAAATGTATAAAACTAAGCTATGCCCTGACCACCTTGGGCACATGTCGTCAGGGCATCCTGAGGCTATATCATGGAGCTGAGTCCTCGACCTTGGCAAATAAACTTTCTAAATTAACTGATGATACCTGTCTCAAATTTTCAGAGTTCACAATATCCAGAAGTATATCTATAAAAAGTTATTTGTTTTCTTCTAAATTACAATATCCACTATATGGAGCACCAGTGACATAAGTAACTCCATTTTAGAAAAAAACCTCATCTTATATTTCAAATGGCATCATATCAGTGGGACCAGATATTTGTCTAATCAATAGAGTCTATACCCAACAAGACAGAGGTGTAAGACAGCCCTTACCAGAAGATGCAAAGATGGTAGTCCAAGACATTCCCTTGTCCATGTTGCTATCCTTGGACTGGTTCATTAACATCTTTCCTCATACCACATGGTTATCTCTCAATGTTAAATGTTACTCTGATGTGGAAATTTTAATCTATCAGATGTATGTATTCATTATACTACTATGTGTGGTTTGCCATATTGACTAACTTGTAGATCAGCTTGAGCCTGTGTGCTCTTGTCTGTGACTGCCGAGTGAACAGACAATATTAAGGAGAGTTGCCTCCTTGGGAACTCCGTGTAGCTTGTGTCTTTTAAGAATAAATAAGCATCAATAAAAGCTTGACCTTATAAAAAGATACAAACATGCATGGATCTGATTATGTCTGACCTTGTACATCTCATGACATCCGCAGCCAATGAACATGTCTATTTTAGTCTGTGGATAGGCCTGGAAAGGAAAGGTATACACAAATACTTGATAAGTAGAAAAAATAAATGTCTGCAATTTGGGTACATACTAATGCCTTCCGTTTGTTAATTGTTTAAATTTTGCTTTTGTTGTATGCAACTAAAGCATGCTTATGGTATATGTTTCATGCGCATCTGTGTGAAGAGACCACCAAACAGGCTTTGTGTGAGCAATAAAGCTGTTTATTTCACCTGGGTGCAGGTGGGCTGAGTCCAAAAAGAGAGTCAGCGAAGTGAGATAGGGATGGGGCTGTTTTATAAGATTTGGGTAGGTAAAGGAAAATTACACTCAAAGGGGGTTTGTTCTTTGGTGGGCAGGAGTGGGGGTCATAAGGTGCTCAGTGGGGGAGCTCTTTGAGCCAGGATGAGCCAGGAAAAGGACTTTCACAAGGTAATGTCATCACTTAAGGCAAGGACCGGCCTTTTTCACTTCTTTTGTGGTGGAATGTCATCAGTTAAGGCAAGGCAGGGCATATTCACTTCTTTTGTGATTCTTCAGTTACTTCAGGCCATCTGGGCATATACCTGCAAGTCACAGGGGATGCGATGGCTTGACTCTGGCTCAGAGGCCTGACATTCCTGCCTTCTTATATTAATAAGAAAAATAAAACAAAATAGTGTTGAAGGGTGGGGGCAGCGAAAATTTTTGGGGGGTGGTATGGAGAGAGAGAATGGGCGGTGTTTCTCAGGGCTGCTTCGGGCGGGATTAGGGGCAGCGTGGGAACCTTGAGTGGGAGAGATTAAGCTGAAGGAAGATTTTGTGGTAAGGGGTGATATTGTGGGGTTGTTAGAAGAAACATTTGTCGCGTAGAATTATTGGTGATGGCCTGGGTACGGTTTTGTATGAATTGAAAAACTAAACGGAATAAGTGAAGGAGAAAAACAGGTATAAAAGGTCTAAGAATTGGGACAACTCAGGACATCTGATAGAGAGTGCCTAAGGAGATTCAGCATAGTCCTGCCAGCAAAGATTATTTATTTACTTCAAGAGTTTAGAGTGGCGGTTTGGGGATAGCACCAGGAGATATCAGCTGTGATGGCTTGGAGGAACGGTGTAAACCGGCAGTGTAAACAAGAGCAGGGCATGTATGAGTAGTTGAGAACGGTGAATAGGAGTATGACTAGACAGAAGATAGTAGGGATGACAAGTTTTTTGGGGCACAATCTAAGTTGGTCTGGTGTCTGGAATGAGACTGGGGCCTAATAAAAAGGAACGTCTATACAGGAGCTTAAATGGGCTGTACCTTGTAGCATTCCGAGGACAGGCCTGAATTCTGAGAAGCGAAAGTGGTAAAACTATTGTCCAGTCCTTTTAAGTTGGTGGCTGAGCTTGGTGAGGTGTGTTTTTAATAGACCATTAGTCTGTCACTGAATACTAAGAGCCTGAAAAACTGCTTGGCTGATTTGACTAATAAAGGCTGGTCTGTTATCAGACTGTATAGAGGTGGGAAGGCTAAACTGAGGAATTATGTCTGACAGAAGGGAAGAAATGACTGCGGTGGCCTTCTCAGACCCTGTAAGAAAGGCCTCTACCTATCCAGTGAAAGTGTCTACCTAGACTAAGAGGTATTTTAGTTTTCTGACTCGGGGCATGTTGAGTAAAGCTAATTTGCCAGTCCTGGGTGGGGGCAAATCTTTGAGCTTGATGTGTAGGGAAGGGAGGGGGCCTGAATAATCCATGAGGAGTAGTAGAATAGCAGATGGAACACTGAGAAGTTATTCTTTGAGGATAGATTTCCATGATGGAAAGGAAATGAGAGGTTGTAAGAGACGGGCTAGCGGCTTGTAACCTACATGGAAGAGGTTATGAAATGACGACAGAAAAGAAAAAAAAAAAAAAAAAAAAAAAAAAAATAGGGGTGGGGGGGGGGGGGGGGGGGGGGGGGGGGGGGGGGGGGGGGCCATGATCAGCTGGCAAAGGAGAGTTAAAAAAAAAAAAAAAAAAAATGACGACAGAATAGAATGGGCCTGTGAGGCTGGAAGGAGATATTTTCCTTGGTCTAAGAACTATTTGCCTTGTGCGGGAAGAGATTGATAGGTGGAAGTTTCAGCAGGGGAGTAGGTGGGAGTGACCGATGTGAAGGAGAAAAACTGGCCGTGAGGGACAGAAGTTGGAGAGCTAGCTGCTTGTCTAGCCACCTTATCAGCATAAGCGTTGCCTAGAGCAGTGGGATCTGACGCCTTTTGATGCCCAGTGCAGTGAATGACCCTAACTTCCTTTGGAAGTAAAGCGGCCTTGAGCAGAGTTTTTATTAAAGAGGCATTAATGATGGAGGACCCTTGTGTAGTGAGGAAACTTCTTTCAGCCCATATGACCGCATGGTGGTGCAGAATATGAAAGGCATATTTAGAGTCAGTATAGATACTGACGTGTAGTCCTTTTGCAAGAGGGAGGGCTTGAGTTAAGTCAACTAGTTCAGCTTGCTGAGAGGTAGTGGAGGGGGGCAGAGCGGCAGCCTCAATGATAGATGTGGAAGATACTATAGCATAGCCTGCCTTCGCTGGTGAGTGGCGATTAGGCCTGGTGGAACTGCCATCAATAAACCAAGTGTGATCAGGGTGAGAAACAGGGAAGAAGGAAATGTGGGGAAATGGGGTGAACGTCAGGTGGATCAGAGAGATGCAGTCATGAGGGTCAGGTGTGCTATCTGGAATAATGTGGGGAGGCCGGATTGAAGTCCGGGCCAGGAACAATGGTAATTGTGGGAGACTCAACAAAGAGTGAGTACAGCTGAAGGAGCTGGGGAGCAGAAAGTGTATGTGTCAGGTGTGAGGAAGAAAATAGATTTTGGAAATTATGAGAGCTGTAGAGAATGAGTTGAGCATAGTTTGTGATTTTGAGGGCCTCTAAAAGTATTAAAGCAGTGGCAGCCACTGCACGCAGACATGAGGGCTAGGCCAAAACAGTAAGGTCAAGTTGTTTGGACAGAAAGCCTACAGGGTGTGGTCCTGGCTCTTGTATAAGAATTCTGACCACACTAACCATACCTACGAAGGAAAGGAGTTGTTGTTTTGTAGAAGGTGCTGGGGTTTGAGAGGTCAGACACGATTGGCAGGGAGAGCACGTGTGTTTTTATGAGAATTAGGCTGAGATAGGTAACAGATGAGGAAGAAATTTGGGCTTGACTGAAGTAACGGGGGCTGTCTGTGAAGCTTTGCGGCAGTACAGCCCAGGTAATTTGCTGAGCTTGATGGGTGTCAGGGTCAGTCCACGTGAAAGCAAAGAGAGGCTGGGATGATGGGTGCAAAGGAATAGTAAAGAAAACATGTTTGAGATCTAGAACAGAATAATGGGTTGTGGAGGGAGGTATTGAGGATAGGAGAGTATAAGGGTTTGGCACCACAGGGTGGATAGGCAAAACAATTTGGTTGATAAGGCGCAGACCCCGAACTAACTTGTAAGGCTTGTCTGGCTTTAGGACAGGTAAAATGGGGGAATTGTAAGGAGAGTTTATAGGCTTTAAAAGGCCATGCAGGTGAGTGATAACAGGCTTTAATCTTTTTAAAGCGTGCTGCGGGATGGGATATTGGCGTTGAGTGGGGTAAGGGTGAGTAGATTTTAATGAGACGGTAAGGGGTGCATGATCGGTCACCAAGGAGGGAGTAGAGGTATCTTATACTTGTGGGTTAAGGTGGGGGGATACAAGAGGAGGATGTGAAGGAGGCTTTGAACTGGGGGAAAAGGTGGCAATGAGGTGTGGCTGTAGCCCAGGAATAGTCAGGGAAGCAGATAATTTAGTTGAAGTGTCTCGGCCTAATAAGGGAACTGGGCAGGTGGGGATAATTAAAAGGAGTGCTTAAAAGAGTATTGTCTAAGTTGGCACCAGAGTTGGGGAGTTTTAAGAGGTTTAGAAGCCTGGCCGTCAATACCTACAACAGTTATGGAGGCAAGGGAAACAGGCCCTTGAAAAGGTGATGTGGAGTGGGTAGCCTCCGTATTGATTAAGAAGGGGACGGACTTAGCTTCCACTGTGAGTTACCCAGAGCGTCTGTGATGGTCCTGTAGGCTTCCGAGGCGATTGGGCGGTGTCAGTCTTCAGCTGCTAAGCCGAGAAGATCTGGGAAGGAGTCAGAGAGCCTTGAGCCAGAGTTCCAGGGGCTCTGGGAGTGGCTGCCAGGTGAGTTGAACAGTCCGATTTTCAGTGGGGTCCCACACAGATGGAACGTGGCTTAGGAGGAAACCCGGGCTGCGGGCATTCCTGGGCCTGGTGGCCAGATTTCTGGCACTTGTAGCAAGCTCCTGGGGGAGGCAGGCCTGGAGGAACGCCTGGCCGCTGCAGTTCAGGCGTTTGGAAGTTCTTGTGTGCTGGAGATATGGCTGGGGTTTGTCTCACAGTGGAGGCAAGGAATTGTAACTTTTTTCTATTATTGTACACCTTGAAGGTGAGGTTAATTAAGTTCTGTTGTGGGGTTTGAGGGCCAGATTCTAATTTTTGGAGTTTTATTTAATGTCGGGAGCAGATTGGGTAATAAAATGTGTATTGAGAATAAGACGGCCTTTTGACCTTTTAGGGTCTAGGGCTGTAAAGCGTCTCAGGGTTGCTGCCAAAGGAGTTGTGAACTGGGCTGGATTTTTTATATTTGATGAAAAAGAGTCTAGACACTAACTGATTTGGGAGAGGTCAGATGAAGAAAAAGGAGTATTAACCTTGACTATGCCTTTAGCTCCAGCCACCTTTTTAAGAGGAAATTGCTGGGCAGGTGGGGGAGGGCTAGTCACGGAATAAAACTGTAAACCGGACTGGGTGTGAGGAGGGGAGGTGATAAAAGGATTATAGGGTGGAGGAGCAGAGGCTGAGGAAGAATTGGGACCTAGCTCGGCCTGGCGAGGAGGGGAGATGTCAGATGGGTCTGTAGAAAAGGAAGATTATAAAGACTCAGTGACGCTTGGGGTTGGGATTGAGGGGACAGGCAGGAGGGAAAGGAGGAAGATTTGGGACAAGTTGCATTGGGCACAGAGACTAGGAAGGCACCGATGTGTAAAAGAATGCCTGGATGTCAGGCACCTCAGACCGTTTCCCTATTTTGCGACAAGAATTATTTAGATCTTGCAGGATGGAGAAATTGAAAGTGCAGTTTTCTGGCTATTTGGAACTACTGTTGAGTTTGTATTGGGGTCAAGCAGCATTGCAGAAGAAAATAAGGCATTTAGGTTTTAGGTCAGTGTGAGTTGAAGAGGTTTTAAGTTTTTGAGAACACAGGCTAAGGGAGAAGGAGGAATGGAGGGTGGAAGGTTGCCTATAGTGAAGGAGGCAAGTTTAAAGAAAAGGGAGAGTAGAGACATGGAGGGAAGTGGTTCGGGGGTTCTTACCCTCCAGAAAAGCAGGAAAGGGGTCGGGGCACAGAGATACGAGGTCAGGGCGTGGAAATAAGGGATCGGGGTGCAGAGATATAAGAGGTTGGGGCATGGAAATAAGGGATGGGGCATGGAAATAAAGGGATCGGGGTGCAGAGATATGAGGGTGGGGTACTTCCCCCTCCCCCAGAAAAGCGGGACTTGCCGCTAAGGGTGAAGGACCAAGGCAGGTGTCCCTGCGTGGTCTGACACCTCTGAAACATGGGTGAATAATCAGAGAGGTGTCCCTGCAATGATTAAACACCAAGGGAAGGCTGCCTTCCCAGTCCGTGACCGGCACCGGAGTTTTGGGTCCACAGATAAAACGTGTCTCCTTTGTCCCTACCAGAAAATGAAAGGAATTGAAATTAAGAGAAGGGAGAGATTGAAGAGTGGAAGGAGAAAGTGGTTGAGGGATAGTGAGAGAGATTGGAGAAGAGAATAAGAAGAGGCTGCTTACCCGATTTAAAATTGGTGAGTTGTTCCTTGGGCTGGTGGGTCTGAGGACCTGAGGTCGTAGGTGGATCTTTTTCATGGAGCAAAGAACAGGAGGACAGGGGATTGATCTCCCAAGGGAGGTCCCCCGATCTGAGTCACGGCACCAAATTTCATGCGTGTCCGTGTGAAGAGACCCCCAAACAGGCTTTGTGTGAGCAACAGGCTGTTTATTTCACCTGGGTGCAGGCGGGCTGAGTCCGAAAAGAGAGTCAGCGAAGGGAGATAGGGGTGGGGCCGTTTTATAAGATTTGGGCAGGTAAAGGAAAATTACAGTCAAAGGGGCTTTGTTCTCTGGTGGGCAGGAGTGGGGGTCCCAAAGTGCTCAGTTGGGGAGCTTTTTGAGCCAGGAAAAAGACTTTCACAAGGTAATGTCATCACCTAAGGCAAGGACAGGCCATTTACACTTCTTTTGTGGTGGAATGTCTTCAGTTAAGGCGGGGCAGGGCATCTTCACTTCTTTTGTGATTCTTCAGTTACTTCAGGCCTAGGTGGGCATATACGTGCAAGTCACAGGGGATGAGATGGCTTGGCTTGGGCTGAGAGGCCTGACAGGAGGCCGGATTGAAGTCCCGGCCAGGAACAATGGTAATTGTGGGACTTAACAAAGAGTGAGTACAGCTGAAGGAGCCGGGAAGCAGAAAGTATATGCATCAGGTATGAGGAAGAAAATAGATTTTGGAAGTTATGAGAAATGTAGGGAGTGAGTTGAGCATAGTTTGTGATTTTTAGGGCCTCTATAAGTATTAAAGCAGCAGCAGCCACTGCACGCAGACATGAGGGCTAGGCTAAAACAGTAAGGTGAAGTTGTTTGCACAGAAAAGCTACAGGGTGCAGTCCTGGCTCTTGTGTAAGAATTCTGAGTGCACTAACCATGCCTAGGAAGGAAAGGAGTTGTTTTGTAAGGGATTGAGGTTTGGGAGATTAATCGTACACAATCAGCAGGGAAAGCACGTGTGTTTTTATGAGAATTATGCTGAGATAGGTAACAGATGAGGATGAAATTTGGGCTTGACTGAAGTAATGGGGACTGTCTGTGAAGCCTTGCAGCAGTACAGCCCAGGTAATTTGCTGAGCCTAATGGGTGTCAGGGTCAGTCTAAGTGAAAGCAAAGAGAGGCTGGGACGAGGGGTGCAGGGGAATAGTGAAAAAAGCATCTTTAAGATCGAGAACAGAATAGTGAGTTGTGGAGGAAGGTATTGAGGACAAAAGAGTGTATGGGTTGGGCACCACAGGGTGGATAGGCAAAACAATTTGGTTGATAAGGTGCAGATCCTGAACTAATCTGTAAGACTTGTCTGGGTTTGGACAGGTAAAATGGAATTGAGAGTTTATAGGCTTTAAAAGGCCATGCTGTAGCAGGCGAATGATAACAGGCTTTAATCCTTTCAAAGCATGCTGTGGGATGGTATATTGGCGTTGAGCGGGGTAAGGGTGATTAGGTTTTAATGAGATGGTAAGGGGTGCATGATCGGTCGCCAAGGAGGGAGTAGAGGTATCTTATACTTGTGGGTTAAGGTGGGGGAATACAAGAGGAGGACGCAAAGGAGGCTTTGGATTGGGAAGAAGGGCAGCAATGAGATGTAGCTGTAATCCAGGAATAGTCAGGGAAGCAGATAATTTAGTTGAAGTGTCTCGGCCTAATAAGGGAACTGGGCAGGTGGGGATAATTAAAAGGAGTGCTTAAAAGAGTATTGTCGAAGTTGGCGCCAGAGTTGGGGAGTTTTAAGAGGTTTAGAAGCCTGGCTGTCGATACCCACAACAGTTATGGAGGCAAGGGAAACAGGCCCTTGAAAATAAGGTAATATGGAGTGAGTAGCCTCCGTATTGATTAAGAAGGGGACGGGCTTACCCTCCACTGTGAGAGTTACGTGAAGCTCGGCGTCTGTGATGATCTAGGGGGCTTCCGAGGCGATTGGGCAGCATCAGTCTTCAGCCGCTAAGCCAAGAAGATCTGGGAAGGAGTCAGAGAGCCTTGGGCCAGAGTTCCAGGGGCTCTGGGAGTGGCTGCCAGGTGAGTTGGACAGTCCGATTTCCAGTGGGGTCCCGCACAGATGGGACGTGGCTTAGGAGGAATCCCGGGCTGCAGGCATTCCTTGGCTTGGTGGCCAGATTTCTGGCACTTGTAGCAAGCTCCTGGGGGAGGAGGTTCTGGAGGAACGCCTGGCAGCTGCGGTTCAGGCGTTTGGAAGTTCTTGTGTGCTGGAGATGTGGCTGGGGTTTGTCTCAAAGCGGAGGCAAGGAATTGTAACTTTTTTCTATTATTGTACACCTTGAAGGTGAGGTTAATTAAGTCCTGTTTTGGGGTTTGAGGGCCGGAATTTAATTTTTGGAGTTTTATTTAATGTCGGGAGCAGATTGGGTAATAAAATGTGTATTGAGAATAAGACGGTCTTTTGACCTTTTAGGGTCTAGGGCTATAAAGCGTCTCAGGATTGCTGCCGAACGAGTCATGAACTGGGTTGAGTTTTTTATATTTGATGAAAAAGAGTCTAGACACTAACTGATTTGGGAGAGGTCGGATAAAGAAAAAGCATTAACCTTGACTATGCCTTTAGCTTCAGCCACCTTTTTAAGAGGAAATTGCTGGGCAGGTGGGGGACGGCTACTCACGGAATGAAACTGTAAACCGGACTGGATGTGAGGAGGGGAGGTGATAAAAAGATTATAGGGTGGAGGAGCAGAGACTGAGGAAGATTGGGACTTAGATCAGCCTGGTGACGAGCAGCCTGAGGAGGAGGGGAAAGGTCAGATGGGTCTGTAGAAAAGGAAGACTGGAAAGACTCAAGGACGCTTGGGGTTGGGACTGAGGGGACAGGTCCCTCAGATAACGAGAACTCTTATCTAAACATGCAGTCTTTCAGAAGACAAAGTTATGTATTATCCATGTCTGCAGTCTTTGAACTTCAGAGAGATAGTTACCTTCTGGCATCTAATAGATCTCTCTATTGTGATTCTACTGAAATAAATTGCTTCTACCTTTAATCATGATTCTGTATCTGAACCATTGGAGTCTATGACAAACAGTAATTTCCACATGTGTTTTCAAGGCTTTTCTTTGCTCTGCCTCACTTCAGCAAGTAATTTGTTATTTATGGACCATATTTTCTAAAATATAAAGCCATATAACTTTATTCACTTCTCCCTTATCCCTTTTCTTGCCTTTTGGTTTCCTGACAATTTTAAACCACAAATTGATGTTAAAAGAGGTTTACTAGGAGGGTGAAGACACATAAGCAGAGTGCTCACTAAGTAGAAGGAAAGCCAGAACCTTCCCCAAGGTTCTCAGTGGCAAGGCATGGCGAAGGGGTTAAGCTCAGGTGGACCAATGTCAGGAAGTTCCAGTTATATTGTATTTCAGTCAGGACAGAAGACCTCTCATTTGTCAGCAGTCATTTCTGGCTGCGTTTTCCCAACTTCTTATAATCCAAAATGTTCCAGGCACATGGAAAACAGGGAGAAAACAATTCCATGTGGAAGCTTTCCAAACATTCGGGGCCTAATGAGGAAGACATTATGAGAGAGGTGAGAGACCTGGGTCAAGAAAAGAAAAGAAAACAAAACAAAACAGTATTCCCAAAAAAAGAAAACATCTAGTGTGGAAAATCATGGGATAAAAAGCCATATTGTTGTGTGAGCCACAGGAGGCGGTCTGCTGATCCCTGAGGGCGACACATATTTTGGGGCAGAGGGGAAGAGGAGTACCTTTACTTATAATTCCTTCTAAATTTTCTAAAACTTAATCTATTGATGTATTATTTTCTGTTCTATCCTTGTTTTTAATGTAAAAATGTTAATGGGAGGATTTTGAAGGAAATGTGATTTATCATCTTATATTCATATTATTCACAGTCCAGGAAATGGCACAAAACTTCCTTGAAATGATTAAATACTTCTTATAATTAAAAGCTCTAAAAAATCAAACTCTGTGGAATCAAAGCTCCTGTATTACATCACAAAACATCACAATGATAGTTAATTCACCTGTGTTCAAAGCAGTAATTTGTTAGTAGTTGCATAAATAAAATGATCACACACCACTCTTGGCATAATTTTTATTGTAATATTATTTTGTCTTTTGGATTCCCACAGTAACTTACAGAATTGATTGATTCCTGAAAGGCAAGAGTTTATGTAACAGAACAATTTTTATTCTAATGTGTACATTTCAAAGGTGAATCAGGAAAAAATTGTTTTATTTCAGTTATTGTGAATACTATATTTTTAAAGCTTTTTAAACTTCATTTGGAAATTCTCTATTTCTGATGGGCAGAAAAAAAAAATCTGATGTAGGATGTCTTTTTCACAAGAAAACATCTTTATTTTTTTAATTTTGATTTTTAAGAATTTAAGGACAAAGATCCTACCCCTTCCTCAGAGTTGGCTCTAACTCTAACCCTTTCTTTCATGAAAGATGCATGAAAAGTAGATTTTTATACTCTTTACTTCCACTCTTATTCGACATTTAGAAAACCAAAATTCTTCAATGACTACACTGTAGGAATACAGGATTATCATTAAATGATAACAATAAATTGCTAAAGAGGTTATCGGAGTGGTCATTAGATCCCTCACTCCTCAATCCACTGATACTTGACTTTCACTCCACCCACTGCATATGAGCTCATGTACTGATCTCAAATATTTTACAATTATAATCTGGTGGTATCTTCTTAGTCTTCTACCTTTGTGGGTTTACTATAGCACTTGACAGGTGGTAACAATAAGGTTTAGCATTTAAGATAAGTAGCACTGATTAAAATTTTTATCTCTTTAAAATTCTCTCATGAAAAAGAACGCTGTAATAGTAAGACTTAGTTTTCCAGAATTAAACCAGATTATTCACACCTCCGTCATTTCTGCCTCATGTGTCCTGTGGCCACTTTATCCCCTGATTGTTCAGAATGTGGCTCCTGCTCATGATTTTCACTCTGGAATGTGAATTCCCATATTTGGTTATTCTTTTTTAGTGTCTGTGCTGTTCTATTTACTTGCATGCTATTGATACAAATGTCCCTATGTCTTTCTGGCCAATCTCATTGGGTGACTTAAAGATTCATCTTAAATGACTCCTAGACCTAGATCTCTTGTCATAGGTTCTCTCTTTTGTACAGTCTCAATATGTATTTCCAACTGTCTGTAATTTGTTCCATCCTGAAGGGGTTTACAGTTATTTCAATATTGAGTTAAACATTAAAGGTGTTTCTTCTACATGTACAAATGTATAATGCATTCCATTCCGTGGATTTGAGAAAATTAATTAAATTTCTTCCTCTGGTTTTCTCATTGCCAGTTGTTTAAGGAAACATAAATATCTTCATACTCTGGCCATTTTTTTCTTTTTTTTTTTTTTTTTTGAGATGGAGTTTCGCTCTTGTGGCCCAAGCTGGAGTGTAGTGGCATGATCTCGGCTCACTGCAACCTCCCCCTCTCGGGTTCAAGGGATTCTCTTGCCTCAGCCTCCCAAGTAGCTGGGATTACAGGTGCCTGCCACCATGACCAGCTAATTTTTTGTATTTTTAGTGGAGACGGGGTTTCACCATGTTGGCCAGGCTGGTCTGAAACTCCTGACCTCGTGATTTGCCTGCCTTGGCCTCCCAAAGTGCTGGAATTACAGGCTCTGGCCATTCTTAAAGGTCCATTCACTTATAGCTCCCTCAGACTCAATTTTCCCCAGTCTTCCCTTCCTTCTTGTTTCTGGTCTGTCTCCTAGAACAGTAGGCAGGATGGGGAAGAATTAAGAACAGATATAGAGGTGAACACTGAAGACATTTACGTTTTTCTCCAGGCTAGGACTTTCAGTTTAATACCTTTTTGTTATACCTCATTTTAGATGGGAATATGTAACACAATTAAAACAGAATCTTGATTAGAGATTCGAAGTCTTCCTTCATCTGGAGTAGAGCTTTAATAAAAAAGTTTCATGAGTGATTTGCTCTATTCTGTTGAACACATTTTTTTCCAGCTTAAAGATAATAAGTACTAAGAAAGCCACTTAAGTACTGTGTGGAGATATTGATAGACTGTTCTCAAACAATTTGCAGTAGCGGGTACAGGGTAAATACCACAGGTTTTCTAGAAAACTGACTGCTAAAAGTCAAAGAAACTTTAAAAAATAAAAATTGCTTTTTATTCCATCAGTCAGATGGGAAACACTCTGATATATTTATTATTTGTTTATTTAAAAGCCGTATTTTGTTAAATAACCACTGTATTTCAGGAATATAGAATATCTATAACAGACAAGTGCATTTTAGGGAAAAACTAATTAAATGCTTTATTAATAGGCTATTATTGAGAACTCTGGTACTGAAATTTAACCCCAACCCTTACCCCTTTAACTGTCTTTTCTATATTTGGGACACAAAAATCATGAGAAACAATAACAATACAAACTAGGAGTTTCCTTCTTAGGGTAGCAGATACACACGGAGGACTAAACATCACACATTTAACCAGGAGAGGGCTGACTAGCAACTCACTCTTAGCTTAAACTCTGAAAACAAAGAATTCCAGAGCAATCATTAGAACAGGAGGGCACACCAACAGGAATTTGTTTTGAAAAACAGAAGAATGTTTTAGAAACAAAATCGTTTGTGTTCTCAGTCCAAATTACAGGAACATAATAATGAGAAATAAATTCAAAAGTTAAAAGAATATATTAAGAAAAGGAAAGCATAAATGTATGATTAAAAAACAAAGCTACATTTGAGGGCTTAAAGCTCTGTTGTGAACAAACAAAAAAGAAAAAACAAAAAAAACTGGGCTATAGAAAATTGAATCAATGATGTGGAAGTAATAGTAAGTCCACTACTCAGAATGCAGGTTAAAATATGACCAATGCTGAGATAACAAAGAACAAAAAAGAAAGAATAAAAAGTCCACATAAATACATTCAAGTTTCCTTAACAAGATAGTAGAAGCAATGGTTTAGAAGCAATAGTCAAAGAAATAATAGAAGAGTGCTTTTCTGTGGTGAAGAAAAAACAGGAGATAAACATAATGGTACATTCACATAAAACAGTCTTTTTTTTTTTTTTTTTTTTTTTTTTTGAGACGGAGTCTTGCTCTGTCGCCCAGGCTGGAGTGCAGTGGCGCAATCTCGGCTCACTGCAAGCTCTGCCTCCCAGGTTCACGCCATTCTCCTGCCTCAGACTCTCCGAGTAGCTGGGACTACAGGCGCCTGCCACCACGCCCGGCTAATTTTTTGTATTTTTAGTAGAGACGGGGTTTCACTGTGGTCTCGATCTCCTGACCTCGTGATCCGCCCGCCTCGGCCTCCCAAAGTGCTGGGATTACAAGCGTGAGCCACCGTGCCCGGCCTAACAGTCTTTTAAATCAAGTCTTTACATAATAAAGGACTATACTGTACAAATGGAAAACAAAAATATTCAAAACTTCTGTTGCAGGATGTACCTGATAGCTATTGCTTCAAAATATACAGTCCCCAAATACCAGCGGTGTTTTTGACAGTATGAATTTTTTTTTTCTCGCAGATCTACACATCCACCAGTAAAGCTCTGTGATCGCAGCTGGGTTCACTCACATGTCTGGGCTTAGCGGGGTAGCTCTGCTTCACTCCACAGGCCTAGCCTTCTCAGGTGTGCTCCACATCTCATTCTGAGACCCAGGCTGAAGGGCAGCGGCCTCCTGGAATAGCCCTTCTCATAGCAATAGGGAAAACACAAAGACAGGTCAAAACAAGCAAGTATACGAGTCCCTGCTTACACCCCACTTCTTAACATTCTACCCACATGGGTGAGCTCCTTCAAGGACATTTTATATACGTATCAGCACTACCCAGTGAAGTCAATGAGAGCTGCCATTTCTCCTAGGAACTCTAGTTTAAAAAAAAAAAAATTGAGTCTTATTTGTAACAAAGGGAATGCCTATGTTCTCTACCATAAAAAAAAAAAACCACCAATTCATGTATTCATACATGCATTTAACAACTCTATCAAGTTGATATTTATGGTTTCAATAATCCTATCTCCACCTCAAATGCAATGCATAAAGTTATTTGCAAAGGAGATAGTTTGAATTTTGTCCTCACTGAACAAAGAAGCAAATCTTAGTTCTGTTCTTTCTTTTCCCGATGTATTATCTCTCCATTTCCTCCACATTTATCTCTAAATATAAAAGTATGGAGTTTTACTTCAGTAAGATTTAGAATTATATCACCTCTGTGACTCACCACTCATCTCTAGCAGAAGATACGCAATTTCGGTTAAATCACTCCCAAAGTAATAAGCCTAAAGTCTTCTTTTCTGGCTTTCAGGAAGCCTAGAGAGAGCTGACCTGCTAATGAAATGCCATTTGTGTAACAATCCCCAGGTCTCTTATGAGTGTTGCCAATAAATGAAATTCAACGGCATTACAAAACGAAAAGTGCTAGCACAAGAAAGGATGTTGGGAATTCCAGATGGCGTGTGTGCATGTGCATTGGTGTGTACTGTATTTGCATAGATAATTACTGAAGTTTGATAGACAGTTTGACATCTTTTAAAAAGTAATGTTACAGAAAGTACAAGTCAGAAGAGGAGATGAAGGAAAATAGACACTTTCCTGTACTGTTGGTAGACATTTCAATGAGTGCAAACATTCTGGGGAAAAATACGGCAATGCTTAGTGAACATTAGTATGAATTGTTTTCACCTGAATAAGGAGTTTAAAAATTTTAAAATATATGCAGTTTAAAGAAGGTTGGATTTTACTGGCCACATTAAAATGCATTATATCAAATGAGCAAAATTATTATATTCCAAAATAAGAATATTATTCCCAATAGCTCCAGTTACAATAGACATTCTTTATATACATAACACTATAGTAGGAATAAGTGTATGCAAGTAAAATAAATAATATTGGAAGCCAAGAAAGAGATTCTCCTATAGACTCTGAATTGGAAACAGTATTAAGGTAGAAAATAAGATTGTAGGCAACAGGGCTTAGACAGTAAATCAAGATAATTTACTGACCTTGACTGTACAAACGTACTTTAAACGTGATACATTCTAGTGAGGATCAAAATTCTCATTGATCTATATCGCCTCACCTGTTCTGCTAGACACTTTGAAATAGTCACAAACACATTTTTACGTGTGCCAAGCTGATTACAGATGAGTGAAACCGAACTGGATGCTATTACAAGAACATAAGTCCCATTTCAAAGATAAAGCTGCTACTCAGGACAGTGTTTTTGTTGCCATAAAGGAGTAAAGACACAGTGGGCTAAGTTTTGAGTTTTTCAAGAAAATATAGAAGAAAAAATGTTGGCTTTGAATCTCCTAATTTTTTAATATCTTTGGTTTTACCTGGGAATTCAGGAACAAAAACTCAATTTAGTAATATTACTCAGTATAGGATGAACAATTCTAATCAATTCTGTAAGACCAGTTCTTATTTATAAATTTCATATTCATATTTTATTAGATTTCATTTTAAAATAATTTAATTATTTCATTTTTCCCTTCATCATCTTCTGGGTACATATACCTTTCTATTCCTTATGTACCTCTGTAATGTTTTGGATCTACAGCTGTGTTTATTGTTATAAAATACATTAATATTTACAAAATAAGCAATGTACTTTGTGTATTTTTTCAAATTTACTTTAAATGGTAATGAGCTGTTAATAATCTTTAGCAAAGTCGACATTATATTTTTAATCTACTTTAGTACTCCTTTGAAGAGTCCTATACGTTTTGTTTTGTTTGTTTGTTTTGTGGAGACGGAGTCTCACTCTGTTGCCCAGGCTGGAGTGCAGTGGCACCATCTCCGCTCACTGCAGCCTCTGCCTCCCAGGTTCAAGCAATTCTCCTGCCTCAGCCTCCCGAGTAGCTGAGACTACAGGCACATGCCATGACACCTGGCTGATTTTTTTTGTATTTTAGCAGAGATGGGGTTTCACCATGTTGCCCAGGCTGGTCTCAAACTCCTGAGCTCAGGAAATCCACTCACCTCAGCCTCCCAAAGTGCTAGGATTACAGACGTGAGCCACTGCGCCCGGCTGAAGACTCCTGTATGTTTTAACTACTTACATTTCTACTGGTACTGTCATGGACCAACTTATGTCCTCCCAAAAATATGTGTTGAAGTTTCACCCTCTAGAACTTTTGAAAGTGACTATATTTGGAAGTAGGGTTTTTACAGACTTAATTAAATTAAGGCAAGATCATTAAGGTGGGCCCTAATCCAATATGTTTGATATCTCTTATAAAAGGGGGAAATTTGGGCACAAAGAGAACAACACAGGAAGATAAAGGCAGAGATTGGGGTGACACATCTATAAGCCAAATGCCAAAGATTGCTGGCAAATCACCAAAGCTGGAAGAGACACATGGAACAGATTCTCCTTCACAGCCCTCAAAAAGAATAAACCCACTGACACTTTGATTTCAGACCTCTAGCCTCTAGAACAGGGAGACAATAAACTTCTGTCATTGAACCCATGTAGTTTATGACCCTCTGTTACTGCTGCCCTAGCAAATGGATACAGGTAGCCATTTAGATTGTCTGATGAGCCCAGTAACTAATGATCTGATAAATATATACTCATGTCTGTCCCTCTAGGGATTTGTGATAGTTTTTCTGAGTTACACGTCATAAAATAGGATAGCTGCATCATCTGGTATATATACAATCAATCTCACTAAATAATGACAGATTTCTCTTCAGAATCACTCTATCAGTTCACACTTTCTCAGCAGTGCAGGACAATTGTCCATTCTCCAGCTTTCTGAGAATTTTCAGATTTGTCAGATTCTTTGTCATGTGCTTTTAGTATGCCCTGCATTTCCCCTGTCTGGAAATTACTTATTCATAACGATGAAGTTTTCTAATTGAAGAGTAGGATGATTCTCTACTTTTAATATTCAGAAGCTGTGCTGTAAGTACTTTCTCCCACTCTTTTTTCTTTTTAATCTTTTATGCTGTTCTTTGATAAATGGAAACTTTTATTAATATTTTCCTTCAGGAAAAATGCATTAATCTTTTCCTTTATGGTCTGCGAATAGAAATATATAGCTTAGGAATTATCTTCCTATTCTGAAATCATAGTGCTAACCTCACCAAATTGAAGCCTCTGATTCACATGGAATTTTTCTGTAGGGTGTGAAATAAGGATAATATTTGTTTCCCATGTTTCAGAAATATTTATTGTCTGATACATTTGTCCCGTTGGGGTGCAATGCCAGGGACATCATACACCATATTTCCATGGAGTCATTCATATTTCTATTGCTAAGCTCTTGATTCTGTTCCATTCATCTATTCTTCTATCCATGAACCAATGTCACCTAGTCTTAAATCATGTTAGACCTACAATAATATATAGTAATGCATTTTTTAGCATTATATATAAATTTTAAAAGCAGTTTAAGTTTCACAAAAGTTACTATAGGAATTCTGATCAGAATTGAATTGAATTGTATTTATTTCAGAAGAACTGGCATCATTTAACAGCCATAGGTCTATTGCCTAACAATAGACTTACTGTTAGGAGGCACCACCTCCAACCCTGGGGATTACCATTCAACATGAGATTTTGGTGGCAACAAAGGTCCAAACCGTACCAAAGGATATACTGGAGAATTGCACAAAATTTTGTTATTTAGCCAGACACAGTGGCTTGATCCTGTATTCCCAGCAACTCAGGAGGCTGAGGTAGTAGAATTGCTTGAACCTAAGAATTCAAGTCCAGCCTGGGTAATATAGCAAGAACTCATCTCAAAAAAAAATTATTATTTCCTGACAATTTAAGTGTGGATGTTTTAAAATACTATTCCAAAACAATTTTGAAAAAGAAAATTCTTTTTAAAACATAATAACAATTAGTTTAGTTCAAAATATTTAATAACTATTTTATATTGAAAATTTGAGAATTACATATTATGTAAAGAAATTGATTATAATAGAATGTACATACATGTGTCAATATTTGTTATTCATATCTGCTTTTAATATATCCCTGGTTATTTCTGAAGTTTTTTTTTTTTTTACCATGCGCTTATTATTAGTTGCTCACAAAAGTGTATATCCCTTTCTTCAAAGTCACATTTTATGGTTATAAACGTTGGAATTAATCAACTTTAATCAGTTCATCTCTTTGGACCCAAATATGCTTTATAAAAATATTGTCACTATATATGTTAGAACTGCAATGTGAATAACAACTACTATTAGAGAATATTGTCAGTTATAAACTTGTTGTGTAAATATATAAATATTATAGCTTAAATTTTTCCAGAGTATCTGTCTTTTGGTCTTGTTTCACAGACTCTGTCTTTAGCAAACGAGTATCAGACAACTCACCAAATAATAATTTATATTCTGATTATTTTGCCAAATGTAGGTGTGACAAAATTCAAAGATTTCTTATATTCCTTCAAATTTGAGATAGGATATAAGCCGATTTAATTAAATGTAGGAACACTATCAAATGATTATTCTCACACATTAAGATATTCCACAACACAAGGATGAATTTCAATATTGAAATTTGTACATCGTTATTTTTAGATACTCAATATTACATATTTTCTAAAATGTTGCTTAATGTATACAGATTTGTTAATTTTTTTAAAAAATGTTTTAAAAATTTTAAAACGTTTTAAAATTTGGTTTTCATAAAAATATAGGCCCGCCAATATAATAAAACTAATTATTTTGATCAAAAAAGTTGTTAAATTATATAATTTTAACCATTCTTTAAAGCCCCTTTCACTCTCTAGAGTACCCTAATTGGACAATAAATTATATAGTCAGCTTATATATTACCAAATTCTTTGTAGTTTGGTTTTGTAACTTTTTACTCATTTCCCTTTTTTCTTTCTATAACTTTTGTTTACTTTCTTGTTTTATTATAAATACATATTCTTGTTTACTTTCTTGTTTTATTATAAATACATTACTTTGGATAAACAAACATCTCATCATTATTTAAATGTTCCTTGCTGCTGGTTGTTTTTTTTAAACATATTTACTTCAAAGTCCCTGATTCCAATTTATTTTATATTTTTTTAATCTTAAAGTTTTGTTCATGAAAACACACACACACACACACACACACACATTTAGAATGACACTCCCAGGGCCAAAATCTTCTAAGGATGATAATACCCTCAGGCAAACTAAAATCATAGAGAGATGCTGTTGTTAGTCCCTTTTGCATTGCTCTAAAGGAACACCTGAAGCTGGGTAATTTATAAAGAAAAGGGCCTTAATTTGTTCACAGTTCTGCAGTCTATACTGAAAGTACAGCACCAGCATCTATTTCACTTCTGGTGAGGCCTCAGGGAGCTTTTACTCATGGCAGAAGGCCAAGTGTGAGCAGGACATCACATGGCAAGGGAAGGGAGCAAGGGAGAGGAAGCAAGAGAGTGGGGGGTGGGGGGAAAACCACACACTCTTAAACAACCAGAGTTAACCGCTCTTAAATTCAGAGCAAGAGCTCATTCATTACTGCGAAGAGGGCACTAAACCATTCATGAGGGATTCATTATTATACAAACACTTTCTACCAGGCCCCACCGCTGACACTGGGGAATCACATTTCAGCGTGAGATTTGGAGGGGACAAACATCCAGACCATATCAGGTGCCAATTACACCCTGCAGAATAGCTAAACTTAAAAATACTGACAAAACACTATTTACAAGGATGTAGAACACTTGATACCCTGATATATTGAGAGTAAGAGTGTAGAATAGTACTTCCACTTTGAACAACTGTTTTTTTCAGTATCTTATAACATGAAATTAATGTCCACAGGGGACTTCAGTAGCAAATGTTTATGATGGCATTATTAATAACAAAATCAAAAAGTGGAAATCATGGCCAAAATCTGAAATCCATATGTCCATCAACAGTGAATGGGTACAAAATTTGGTTATATTATTACAATGGAACATTACTCAACAAGAAAATTGAGTGTGTTGTGGATAAATATAACGATATGGAGGAATCTTATTGACATTATATGGAGTGAAAGAAATGAGATACAAACACATATACGTGTTTCAACATGATAAAAATGATAACAGTGCCTTCCTAGGTAGGAGGGAGTGCTGTGGGGTAAGTGGGTAATGAAAGTCATGGGGAAAAAGTATTCTTGATTGAGGGAAGGGTTTACACAGGTGTCACAGTCATCGAACTCTAAATCAGTGTGTTTTATTTTATGTAAATTATAACTTTATGAAGTTGGTCAGAAATCCCATGGTTTTTATTTTTAACATTTCTAAGTTCACAAAAAATAAAAGCAGAAACTATAAGCAAATCTGTATACATAATCAATTTAAATATATTTTTCAGCATAACTAAATAATTGTTTTAAGCCAGTGATAGATTTTGGGGAATAAAAATACAAAAAAATCAATAAAAATTCTCTTTGTTAAATACAATAGTCTGTTGGGAGTATTTAGATTTTATTTAATTTTCTTTCCTTGCTATTATTTTACCATGTGAAAAAAAAACTGAGTAAAGAGATTTGATGCAATTATTCCCAACTCCTGTTAAGGAAACAAAGTTAAATAACTCTCTTATGTATGAAAAAATACAAACAAAAAGCGAATAGGGTCTACATTTTTTATTACCAGCCAACAGGCTTTACATTGGATGAATATTTCCCAAACTGTATTTCACAAAGCAGTAATTCCCCATAATATATATTTCAAAAAATACAGTTTTTTTGCAATATATCTTTGACGATTTTTGAATAAACGAATATGAAGGCATGTATGAGGTATTTTAAGAAGTGCACTATTTCTCAGAAAGTCAGGGAGTTGCTTACAATGTTACCTCGTATATAAATGCATTGACATTTCTCCAAGGTGGCATTTTTCTTAAGGAACCTGCTGGTGGACATGTGTGTTGTCAAGTCTTTCTAAGTATGATTACATATGCATGTGTTTATTTCTGTATATGGCTTTTAAATATTCGTTATAAAGTATAGAAGTATAGAGTAGTAACCTAATTAATGCACACTAAATTGTCTTTTTTTCCATCCATAGCCTCATATCCCCACTACCCTATCACCTGCACCTGCAATAACCTCCCATATAAACTATTTGCATTCAATTTCATTTCCGAGGTTCTGCTTCACAGATAAGACAAACTTAAAAAGATATTTGTGTTTATTTATTTTTTATTTTTTTATTTTTTTGAGACAGAATCTCGCTCTGTCGCCCAGGCGGGAGTGCAATGGTGAGATCTCGGCTCACCGCAAGCTCCGCCTCCCCGGTTCACGCCATTCTCTTGCCTCAGCCTCCAAAGTAGCTGGGACTACAGGCACCCACCACCACACCCGGCTAATTTTTTTTTTTTTAGTAGAGACAGGGTTTCACTGTGTTAGCCAGGATGGTCTCGATCTCCTGACCTCGTGATCCGCCCGTCTCGGCCTCCCAAAGTGCTGGGATTACAGGCTTGAGCCACCTGCTTAGCTTCCGAGATCAGACAAGATCAGCCACGTTCAGGGTGGTATGGCCATACTCAAGAGCTGTTCCTAAGGAACTAAAACGTGTAATAAAATAAGAGTACAAGACTATCACTGAAAAGAAGTTCACAATTTCATGCATACACATAAAAAAATCATAGGCCAAAAGCAATATAGACATGAGAGTCTGGGGGAGGTTAACAGCATCCAGTCTGGAGCCCGAGTTCTTGAGGGTTATTCTGAGTTTCTCATATTTCTGTGATCTTGAGCAAGTTGTGGGACTCTTTGCCTCAAGTCTTTATATTATTAAATCAAGTTTAGCCTAAAGCTGCCTTTTTACATATTTTATGTTCAGCCTAAAGGTTTCTCTGTACATAGTGAACTGTAACCTATATGAAGATGTAAACAGACTGAAGCCTACTTTTGTGCCAACCACCAAGTTTTGGTCAATCAAGGGATAACTGTTCAAACCATGTTCAAATAAGGCAAACGCCCACCAAGCTGCAACCAATTTGGTTGTTTCTGTACCTCACATCCATTTTTTGAACATCACTTTCCTTTTTCTGTCCATAAATCTTCCACCACGTGGCTGTGCTGAAGTTTCTGAGCCTACACTGACTCAGGAGGCTGCCTGATTCACAGATCATTCCTTGCTAAATAAAACTCTTAAATTTAATTCACCTGAAGTTTTTTCATTTAATAGATGACATCAGAAGTGGGCTCCAAAGTAGAGCATCTAATGACCCCCAGGAGGGCTGAGTGACTAAGCGAGGTACTCACCAACAAGGACTAAGCTCTGATTTTTTTTTTTTTTATTTGCTCAAATTCCTATCTAAGGGTCTGGGGAGTCATGCCCTACAAACCATAAATTCTCATCAGATGGGGTTTCTTTAACTCTGTATATGATGACTTACTTTCCAATCTGACTCTGGCATAACAAGGAAGAAAATCAAAATACTTTACTCCAAAACATGTTTCTCTGACAAATCTTGAAATGGCCCTGCAAACCTATCCCTTGTAGGAAAAATCCACATTCTACAGAGAATCCCCTTCTCTGCCCCCTCGCCTTTTTTTCCCTTCCCGTTTTTTTCCCTTCCTTTCCAGATCCAGGGAATAATCATCTAAGACAGGCATCCTTTTAGGTCCAATAAGAAACATTTTACAACCTGCTCTCTCTCTGAAATCAGCTATCTGAGAACTCCCACTGCACAATAAAACTTGGTCTCCACAATCCTTTACCTTTCTTTCTTTCTTTTTTTTTTTTTTTTTTTTTTTTTTTTTTTTTTTGGGATAGTTTCACTCTTTTTGTCCAGGCTGAAGTGCAATGGCGCGATCTCAGCTCACTGCAACCTCCACCTCCCAGGTTCAAGCAATTCTCCTTTCTCAGCCTCCTGAGTAGCTGGGATTACAGGCATGTGCCACCAGGCACAGCTAATTTTGTATTTTTAGTAGAGAAGGGGTTTCACCATGTTGGTCAGGCTGGTCTCAAACTCCTGATATCAGGTGATCCACCCACCTCAGCCTCCCAAAGTGCTGAGATTACAGACATGAGCCACTGCACCTGGCCACTCCTTTAACTTAACCTAAACATTTCCTTTCTATTGATCCCAGGTCTTCAAATAAACTCAACCAATTGTCAACCAGAAAATGTTTAAATTTAGCTGTAGCCTGGAAGCTCCCTGCTTTGAGTTGTCCCACCTTTCTGAACTAAACCAATGTATTTCTTAAATGTATTTGATGCCTTGTGCCTCCCTAAAGTATATAAAACCAAGCTGTACCCTGACCACCTTGAGCACATGTTCTCAGGACCTCCTGAGGGCTGTGTCATGGGCCATGGTCACTCACATTTGGCTCAGAATAAATCTCTTAGAATATTTTACAGAGTTTGACTCTTTTTGTCCACACCATTGTGGCCATTTTTCTCTCATAGCAACTGGGGATCGTGGCAAGTTCTCTTTTAGATTCTGAAGCTCCACGGATTTGTGTTTTGGGGTCTCCAATGTCTTTGAGCAAATTTCTGAGCCAAACTGGGTTTGGAAGTCACAATAGAAACTGACTAGGTCCAGGATTAGATTGAATCTGATAATTAACTGGCTTGGATCCAGTTATAGGCCTCTTACGTATGACTTGGTCAGAAAGAAACTGGTAGTAAATGGCAATGTTGCAGGGGGTGTAAAATATGACTTTTGAAAATTCATGGGGATTTTTCTACTCTCCTCTTTGTTTCATTTTTCTTGCATGCTTAGATAGGAAAAAAATCGTTAGCCAAGTTGATTAAGGGAAACTGATATCCAAAGCCAATATTTCAGGTAAAGATAGAACCCTTAGTTTTGGAATAACTGAGTACCTTCTGGCTTATACATGCTGTGAACCCACAATATCTGAGACAGGTCTCAGTTGATTTAGAAAAAGTTAATTTTGCCAAGGTTGAGGATGCACACCCATGACACAACCTCAGGAGGTCCTGACGACATTTGCTCAAGCTCAAGGTGGTCAGAGCAGTTTGTTTTATACATTTTAGGAAGACATGAGACATCAATCGACATATGTGAGATGAATATTGGTTAGCTCTGGAAGGACAGGACAACTCAAAGCCGGGAGGGAGCTTCCAGGTCATAGGTAGATAAAAAACAAATGGTTGCATTCTTTTGAGTTTCTGATTAGCCTCTCCAAAGGAGGCAATCAGATATACATTTATCTCAGTGAGCTTTGGAGTGACTTTGAATAGAATGGGAGGCAGGTTTGCCCTAAGCAGTTCCCAGCTTGACTCTTCCCTTTAGCGTAGTGACTTGGGGGCCCAATATTTATTTTCCTTTCACAATGCAGAAGTATTAGACCTCAGAAGTAGCAAAGTCTTATAGAACTGGTGAAATCTTACTAAAGATAAGTTACTATGGAAGGTTGCAAATAACACTTCACTGAAGAAATGCATTTGAAAGTGAGGGCTCCTGAATGAATTAGTCTCATCCAGGGATACCTATTGATATGCAGAAGCTTCTAAAAATATTTCAATATTTTTATTTAAAGCTTTTACAAAAGGCAAATAAAAAGCTTAAGAAACTAATAGAGAAGAAAAATTAAAACTGCTAACCTTTGCTTAGTCACTTTTCACCCTTACGGTGGAAAGAAAGCTATCCTAGATAAGGTATTTATAAAAGTTAGGCCCTCGGGTAAAATAGGCTTGCTTCTGATTCAGACCTATCCATGGGGGAGGCAAGCCATAGAGGATGCTTTCTTGACTCTATTCCCTAATGGGTTCCATGCTGAACTCAGTAATTTTAACTAAGAAACAGTGGCTATGTTGAAAAGAACACCGTATTGAAATAAAATGCACCTTTCTGGAATTTAATTGGCTACTTTGAAACTCTTTTGTAAAAGAAATTTACATCTATAAAAGAAATCTCAATTTTTAAGGATGTCTGCCTAGTAATAGAAATTCTAACCATTCTTTTAAATTTAAATAATAAGTCATGCCTTTGTTTAACGAACTTTTCTGGCTATCTTAAGTGAATTTTTACTTGCAGTTTTTTTTTTCCCTTGGTTTGAGCAAATGATGAATCAGTACCTAGGCCGAGAATCTTAGCTCTGTGCTTATGAAATATACATGTTTTTTGTTTCACCTAAGAGTTGTCCCTTTAGAAATGCAAATTTGTTGCCTAGTTAACAATTGCTTAGGGAAATGAAACAGGTAATTGAAAGACTGATATACCAAATAGAGAAAAAAACTATTTAAAACATGGAAAAAGCTGTAAGATCTGCTTGTTTGTTTGTATGTATATGTGTTATGTGTATGTGATATTTGATAAAGTTAGTTTTTAATTTATTGGTAAAATAGAAGTGGCTTGATAATTATCAGTTAAATATAGTTAGATACTCGCTTCATTTGACTGTGAGCTTATGTCTTCGGTTTAGAGTCTCTGGATTGAGGCATCTGGATAGGTGGCCATGATGATATCTAGAGACACATTCGTAGTGTCTAGACCACCAGCTTCAAGCCCAATATCCCCCTTCTTCCTCTGCTTTCCGTGTTTTGCCTCCTGTCTATTGTGGGAGTAGTTGGATCCTCCAAGTATAGTCTTCACAGCTCTGGCTTCTGTCCTGATGGACTCAGGCCCTGACCTTCATAGTCCTCATGGGGGACACATGGCTTCTTGGGACCTAGAATGACTGGGAGGAGACATTAGGGAGGCTGCCTGTGTCATAGCTTCAAAAATTCTTTTCAGTAATTTAAAATCCTAGAGTCATGTTATGCTTAAGTAATAAAAAAAATCATAAAATGAGTCATGTTCAAGATACTGAAATATTCATTATTAAACATGCATTTAAGTCTATATACCTTGGCATATTATTTCTATATAGTATAGAAAAGTAAATATATTTAGATCTGATAATAAAGAATAATTTGAAGAACTATCTTTCTAAAAAATTATAAAATGGCTTTTATCTACAAATAACTGACATAAAACAGTTCAAAATTACTTTCTAGAGTTTTCACTAGAAATAAGGGTTACTAAGAGTTAAAAACTACTGTCAGAGGTGTTTGAACCTGAGCAACTGCATCTTGAATAAGGGCTTGGTAAAATGAGGCTAAGACCTACTGGGCTGCATTTCCAGAAAGTTAAGGCATTCTCAGTCACAGGATGAAAGAGGAGGTTGGCACAAGATACAGGTCTTAAAGACCTTGCTGATCAAACAGATTGCAGTAAAGAAGCTGGCTAAGACCCACGAAAACCAAGATGGTGATGAGAGTGATCTCTGGTCATCCTCACTGCTACACTCCCATTAGCACCATGACACTTTACAAATGCCATGGCAACGTCAGGAAGTTACCCTATATGGTCTAAAAAGGGGAGGCAAGAATAATCTACCCCTTGTTAAAATTTCAATAAATAACCTTTACCTAGGTACCCTACCACTTAACCAAAGTTAGCGAATCAGTGCTGTAGTCTATTTCCTTTGAGTCGGAGGGTTTCTTCAGTATCGTCCCTTCAAAGTTCACCAGAAAGATGTTACTGGCCCCCACCACTTACTGAAAGTTAGCCTTTGGGTGGGGGTTTTCTGCACTATAGTCCCTTCAGTGGTCACCAGAAAGATGCTACAGGAAAGGAGTCCCAATTCAGACCCCAAGAGAAGTTTCTTGGATCTTGTGCAAGAAATAATGCAGGCTGAGTCTGTGGAAGAAAGTGAAAGCAAGTTTATTAGGAAAGTAAAGGAATAAAAAATGCCTACTCCACAGACAGAGCAGTCCCAAGGGCTGCTGGTTGCCCATTTTTATTTATGTATTTATTGATATTTTAACAAGGGGTAGATTATTTATTTATCTATTGATTGATATTTAGAGTCTCTCCTTAGACAGAGTGGGTTAGAGGCTGCTCTTGATAAAAGTCAAGGACACTTGACTCACCTTGGGTTAAAGGCCCAACTTAGGAGGGTTAGAGTCCCTTTTAAGATTTAGGGGGTTAGAAGCCCCTTTCAGTAAAGTACCTATTGGCTAAGAATGGGTTTACTACTATGAAATGTTAAGTGCTATTCTCTTTGGATTAATCTACCTTGAACTCTTTGCTGAGGGCTGGGGGTGACAGGATTAGGCACATATAGGATCGTGGGACATGGGGAGCTTTTTCCTCCCTAAAGGGGAAAGTCAAGAGCTGATGAGACTGCTGGAAAATATCCCTTTGCTACTGACAAGCAGCGGCCTGAACTTTTTAGTGTCACTGCAATGGGTGGGTCTTTCTCTGGCCTCCCTGAGTACCTCACCTTCCCCACCCTGCCTCAAGCAATGCTTCCCCTCTCTCTGTCTCTCTCTGTCTCTGTCTCTCTCTCTCTTTTTGTGTGTGTGCAAACTGGCTGAATGAATGGTAAAAACCATTGTTTATCTCCTCTGTAAAGTTTAGATTAATGGAAAAAAGGACTTGTGAGGCTAGTCGTAAGCTATAGTGAATCTGGTGTGCTTTGTGTGTCTTTCTGTATTGTTCTCCCATAAAGAGGGGTATTGTAGGATGGAACATGGTCTTAGGACACCTGTAAGCCCGCTGTTCAAGATGGCCCAGCAAACTGGTCAGGTATAAATTTTGCTGCAGGTCCCTAAACACAAAACTGGATGAGATATCCCTCTTGTCTTCTATGTCTTGGGAAGCCTGACCTTGTTACCATGTGGTGATACTTTCTCTTTTCACAGTGGCGGCCCAGGATCAGGGTTCAATTCCTGGCTTAAGGAATGAATCCTTTGTCTTATTTTATCTATGTATTTATATATGTTGTGGGTGTATTATAAAAGAGCTTTAATTAAATGGTTTAATAATAAGAGCTTACATCAAATATTAGATCAGAAAAGTAAAACATGAATACTTTTTTTTTTTTTTTTTGAGATGGAGTCTTGCTCTGTCGCCCAGGCTGGAGTGCAGTGGCGCAGTCTCGGCTCACTGCAAGCTCCGCCTCCCGGGTTCACACCATTCTCCTACGTCAGCCTCTCCGAGTAGCTGGGACTACAGGCGCCCGCCACCATGCCTGGCTAATTTTTTTTGTATTTTTAGCAGAGACGGGGTTTCACCGTGGTCTCGATCTCCTGACCTCATGATCCGCCCGCCTCGGCCTCCCAAAGTGCTGGGATTACAGGCGTGAGCCACCGCGCCCAGCCATGAATACTTTTTATTTAGTTCACATGACTTAACTAATCTTTGGGAAATAAAGACAGTTTTAAAGATTATTGGTAAAATAAAAATATCTTTAAAATGTAAACATTTGGTCTAAATTATGTGGGTCAGATACTAGGTTTTCCAAGTGCTTTAAGGTCATAAACTGCTTCTTTGACTTTTGAAAATTGTTCATTTTACCTACTTTGGAGCTTTATATTCTAGATAATGCCTGGAAACATGTGGAACTAGCCACACTCACTAGCTATGCTGGAAAGAATCAAACCTTATCTTTACTTCTGTCTGGGTCCTAGGCTCCACACCTGGTACATAATTAAAATCACTTACTAACCAGGTTTTTCACTAAAAATAAAAGTTGCTAAGAGTTAACATTGTGTGCACTCCAGCCTGGCGACAGAGTGAGATTCCATCTCAAAGGAAAAGAAAAAAAGAGGACATTGTAACATATATTTGAGACTACTGAAGAAACAGTTTTATGTTCAAGGTGTGTAAGAAAAGTAGAATGTGCTTTTGGTAAAAGATTATAAGAAAGCTTGGGAATATGGATTTCTTGCCTAAGTTTAGAGAGTTAAAGGATTGTTTGAAGTTAGGATAAAGCTGAAGGTTTAAGCAAGTTGTTAAAGGTCTGTGAAATATTAATCTCGTAGAAGAAATTATCTGTGTGACCATATTGGCTAAAATTAAAGGGCTATTATTCAGTTTTTTGATAAACTGAACATTGGAATAAAAGCACAACAGGTTTTTCTTAGAGCAAAAACCTGCTTATAATCTGCTGTTTAACAAAAATTTTTAAAGGGTTATAAAATATTTATTAAAATCTTACCTCATGGTCAAACTGATTAAGATTAAATACATTTGTCTATAAGGTTTTATTAAGATTTGGGTTTAACACAAATAGTACATTAGTGTAAAGATAAAATTTGCCTTATTGGGTATAAAAATCTTACAGGAAGCACTGCCAAATATGAAATGGTGTTTGGCTTTCTTTGGGCTATATTTGCATAAATATGTTATTGGTATGTGATCCAAAATAATGGGAAACTCCTATAATTCTGATATGACTTAGTGTTTGTTATTAATAATTATAATTATTACATAAATTTTTGTATGCCACACAAATAACCAAATTTCCTTATCATTTTTGGCTTTAATAGTGGCTGTCCTAAGACTTTTTATAATCCACACACAGTTGTTGTCTTGTTTTGGTCCTCTTTAAAAGGTGGTTTTATAATCAACTATAGGACTTTAACAGGTGCATTTAAATGGAGGTTTTTCTGATAACTTTGGAAATTGTGACATTAGGATAGAGAAAAAAACCTTTCAGAACTCTCATAGCTGAATGTTCATGAGTCAAACAGAACAGGAGTTAACTGTATGGACCAAAGTAATAGAAGCTATTTACAGCTTTTAACAATTGAGTATACTCCTGTGAACAAAATTTGAAGGATATTTGTTTCTCTCTGCCTACTTTCTCCAAAATTTGGAAACTATTTGTGAGTATTCCTAATTTATGGCAATATAGTTATTTGCTTAAGTGCAATACAAATCTGTTTTATTTTGCATCAGGACACAAACTGGACAAACTGGTTATTTTATGGAGACTTTAACTGGAATGGCATGCTTTTCTTTAAGGAATCAAATTTGACTTGCAGAGCCAATGAAAGCCCCTTGGGGAACTGGCCTCTAAGTCACGTGATGAGATAGGAGGTTGGCACAAAATACAGGTTATAAAGACCTTGCTGATAAAACAGGTTGCAGTAAAGAAGCTGGCTAAAACTCACCAAAACCAAGATGGCAATGAGAGTAACCTCTGCTTGCCCTCATTGCTACAGTCCCATCAGTGCCATGATAGCTTACAAATGCCATAGCAACATCAGGAAGTTACCCTATATGGTCTTAAAGGAGGAAGCATGAATAATCCATCCCTTGTTTAGCATATCATCAAGAAATAACCATAAAAAATGGGCAACCAGCAGCCCTCAGGGCTGCTCTGTCTGTGGAGTAGTCATTCTTTTATTCCTTTACTTTCCTAATAAATTTGCTTTCACTTTACTGTATGAACTTAGCCCGAATTATTTCTTGCACACGATCCAAGAACCCTCTCTTGGGGTCTAGATCAAGACCCCTTTCCTGTAACACTACCAGATATGAGAGAAACACTTTTGTATATACAAAGTGTATAAACAAAAGCAAGATATGAGTTTGAAGAGGAAAGTTATGAAGGCATAAAAATGTGTGTTAAAAATTTTGTCTGGTTTGAAGTAACTTAAAGTTTTCAAACTGAAGGAGTGAAGAAATAGATAAAGCAAGGTGAATATAAAAAGTTGGATAAAACCATAAAACAAAAGTTTTATGGAAATATTGTGTGGTTGAAAGACGGCAGCTTTGTTAAATTAATTAATGAGGTTGTATTAAAATTAGTTTTAGTATTAATAATATACTGATACAAAGGTAAAATTTGATTTTCTCTTTTGAACAAAAATTATGTGTAGTGTTAAAAAGAGTAAAATATTTTTATTAACCTTTTGTGTAAATTGCAAAAAGAAAAAAAGATAAAAAGGAAAAATCAAAAGGTCTTTTGATCGTTTGGAAAACTGAGTCTCCTTTATCAAAGAATACAGGTTTTTGTTTAAAAAAATCAATTATCACTTTGACTAAATGAATGGCTATTGTTTTACAGTAACCTGTGATCCTACTTTGTCAAATGTTTTAGACCTTTGACATATTTGACAAATATGTCAGGTTATATATTGATGATTGTTATTAATACATGTTCCAAAATTGAATGGGATTTCTAAACTTCTAATATGTCTCACTATGTGCTAACGATCGTAATTATGGTTACTCTGTTAAGTTATTGGAGACCACAAAAATAACCAAATTTCCTTGTCAACTTTGTCTTTAACTGATTATTTATAGTCATTTGCACAGTTCATAACTTATAATTCTGATTCAGTTTCTGAAAACTTCACAAGCATGCAAAATCCTAGAATATAGTATCTTTAAGGAGGTTAATGAAAGGATGAAAGTACCCTGAGAAGCACTCTTCAGTAAACATTTCTAATAACTTTAGAATCATATCGTTTGGACTGGGTAAGAATTCCTAGAACTTTAATGAAGAAACTGATTGGTTTATAAAGGTGGTAAACCAAGCAGGACAAATTTAACTGAATAGCAAGAAAATACTTTGACAGATTTCCATGCTAAATATATACAATTTGAATAAACTCCATGGTGCTAAACCATCAGTTAACAGTGTTCTCCACCTAAATTGGAGAAACAGCTGGTATTCAAGAGAATGTAAGTCCAATGTTAAGCATGGACTCATGGAAAATCAGGATGGCTGCCTTGTCTTTCCTGAGTCCTTAAAGCTTTTGTTATTAAAAGTTCTGCCTTTTATGGCTTGTCATAGAAACATAAAATAATCCAAATTAAATATATATATTGGTGTGATGACTTCTGTAAAAAGAAAATAAATCTTGGGACCCCAAAATCGCTAAACCAAAGGGAAAAGTCAAGCTGGGAACTGTTTAGGGCAAACCTGCCTCCCATTCTGTTCCAAAACAAAAAACAAAAAAAAGCTACTAAGATGAAAAAGCTACATACCTCCCTCACAAGGAATTTCCTTGTTGACAAAAGAGAGGCAGAACTCAGTCACCCCTCTGCTCACTGAGATAAATGCATATCTGATTGCCTCCTTTGGAAAGGCTCATCAGAAACTCAAACGTATGCAACAATTTGTCTCTTATCTACCTATGACCTGGAAGCAGCCTCTCTGCTTCGAGTTGTCCCCACCTTTCTGGACGGAATCAATGTACATCTTACATATATTGATGGATGTCTCATGTCTCCCTAAAATGTGTAAAACCAAGCTGTGACCCGACCACCTTGGGCACATATCATCAGGACCTCCTCTGGACATGTTCAAAACCTTAACTATGACGAAATAAACTTCCTAAATTGACTGAGATCTATCTCAGATATTTGGAGTTCAGACTTTTAAATTGCTAAAATAGTTTATGACCAAAGTTTGGCTTGTCAAACCCATATTCCTGAGAGGAAAATCAAAACTTCAGGTGAATTCTGCTAGCTGATGGGCCATTTAATCATTTATAGAGGGATTTTATTCAATTGTCATTTTCAATGCATGTTTTCTGGTTGTATAAAAGCTTTCTTGGCTGGGCATGGTGGCTCACACCTGTAATCCCAGCACTTTGGGAGGCCAAGGCAGGCGGATCACGAGGTCAGGAGATTGAGATCATCCTGGCTAACACGGTGAAACCCCGTCTCTACTAAAAATGCAAAAAAAAAAAATTAGCCGGGCATGGTGGCCGGCAACTGTCGTCCCAGCTACTTGGGAGGCTGAGACAGGAGAATGACATGAACCTGGGAGGTGGAGCTTGCAGTGAGCCGAGATCACGCCACTGCACCCCAGCCTGGGGACAGGGCAGGACTCCGTAAAAAAAAAAAAAAAAAAAAAAAAAAAAAATGCTTTATCATGAAAAAGGGCTGAAGTTATAATAGTAGCTCATTATGCCACCGTGTATTTTCACCAGGTAAAGAAAGTTTTTCATGGTTCACTGACTGAGAACGATCAACCACTTCTCAATCTAGAACCCAAAGACTGGCCCTTCTGAGAACATCACAGAAAGATTGCCCTGGCTATCCACATTGAAGCAATACTTTGGGACCTTTAACCTTGGGTTCATAATCTCACAACTCAGAAGGGTCCCTCCACACTGTTGGAACTGTACAGCTATTAGAAACCTTAAGGTAAAGCTAATCAGGGAAGTTTCTCCCCAAAAGAAGATGGCATCCATGATGTGAACAACTTTTTCTGATGATCATGGAGCAAGACTTCTCTACTATCATACAACCCTTATCTTTCATTTTTTTTCCCTTTGTTTATGCCTCTATGAACAATAGAAGTGAAAAGGGGATTGGTTGTATGCACTCATAGGGTTATAATTTTATTTGTGAAGGATTTTGCAGCTAGTCTTATACGTGGATAACCTTACACCTTGATAGATGGAAGATGAAGACCCAATGTATGTGAGAAATTTTAATGGTACATACATAGCTTCATAGTCAGTCAGAAACAGAACATTAGTCCACTCCTCTTAACTTACATCATGGGTTAAAGAGAATATTGCCAGAGGATCTTCTTCTAGAATGGCTTCATTTGTTAGGTCCTTTTTTCCATGTATTGGAGTAAATAAGGCAATTTATCCCTTATGATAGGCTCTGTAGCAGATCCTAGTATAAAGGCTGTGACTACACAACAGACTTGAAATTAGCTTGTGAAAGTTATGCTAAATAATGGAATTGCTCTAAGCTACTTACTGGCTAAACAGAAGTATCTGGCACTTCTTGTTCCCATGGAGAAATTCATCACATGGGATAGTACAAAGAATCAGTTATAGGGGATTAACAAAGAGACTACTTAAAGTGAGTTGATGCTTTGTCTAGTTCATTCTTTGATCTATTTGATTTCAGTTGGTTTGGTTTAAGGTGACCCTGGCTAAGGAACATACTGCAAACTCTTGGTATGATTCTCTTGATAGTCATAATAGTAGTCTCCCTGGGGCACTGTATTCTCTCAAAAATTTTAAATGTTTACATGCAGCCATCTCTAGAATGTCAAATGGTCTCTCTTCAACTGGAATAACAAGAGCTGAAAGAAATGTGTGACCATAAGGGCATATAACCTATGAATTACATGCTGAAACCAGAAACTCAAAATTATGGTAACAGAGAGTGTGGTGCTAAGGTCCTAAGTTTTGGTCACACTCTCACCTAAGTAAGAACCTGACCAAAACGGGGCAGTTTTTAAACAAATTATGGGAGGCCATTGTTTTGGTCTGAGCTCACACACTAGGCCCCAACAGACCAGACCAAAACAAAATGGAGTCACTTATGCTAAATGTGACATAAACACTTTAAGGAAACACATAGCAGGGAAAATGCCAGATGCTTAATCAGATCTCATGAGAACTCACTCACTACCATGAGAACACCAGGGGTAAACCGCCCCCATGATTCAATTACCTCCACCTGGTCCCACCCTTGACACGTGGGGATTATGGGGATTACAATTTGGGATGAGATTTGGGTGAGGACACAAAGCCTAACCATACCAGGCAGCTTTAGGCTAAACTTGGTATAACAGTATCAAGAATATATGCAGCTTCTCTTATAAAGCTTGCCATTGATCTCATTATTAAAATCATTTCATTGAGTTTCATGGAGGAAGCTCTGACATTGCTCATATTAGCTTCTATTTTGAGTAGACAGTGGCAGAAGCTGGGTAGGGAAACAGGAAAGATAAGGACAGCAAAGCCAGCTCCCCTTTCCCTCTGGCCCACATAATTCAGCTTGTGAGACAGTGACTCCATAGCAAATAATCCTGGCTATTTTTTTTATCCAAAATAAATCTAAGCCTCCCCTAAGCACACATAATACTCAACAGTGGAAAGAAAAAAAATACGAAACATCAATAGTCAATCCCAGATAGAAAAAGAGAAAAAGGGAAACCACATATGGGACAAACCAAACAGCAACAGATCTTGGTTGCTCTGCCACCTTCACCTAGCTCTCCATCTGAGATCCTGAAACAAAGCTCAGTTTCCCAACCCCTCCATCCCTCAGGCTACGTTTATTCATTGAAGAAATTGAAGAAATATTTCCCAAGTTCCAGAAACTGTTTTTGTACCAGAGTTACCACACTGAATGCAGAGACAAATATCCCATCCCTCAAAAAAAAAAAAAAAATTACTCTAGGTGACAAAAAATGTAAATACGAGGAATTCAGTATATTGCCTAATAAATAGAGGGAAGAAGAGCCATGGAAAGCGCTGAGTTTGGGGGTGTGGCAATTGTAGAAAGGGCAGCCAGGCAAAGCCTGAGAAACAACATTTGAATAATGGCCTGAAGGAAGTGAGAGAATAGCAATTGAAATGTCAATGGGGAAGAACAAGATAGTCTGAAGAAAACGCAAACCAAAGACCCTGGGCATGTCCCCAGTGCCCAAGTGAGGAAGCCTGAGGCTGAGCAAGGTGGAGCCGAGAGAAAGCAGTCAGTGTAATATTAACAGCAGTCCTATTATAAGACACACCAGGGTGAGCTAAACTTTGCAAGGAATGTGGATCTTACTGTGCTTCAGGCACGTCCTTATTAAAAACTGCCATTGCAAAAATGGTATCACTGAGAAAATTATGACTGTGAATGAGATTTGAGCTAACCCACCCCATATCTTGCCTTTCCCTTAATTAATCCTAGGCTACTGGGCTGAGCTAACCTTGGAAGACATTTAGGCTATAGTTTAAATGATAAATAGGCTTTACCCAAAACTCACCAGCTTGTTAAAAGAGAATAGGAGGCCATCAGGCTGTGGGCAGGAGAGGAACCTGAGTCCTGCTAAGGCACAGGCAGGAAAGATTGTCAGCCATTATTCCAGAGGCTATAAGAAACGCAACTTACCCAGTTATTCCTGCAGACAACACACTATTGTAGATTGGCCTTTTGAGATGTCTTTCAGGTTTTTTGCATGTCTCACACTCATGGCTCCACCTGGACCACCAACTCTGCTCTCGTGGCCCCACCTAGAAGCTATTCAGCCCACAGAAGGACAGCTTTGACCCACTATGATTTCATCTCTGCCCTAATCAATCAGTAGCAAGCCTAGCCACCCCCCCCTTTCCCCAAATTGAGTTTGAAAGACACTAACCCAAGAGCTTTGGAAGAGATGATTTGAGTACTAGCTCCATCTCCGACATGGCTTGGCCAGCCTTATGTCTATTAAACTCTTTCCTACTGCAGTGCCATGGTCTTTATTTTACATACAGTGAGGAAGAAGAACCCCGTGGGTGGTTACATTATTTGTTATAAAAATGTCATTTTTGTTAATAGAGAAGAAGGCAAAATCAAAATAATTTATGGATGAATCAGATTGTGGATGGATCTTATTTTATAATGGGAAGGGGAAATTGTTGGTCTGGGGGTTGTAAACCAAAAATAAAATTCGAAGCCCTTCTACTTGCCCTGCAACCATCTAAATGGACCCATAATGGACCAGGGCCCTCCAAATTTAACGTGAAAGACGGGTTCAGGCCATGACAGGAAGCGGGGAGCTGGACATGCCTCATTATGCTGTCTTCCCTTTTGTAATTCAGGAATAGCAGACCAGCAATTTGACATCAACACAGCCTTTAAGTCTGATAAGAAATATTTACATTCTATTCTCTCTGAAGCTAGCTACCTGGAGGCTTCATCTGCAGGATAAAACTTTGGTCTCCCCAACATCTTATAACCCAGATATTCTTTTCTATTTCTAATAACTCTTTCAACCAATTGCCAGTCAGAAAATTTTTAAATTTAACTATAACCTGGAATGCCTACTTCAAGATGTCCCACTTTTCTGGATCAAAGCAATGTATAGCTTAAGTGTATTTGATTGATGTCTCATATCTCCCTAAAACGTGTAAAACCAAGTGGTAGCCTAACCACCTTGGGCACAAGTTGTCCAGACCGCCTGAGGATGTATCATGGGCCATGGTCACTTACATCTGGCTCAGAATAAATCTTTTCAAATATTTCACAGAGTTTGACAATAGATATTTGAGAGAAATTTAGTGCATTATGCTTCTTTCTCAAACCCTTCTTATATTCCAATATTATTTCATTGCCTTTCTTGGTTGGATAAAGACATAGATTTTTGGAATTCTGCAATATAGAATCCATAGAAAGAATAGCTGACCCTAAATGACCTAGGAATTTTAGCTGTAGGCATTAAAGGTCACTTTTTTTTTTTTTTTTTTGAGACGGAGTCTTGCTCTGTCGCCAGGCCGGAGTGCAGTGGCACAATCTCAGCTCACTAACCTCCGCCTCCCAAGTTCAAGCAATTCCCCTGCCTCAGCCTCCCAAGTACCTGGGATTACAGGCACATGCCACCATGCCCAGCTAATTTTTTGTATTTTTAGTAGAGACGGGGTTTCACCATGTTGGCCAAGACGGTCTCGATCTCCTGACCTTGTGATCTGCCTGCCTCAGCCTCCCAAAGTGTTGGGATTACAGGCATGAGCCACTGTGCCCAGCCTAAAGGTCACTTTTTACAATAAGTGAAGGACATGATGACAAATGATGACATGATGGGTATGTCATAGCAGAAAGAGAATCTGGGCCTGATGGCTGTGTACAGTCACCAGTCCAACCTCACACTTGTCTATCTTGAATCCTCAATATAAGAAGAAAATAAAAGAACATCTCCATGGTTTAAACCTCCTGTAGTTTGTTGGTTTTGTGTTACTCATATTTGTAAACATTACTAACAGATAATGCCTTTCTCTACTATTTGATCTTTTAGCCATGTTCATCCAATACTTTATTAAAATTTTAAATATTAAAGTGTAAATGAGTTAATTCAGTAATCTGCAGAGTCTCCACCTGTGGAAAGTTTATAGGCTAAAGGAGAAGATCAAAAGTCCCTTTTTAACTAACTTAGGCCAAAAGACACCACAGATATCCAGAGAAGTTCGTTGTAAGATCCACACATGGTTAGTTCAACATAGAAAGTATTTTGTCATTGTCTTTACATTCAGTGAATCAGCTTATGGAAAGTAATTCTACTTAATTCACTGCTAAAGACAAGATTTATGTTATTTGAAAACACATTATGATACATTAGTTTGGAGAAAAACCTACAATTATACTGTGGGAGGCACAGAGACTAAAAGACATGGCAGCATTATTGCCATTAAGATGGATAAATTAGAGGTAAAGAGGTGATTTGTGGATAATTTAGTTTCTTTTTTCACTGAATGTCCCTGTAAAGCGTAGTTGATAAATTAGTGCATATTTAGGCATTATTGATTATCCATGGTTAAGGTACTTCCCTCTTGGGCGTACTTCTATGGGATATGTAGAAAATGCTTTTAATTTAAATACATTCTCTAAGAGTGAATCTTACGGCATATAAACTCCAGGCCTAATTGGGATATATCAAAATTTCATGTATTTTTCCAATTTTTTCAAATAATACCACAGAGGTGGCCAAATACTGCAACCAGAACATAAGAACTAAGTTTCAGGGACAAGCATAGAAGATCTGAAGTAGCAGAGCTGAAGGAACCTGAAATACAGCAGTTTAAAGGCTATTATAAACATAGTATGTGATTGGAAAATCCAACCAGCAAAGAAAAACTATAAACTTCACATGAAATCTGACTTGCCTCTGGACTTAGTAGCTCTATTTAAATAGCTCCTCCCAAGTTGACTTTAAGGCTTTTTTAAAGTGTTGATATTGAAGATTTCTGAGGCAAAGCAAAAACAAAACTGGTATAACTGATATCCAACTGTGTCATCTGTAAAGATGAAGAAAATAGTATACTTGCCTCCTTTCTCTTGCTTTCATTTTTTTCTAAAATAACTTTCCCCCAACTCTATGAATCACTTACTTTTTCAGTTAACAAAGTCTAAAGTTCTGCTTTCCACTTTGGGACTGATACTTGAATTCCTTATTGCATCTCAAACCTGTGAATTGTTTCAGGAATTATTTCCATGTCCTTGTTATATATTCTTTCAGAGAGAGTGAATCACAACGCAGTAGCTGATAATAGTTAATTGTACAATATTTGAAATGTTCTTCATCTCAAAGGAAAGCAGAGTGCTTGGCAAAGACTATTATGCAAATAATTGCCTCTTCTGAAAAAAAATCACCTTCTGCACTCTAGGAAGTCAGCATCCATCACACCATGACAGAAAGCAGAGCCTCCTTTTCTCATCACTGGCATGGCTGAAGCATGAATTTAAAACTCAGAAATTTCTAAAAGCAGAGATTTAAAACATGTCGAAGTTTTGTAGGACTTCAGATAATTAATGGCCACTGACACTTACTCTGCTTGTTTATTTTATGGCTCAGAAATGTAGTAGTTCTCAGAAAACTGACTTTGTATACATACTGAGAATCATCAGTGTGTATATATCTAAGTGCTGATCCCACGAAGAGTAAAGCAAAGATTACATTATGGATTTTTGTGAGGATGATGACTCAGTTGGGTGCTTTAACTTAATAAGGTGGCTCTTGAAAACCACCTATTGTAGAAGTGCCCTGGTCTCAGAAGCAGGAACCTGAAGTCCCACAGGGCAGCTTTGCAGGAGCTCAGAGGCTGTACCCTGCAGGAGTTGTGCAATATGGAGGTATGGTCTGGTTAAAGGAATGCTACAAATCAATGATTCAAAGTCACTTCATCGCTTTGGGCTTTACTCCTCTCTAAAATTGAAGATACGCCTTTGGTAATCTTTAAAGAACTTTCTGACTATATAAATCCATGATTTTCAAAAACCATTCTCGGATGATTATTCTCTGAGTCAAAAAAGTGACCTGTTCTGAATCATGCAAATATTTATTTAAAAGCCATAACATATAACCAAGAATCTCAGAAAGCAAAAATAAAAATAAGGTATTGAAGAAGGTATTTGTCTTTCGGAAAAAAAATAAAGAAGAGATAATATGCATATAATATCCTAAAATAGGATTAAACCAACAATAATTGCTACCTCCACAGATTAGGCAAATAAAAATTTTCCACTCTTTCCATTAAAAACTGCTTGCATTTAATTATATTCTATCCATGAAAGAAAAGTAATCTTGTATGCTATGAGGCCACAATTATTTATTCTCCTGTGGATTAACCCTCATTTCACTCCTGAAAAAAGAAAAATGGGTTCCTACTTTTTGAATATAAAGCGGATTTTTCACCAAATGAGATTAAAATATGAAAAGTGGTTTATCTTTTTTCTTCTCATTCGTGTTAGAATAGGCTGCCACTTTGTCACCTTGAGCCAAACTGTTAAATTTAGTTACTGGCCTTATTTTATCTTTAGCTACTGTCTGTCCAGTCACAGAAACACGTTTCAGTTTCCTTAGATGGCCTTAAATATAGGTTTAATCTCCTCTCTTTCTGTCTTCTGCCTTTGCAGTTGTCTAAGCTGTCATCTCTGAGTTATTCTTTGCTAGGTAAATGTTTTTCAAAAATAAAAACTAATTTTTATTTTTATCATTGCCACCAGTTGCCCCTCTCAATGCCTTTTTAGTATTTAGACTGAGGATTTACAAAGTTTTGTATAATCTAGACCTCTCTTGATGATTATGGCTCAATGCTAAGCTCTAGTGACACTGGCTTCTTTCAGGTCCTTGATAAAAACCATGCTTTCTCACCAAGGAGTCTGTTCCATAGGTCTGGGATGACACATCCACTCTGTTTTAATCTTATTAAACCCAATTCTACTTTTATACTTTAACACCACACCGTGTCCTCAGGAATATGTTCCTGGACAATCTAACTCAATGCTATATCTGCCTTCTCCATAAACAAAAACGTATACTTACCTAATACCAACTGCTTATTCTGAAAAGCACTTAGCTTAATTGTAATTGTATATATATAGTCAGTTCTCATTATCCATGGTAGTTATGGTCTATGAAGTTGCCAGCAACACTGAGTTAGTGAATACTGAATAATTGTTCCTAGGAGAAATACAGGGTTAGGTTCCTGGGAGCCTCTGGTAACATTTTTGTCAATTGATCAATACATAACCTTTTTTTGTATGTGTTTCTGGACAACATCTATGCTTGCTCTTGTTACCACCTTATTTAATATGTACTGGTGATTCACTGACGTTGAGCTCACATTGGTACTTATAACTCATGCCTGAACAAAGCTTACCTAACACATCCATTTTCTCCCTAAGGTACAACGTGGCTTTCTTGTGCTTAGAAACACTAGGCAGCACTTCAGCCTTAGGGTGGGGCACTGTTTTAAACAACAAAATCACCAAAAAAAAGCACAAAATGCAAAACAAATGTAACACAAAATAGGCCACAAAAAGAACATTGGTTTACACAGAGCTGAAACAAAATGCTTACTCAGAGTGTCACCTTGTCTGACATCAGCCTGGAGCGTGCACAGCAGCCACCAAAATTTTTTGCCCCTCTGTACATGCCCGTGAATAATTGTAAAAGTTCAGTGAGTATCGATCTTGGGATTATAAATAAATGTTAGCACTCAGACAAATCTGCAAATACAGAATCTGCAAATAATGAGGATGGACTGTATGTACATAAACATATGGTTAAGGTCTATTTCTCCACTCTACTGTAAGCTCCATGAAAGCAAGAATCATTTCCCACCACTGTGTTCCCAGCACCTGAATGACACACATAGACACACACACACACACACACACACACCACTTGATACATATTTTCATTAATAAAACAGTCCTAGATATCACTATCAAAACAGTGCTTCCCATCCTGAAAATCTTTCACTTGGTTTTCATTCCCCCTCCATTGAAAATTCACGTAGTTCGTGTTTTGACTCAAATCCTTCAAACAACCTTTATTCTATTAAAGAATGATACAGCACAACCTAAAACTCCAATGAGTTGGGAAAGATATGAGAAGACAATCATGAGGTCACCACTACAACAAAATAAAAAATATTTAAGAAAACTTTATGTTCCATCCAGAAAAAGGCTCAGAACAAACAACTTTTCACCTCAAGTTAATATAAACAACCTTGAATCCAACATCTTGTCTTCCAAACCACATCTGTTATCTACATCAGAAACCTGTGAGTCAGTGCTGGCTCTTTTCTACCTAAAACTTAATGACTGGCTGATCATAAAGAATAATCTACTTATAGATTATTTTGACATTCTATTGCTTAAGATGAAGTCCAGTTTCTTTGAATATCATTCATGTTTGACCTGGTTCATTACATTCATTATATTTTTTGGCAACACCCACACCCCTCCATGGGACTACTTTGTATTCCTGAAGTACACCCTGTTCTCTGGGGTTTTCATCTTCCTGAAAAACAAGCTGTTTTCCCATGAGAGATCTAGTTTTCCTCACCAAACTAATTTCTTACTCATCTATCAAGACCACTCAAGTGTTACTTCTCACTTCGAATCCTGCCTGCAATATCCCTAGGTTAAGTTTACCTGTATGTGCTCCTATGGCACCCTGAACAACTCTCCACATTTGCTGTTTCAACCATCAGTTTCTTTGTCTGTCTCCTTTCTGGGGATGGGATCCTGTTTGATTTCTCTTCATATCCCTAGTGTCTAACATGGATTCTGATGTACAGTAGAAGATCTATCAGCATCTGTAATGTTATTTTATTTCAGTGTTTGACTCTTTGGCTGATTAACTCACTAAATGAATGAGTGAACGAATGAAGACACTGGGCTAAAATGGAAATGAGCATGAAGCAAATTTCTGGGATAAAGGATGTATGGATGAGGCTAAGAAACGTTGGTAAAGCCTTTTGTTTTTTATTTGGGGGATCTGCATTGTGTGGACTCTGTAACAGCATAACGCTGTGATTTCAATTTTATAGATTTAGATCCTAATTTATGTTACTAGAATAATTTCATTTTATTATTTATTTATTTATTTTGAGATAGAGTCTGGCTGTGTTGTTGCCCAGGCTGGAATGCAGTGGCAGGATCTCAGCTCACTGCAACCTCCACCTCCCAGGCTCAAACCATCCTCCCACCTCAGCCTTCAAAGTAGCTAGGACTACAAATGCGAACCACCACAATGAGCTAATTTTCTGTAGAGATGGGGTTCCATCATGTTGCCCAGGCCAGTCTCGAACTCCTAAACTCAAGCGATCCACTTGCTGCGGCCTCCCAAAGTGCTGGGATTACGATTACAGGCTTGAGCCACTACTCCTGGCTAAAACAAATTTCTTAGTCACAGTTTATTCTACCTATTGATCATCTTATAAAGAACTCACAAGAAAGATATTCTCCACAAACATAAGAACATATATAAACCAATGGGCAAGTATCCTGGAAGATACACATTGTACTCTTGCTCCTCGTCTGGAATAATTCTTTTAAAAGAACTTTGTTTCTGGTAATTACATCAAAGCAAGACAGGCCGATGGAAAAAGAAAAGGAGAAAAAGAAAGAAGGAAAGAGAGAGGGAGAGAGAAGGAAAGAAAGAAAGGGAGAGAGAAAGAGGGAGGGAAGGAAGGAAGAAGGGAAGGAGGGAGGGAAGGAAGGAAGGAAGGGAGTTCTGCAAGAAACAAGTGTCAGAAAAAGTCATGGAAAAAACCCGACAAATGAAATAATGAAATGAAACATCTTCATCATTTTCAGTCAGAGATACTATACAGTCACCCTTGTGATGTTTAAGCTGATAGGAGATTAAAACAGACTGGAAATCAGGGAATCTGGATTCTAATATTTGTGATCCCAACAAAAAAACTATGTCCCCTAGATATATCATTAAATATGGGCCTTATTCATATTTCATGTAATGTACGGTAGAACTGCTTATGTTCTTAAACTTAACAAATGCTAAACTAAGGCACATCATGTAAGAAATATAAGTAACAATGTAATACATACTAACATCATAAGAATGTATAGTAGCATAATAGATAATACCAAGGAACGTTGGAGGATTTTCCTGAAAATTCTTTTATGTAAAATTATACCTTGATCACCTGAAGGCCCCCATGTTTAGTGAGGTTTCAGAAGAACTAATTTTGCCTCTTGAAAAATTGATTTGCCTGAATAAAGACATAGGTTAAATCAACTTTCCTAAATAACATTAGAGAATACTTTTGGGGTCCATAGCATTCTGGTAGCTTTGGTTTGCTAGACTGTGGGAGGATATAATATCTATACATAGGTAGAATAGATAACAATTTTTAACACAAGTTACATTTGTTACAATGAAGAACTCATCCTTGGACTATAAACTTGGAAATGAGAAAAAGATATTAATGAATACTACATTATAAATTTACTGTGTGAGAAACTAACTCCTGTTTATGATCAACAACCTCTTAAGAGGATACAAAACTCTCCAGATTAGATCCCCATCCATTATATGTACTGAAACATCACTATGTGTCCATGAATATGTAGAAGTATTTTAACTTTAATTTTATTTAATTTTATGTTTTAATTTTAAGTTTTTAAATAAAATTTAAAACATGAAGTTGACAAGTACTTGTCAATTAAAATAAAAATTAAAACATGAAATTAAATAAGATATTGATGGATGTGTCCCTTTGAAGAAATAAAAGAGCATTTCGTAACAGTGAAATAATTCTTACTAAAAAATACATCTCTGAACTTCCTGAGAAACTAAAATTCAGAGCCAAACCTTCTTAGAAGACTTGGGGATCTAAACCAGTAGAGTGAAGTACTGATTTGAAAGTCTAATCTCGGTGATCTAGAAAGAAGAGCATAAGCAGTGACCATGAAATGAATTGTTAAATCAAGGTCTGAAGATTAAATAAAGCAAATTACTTGAAGTAAGCAGGATGCAGTGGGGGATGGCAGAATAACTGAGGGGTGAATGAATCAAGTAAAGAGCTATTTTGATTTTATTAGAGCATAATCCTGGTTCTTGGGGTTGAATCTAGTTTCGTATTTGTCCAGAATTTATTTTCATTTCTTAGCAAAGTACTATTATTGACGGTTGCACTCAAGTAAGCAGGGAATCAAGACACAGGAGACAGCCATAAATGATACAATTGTGAGGACTGATAAGCTCTGAATATAGACTGCAAATTAAAATGCAATATTTATATAAAATTTACCAAATTTTATATTTGCATGATAGCTATGCAAAAGAATTTTTTGTTTTTAGAAGATATGTGTTGAAGTATTTAAGTTATGATGTCAGTAGCTTATTCTCAAATATTTCAGCAAAATTCTTATTGATGATATTTATTATTTAGGGAAAGAGGATAAAATTAAAAATATTAACTGTGATAGAATATAGGTAAAAGGTATAGGGGTTTTTATTGTGACAGTTTTGTGACTTTCTTTAAAATAAGAAACTATGAAAGCACATTGTGTTCCGTTCCCCAAATTAGCCGAAATGGATTTGGTATCCTTCCACTTTTACATCCAGGTTCAGACATAGTTTTGTCCAGTGGTATGTGAGACTTATGTGCAGTGCATGGAATTTTCATTTTAATACATAACCAAATCTTAAAGATGATTGATAAAAGCTGGCCTTTCTCTTCCTTGCCTATTTCCAAATTCTGTATATAAATTCTGACCAATTATCTGGCTAATTCCCCAATCATGATGCACGAGGCTGAGTGAAAGAATCCCGAATCAAAATCGGGCTTGCCATAAAGCAGAGACAAAAATGCTTTCAGTGTGGGTCTAACTAAGTTAACTGTCTATTAAAACAAAGTCATCAGCACTTTTGTGTCAATATAGTAGAGCTCAAAATTTCCAAACCATGGCATTCACAATATCAGGATTGTATTCCAAAATTATTTGATATAACCAGAAGAAAGAATATGTGATCAATTCTCAAGGAAAAGATGATCATCAAATGGCAAGCCCAAGATGGGGCAGACATTGGATTTACCACTCAAGGACTTTAAAAGAAGCTGTTCTAATTATGTTCAAAGAGATAAGGAAAAATTTCTTATAATGAGTGAAAAGATAAGCACAACAAATGTAAATTTTAGAATTAAAAAAATCCATTGAAATAAAAAAAACTTACCTAAGCTTATTCATGGAATAGAAATAACAAAGGAAAGAGTAAATTAATATAAAGTAGATCAGTAGAAATTCAATATAAAGAAGAAAAAATTAAAAGTTTGAAAACAAAAGAACAGAGCTTGTGAGTAAGATGAAAAAATTTAACTTTGGGCCATTCTAGACTTGGAGAGATAACAGAGAAGGAGGCAGAAAAACCATTTGAAGAAATAATGACAGAAACATTCTTAAATTTGTGGAAAAGTATAAATTTACAGTCTCAATGAGCAAAGTTCAAACTTAACCGTATATTGCTTATACAGATAAAGAGAAAATCTTGAAGAAATGCACGGAAAAAAATCCTATATTACATAAAGGGAACAGTGGTTCAAATGATTATGGATGTCTTCTCAGAAACTATGAAAATGAGAAGATAGTAGAACAACATCTTTGTAGTACTGAAGAAAAAATTTACACAGAATTCTATAGTCAGGAAAAATGTTCTTCCAGAATCACAAATAAACACATTTTCAGATTTCAAAGAAATGCAAAGGAATTCATCATCAGTAAATGCACACGGCAAGAAATTCTAAAGGATGGTCTTCAGGCTGAGAGAAATGATGCCAGATAAAAACTTGGAATCTTGGTGAATTAATAAAGACCATTGGGAATGATAAGAATCTGGGAAAATATGTCTACTTTGCTGTTTAAATGTGTTTAAAATACATAAATGTTTAAATAAGAATATTATACCACAGTCTTTGGAGTTTTCAATATATGTAGTTGAACTCTACATGATAAAAATAACATTAAAATGTTGTGGCTGCAAATATGTTAACTCTAATTAGACTGTGAAAAGATCAGTAATTATATTGTAATTCCTAGAGAAAACACAAAAATAATGCAAAACTTCTATAGCCAATAAGCCAGTGACAGGTTCTGCTGCTGCTTAGAAAAACTGGATAACCTCCAATCATAAATTTTCTTGATCCTGTTAGAAAACTGAGGTTAGACAAACAGGTGTACTCAATTCTAAAGGATTCTAGGCGTCCAGGAGAGAAATGGGGCACACAGACTGTTTCACTTTTGTCAGAGAACAGAAGAAAAATGAGTCACTGTCAAAGTCAGCAGGAAGAAAACAGCTGAAACTTAAATGAACACTTAAAGGTCAAATATGAGCTAGCAAGGGTTAGTGTCGCTGAAGTTCTGTGACTCAAAGATAACCCAAACTCACTCACCAGCTCTTTCCCATGTGCCTCTCATGAGTGATTACAGGGAAAATCGGGGGTACAATAGGAGATCTGAGAAACCCCACTCAGCGACACACAGGGAAGAAACCTTGCTTGGTTCCCAGATGTTTCCTTTGTTTTTCGTTTGAAACAGAGCTGTAAGCCACTAATGAAAGGCAAAAAACACTCCTGACTAACTGGCACAAAGCAGATATTCAGTGGTTCTGAAAAAGGTTTAAAACCAAAATCCATCTGCCATTGGTGGTGTCTTAGTTCATTTTGGCTGCTATAACAAAATACCATAAACTGGGTGGCTTATGATAAACAGAAATTTATTTCTCATGGTTCTAGAGGCTTGGAAGCCACTAGCAAATTCTAGTGAGTGCTACTTTCTGGTTCATATATGGTGCCTTCTCACTGTGTCCTCATGTGGTGGAAGGGGCAAGGCAGCTCTCTAGGGTCTCTTTTATAAAGGCACTAATCCCATTCAAAAGGGCTCTACCCTCATGATCTAATATCTCTCTAAAGCCCCACCTCCTAACATCATCATATTGGTGATTATGTTTCAACCTATGAATTTTGGGGGGACACAAATATTCAGATGGTAGTAGGTAAGGCAGGAAGAATGAAAACAGTTTGAGCTTATGACCTGGCATTGATACCACACAGGGATCTACTATCACAGGAGGAGTGCCAGGAAACATATTCCTACCTGAGACCCCCTCATTGATACAAAGCTCAGTTTTATTGGCAGAAGGAAGAAGGATGCTGAGAAAACCCCACTGCAGATGTCCATATGCATAGGGACTGCCTAAGACAGAAACTGGAGTAGAAGGGACCCCTTGTCCCCACTGCAACTGTTGAACTAAGTAACGACAGCAGTCTATTGAGTGGTCGAGAGGAAGGGACATGGACAGAAATCTCCTCGGTGCGGGCAGGCGTGTAAGGGCTGCTGAAAGTTGAGAGTAGAGCAGGAACATTGAAAAAAAAAATATGACCAGGTGCAGTGGCTCATGCCTGTGTTCCCAACACTATGGGATGCTGAGGTGGGCAGATCACCTGAGGTCAGGAGTTCGAGACCAGCCTGACCAACATGGTGAAACCCCATATCTACTAAAAAATACAAATATTAGCTGGGCATGGTGGTGCACACCTGTAATACTAGCTACCCGGGAGGCAGGAGAATCACTTGAACCCGAGAGGTGGAGGTTGCAGAGAGCCAAGGTTGTGCCATTGCACTCCAGCCTCGGTGACAAAGAGCAAAACTGCTTCTAAAATAAAAAAAAGAAAAAAATTATTACAGGCCCTGTATTATTATGTTCTCAGACTGCTGAAAAAGACATACCTGAGACTGGGTAATTTATAAAGAAAAAGAAGTTTAATGGACTCACAGTTCCACGTGGCTGGGGAGGCCTCACAATCATGGCTGAAGGTGAAAGGAACCTCTTACATGGAGGGAGGCAAGAGAGAATGAAAGCCAAGTAGAAAGGGATAAATAATAAAACCTAATAAAACCATCAGATCTCATGAGACTTATTCACTATCACGAGAACAGTATGGGGGAAATTACCTGCATGATTTAATTACTTCTCACTAGGTCCCTCTGATAACACATGGGAATTATTGGAGCTACAATTCAAGATAAGATTTGGGTGGGGACACAGCCAAACCATATCAGGTCTCAAACCAAGCATAAGGCAACAGCAATCCAATGCTGAGGGGGTTGGTAGTCCACAGTGCACTGGAAACAGTTACCACCAAAAAAAAACCCAAACCTGGATCAATTCCCAACCAGATTGGCTCAAGCCCACCCATGAAAGATCTTGCAGAAGAGGCGTGTCTGTTTTTAGGCATGAATATTAATAACTTCAGTGTCTACTGTTCTTTTACACACAAGACCTAACCTTAATCCAAATATATGAGACACACAAGAAAAGTAAGAATAAAGTAAGGAAATAATCCATTATCAAGATAAAAATCTAGTATGTAGAACCAGACCTAGAAATGACACCAGTGCTTTAAAGTAATTATGTTACTTCTGGCTTATGTCCAGCTCCCTAGAGAAATAATTAATAGGACCCCCTTTCACTTTCCATAGTGCTTGGACAGTAATTTGCATGACTATCTTACTTGTAAAAATTTTAGATAATTTAATTTGTCTTTTTAAAACTCCACTAAGTGTTATGAACCATAAATTATTATCATTGTTTTACAGATAATAAAACTAACCTTGGTAAGCTTAAATACTTCCTCAAATCACATATCTAGAAAGAGACTTTGCTACTCAAATACAAATGATTTGACATAAAATTCCACTTTCACCAATTTTTAAGCATCACTGAGTCATATAATTCTTAGATTTTCATCCATTTCTTTGATTTTAGCATAGAGCTAAATAAACAAGTGATTGTTCTACCTTATTTATGAAATTTATGAATGTCCTGAAAGTCTTATTTCCAAGATCTAGCATGGTTTTCTCCACAAATTTGGATTAACCTGGGCAGATACTATGTCCTTGTGATCTATTTTGCATATATTTTCAGCTGTTCTCCAAAACTAATCATTGATCTTTCTCATTTTTCTTGATAACTTCTAAAATTTTTTTTTTCAGTGTACTATATAGGAATCAAAGCAGAAATACTCCCACCTTCTGAATCAAAGGCAATTCCTGACAATGACTTTAGAATCAATTAAATTAAACTCAAAAGTAAGAAAAATAAACATTCTGCTATAGTGGCAGCAACATAAAAGAATACTAAAGTATATCAATGGCAATAACTAGGAATAAAGAAAAGAAAACATTTTTCTGTTTATTTTTGGTTCATGGTCACAAGAATGAACATCTTTTACTCTTACTGATATTTATGCAAGTTACATGTCCATTTTACACTCAAAATTCCAAAGATCAGGTATATTGTAATGAGGAATTAGATGGAGATAAAAGTATTGTTTAGAAACACAGCAGATGGGTCTTTGAGGAAGCATTCAATTTGCCATGATGATAACAGTAAACTCTCTGAGCAATAAGATGAAATTCATCAAATGACTTCTGCTTTTCCAGTAAGTTAAAGTCCTATAGGAGGCATTAGATTGAGTAAATTGAACAGGAAGTCAACTCTAAGCAGCTTTCAAAAAGTATTCTAATTCCCACTGTCAGTATAATTTTGTGATCTGCATATTACTAGGGAATGAGAAACTTGCATTATTATACAAAATTGTCTATAGAGCTGAAGATTAATTACCAGTAATTATTTCTGGCAGGCTAAAGGCTTTTTGTGCTGATTTCCTTATCTTAACCATATTTTATTGAAAATCATACCGAATTGAGCTACTTCACTTGTTTGAACAGAGTATATAGAAAAAAAGAATCTTGTTTTCTATTGGTTGTTGGAGTTTTGCTGTTATTATTAGTGGTGGTTGTTTTTCTCTGTTTCTTCAATATCACACTGGGAATGGCCAGGTCTTGCTATTGACGGTGTTACTTCCTCAGGCAAAAGATTCCTCTATCTTGATTTAAATTACAACCATATTCGTTACTCTTCTCTTAATTTCTTATAATTTGCAGCTTGTTTCTAATTTAAAATGAATCATGCATTTAATATTGTATCAGAAACTAAACACGAAACCCAAAGATCACAAAGATTTTCTTCTGTATTTTCCTTTAGACCCTTTATAGTTTTACATTTTACATTTAGGTCTATAATCTATATTGTTTTAAGTTTTGTATATGGTATTAGTTATGTGTCAGGGTTTTGATTTCTTTTACTTAAGGCTGTCTAATTGTTACATGATTACTTGCTAAAAAAAAAAACTATCCTGTCTCCATTGAATTGCCTTTGCATATTTGTTAATTTCATTTGACTATTTTTGTGTGAGTCTATTCCTGATGTCTCTATTCTGATCTGCTGATTAGGTATTTATTAACTCCAATTTCCTCAGTACCACACTGTTTTGATTTGTGCAGCTTTATAAGTGTTTAAATTGGTAATGTGAGCTCTGTAGGAGTTCTAAAATCAATTATTGTGTTTATAATTGTTTGGGCTATTCTGTTTCTTTTGCCTTTCCAATGTATTTTAGAATCACCTTATCAATATCTACAATAAAGATTGCTTAGATTTGGAGATTGCTTTGAATTTATGGATAAAATTTCTGAAAAATTGTCTTAATAATATGTAGTCTTCTGACCTATAACCTGGTATATTGCCCCTTTTGTTTATATTTTCTTTGATGTCTTTCACCAATGCTTAGTAGTTTTATGTATACAAATCCTGCACAGTTTATAGTTAGCTACTTCATTTTGTGTTACTATAAATGGCATTGATTTTTAAATTTTAGATGCTGATTGCTCATTGCTAATATATAGGAATACAAATAATTGGCTTTTTTATATTGATTTTGTATGCTGGGACTCACTTGTTAATTTAGGATTTTTCACTTTTAATGGATTCTTTTAGATTTTCTACACACACAAATTGTCTGTGAATAAAAATAGTTTAAATTTATTCTTTTCAAACTGTATACTTTTTGTTTCTCTTGGTCTTATTGCACAGTTAGGATTTCTAATGCATTATTAAATTGAAGAGATGAGAAATAACACCTTTGCTTTGTTCATATCTTAGGACAGTATTAAGCCTCTCACCATTAAGTATGAGGTTAGCTGTAAATTTTTCAGATATCCTCTATTAGGTTAAGAAAATTCTTTAGGCAGAATGATTATGATATAGGGAAGAAGCTTATGTATCTGAGACAAGCATGTTTTAAAGTCTACCTTATTGAAATTAATACATCCACTTCATTTTTCTTTTGGCTAAATGTTTACATGGTGTATATTTCTCCATCTCTTTACTTCAAATGTATCTAAATCTGTATTTTAAAATGGGTTTCTTTTTTATAATTATGACTTTTATTTTAGATTCTGGGAGTACATGTGCAGGTTTGTTACATGAGTGTATTGCTTGATACTGAGGTTTGGGATATGAATGATCACATCACCCAAGTAATGAGCATAGTATCCAATACGTAGTTTTTCAGCCCTTGCCTCCTCTCTCTCCAGTCCCAGTAGTCCCCAGTGTTGATTGTTCTCATCTTCAATTCCATGTGTACCCAATGCTCAGTGCCCACTTGTAAATGAGAACATGCAGTATTTGGTTTTCTGTTCCTGTGTTAATTTTTTTTAGGATAATTACCTTCAGCCACATCCATGTTGCTGAAAAAATAAGTTTCTTATAGGAGCATAAAGTTGGATTTTGCTTTTATAAATGACTTGATAATTTCTGTCTTTTAATTGGTGTGTCTGCATCATTCACATTTAAAATGATTATAAAGTTGGATTAAAAGCTACAATCTTCATGTTTTCTTTTTTGTTATGATTTAATTTTCTGAGTTTTTAAGGACATATTATCACTTCGTTGTGTTATACGTGTGGAGCTTGTATTTATTTGTTTGTTTGCTGTTTTAATTACTCCATTTTTAAAAACATATATTTAGGGTGATTTCGAACTATGCTACTGCCTCTGCCATCTTGCTGCAAGCTGAATCAGTATATTTCAATATGATGCTGGGTGCAGTGGCTCAAGCCTGTACTGCCAGCACTTTGGGAGGCCAGAGTGGGCAGATCACCTGAGCTTAGGAGTTCCATCAAGCCTGGGCACCATGGCAAAACCCCATATCTACAAAAAGTACAAAAATTAGCCGGGTGTGGTAGTGTGTGCCTGTAGTTCCACCCACTTGGGAGGCAGAAGCAGGAGGATTGCTTGAACCTGGGAGGTCGAGGCTACAGTGAGCCATGTTTGCACCACTGCACTTCAGCCTGGGGGACAAAGCCAGACCGTGTCTCAAAAAAAAAAAAAAAAGAGAAGTTGCCTTTTCATGAATTAACCTAATAGGGAAAATATACGTGATATATAATTATGTATTTATTCTAATGTAATTATTGATATATTTTATTACCACCTTAACTTTCTCAAAATGTAAGCAACTTTCCCTTATTTTTCCTATGGAGATGGTAATTTAAGAACCCAAAGAATATTGCCTTTAATTTTAAAGATTGTACCCACATTATAGAACCCAAAATCAGAGCCCATGGAAGAGCAAAGTAATTTAAAGAACAGATTCTGTAGCTAGATTGCTACATTCACATTTGGGTTCAGTCATATTATTAACAGTGTGAACCTGTGCAAATTCTTTTGTCTTTATGTCTTACCTGTCTCATCTATAAAATAGTGATACTATTAGTGCATTAGCGTTGTATACATATCAAAGCAGTGTCTTCAGTTTTTTTAATGTAGCTCTTATATAGGATCCAATATCTGTTAAGAAAAACTTTTATCACTTCTGTCATGTTTAAAAGGCATTTCAGCTTAAATATTCTAACCCTTGTGAATTATAGACACTACTAGAAAATTCATGGTTGCTCCATGAATAATAACTATAAAAATTACTTTAAATCTTCATTATTCATGTTTTGCAAGGAGAGTCTTATAAAATTGTATTATATAAAAAGTTTTTTTAAGGAGTGTTGAACTTTACCTGCATAAATCAAAACCTAATGAAGTATTTTATTATAATGTTGAATCCAAAATTTTTATTGTAATTGTATGCTTTAATTTTGGAAATTGTAATGGGAGCAGAAATCCTTGAAGAGCAATCAGTTTTTCTATTAAGGTATTATTTACACTTAAGGCAATTTAAAGTGTATAGAAAAAATCACAGAACTCTGTAATCTGGTCCCACTATAAATTCATGTTTCTCCAATCTTCAACTACAGTCAGAAATGCTCTGTATGTTCTGGGTAGCTTTATTCTTCTATTTATTGGAAACTACTCCTCTACTCTTCTCAGACTTCTGACTCACCACTTCCCAATTTACTCACAAATATTCATTCAAAAAAAAAAGATTTATTTGGTTTCTGCCATATGCCAGATAGAATTCCTAGCACTAGAGATGCTGTGGAGAAAAAAAATGAAATAAACATAGATGAGATTCCACCCTCATTAATTACAGGAGGTAGGGAATACAGAATGTAAAAAGTTTAACCAGTAAATAATTACAGAAGTTTTACTCTGCTTCACTGGAAACAAAGAAGGCATCAGAAGGAAACTCCCTGACTTCTGTTTACAGAGGAATGGATGATTCCTCTTTCCTGTTTTGGCGGCTTCCATTATAAAATACCACAGACTGGGTAGCTTAAACAACAGAAATTCATTTTCTCACAGTTCTGGAGGCTGGAAGCCGGAGATCAAGGTGCCAGCTGGGTGGGTTTCTCCTGAGGCCTCTCTCTTTGACTTGCAGATGGCTGCCCTGTTGCTGCTGCCTCTTCACATGCTTGTCCCTTTGTGCACACTAGCCCTGGTGTCTCTCTATATGTTTTTTCTTTTTTCTTTTTTTCTTTTCTTTTCTTTCTTTTTTCTTTCTTTTCTTTTTTTTTCTTTTCTGTCTTCTCTTTTCTTTTTTCTTTCTTTTTTGAGACAGGGTCTCACCCTGTTGCCCAGGTGGGAGTACAGTGGTGTGATCTCATGGCTTACTGCTGCCTCAACCTCCCAATCTCAAGTGATCCTCCCACATCAGTCTTGCATAACTCCAGTGGGCAAGAAATTACTGCAACTTAACTAGTTTCTGCTGCTCTAACATTGCATTACTCAAATTCTTGACACGGCAATTTTTTTTAAATATGAGAATGACTCCCTGCACTAACAAACTTTCAAAGAGTTTGCAATTTTCTTAACAAAAATTATAAATTTCTTGCCAACCATTTCACTGCTTATCTGTTTGACCTCCCCTAGTACTATGGTACTTACACTCTACATTCTAACTATACTGAACATCTTTACATAAACGAACTGGGGAAACAAGAAAGCTTCATAGAAATGAGGAAGGAGCATGCAGCTGTACGTACGAGAACAAGCTCATACAGTTGTCTTATGTACATACAACCTAATAAACAACACATACAAATAATTGCAACACTAGCCCAAGGATTGATTAATTCCAGAAAATATCTGAAAACTATTAGCATTTCAGAAAGAGGAGAATCTAACTTCTCCTTTAACTATACAGAGCAATCATGAAAATGGAAAAGAAATGGCATTTAAGCAAGTCCAAGAAATAATTTCAGTATAGGAGCATAGTCAGGAAAGGAAATGGCATAAGCAGAAGAGTGGAGGGAAAAAGCTGGAAGGTTATTGGAGGATGAAGAATGATGCTGTGTAGCTTAGGTAAAGTAATCATAGACTGAAAAAAGGGGAGATAGGTTTAAAAGAGAGGTCATGATATGAAGTGCCTCCGGGACCAAACTATATTAGAAGTAATTTTATGCAAGAAAGAGAGCAACTGAAATATTCTAAGTAGGAGAGTTACATTATTTAAGCAGTATTTAATAAGACCATTTTATGCTGACTCATTATCGGACTTCTGGGTGAAGACGCACGATTGAATACATGTGGAAACATAAGTATTTCACACACACACACACACATACACACACACTACACCTTTGCTCAAAAGCAAGAAAAAGAAATTGTCCATGACATGACAAGAAACAAAAAATCACTGTAGTAAAGAGGAAGTGAAGTGATACAGTACACTGAGTGTTCTAATCAGGTGCAGAGAACCACTAAAAGAACAGGAAACTTCCCATCCATAGAGAGAAGATAAAGGAAGAAAAGAAAACCTGATAATCCAGCAGAAAGAATGAAAAAAGGCCAAAAGAAGCAAAGAAAACCCACAGTAAATAGATAGCACAACATATGATGCAGAAATAAAATCCAAATATATTAGTGTGCATAATAAATTTTCAGTTCCATTAGAATACACTCTCCACAAGTGTAGACGGATTTTTTTTTTTTGAAATGGAGTCATGCTCTGTCACCAGGCTGGAGTGCAGTGGCCTGATCTCAGCTCACCGCAACCTCCGTCTCCCGAGTTCAAGTGATTCTCCTGCCTCAGCCTCCCAAGTAGCTGGGATTACAGGCGTGCGCCACCATGCCCAGCTAATTTTTGTATTTTTAGTAGAGGCGGGGTTTCACCATGTTGGCCAGGATGGTCTCAATCTCCTGACCTTGTGATCTGCCCGCCTTGGCCTCCCAAAGTGCTGGGATTACAGGCGTGAGCCACTGTGCCCGGCCCTTGTTTTTTTTGTTTGTTTTCTTTCTGTTTTGTTTACTGGTGTATTCCTCTCACATTTCAGAAGTGTCTTGTTCATAATCGGTCCCCAGTATGTAGTATTTGAATTAAGGGTGTTTAACCCATATGCTAAATTATTTTTTTATGCATCCTTTAAAAATTCTTCACAGTAATTGAAGTAAGCACAATTTTATAAAATTCATTGATAATATAATACAAGTGCCTTATTGCAGCTTAGTTCACAGAAGAGAAGGAAACTTGAACCTCTGTCCTCAGGCTCCTTGTTTATTCACCTCTCTTCCTAACATGTGATAATCAGTTCGGGCACTCTCTAAATGTTGAAAGCTGTTCACTGACTCCTGATTACTTAATGTGAGGTTGTGATTTTTACTGCAGGTTGTAAACAGTTACGTTCTGGATCACTGTCTCCCGTTAGAACTTTTCAACCTTAATGTTCTGTAGAAAGTTTTCTTTGTCAAATACCTACATCAAATTAGACTACATTTCATAGAAGTCCAAATCCTAACAAGTTACACACAGTTATGGCAAATTTAAGAAATGTGAACTATTGTTTACTGTCAAAGATGAAAAATAGTTTGCTAAAAATAAATCCATTTTTATAATTTCAAAATGAGATTTTGAATAATAGTCTGAAATATATAAATAAAGGTAATAGAATTTAACACCTTAGAGATTATGCTTCTATTGTCATGGAGGAAAAATTAAATATAACCCTGTTTGTTTAAACTGGAGTCCAGTATTAGAGAAATCGTTGTTTCTGGATTTTTTTCAGCTATTTGTTTAGACTCTAACACTGAAATGTTTTGTCAATATTTTAATATGCTTTATTGGTATAAGTCACATATGTTAGAGATGAATAGGGATATACAATAAATTTAATTCAAAATGTTCCTCTTTTAGCTTTTCTTATACATCAGGTAAAGGAAAAATATAGCATGATTTTTAATCGGATCCTAGCATTATCTGAAGTAACTGAAGAAAGGATAAATATATGTAGTAGTTTTTTTTTAAAAAATAAAAAGAACCATTGACATTATTAAACCACTAACTAGCCTATGGTAAAAGAGAGAAAAAGTACATATGCACAAACTTAGGACCATCAGGGGAAAGCTAGTCATAGACATAAGTAGAAGCATGAGAGAATACTGTGTACCTCTATGTTAGTATAATTGAATGCTGGAATGAATTAAAGAATTATTAGTAAAAAAATACCAAAATTGCCTTGTGAAGACACACATATGAAAAAGAGAGATATGGAGTTATTTTTCCGACATCTTTTAGAGAACTCATACCTAAACAGCCTCAAAGAAAACTCTCGAACTTAAATTTAAAACATTCCTTAAACTGTATCATGCCATTTGCTGTCTCTCTAAATGTGGTCTCTGACTTACCTACATCAAATTTGCTAGTTTGTTGACTAAAAGTGTAGATTCCTATTGCTCAGGTAAGACCTACTAACATAAAGTTTCTGGGTATTGAAATCTACATTCTTGACAAGCATTCTTTGTGAATCTGATGCACGTTAAAATTTAGCCAAGAGGGCCGGGCATGGTGGCTCACAGCTGTAATCCCAGCACTTTGGGAGGCTAAGGTGGGCAGTTCACTTGAGGTCAGGAGTTCGAAACCAGCCTGGCCAACATGACAAAACCCTCTCTCTACTACAAATACAAAAATTAGCTGGTTGTGGTGGTGGACGCCTATATCATCCCAGCTACTTGGGAGGCTAAGGCAAGAGAATTGCTTGAGCCCGGTGGGGGCAGAGGTTGCAGTAAGCCGAGATCGCACCCCTGCACTCCAGCCTGAGTGAGAGAGCAAGCCTCCATCTCAAAAAAAAAAAAAAAAAAAAGGCCAAAAGAAAAAATTAAAAATAGCAAATTGTTTTATATAGTCATTGTAATAATGATACTGAAATCTGAAAAATAAGATGAAGAATATTTCAACTCACCTTTACTTAAGTAGAACCAGCAATAAATTGAATAATTTATTCCAAATTAATCCAATTAATTCTAGGAATTCACAAATTGATCATATGGTATTTATAATAATAAAAATTCAAAGGAGAATGAATATACTATCACATTTGATTAACTTAATACATAACCAAAGTGGTATTTATTAATGTTTAATATTTACCCAGAATAAAAACTTAAATAGGCTGGGCATGGTGGCTCACTTCTGTAATCCCAGCACTTTGGGAGGCCGAGGTGGGCAGATCACCTGAGGTCAGAAGTTCAAGATCAGCCTGGCCAACATGGTGAAACCCTGTCTCTACTAAAAATACAAAAAATTAGCTGGGCGTGGTGGCAGGTGCCTGTATTCCCAGCTGCTAGGGAGGCTGAGGCAGGAGAATCGCTTGAACCCAGGAGGTGGAGGTTGTAGTGAGCTGAGATTGTGCCATTGCACTCCAGCCTGGGCAATAAGAGCGAATCTCCATCGCAAAAAAAAAAAGTTACATAGCAAGTTAGAAAGTCCTAACAGGTGAAAGACTTATAATAATTCTAACAAATGTGTTTATTTGAGTTGAGGTGATCTGAATTAGAAAAGTAGCCATGTTAAAAATATAAAGTCTATAAAGAGCAAGTGTATATTTTCTGGCTAACTTACTAAACCTTCTCATTGTTTCTACCAGCTAATTCTCTTGAATATTTCAGATAGATAACTACATCGTCTTCAAATAATAATTATACTTCTTCTGTCACCTGTATTACATTTGTCTCTTATTTATAAAACATAGTTATTCCTCTTTTAAGTTGTATTTTCAATTTCTTGACTAGCACCTCCAGAAAAGCATTAATCAATATTAATAGCCAAACATAACCTTGTGTTATTTTTTGGTATAAGGGACAAAATTAGAAAAATTCCAGTTTTTCAGTATTAGCTTATTAGCATTAGCATTATTTTCAGTATTAGGTTAGTGAAATATTCATCAACTATTGCTCATTTTTATGGTTAGGTATGTCTTTGATACAACCTCATAAAGGGCCATTGTGCCTTAGCCCTTCTAAGTGTATGCTGACATATAATGCTTGAATAAAATTAAAGAGTAGGTTAGAGAGGTACTGAAGCCCATCCATGAAGCGTCTAGGGGTCTTAGAAGCAGAGTTGATGTAGTGACCACCCTCAGCCTTTTGCTGCTCTGTTCTTCCTTGTTAGCTGCTGATCTATTCTTCCCCAAGGAACACCATTCTCTATGAACCACCACAGCTCTTTGTGGGCCAAGCCCTTTGGCTGCACCTGCAGAACTTGCCAGTCACTGTGGTAATGAGAACTCTTACCTTCCGGTAGGTAAACACCATCACCACCTGGCTTCTATTTCTTTGAGACCTCACCTGCCTCTGGATATTAATGAGCCCAGCTCTGTGATTGCCTCATCTGTCTTATCTTCAGCTTGCACAGGTGAGCTCCCTCTTAATTTAATGCACCTGATTCCCCTGTTTCCAGTGCCTTCCCTATGGCCTTGGTGAATGGTTGTCTTTTGGACCTTTCCTTAGAACCTAAACCTCTGGTGGGCCTTCTGGCCTTGTGTACTATATATATATCCATTCTGGCATGTACATTTCCCTCTGCCTCTTTACTCATCCTCTGTCTGTTGGGGCAACTCAAGCATTTGTACTTCACTGAGAATTGGCCGCCATTTATTCCAGACTTGTATAGGTAACTCTAACAGTGTGTGTGCTTCATTTCCTGGGCTTCTTACCAGTATATTAAATCACGTGCTCTGAAAACAGTATCTCTGTGTCAATGTATTATTGCTTATCTGTCTTATAGTCTGACCTCTGATCAGGCGCACTCAAATTCCAATCACAGGAGTTTGGCTCCTGCCAGCGCATGCTGAATAATCTTTCAGCCCTTGAGATGTATAATCTCTACCCTTTTTATCCGGCTCAGAACCTTCCTCAGTTATGCTGGGATTGAACTCTTGTTATTGGCCTGGCTGTGAGAAGCAGAGGTAGAGACAGCTCTTAGGGGAGCATCTGTTGCCTGGTGCAGGATTGGGGAGCTTTGCAGTCTCTCAGCACAGCTGAAGTGTCATCACTTTCTAGGGAAATGTAGGCCCCTCTGCAAGGATAAAGGTACAGGGTCTCAGTGTCCAGACCTTCCCTGGCTGAGCATTCAAACAACTCTAAAGCTTTGCCGCTCATTCATTCATTCATCCAACAAATATTTCTAAGTGTTTTTGAGCTTTGTTGTCCAGGGTGGCTGGGTATTTAATGGTGAACAAAAAACATACGATTTCTGTCCTCATAATTACACATAACACATGTAGTGAGTAACATTACATGTGAATGTGTAAAACTTTGCAATGTGCTTCTACAAGTTATAATAATTTCCCCAATTTATTTTGAAATATGTTCATTAATTTATTTTCTTGGGTCTGTTGTATAGATATAACAACAATTTAGCTCATCTTTTTCTCACATTTAGTCATAATCATAATTAACATTATATCAGTATACTTTTGCTTCAAGAGACAGAATAGCCAACTTAAAGAGTCTAGAATTTATGAACATATATTATTTTACATATTAAGATATCTGAACATACCTTTACGTTTCATGGTGTAACCCCCAAATCCAGTTTTTAATCAATAGCTTCTGAGCAGCTGGTAATGAATTATTAAACACTAAAGATAGTATTGAATAGTATTGTAGAAGAAATAGGAGTAAATAAATTAATCAGATGTCCATGAGAATAAGTCAATTTCAAGGAGGCTGTCTTACAATTGCAATCTGACAGATACTACTCAATATATGACTGTTTTGTTTATTATTAGAGGAGGCAGTAGCTCTGTATAGTCAGGTTCTGTAGATATTACAAATGTGGAAATGCATTTTTAACCTTGAGTTACCAATGTAAATATAAAGCTGAAATCACTTTTCTACAGAGTTTTTAGAACTTAGTGATTTCACAAAGGAAAGCATAGGAGAAACAAATATGCAATTAAATATAGTCATCATTCTTTATATGGTTTAAGCATCTAAATCATTCTACAGTTTTACAATTTTAGGATTCTGGAAAATATGCTGGACTTCCTGATTTTGTTCATGATGGAGTATTTTTGTGTTTGCATCAGTCATCTTATTTTATATGTATGCAGGTATTCTGAGCTTTGGTGAAAATTTCTGTTCAAAAACCCCGTATAGTAAATGTTCAAAAGTGATTTTATGAAGGACCATCTACTATGTGCTAGGTCTCTGTGTGGGATGCAAAGACTTACAAAATATGGTTCCTCTTTGGTGGTATTGATGAGAAGGAAACTCTATATACTGAAGAAGGGAAAGATATTAGATTAAGTTAATAAAGATAAAGTATGCTGAACCCATCAAGTCAAGGGCAACACTAGGACAAGCAAATAAGATAAGGTGGGGAGACTGCAGTGGGCTTGCCTTTCATGCACTGAAGAGTCAGCATAGAGGGTCTGAGACTGAACTGCATAAAAGCCACATTGCCAATTGCCTCTATTAGGCCTCCTCCTCATGCTAATGATAATAGAAAATCAATGATTTACAAAAGATAATCTATAATTAGAAGGGAAGCAAAAGATCTCTTTCTCCTCCTTGGACAAATTTCTAGAGAGAGATTTGGAATAGATTTTAATAGTGGGTCAGGGATGAGATCCAAAGGGAATGGAACTGGATTGTAAAGAATAGAGATTTTATTAAGTCTATGAACTTGAAATTTCATGAGTACTACAAACTCTCTCTTAGATGATTGTAGCTGGTGTGATAACCTAAACATTCTTCTGAATCCACATTTTCCCAGGGTGGGCATCAACGCATGGGAACATACTAAGGACAGGTTGTAGTAGAAATCATTACCCTTTTGTGGTGACTTTTGTGAAAATCGTTGTGTCCTACAAGTTTGTTCTTTCTCTGCCTTCTGTTTCTTTTGGTGAAGGCCAAGCCACCACTCCAAGTGATTTAGATAAATAGGAAAAATTTACCATTTATGAAGTATGAGTGGGAGTCTATGATAAATCACAGACAAAGTAGTGTTTTACATGTGTGGTTTAGTTTAGGGCAGACAATTAGTGTTTTATCTATTTTAAATAGCAAATGATAGTTTGCTAATTAAAAATAATAGGCTGGGCACGGTGGCTCATGCTTGTAATCCCAGCACTTTGGGAGCCCTAGGCTGGCAGATCACCTGAGGTCGAGAGTTCGAGACCAGCCTGACCAACATGGAGAAACCCCGCCACTACTAAAATACAAAAAAATTATCTGGGTGTGGTGGCGCATGCCTGTAATCCCAGCTACTAGGGAGGCTGAGGCAGAAGAATCACTTGAACCCAGGAGGCAGAGGTTGTGATGAGCTGAGATTGCACCATTGCACTCCAGCCTGGGCAACAAGAGTGAAATTCCATCTCAAAAAATAAATTAATTAAAATAATAATAATAATAATATGGGGGTACCATGTGATGTTTTGATACATGCATACAATGTAGAATGATTAAATCGAGCCAATGAACATATTCATATGGTGCAATATTTTCTATTAGATGAGTCTTCTATCTGAAAACTATAAAAGCTAAATAAAATTTGGCAGAAAAAAACAATTTGAAGATATCAGAGCAAACGAGGCATGTGTCATTCAGAAGTGTGTTGTTTAAATTGATCAAATATTTGTAGATTTTCTACATATCTTATTGCTATTGATTTTTAACAAGTAAATTGTGATCAAAGAACATTTTGCATACAATTTCATTTTAAAATGTATTGAAATTTATTTTATAGATCACCATACAATCCATTCCAGTGTTTATGTGTACAGCAAGAGAATATGTATACTTCAGTCATTTTGAATCATATTTTATATTTGAAAGTTAGATCAATTTGATTAGTAGCATTGCTCAAATCTTTTGTATTTCTGTGATTTATTTCACATATGTATTCCAGCAATTATAGATATAGAAATTTAAAATATCCAGGAGAGATTTCATTTTGTATATTTCTCCCTTTTATTCATTTTTAAATTTTTATTTTTGTTTCAATTTACATTCTGAAGAACTGTCTTCATGCACACTAAAAATTCTTATGATATCCTGATGAATTGACCCTTTTATCTTTATAAAACATCTTATTTTCCCTTATTTATTTATTTATTTTTTTGAGATGGGGTCTCCCTCTGTCACCCAGGCTGGAGAGCAGTGGCATGATCACGGCTCACTACAGCCTCTACCTTCCGGGGTCAAGCCATCCTCCCACCTCAGCCTTTGGAGTAGCTGGGCCCATAGGCATGTGCCACCATGCCCAGCTGATTTTTATTTCTTGTAGAGATGGCATGTCACCATGTTGCCCAGGTTGGTCTTAAACTCCCAGGCTCAAGTGGTCCACTTTGGGCTCCCAAAGTGCTGTGATTACAGGTGTGAGCCACTGCACCTGGCCTGATTTTCTCATTTTATCTATGGTATTATTCCTTGTCTTATAGACTACTTTTGTCTGATATTAGAATGCACATTATAATTATGAGTTTAACGTGTATATATTCATATTTATCCCTTTACTTGCAACATGTCTTTACATTTAATGTGTTCCTCTGTTAGATTGTATATAACTGAGTTTTGATGTTTATCCAGCCAATCTCCTTTCATATGTAATTTTTAGTAGGTTTGCATTTGATGTAATAAATTATGTACAGTTGGGTTTAAATCTACCACCTTGCTGTTTGTTTCCTGAGTATCTCATCTGTTTTCTGTAGTCCCTTTGGCTAATTGAATATATTTTTATGTTTCAATTTATTTCCTAATTGCTTCTGAGCTTTTGAACTATTCTCTAATTCTCAGACTCTAAGGGTTAAACAATTCATTATCACTTCTTGTAAACTACTTGGAATTAATATTATATGATAAGTATGTAATAGCAAAATTTCTTTCACATGTATCCTGCCCTTTACGTTATTGTCGTATGTTTTACATCTAGAAGTATTATAAATTCCACAACAAAATTACGTAATTATCTTTTTACAGTTAATTGGCAACTAAAGAAATTAAAAAGAAAAAGCTGTCTTTCACATTTATCCATGTACTTATTTTATATGCTGTCTCTTATTCCTTCCTATGTACCTGAGTTGCTATCTGGTGTCATTTCATCTCAAGAAGAGCTCCTATTAACATTCTCTATAGGGCGGGTAAATTGGGAATGAAAACTCTCTACTTTTGTTTCTTTCATGATTTTTAAAGGATTCTTCTGCTGGATGTAGAATATGGGATTTACATTTTATTTCCTTCTAACACTTTGAACATATTACTTCACTCCTTCTGGAGGTCTGTATTTCCAAAGCCACACCAGGGAAATTATTATCAGTGTTGTCCTGTGTGAAGTGTCTTTTTTCTGTCTGCTTTTAAGATTTGCTCTTGTTTGATTTTCAGCCGTTTGATTCGGATGTAGGCATGGCTTGCTTTGTATTAAACCTGCTTGAGTTTTGCTGAGCCCTTGGGTCTGCATGTTGATGGGTTTTTTTAACCAAATTACAATATTTTCATCCATATTTCTTCAAATATTGTTTCTTCAGTACTTTTTCTCTACTGTCCTATAAGGACTCCAATTACTTGTGTATGGAATGCTTGACACTGTTCCAAAAGCTAATGTAGAAATGTGTGTTTTTTCAACATTTTTCTTTCTTCAGATGGAATGATTTATGTTTACCTATCATAGAAATAATTCACCCTTTATTAAGCAGCCTTCAAATTCTGCTCAAGTCTATTATGAACTTTTCATTTCAGATATACATATATAAAATATGTATATATTTACATATACAGAATAGAATTTACATATATAGAATATATACATATAGAATTTATATATAGAGAGAATATATATAGATAGAGAATTTACGTATATATGTAAATTCTGTCACTGACAATTTTACTATGTAGGTTATCTTGTGGCTGCTATTGACTACTGTATTTCTTGATGATGAGTCATATTTTCACTCTTTCTCACAAGTCTGGCAGTTGTATGATTGCTTTCTAGATACTGTGAATGATATGTTGTATCAGTTCTGGATGATGTTTACTTCTTCGAAAAGATTTGTTAATTTTTTTTCCTGGAATTTAAATTATGTATTGATCTACTCGATTCTATCAGGTTTGGAGTTACTTCTTTTAGGTCTGGTTTACTTAAGTTTAGTCTTTTGTCCTAAGGTCTGTCTTTTACTCTAGGTCATGGTCTTGACTCCTAATATGGGAGTATTCTGCCATCTTAGTGGCATGTCCAAGGTAATCAATGAGGTCTCTTCGCTTGGGGTAAGCCGGAACCTCCTTGTTCCCTGGCTCTGAAGACCTCTGCTGCCTCTGCAGAACTTTCATCTCCACAGCACTCTATTGTAGGCCTCACAGAGTCACACACTGCACATGTGCAGTCTCAGAACCTGCGGCAGATGAATCATGAGGGATCCATATGCAGACTTCTGGATGCCACGTCTGTACAGGGCCTTGTTTCTGGAAAATTCCAGTCAAGCAGCCAGGAATTCTGATCTTTCCTTCATTGGCTCAATGAAATTGTTTTGTCCAGTTCAGTGACTTTCTTCCTATGCTGTTCTCTGAAAAGGGCTCCCAGTCAAGACCTGGGGTGATTATGCAGCTGGCTGTGTGTTTCCCTTATCTGAAAGGTCACAATGTGCCTCAAAACCATTACTTCATTTATGTTTTTTTGCTTTATTTTTGTGTATGATATAAATTGAAGCCTAACCTGTGGCTGAAAAGCATTTCATCAGTCACCCGGATCTATGGAATATAGTTTTCAAAATTAAAGGCACCTTCCAGGTGGAGTATAGATGATCTAGTTCCTTTTAAGACAACTGGGTGGGATGTATATATATATATATATATACACACATATATACATATAGTATATATATATACACATATGTACATATAGTATATATATACACACATATATACATATAGTATATATATACACATATATACATATAGTATATATATATACACGTATATACATATAGTATATATATACACGTATATACATATAGTGTATATATATATATAAAAAACATATATTTAAGAAATCAGGAAATTTTGGAATCAATAACTAGATAAAATAACATAGCTGAGAAGGGCAGACCCTTCCTAAGTGAGCTGAAGATGGTGAGCTATTGTTTTTTTCTGACACAGGAATCTTGGATACAACTGAGGACTGAATATGGCCTAGGCAGAAAGATTCTCCTGGGGAGAAAAAAAACCAGGAGAGCTTTAGAAAGTCATGTATGTTGATGTAACAGATTAGAATTTTAGTCTCAAATGCATGAGTGGTTTTCCTAATACAATGCTAATTAGTATCTGCATTACTGCTTTTGGCATTAAGAATATAGTTTCTTAATAGCTTTTATATATTTAAAACAATATATCTTTGTCACTTCACTAGGATATACCCCAGTCAGTAATTTTTTAACTCCTGAAAACCAGCACATTACTGATTCCAGGAGCCATTTTTTTTTATCTCCATATATTCCTTTGATACTTTATCTATTCCTACATTCTAAAATAGTTCTATTACACACATGGACCCTTCATATTTATCCAGTCAAATCTCATCTCCAAATAAGGTATGCTTTCTCTAATGTCTGTGGAACACATGGAGTGACATAACCTGCCAACTGTCAAGCAATATATTCAAAGTGAACCTCCCATGTCTCCCTCATCTTTCAAAGCGATTAATGGCTTCTTCATTCTGTAAGTCACCCAGATTCACTATTTTGCAGGTGTCTTTGATTCCTCCTAAATTCCTCCTAAATTATCAAGTGGGTCTTTCCCTCCTGTTTGCAGTGATGCTTCAACTACTCTTTAATTGTCATAATTTCCATTTTCACTATTACAGGAGTCTTGTTGCTCCACTGACCTAGTTTCTTCTTACAATTGATGCTTCTAGATAATTCTTTTCTTTTCTTTTCTTTCTCTTCTTTTTTGAGACAGAGTCTCACTCTGTTGCCCAGGCTGGAGTGCAGTGGTGCAACCTCAGCTCACTGCAACCTCTGCCTCCCCAGTTCAAGCAATTCTCTTGCATCAGCCTCCCAAGTAATTGGGATTACAGGTGTCTGCCACCACACCCAGCTAATTTTTGTGTTTTTAGTAGAGACGGGGTTTTGCCTTGTTGGCCAGGCTGGTCTTGAACTCTTGACCTCAGGTGATCCACCCACCTCGGCCTCCCAAAGTGCCAGGATTACAGGCGTGCGCCACTGCCCGGCCTGGGTCTTGTTTTTTTTTATCCAGCTTGCTACTCTGTGACTTTTAAGTGGGACATTTACGCCATTTATATTCAAGGTTAGTATTGATATGTGCAGATTTGATCCTGTCATTTTGTTGTTAGCTGGTTATTATATTAGCTTGTTTGTGTGGTTGCTTTATAGTGGCACTGTGTGTTTAAGTGTGTTTTTGTATTAGCTGGTAGCAGTCTTTCCTTTCTATATTTAGTGCTCCTTTCAAGATCTCTTGTAAGGTAGGTCTGGTGGTAATAAACTCCTTCAACAAATGCTTATCTGAAATGAGTCTTGCTTATCCTTCACTTAGAAAGCTTAGTTTGGCTGGATATGATTTTTTTTCTTTTTGAGATGGAGTGTCCCTCTGTAACCCAGCCTGGAGTGCAGTGGCATGATCTCAGCTCACTTCAACCTCTGTCTCCTGGGTTCAAGAGATTATCCTGCCTCAGCCTCCCGAGTTGTTGGGATTACAGGCACCTACCACGCCTGGCTATTTTTTGTAGTTTTAGTAGAGACAAGGTTTCACTAGGTTGGCCAGACTGGTCTCAAACTCCTGATCTCAAGTGGTCCACTACAATTCCCAAGTGCTGGGATTACAGGTGTGAGCCACCATGCCTGGCCCACTAGATAAGAAATTTTTGGTTGAAGATATTTTTCTTTAGGAATGTTGAATATAGGCCCCTAATATCTTCTGGCTTGTAGGGTTTCAGCTGAGAGGTCCTCTGTTAGCCTGATTGGGTTCCCTTTATAGGTGACCTACCCTTTCTCTCTAGCTGCCTTTAACATTCTTTCATTTTGACCTTGGAAAATCTGATGATTACTTATCTTGGGGATAATTTGCAGGGGTTCTCTGTACTGCCTGAATTTGACTATGGGCCTCTCTAGAAAGGTTGGGAAAGTTTTCACCAAAGATATCCTGAAATATGTTTTCTAAATTCTTTGCTTTCTTCCCATCCCTTGCAGGGATACCAATAATGGAAAGATTTGGCCTCTTTTCATAATCCCATACTTCTTGGAGATTTTGTTCATTCCTTTCTATTCTTTTTATTCTATTTTTTTCCGTCTTATTACAGAGAGCCAGTCTTCAAGTTCTGAGATTCTTTCCTCAGCTTGGTTTATTCTGCTGTTAATGCTTGTTATTGCATTGTAAAACTCTTGTGTTATTTAGCTCTGTCAGATCTGTTGGGTTCTTTTTTATACTGGCTATATCATCCTTCAGCTCCTGTATTGTGTTACTGTGATTGTAGTTTCCTTGCATTGGGTTTTGTTATTCTCCTGAATCTCGATGATCTTTCCTATCCAAATTCTGAATTCTATTTCTTTCATTTCAGCCCAGTCAGGCTGGTTAAGAACACTTGTTGGAGAACTAGTGCAGTTGTTTGGAAGACATGTGGCACTCTGGCCATTTGAGTTGCGGGAGTTTTTGTGTTGGTTCTTTCTCATTTCTGCATGTGGGTGTTCCTTTAACTGCTGTGTAGATTGATTACAGTCAATAGACTTCTTTTCTTGATATTTTTACAGGGCCCAGGCTTTGTGCAGGGTCTTTATTTGGAGCTTTTCGTCTTTGGTTTCAGAGGGGGCATCTTAGCCAGGTATTTTTGGTGTTGAGCTTTAGGGTGTGATCCACTGGTGATACTTACGTGTATTGGTTAGTCGGTAGACTCTTGCTGAATTATGTGGCTCCCCTGTTTCCTCACAGTTGCAGCCATGTTCCTTCTCAATGTTCTGAAAATGGGTTCCTTCCCCACTTGAGTGCTGGCTTTAGATCATGGCTTGGCACTCCTGGGCTGCCCACTGCAGCTCTGGAGCAATCTCAGTGTTTATATTTCTTCCCCAAGGAACAGAAGCAGGCACAGAGGAAGGTACCTTATTAGTAGTTGCGGCCAAGGGTCTTTCGTCTGCCTCCTGGGGGCTCCACCCCAGAGAGATGCAGGTCCACAATTGCTCAGTGCAATCAGCCCAGAATAGAGGGTCTTTACTATGGGCCCAAACCAAGGGTTTCCTGTCTAATGACAAGCAGTGAGTTATGTGGGGGTCCCATGGGAGACGGACTGGCCTCTTCTCCTTGGGTAGACTGCAGCTTGTTGGCAGTGTGGATAAGACCCTTAGGGTCTTTGCTTCTTCATTAGTCCGAGGGTGGCAAGGGCAATGCCACTACAGAGGCAGTGATAGACAAGCTTTCAGCTGACCCTGGGGGCTCTGTCTAGAGAGTTGCCGAGCTGCTGCTGGCTCAATAGCTCTGGGAGGGGGGTGACTACAGGCCCAGGGCTGCAGAACCTGCCCAGTAAGGAGATGATTGATAGAGGAGTGGACATCCGTTTAACAGTCAGTTCACTTTTCTGTAGGGCTGCTGTGGTATGCTGGGGCCCCACTCCAGTCCCTAATCACCTCAATTTTTCTAGTACCTGAAAGTATCAATGGTGAAGACTGTGAAACAACAAAGATGGCAGCCTGCCCCTCCCTCTGGAAGCTCTGTCCCAGGGAAGTACGGACATGTTGCCAGCCTAAATGCACCTGTAGGAGGTACCTAGAGACTCTGGTTGGGAGGTCCCACCCAGTGAGGAGGAATGGGATCAGGGACCCATTTTAAAAAGCAGTCTGGCCATGTTTTTGTAGAACAACTGCCTGTGCTGAGTGTCCCCTTCAGCCCATAGGTCACCTTGAACACTCCAAACAGAATGGCTAAGTTTCTGGAACAACAAAGACAGTGGTCTGCCCCTCCCTGTGGGAGCTCTGTCCCAGGGAGGTTTGAAGCCTCCATCAGGGAGAATACCAGCAGGGGTAGCTGGAGACTCCAATTGGGAGGTCCTACAGCTTTTCTTAAAGGAGGTAAAATATTAGCTTTTATTCCACTGTGAAAGGGGATGATCATCACAAAGACACCATTAAAAATAGTATGAAGAGAAAGAGGCAAAAACAATATATAAATTATAATGTCATAATGAATATATTCAATAATTCAACAGAAAGTCAAAACAAAACAAAAAAAGAGCAGACAAACATAAAACCAACAATAAAATGGTAGGCATAAATCTAACTACATCAAAAATAACACTTATTAAAATACAGGAATTATCAGATTGGGGCAAAAATCAATTATATGCTATCTCCAATACAATCACTTTAAATACAATGATTTAAATAGGTTAAAAATAAAAGGATGTAAAAAGATACATGATACAAACACAAATTATAAGAAAACTGTTACCGTAATTTTAAGATCAAAGTAAATTTCAGAATAAGGAAAATTACGAGGGAGGAGCATTATAAAATGATGAAAGAATAAGTTCACCAAAAACCATAAATGTCCTCAGTGTACGTCCCTAAAACAGAAGTTCAAAAAACATGAGGTAAAATTAATAAAGCTGAAGAAGAAATATTCAAAGCACAATTACATTTGGAGACTCTTCTCTATCAGTAATTGGTAGGACAAAAAGACAAAATTAGCAAGAATTTAGCAGTCACGAACATCATAGGCCAACTGGACCTGACTGCGATGTTACAGTAGGTAGTCTGGAGCAAGGCAGGAGAGGGCTCCCCACAACACACACACCAGGAGTGTTGGGCGACCATCAGGTAATGGTCAGGCGGTTGTTAACCATTTCTCTAAAGTAATCATTGGTCATGGCTGACACCAGAGAAAGGCAGTCTCCTAATAGATAGAAAACACCCGAAACTGATCAGCAGCTTCCCAATAAGATCCCAGAGTTCTGCCAACCTGTAGAACCCCAAGTCAAGAGGTCAGGCTATGCACTTGACTTCTCAAGTTGCCTGCCTGGCCCTTGAGGAACCAAGTGCACAGCTTGACCTCTTGTACTTTCAAGTTGTACTTTCCTTCTTTTCTTTCCTTACTTTTCTAAAGCCATTTAATACGTTTTCATTCCTGCCCTGAAACTTGCGGCAGTCTCTTCTTCTGCTTTATGCCCCTCAGTCAAATTCTTTCTTCTGAGGAGGCAAGGACTGGAGTTGCTTCCAACTCACACAGATGCACCACAGGTAACTTTGGATAACTTGGATCTCTTCCACTGCTAACAGTGATGGTTAATTTTATGTGTCTATTCGGCTAGGTGATGATACCCAGATGTTGGTCAAATACCAGTGTAGATATTGCTATGAAGGTAGATCTTATATTGATTAACATTTAAACCAGTAGACTTTGGGTAAAGCAAATTATCTTCCGTAATGTAGATGGGCCCTATCCAATTAGTTGAAAGCCCCTGGAACTGGTAGGAATTGTGCCTCCCAAACTACAATATCAGCTTTTGCCAGAACTTCCAGCCTGCAGCCTGCCCTGTGAATTTCAGACATGTCAGCCCCACAATTATGTGATCCAACTATGTATATAAATATCTCCTATTGGTTCTGTTTCTCTGGAGAACCCTGACTAATATGCTGAGATTTACAGAACAGTCCAGCCAGCAACAGCAGAATATACATTCTTTGCAATGTACATGGAAAGTTCACCAAGATAGACAATATTCCATAAAGTGGGCCACAAAACAAACTTTTAAACCTTAGCAATTTAAAATAAAGGAAACCATAGAAGGTGTTCGGAGACCAAAAGGTAATTAAACTAGGAACGAATAACAGAAAGGTATCTGGACAATTCCATATATTTGGAAGTTTACACACTTTTAAGTAAACCGCGGAGACTTCGGCTTCTGAAATAGAGTAATAGGGACCAATTTACTCTCCCACCTGAAACAACTAAAAAAAAAAACTTGATAAAATATATGAAACAGGTTACAAGACACTGCACATCAGGCAATGAAGGAATGTGAGCTCTTAGAAATGAGAAGCAGATGAAGTGTGTCCTTTGAGTGCTCTAGTTTATTGCTTTGAGTTTCCAGACCACAGGGCAGGAACAGAGAGCACAAGTGGAAGGGATGGAGACTTTGTAGAGAGTCCAGGGAGACCAGATCCGCTAGAGTTCCCAGGACAGCGGATAGGAGAGGAGAGAGCTGCATGGAGAAACAGCTCTCCAGACCTGCAGAAGAGCCCTCACGAGTGTTCAGGACAGCACTGTTCAGCACAGGTATACGAGGAAGCTACCTGAGGCTGGGGAAGGAAACAGCCAAAAAGATTTGAGCCAACAGTATCCAGATTAGTTCCCATTCCCACCAGCCAGAGGGAACACCTTACAATTCACAGGGCATTTAGTAGAATGCTCAGAAGGGTCCTGTTCTTTTGGAGACCAGAGAGCTTTCTTTAAGTAACGTCTCCCGTCTGCATTTCCATTGGAAACAGGATGTATTTCTTTTAACAAATAACAAATGATTTCTTAAACTTTTGGTAAGAGGAAATTCTTTGGGGTCCTCTCAATGGTCATAATTAGGAGATGCATGCCATACTCAAAATGGGACCTGTTCTGTCTTTCCATGCCCTGAAGCCTTTGAATTACTGCTTCTATATCATACCAGTAGATTTCTGATGGATAATCTGCTTTCACATGGTTCAATCATAGGTTTAAGTTTGCATAACAACCTAGACCATTGTTATAATTCATGCTCATTAGAACTAACACATTGAATGTAACCTCTATGATTAGAACACTTATGAAAGCACTTATTCTTATCTAAAATATGTTCACATTTCCTTAGTTGAGCCACCTCAAAACTCATTTCTGTAAATATCCTCAGATATGATCCAATATTAATTAGCACATCACTGCTATTCTTTGTAAATGTTGACTTTTTCTTCTCTATTTTAATTCTGCATTTAATTACCAGTGAGAGCTTAGATAGAATTACTAGTCTACAAAAGAGCTTTGTTGGGTGGTAGGTTAACAGTTTAGCAGGCCTGGAAGGAATGAGATGAAAACGTGTCTCAGCCAAGGGTATAGTATGCTCAGGGCCTGCCCCTTCTTTCTGCTTCCTGCTTGCCCCTTCTCCTGAGTCAGGACCCTGATTCTGAGAAGTTTTCAATTCATCTGCCCTAACCCATCAAACACTGGTTCAAGAACCCGAGCACTCACCTAATTTTCTGAATTGCAGCTGCCCAGTAATCATATTTCCTGATTCAACTACTTAATAAGGTGTATGAAAATCTTTCTCAAGAAAAGGATAATTCATTAAAATAATTTACATTAATTTTTTAATGAAACCCTCATTTACCATTCTCACACTCATCAATTGCATTTTTTAAGTCTAACAATCGAAACATCACTTTGTAATGGCTAGACAAATGATAGTAAAACTTTGTTGTGCCATATGCCAACATTCCAGTTAACCACTTCTGTTTTCTCAGATGTATAAATCCATTATAATGAACTATTAATTGATGAGGTCTTTTTAAAAAAGAAATAAAAATAATAAAATACTCTTATAATAGACATACTATTGTATTATCTGGAGGACACAAATGGAATGAAAAAATATTTCTTTACACAGAGTATAAGATGCTGAATTATATTTTTCTAACTCAGTTACACACAGTAGAAAAGAATAAGGAAATCAATATCTGTAAGAGACTACTTTATAATGGGCAGCATATTATACTAGCTCAGCTGAAGTATCTCTGCTGAGAAGTCTGTCTATCCTGCATCTGATTTAATTGGATTGTTTTTGTTTAAACATTGAGGCAAAGTTTGCAAATTTAGATAATGAAACAAATGTACTATGGTTTTGCCTCATTTGTATTTTGCCACAGTTGATTATAATTTCTGTGTTTGTCTTTAGCAGAGCTATGAAACATATTGCCTAAATTGAATCTGTGTTACAAAAATTTTAGGGATAATTGATGAAATTCTCTGTAGGGTATAAAACAACAATAGTTTCAACTAGATTGAATAGAATACACATACATCTATTCAAAATTGTTTCAGATAGCAAACTTGTTAACCATGTTGATCTGCATTTTTAGTATTAGTTGCTATAAATAATAAAGTCAAAAGTATTCAAAACACTCTCAGATTTATTTTAAATAGTATAAGGTAGGCACATACCCTGCTGAGCTTCAGTTATATGAACACAATTAACCATATTTCACTAAAGTAATTTTTTGCTAACAGAAGAATATCATTTGCATTCTTTTCTCCAGAGTACAATGGTTCAAAATTTGAAAATCAATTAATGCATTGCACCATAACAAGAGTTTAAATTTAAAAAAATATGTATATACCCTGCAAATATTCATAAAAAGCACTGGATAAAATCTCATAGTCATTTCCAATATAAACTCTCAGCAAACTAGAAACTATATTAATAAAAATATGTATTGGCATAAAGATACAAAAATTAGTTAATGGTACAGAACTCAAAAACAGGTCTTCACATATGCCAAGTGATTTTCAACAAAGGTACAAAGGCAATTTAGTGAATAAAGGATAATCTTTCAACAAATAGTACTAAATGAGTGAATAAAATTATGCCGAAAGAAAATAAAAAACAAGGTAAAATGTCTTACTTTGTTTTCTGTTGCTCCAACAGAATACCATAGTGAGTATCTATTTCAAAATATTATTTTTTACATTTATGGAATCTGCGAAGTTCAAGACTATGGCACTGGCAACTGGTGAGGGCCTTCTTAGTGCATGATAACATGGCGGAGGGCATCGCACAAGGCATGAGAGCGAGAGTGTGTATATCAGCTCAGGTCTTCCTGTTTTTGTAAAGCCACCAGTCCCATCATGGGGGTCCCACCTTCATGACCTTATGCAATCCTAATTACCTCCCAATGGCCTCACCCCCAATCAACACACAAATTTGGGGATTATGTTTCTAAAACATGAAATTTGAGGGACACAGTCAAACCATAGCACAAGACAAAACAACAATGGAATGACAAAAACTTTGATACATACCTCACACCATATACAAATATTAACTTATAATGAAATACAGACTTAAAATATACTACTCGAAAATATAAAACTTTTGGAAGCAAAGACAGAAATTTCATGTTCTCAGATGAAGCAAATATTTCTGAGATATATCAAAATTATGAGCCATAAAATTTTAAAAAAGATAAATTGGACTGCATCAAAATTAATATTTGTTATTTTGCAATAACAGAAAGAGCCAAAATCACACCACTGCACTCCAGCCTGGGTGACAGAGCAAGACTCTGTCTCAAACAAACAAAAAACCCCCACATATCTGAAAAAAAGCCTTATATCTAGAATATGTAAAGAATACTTAAAAATCTAAAAAACAAAATTTAAAAGCATACCTAATTTTAAAAAATGGGCAAAATATCCAAATAAGTGCTTAACCAAATAAAATACATATCTGGAAATTCTGGACCTTAAAAAGTGTTCATCATCATTAATTATCAGGGAAGTGTATACTAAAGCCACAGTGAGAAGATACACTGAGCAGAATGCATAAAATTAAAAAGACTGACCATACCAAACGTTGACAAGGATGTGCAGCACTTGGGACTCTCATACCCAGATGATGAAAATGTAGAATGGTGCAACCACTTTGGAAAACAGTTTGGTAGTTTCTTAGAAAGGTAAGCATACCATATTACCAGATGGCCCAGCAATCTTACTCTTAGGTGTCAAACCAAGGTAAATGAGAACTTCTTTACACAAAAACCTGTATGTGAATATTTATAGAAGCCAAAAACTTTAAATAAAACAAATATCCATCAAAAGGTGAATAGATACATCAATTGTGGTATATCCACAAATAATTAAATACTACACAGTAATAAAGAGGAATGAACTATTGATACATACAACAACATGCATAAGCCTCAAAATAATCATACATTAAAGAAGCCAGAGAGTAAAGAATACATACCATTGATTACATACATATGTAAACTTCTAGAAAAAGCAGACTAATCTGTAGTGACAGAAAGTAGATCAGTGGATCCAAGAAGAGCTGGGGGAAGCAGTTAGAAAAGTGTGAGAAGGAACTCTTTAGGTGACAATACTTCAATTATCGTGATGGTAGGATGGCTTCACAAGTATTTTTATATGCCCAAATCCAAAAACATCTGGAGTCCAAAAGCATTTCTGGTGTTAAGCATTTCAGATAAGGAATACTCAATCTGTAGTAATGAATGAAGGGGATAACCTTTGAACAGTTTTCACCTGCTTAACTATTTTTTTCCTGTAATAATTCACTCTTCATTACTCCAGTATAAAAGTTCTTTCTCTCCATCACTGGAGAGTCATTAGACCATCTCTATCAAAATCACTAGGGAGATGAATAGCTTTGTTTAAGATTCTAGAAAACTAGACCTACTATCATATTATGGTATATGGCCCAGGGATTTGAATTTTAATAAATATCCAAAATAGTTCTTTTTCATATTAAAGTTTGGGAGACACTAATCAATGTATTTTTCATCTCTTTTTATTTTTTTCTTTAATAGGATCTTCATGTTGTAGAGGTACATGAAATTGGCCAAAATTTTCATCCCTGTTTATACAAACATTCTTTGAAATGTGACTTTGCAACTCCTCCCAACAACAGATAGAATCTGTTTCCCGACCTCTTGAATCAGACTTGCTTCGGCCAATCAAAAGCTGTGGAAGTGGCAGTATGCCAGTTTCAAGCCTAGGCCTTAAAAGGACTTGGGCACTTTCACTCTCCTGGAGCCCTCCCTGCAAGTTGAGAGGTCTTAGGATAACCTTGCCTTCATAATCAAAATCCACCCCTTTACTGTTAACTTAAATACGCATATCATTTATGTACTTTCACAACTTCAGACTCTCATCTGACTCTTAATAGGCTTGCAACCTTTCTGTGTGTCATTGTATCATTGTGACTATACTTTCAGTTTAAGGTATTTGTAGCACTATTATATGACTATAGAATCTATATAATCCAAACTGGTTTTCAGTAGCTCCAAATTCGTGTTAAAGAAACTACTTATTAATTGAATATGTTTAAATTTATAATATGATGCAACCATATACTATCTGGGAAGGAAGAAATAGCAATAAAATTTCCTCCTTGGCCATGGACTCTTCTCTGCTACACTTTTTGACTTGACAAATTCAGTCACTTATTTACTCAGTTCAGATAACTCCAAAATCTGTATGTCCAACCATGGTTTCCCTTGGAAGCATCTGATAACACTGTACCAACTACAGTATGTCCTCACTGAATGTTGTCTACAGGTTCTTAGAAACTGTTCCTTTAAGGAAACCAATTTGACCACAGGCTATTTGATCCAAACAAAAGTGAAATTCCTATGGCATATTTCTGGTTGCAAAAACATCACCAAACTTCTAAATAAAGACCCAAAACACTTCTAACATTGAAGCAAATGTGAACTATACATACATTTAAGAAAGATTAATAAAAACAAGATCATGATTTACCCAATTATTCCAGTTCAGGGTTGCAGGTGGCCAGAGCCCGTCCCTGCAGCTCAGGATGCCAGGCAGGAAAATGCCCAGGACAGGATGCCACCCCCATCATAGGGCGCACTCACACCCACATCGCTCTCACTCACACTGGGACCATGTAGATGTGCTGATGAACCTAACAGGCACATCTTCTGGATGTGGGAGGAAATCAGAGGGCCTGGAGCAAACCCAGGCAGGCCTGGGGAAAGCATGCAGACCCCACACAGACAGTGGCCCTGGCTGGAAAGTGATTTTTTTTTTTTAATCTAATTCACGTTCTAGTGAAAAAACGTTGGATGGAACAATGTTATTCAAAGTCCTGCTGTACCTATTACATATTTAGACTTTGAATCCTGTAGGCACCTGTCAAAGTATAAATAAAATTCATGGTTATATTTGGGCTTAATAAACTTTTAGCTTTACTTTTTCAAGACATTGTTTACACTTTTATGAAAATCACGTTATGGCACAATGCAATTTTTTTCTCAAAGCAAAGTATATATTTTTTGGAAATATCATAGCTCTAAAGATTAAACCTCCATGGCATAAATAAAACAATTTGATAGGAAGAGAATGCTTAGAGAATTTTTAATTGAATTTCCAACCTAAACAACCTACTATTTAATCTTTCAGAGTTAAATTTAACATTTAACAGATTACTTCAACACCTTTATTTAACAGACATACTTTGCCTAGCAACATGGACATTTAATCTGTTTGTTTTGTTAACAGAAGTTATGGGCAACACTTTACTTTTCACCCATGGAATGAAATAAAAGTCCAGCAAGCATGGAGGTTTTAAGACCATCATTTGTAGCCTTCTACATTTAGAGTCCCTGCATCCCTCCAATTGATGGAGGTTCAGTCGTCAGATTCATTTATAAGTATGGTCTCTCTGGCCACTAGACAGTAGTTGTGCCTACCATCCTGCACTTTCTGTGCAAGGGATTAGTTGGAATGCCTGAGGCGCAGAATGGAATTTCCCTATACTTCAGAGTCTGACTGTGTTTGTGCCCACTTACTAACATATTATAGTAACACATTTTTGGTATGGCAGAACCAGATTGAGGGCTCGCTCTCATTATAATTTATCACCTGGTAACAAGGTTATGGGAAAAAGGACTGCATAGTTGCCAAATTGCTTAACCCTAAAAATGATGAATATTGAAAAAAAGGTCTTGACATTTGCTAAATGACTAAATTGACTAGGAGAAAGATAGCTGAGAATTAAGAAGTAACATTTCTGTTAGTTCTGCTGACATAGACGTTCCAATTGGTGAAAATGATTATTAACAGTTAAAAACAGAATCTTCTAATGAATAAATATATAATTGATTTGATTGCTGTATATGTGTACAGCTGTCTTTCTATATTTGTTCATCTGTTATTTTATGGGGTGAAGTAATCAATGATTATAATTCAGTCATCAAGCATGCACTGTGTTGCTACTGTGTGCTAAAGAGTATGCTAGAAAGTGTAATTAAGATGTGAGTCCTGTCTTAAGGGCATTTATAAGATGGCAAATGAGACAGGCAAAGTGACAGGTAATATGTAATATAAAAGCAGGGAAAGACCAATTATGATGTTTTGAAGAAATCATTGTAGGGAAGCAGTGTGTGGTGTTGTCTAATTCCCCATACGGGAGAACCAGAAAAGTTTCACAGTAAAGCTATATGAATGGATGAGTAAGAGTTTTCCAAGCAAAGAGGGATTAAGGAAAGGTCCTCCAAATAACAGAAAGAGCATAGCTTCCTAATAAGAACTCTTAATTCAGAGATGATAGGAAGCTCAAAGTTGTTATAATATGGGAGAGAAATATGTGAGAAGGAAAAGGAGACACTGCTAGAAATACAAGAGGACTTCAAAAAGTTTGTGGAAAAATTGAATTAAAACATAAAAAGGTGGCCGGGCGCGGTGGCTCACGCTTGTAATCCCAGCACTTTGGGAGGCCAACGCGGGCAGATCACGAGGTCAGGAGATCGAGACCACGGTGAAACCCCATCTCTACTAAAAATACAAAACATTAGCTGGGCGTGGTGGCGGGCGCCTGTAGTCTCAGCTACTCGGAGAGGCTGAGGCAGGAGAATGGCATGAACCTGGGAAGCGGAGCTTGCAGTGAGCCGAGATTGCACCACTGCACTCCAGCCTGGGCGACAGAGCGAGACTCTGTCTCAAAAAAAACAAAACAAAACAAAACGTAAAAAGATAAGCTTTACTTCTCAACATAAGCTTCATCAAGTTCAAGACATGTGTGAATCTGTAAGTGATGATGCCAGCCATGTAGTCCTTACCTAAGGAACTGAGGGTCCTGGGAATTTCACCACGTCAATGCAGTCTTTTTACATTTTTAACAGAAGTAAAATTGATCCCATTTTTAGGCTATTTTAAGATTAGGAAACAAAAAGAAGTCACAAGGAGCCACAACACAACTGTAAGCTAAATGCCTAATGATTTCCCATCAAAATGCTCTCAAAATTGCCCTTGTTTGATGAGAGGAAGGAGCAGGAGCATTGTTGTGGTAAGGAAGGACTCTCTTGGCTGGACACAGTGGCTCATGCCTGTAATCTCAGCACTTTGGTAGGCCAAGGTGGGTGAATCACCTGAAGTCAGGAGTTCGAGACCAGCCTGGCCAACATGGTGAAACTCGTCTCTACAAAAATACAAAAATTAGCCAGGCATGGTGGCACACATCTGTAATCCCAGCTACTCAGGAGGCTGTGGCAGGAGAATGGCTTGAACCCAAGAGGTGGAGGTTGCAGTGAGCCAAGATTTTGCCACTGCACTCCAGCCTGGGTGACAGAGTGAGATTCGATCTCAAAAAAAACCACCAAACAAACAAAAGAAACTCTCTGGTGAAGCTTTCCCAATTTTTCTGCCAAAGGTTTGGCTAACTTTCTCAAAACACTCTCATAATAAGCAGATGTTATCATTCTTGGTCCTTCAGAAAGCTGACAAGCAAAATTTCTTGAGCAACCCTCCAATGGAACAGAACAGAGCCCTCAGAAATAACACCACATACCTACAACTATCTGATCTTTGACAAACCTGACAAAAACAAGCAATGGGGAAAGGATTCCCTATTTAATAAATGGTGCTGGGAAAACTGGCTAGCCATACGTAGAAAGCTGAAACTGGATCCCTTCCTTACACCTTATACAAAAATTAATTCAAGATGGATTAAAGACTTACATGTTAGACCTAAAACCATAAAAACCCTAGAAGAAAACCTAGGCAATACCATTCAGGACATAGGCATGGGCAAGGACTTCATGTCTAAAACACCAAAAGCAATGGCAACAAAAGCCAAAATTGACAAATGGGATCTAATTAAACTAAAGAGCTTCTGCACAGCAAAAGAAACTACCATTAGAGTGAACAGGCAACCTACAAAATGGGAGAAATTTTTCACAACCCACTCATCTGACAAAGGGCTAATATCCAGGATCTACAATGAACTCAAACAAATTTACAAGAAAAAAACAACCCCATCCAAAAGTGGGCAAAGGACATGAACAGACACTTCTCAAAAGAAGACATTTATGCAGCCAAAAAACACATGAAAAAATGCTCATCATCACTGGCCATCAGAGAAATGCAAATCAAAACCACAATGAGATACCATCTCACACCAATTAAAATGGCCATCATTAAAAAGTCAGGAAACAACAGGTGCTGGAAAGGATATGGAGAAATAGGAACACTTTTACACTGTTGGTGGGACTGTAAACTAGTTCAACCATTGTGGAAATCAGTGTGGCGATTCCTCAGGGATCTAGAACTAGAAATACCATTTGACCCAGCCATCCCGTTACTGGGTATATACCCAAAGGACTATAAATCATGCTGCTATAAAGACACATGCACACGTATGTTTATTGCGGCACTATTCACAATAACAAAAACTTGGAACCAACCCAAATGTCCAACGATAGACTGGATTAAGAAAATGTGGCACATATACACCATGGAATACTAGCAGTCATAAAAAATGATGAGTTCATGTCCTTTGTAGGGACATGGATGAAACTGGAAATCATCATTCTCAGTAAACTATTGCAAGGACAAAAAACCAAACACCGCATATTCTCACTCATAGGTGGGAATTGAACAATGAGAACACATGGACACAGGAAAGGGAACATCACACTCCAGGGACTGTTGTGGGGTGGGAGGAGGGGGGAGGGATAGCATTAGGAGATAGACCTAATGTTAAATGATGAGTTAATGGGTGCAGCACACCAACATGGCACATGGATACATATGTAACAAACCTGCACATTGTGCACATGTACCCTAAAACTTAAAGTATAATAATAAAATTTTAAAAAGTTTATAAATCAAAACAACAACAACAAAAAATCTCTCATAAAACTTGCTTTGATCTTTGCTCTTGACTGGTCCACTTTTGCTTTCAGAGGACCACTTCCACCTCTTAGCATTGCAGGACCTTTCCTGAGTTTAGCTAAAGATGGGCTCCTTGTCCCACGGCCACGAAAATTTAGGCTCGCAGGCGGTGTGAATAGTGTGAAAAGCAGGGTTTCATTGGCTGAATAAGAAGAAAAGGGAGAAACAGGGACTCTACAAAAGGACAGAGTCCCTGCTAGAGTGCTTCCTGCCTCACAGTTGGAATCCCACGTTCCACACACGATTGCAGCTCCTTTCTGCTGCAATCAGTAGGAACTTCTGTGGTTCCACCCCATTGTGTTCACTCTTCCAAGTGTGGAAGTCAGTTGGAGTTTTGCCAGGGATCCCTCCCACCTGGCTGTCTCATTCCCCACTCTAAAGAAGTACATCTAATTGGCCGCTAGAATAAGGATAAGGATGAAGACTGATCTTAACTGCTTCTTGCTGACAGTAGACGGTGTTTTGGAGAAACGGCAGCCAGAGCTCCCTCAGAGGTCTATCTAAGGGGTCCTAGCAGAAGAGGCCATTGTCAGAGTCTCCAGTTGCATGACCATTGGAGTTTGAAGGCAAGAACAGACAAACCGCATTATTAGAAAACGTGTCAAAACATGTGTCAAATGGGAAAGGGTAATGGCAGCTCAAAAATCCTGAGGCCTTTTACTAGTTTGCACAGGGAAAGGGAGCCAAAACCCGACTGGCAAAATAACTTTACTCTTTTGCTGGCATGTTGGGCTTCTGGATTCCCTTCCCCTGAGCCCAGTCTTTTTTTTTTGAGACGGAGTCTCGCCCTGTTGCCCAGGCTGGAGTGCAATGGCGTGATCTTGGCTCACTGCTACCTCCAACTCCTGGGTTCAAGCGATTCTTCTGCTTCAGCCCCCTGAGTAGCTGGGATTACAAGCATGTGCCACCATGGTCAGCTAATTTTTGTATCTTTAGTAAAGATGGGGTTTCACCATGTTGGCCAGGCTGGTCTCGAACTCATGACCTTGTGATCCACCTGCCTCGGCTTCCCAAAGTGCTGGGATTACATGCGTGAGCCACCGTGCCCAGCCCCTCTGAGCCGAATCTTAAACCAACCAGTTTAAGGTTTTGGAAATTAGTTCTTTCCAGTTTGAAGGATACATCTGAGGGGAGTATCCCGTAGTATGGAGACACAATTACCTATCAGTGAAGAGAGGACTGGAGGAGAGAGGAAAAAAGAAGGTGTTTTTCAAAGGAGCTCCAGGGGTTCAGGATTCATTTGAAATGGGTGGAGACTGAAGATGAATGGCTACCCATCTAGAAAGAGGAGAGCAGGCATCCCTGGTTCTCATCTGTTCCTAGTAGATACCCTGGGCCTGTGAGGGAGGGAAGGAAGAGTGTCGTCTTTCCCTCTTCCATCCTTCCATCCTCGAGTTCCGGTGACCTTGGCATGTCTCCCTTTGAGTGTCAAAGTGGCTTACACCCATGAATCAGGGAGGTCTGGGCATGGGAATCATCTGCTCTTACCCATGTACGCCCTATCTCCCCTGTTGTCAGTAGCCTTAAATTCCCTATAATTCATTTATGCCATGGATACTAGCATGGCATTTATCCCTGAAACAGGAAGCTTGGGCTTGGCTTAATCGGCAGGAATTAGCCATGTTCACCTGCGCTGTGCGTTTTAACTTCTGTTGTCTGCCTCTGGATCCCTTTGATCCAGCTTTCCTTCCTAGGACTTTGACCTGAAGCTTGGAATTGAGTTTGGGACACAAATGTGTCTCAGGGGGGTTGCATGGACTCCTTATCATAAGCCAAATGCTAAGGTGAAACTGTTGAATTGAGTCCTCCTCCAAAAATGAAGGATGTCTTGTGACACACCCAGATAACTGGTGGCTACAGTCATGCTTGCTAGGATTTGGGTGCATGGTGCTTGGCTTTGGTTAGCTCCCTTGGTCTTACTTTCCCAAAAGGAAACCTCTGAGTGATGGTCATCCTATTTATTCCCATCACCTGGCAGGATTTGCAGGATAATTACTCAGAACTAGACTATTGATCAAGATTTTTTACACTACCCACCCCTCTTGTTTTTCCTGGACTGCAGCTGGAAATTGCTGGTTGGTTCACAGGAACAAGCAGGGTTAGTTTAAGATGTAGGCAAAAACATAAAAATAAAAACAACTGATGAAGTTTTGAAACATAATTTCTCTCTCCAGTCCTCATTTTCGTTAAAAAAAAAAAAAAAAAAAAAAAAGATAGGACTGAATTGTTTGTAAAAGAGACTTTAGTCTTATACTTGGCCTGATTATTTGCATAAAGTACAGCGAGAATAATTATTTCTACATAGGCCTTTTGGATTGGCTTTTATGGAAGTTTGTTCCACAAGGAGTCTTAGATAAGACCTTTTAAAGCCAAGCCCAGCCATAGGTTTATATCCTCAAATACCTGTGAGGTGGGTGATCCTTTCCTCTTAAAGTCCCAAGATAAACTTTAAGATCCTGGACCTGTTAGAAAGTGACATTCTTTACTCACCATAGGTCAGAAACCCTGTACAGGGACTGTGTAGGCAAGGGTATGAGGCCAGTCTCCCCACTGGACTTTTGTTGGCTCAGCAAGTTGAACTCGACTTCTTAAAGGGAGGCATACCCTTCCAGTCAAAGCCTTGGTAAAATAACCGTTTTTTCCAATTGTGTCCTATTGCAAAAGAAAAATGGATTCTTACTGCAATTATGCAAACAACTATATTGCCATAAGTTAAGAATACTCACAAATTGTTTGCAAATTCTAGAGAAACCAGGCAGAGAGAAACGAACATGCTCCAAATTTTGATTACAGGAGTATACCTTGCTTAATTATTAAAAGCTGTAAATAGTTCAAAATAAGTTTCCTTGACTCTGAAAAACAAAACAAGGATGAGCAATGTTCTGAGCAAAAGTCAAAAAGGTTGCTTCAGCTTTCTGGGTTCAGTCTATTTAGTTAACTCTTGTTTCACTTGAAATTCATGAACATTTTAGCTCTTCACGAGTCCTGTATATTTTCCTTTATTCCAATATTACAATCTCTAAGGTTATCAGAAACCTGATTGTCCCATATACAATCAGAAATTGTATTTAACAGCGCCTGTCAGAGACCTATAGCTCATTATAAACCATCTTTTGAAAAGGATTAAAACTAAGATAACAATTGTCCATAAATAGCAAAATGTCCAGCATAGTTACAGTTAACCAAACTTCTTTGTCAATCGTGTTTCTATCTCCATGGTTAACAATAACTCAACATAACAACCTTAAGAAAACCTTGTTGTGTTTTTATTTTAATGCTCAATTTACAGAAAAACTACATAATACCTTTTTGAATTTAGTCAGTATGTTCACACAGAGAACCTCTTCTTCAAGATTAATCTCCACAATCCTCCTACCACTAGTTTGAACCTTCAGGTTTATCTTATCTAGTTTAAAATAATCTTTTAACCCTAGGCAAAAATTTACATTTCCATGCCTTCTTATAACCTTTTACAAAAAAAAAAAAACAAAAGGAAACACATTTTACTGTTCTTATACATCTTGCATGTAAATTTAATTTCAGTAGTTTTAACTACACATTATAATGGTAACTCCTAGCAATTGTTAACTTTAAGGTAAAACCTGGTAAGTTGCTTTAATTGTGTGCTAACTGCAGCCAAAATCTGCCTTCTTAATTAAGGATGTGGTTAGTTCCATATGTCCCCAGGTCTTACCAGTTGTGAAGCCAGCAAGTCAAATAGTTTTCAAAACGCAAAAAGCAGTTTTTAACCTTAAAACATTTAGCAAATCTTGCATCTGACCTGCATTATTCATCCTACCTATTTACATTTTAATGACACCTGCCTTTTACCAATAATTTTTAAGGTTGTTTTTATTTCTCAAATAAATGTTAAAGTCATGTGAACTGAAAGGTACAAAAGCTTTTGTCTTCCCTTAAAAATATTTAATCCAAGTAGTTGTTTTTCTTTCGGCCGAATTAATTAGAGTCCTTTTTACAACATCACACACACACACACACACACACACACACACACCACACCACACACACAGAGGCAGGAGAAAACCCAGTCCCCTGGTGGGGTTCTTTAGGAGACAGGTCTAGGAAAACATGCAGATATCAAACCAGAAAGGAAGCTATTCTCTAAGGCAGGATTGCTAAACAAAACCTTGCCACCAGAGTTACAAGCCTTGCCCCCAGGATGGCCCCCAGGATGTAAACAAGATGGCGTGATTTCACAACCAAAACTTTGCAGAGAATATAAACAGTGTTAGGGGCGCCTGTTCTAGTAAAGCATATTCTACAAGGAAAAAACGTTAAAAGTTACCTGCTGATGGGGTACGGAAAAGGATTCCTGAGGGAAGAACCTATTATTCTTATGCAACTGGTTCTTACACCAGGGAGAAGGGTTTAATTACTATCAGATGAAGCTGAAACCCTTGGCAGGGAAAGAGGGAGGATGCAGTGGCCCATGGCTGGGAACCAGCCAGCCAGCTGTGCAGGACCCTTGGGCCATGCGTCCCAACTCCACCAGGGAGGAGGAAGCGGTGAGCGGCTGCTCACCAGTCCATCTCAAAAAAGGAAAGAGAAGGGCATGAAAAGGCCCCCAAATTCTGGGAGTGACGGGGTATTTGAGTGCAGTTTCCCATAAAATCAGAATTCTGAGGATGAAAAGGGTTAGAAACCACAGTGAGGAGTTTTGAGTCCCCATTTCACTCACCACTTCTTGAGCCACGTGTTGGGTGCCAAAAATGTTGCAGAACTTTTCCTTAGTTCAGCTAAAGATGGGGTTCTTGTCCCACAGCCATGAAAGTTTAGGCTTGCAGACAGTTTGAAGGATGAGTAAAGCAGGATTTTATTGGGTGAAAAGGAATACAAGGGGGAAACAAGGACTCTCCAAAAGACAGAGTCCCTGCTATAGTGCTTCCTGCCTTGCAGTTTGAATCTCTGGTTTTGCACAGGAAGAGGAGGGCCAGGCTCGTCCCTGCTGCAAATGGTATGAACTTCTATGGCTGCCCCATGTGCACTCCTCCCAGTGTACAAGTCACTTGGACTTTTCTCAGGGAGCTCTTCCCACCTGACTGTCTCATTAGTTACCATTGCTTTGAGGGTGCTTTGTCTTCAGGATCATACTGGTAAAGCCAGCATGAGTTTTTATCTCCAGTTACAATTCTTTGAAAAAATGCTTCAGATTCTTGATCTCACTTGTTTAAAATTTCCGTTGAAAGCTTTGCTCTTGTCTGCAGTTGATCTGGGCAGTATGGTTTTGGCACCATTGAGTGGAAAGTTTCCTCACCTTTAATTTTTCCATAAAAATTGTGTAAGCTGAACAAATTGAGATGTTGATGGTGTTGGCTATTGTTTCTGCTGTTAATCATTTGTTCTCTTCATTTAGGACACTAATGAGGTTAATTTTTGTCCTCGAAAATTGATGTGGATAGTCTGCTGCTATGGGCTTCATCTTCAACATCATCTCATCTCTTCTTAAAATGAGTTATCTATTTGTAAGCTGCTGATTTCTTTGGGGCTTTGTCCCTATTAACTTTTCATAAAACATCAATGATTTCACCATTCCTCCACCCAAGCTTCAGCACAAATTTGATGATTTTTTTTTTTGCTTCAATTTTAGCAAAATTCATGCTGCTCTGATAAGGTCTCTTTTCAAACTGATGTCTTATCCTTCTTAATGCCTCAAACTAGATCCTGTTCATACATGTTGTAACAAGTTAGTGCAAATTTTAGTGCAAAAAAGTTGAAATTTAAGCATGGATATTTCATAATAAGCATCTTCCATATACTTTTTGAAGACTCCTCCTGTAAGCACTCATTCCTCAGTATCCATGGGAGATTGCTTCCAGGACACACCATGAAATTACCTCCCCTCTGAGATACTGATACTAAAATCCACAGATGCTCAAGTCTTTTAAAGAAAATGGTGTAGTCTTTGCAAGTAACCTATGCATATCCTATTGTATACTTTAAATCATTTCTAGATTACTTATAATACCTAATATAACATTAATGTTATGTAAATAGTTGTTTTACAGTATTGCTTAGAAAATAATGATAAGAAAAATAGTCTGTGCATGTTCAGTATAGATGCAACTATCCTTTTTTTCCCAAATATGTTTTATCCACTCTTGGTTGAATCCATAGATGCAGAACCCATGGAAAGAGAAGGGCAACTAAATGTTAGAATCTGATCATGTGAAGCTTTGGTCACCAAAGAAATGAATGTAAGCAACCTAAGTGCCCACTGTTGCATGAATATGTAAAGAAAATATGGCATATACGTGCAATGGAAATTATTCAGCCTTGAAAAATAAGCATATTCTGCCATTTGTGACAACATAGATGAACCTGGAGGACATTGTGCCAAATGAAATGAGGGAGACACAAAAAGATAAGTACTACATGATACCACTTACATGATAAATCTAAAATAGTCAGTCTCATAGAAATAGAGTGAAATGGTGGTTGCCAGTGGTAGAGGAGAGAGGGACACGAGGAGATATTAGTTAGATGATACAGTTTCTTATTATATGAGATGAATAGGACCTAGAGACCTCCAGTACAGTGTAGTGGCTATAGTTAATAATACTGTTTTGTATACTTAAAAACTTGCTATGAGGGTCATTCTTTGTATCAACTGTCCTTATCATTAAGTAATAATAATAAATAAGAGGGTGAGAGGCAACTTTTGGAGGTGATGGATGGGTTTATAATATAGATTGTGGTAATGGTTCCATGGGTGTACACTCATCTCCATACTCATTGAGGTCTACAGATTAAAAATGGACAGCTCTGTGTATGTCAATCATATCTGAGGAAGTGGTTTAAAGAAAAAGAAATAAACGGATACTTTATCTTATCGTGATGGTAAATAATAGTTTTTTTAAAAATGGATAACATAATCAAATCCATAGTTATGGTGACGTGGACAATGGTTTCAACAGGATTGAGAGTAATGGCAGAGAGATAAATGAGGAGAATTTTGACAAAAAGAGCCCCCTTTGTTTTTTTTAATTAAGTACCAAAGATTTCTTCTAAAATTCCTGGGTTTTTTAAAGTACAGCAACTAAAACCAACCAGAAACCTAGTTGCATAAAGATAGTGCTGGGAATCCTGCTAAGACTGATACTATAGACAAAAAACCTTCAAAATTTAAGGAAAGGTATCATAAATAAGCAAAGTAAAGAAATAAATTAATTTGAAGTTATCTTTCCATTTTCTAAGGCAAAGGAAAATGCAATAGGAAGGCAAAATCTTAGCATCCTTGGAAGTGCTATTAGCCTTAGAACTTGCCTTTAAGTGTAAAAATTAGCTCGGCCTTTTGCATGGATGTAAGTAGGGCCCTTTGATGCATGTTCTCTATATGCCCTATGACAAGAGCTTTGGGCGTCTCTATGTCTCTGATATATATTCACTTTGAATGTCACAGTCACGTATGCTCTTTCCATAACCTCCTTTTTAAATCTATGTAGGCATAAAAGCTGCTTAAAGCACCAGTTCATAAAGTAACTGTCAAATACCTTAAAAACACAAAATAGAAAACCGCTGTTTGAGGTTTTATAGTTCTGGACCTTGCTGTGACATACACTGACTTGCCATTTAATGTTAATAATAGTTCATAAACCAGCATTTCTTTAAAAGCATGAGAAGATGACTTTGATGTGTGCTTTCCTTGAACAGCCATAATTTGCAGCGGTTTAATGACCACAGCGAATTCCAGTGTTCTGTGACCCTTTAATTTGGGCTGGAAACTAAAAGTGACTTATTTCCCACTGTCTGTCTGCCATACTCTCAAAGGTCATCGTGAATTTTTTATTTAGTTATCTTTATTTTAGTGTCAATTAGAGCAGAATTCAGTTCTCTTCGATTTCTCTTTTGTATTTTGATGTTTAATTTCTTTAGATGGCTATTTAATGGATCAGTATTTGTTTTATATCACTTTATATGTGAAATTATTTATAATACATTATTAAAATAGTTTAAATATAACCTCTGAACTCATAGTTTAAAAATTAGTACTTTTTACAACAGATTCATCTTGAGCAAAAGTATATAAAAAATGAGAACAAGAAAGAAAAGGATGCAGAAAGAAACTTGATGCGGGCAAAAATCCCAGACAAATCAGTATTCTCAATTCTAAGACAGGAAATAAGAAAGCTGACAGCAATTATCAAACTTCTTGCTTTTCCCCCAGACATTAGAACACACCCACCTCAGTGCTAGGTCTCTGAAATAACAGAACTCCTAGAAGCACAGAGTAGGTTTTGTAGATGTTTTTGAATAGCAGAAAAGTTTTGCTGTAATATCTGATACAGAAAAAATGTCGGATACAAAGTCCATACAGGATGAATAAGCCTTAAAATTGTCCATAGTGAGATGACAGGACACTCATATAGCAGTGAGAAGAGCAGAAATTTATAATTTGACCACCACCAAGTGATTTGCTATGAATCTTTGATCTAGTTGCTTTCCTTCTTACTCTCCCATGTTCTTACTTACAATATGGGTGTAACACCTATTCCACTTTTTTTTTTTTTTTTTTTTTTTTTGAGATGGAGTCTTGCTTTATTGCCAAGGCTGGAGTGTGCAGTGGCACAACCTTGGCTCACCACAACCTCCACCTCCAGGGTTCAAGCTATTCTCCTGCCTCAGCCTCCTGAGTAGCTTGGATTACAAGCATGCAATACAATACAAAATTTGTGTATTTTTAGTGGAGACAGGATTTCATCATGTTGGCCAGGCTGGTCTCAAACTCCTGACCTCAGGTGATCTGCCCACCTCAGCCTCCCAAAATGTATCCCATCTTTTTCCATTATGTATTTAAAGTTTCTTAAAGAGAACATATAAAATGTAAGTGAAGAAGCATGGCTTGAACATGATGTTTTACACATTTTTCATTGCCTTCATTTCAGCAAAATAATAATCAGTTTTTGAAGTACCAAAATTAAAATGACAATATGTAAATAAAAATAAACGAAATGGAATTTAGTTTCCAGCAGTAGGGTGACATTTCTATTCAAAGAAACCCTTGAAGTATAGAATACTTACTGAACAAAACTGCTGAACAAAATATTTTTAAAATATTTCAAAACATAAGGTTAGATTAGTGCCATAGTCAAATAAGTCTTCTGCAACATGGAAAAAAATAGGAGAAGAATGAATCTAGAGAAGATGTTATTCACCATCCTAGATTCTTGATGTTTCCCTGGAACATCTAAACAGTCATAATTGCCTAGAGCTGGAGCTTTGTATTAGCCTGCTCGGGCTGCTATAACAAAATACCACAGACTGGGTGGCTTAAAAAAGAGAATTTTATTTCTCACAATTTTGGAAGGCAGAAGTCCAAGATCAAAGTCCTGGTAGGGTTGGTTTCTGGTGAGGCTTCCCTTACTGGCTTATAGACAGCGTCTTCTCGCTGTGTCATCCAATGGTCTTCCCTTTGTGCACACGTGCAAAGAAACAGATTAGGATCTCTGGTATCTCTTCCTCTTTGAAAGGATATCAATCCCATTGCATTAGGACTTATGATCTCATTTAACCTTAATTACCTCTTTGAAGGCCTACTGATCTCCAAATACACTCACATTGGGAGTTTCAACACATGAGTTTGAGGGGAACCCAATTCAGTCCATAACAGCTTTTCATGGGTCATTTAAGGGGATCAGAAGAAAAAGCCTAGGGTAAGTCCAAATTTAAATCTTTGTTCCATGAACCAGTACATAAAGCAGGATAACTAAAGGTGACAAAGTTAGTGGATAAACTAGGAAAAATCCACTTTTTGGCAGAAGATTACGAGGATATTGCAAACCATCAGCATTGGCTCTAGAGAGAGAGTTAAAAATAATTTTTCCCCAAGAATCCTTAAACACAAGCCCAACTTTATTTTAATTAGGAGAAAAAATTCTTACTAGCCTTGTGGCTGAAAAAAAGAAAAGCCACCACCATGATCATCACCAGCAAAAACATAGCCAAAAATGTGTACCTGGCATCTAGAAAAAGCAAATAAAATTACTCTTAGATAAAACTGTAATTTAAACATAGATTTCAAATAATCATCCAGAGTTTTATATTTAAAGGCACATTAGCTCATAATGAGAAACCACAAAACACTAAACAGAAAATATACCTGGAAATATTAGGAAAAATAACAAACAGTATAACTTAACCCTCAAAATATAGCTGATTTTGTAATTAATAATTTTGTATCACACAAATAATATAAAATAATGTTTATGATGTTAAAACATTACATTGGAAAATTAAATAAATAAGAACAGAAAACTGCAAAATTTGACCATAAATATTTGAATAAAACCTATATAATTTTGGGAATAAAATATAAAACAGCTGCAATTTGATACTGAATGAAGATATTTAGTAGTAGATTCAAAGAGGCCAAGGAGAGAATTAGTAAAGTAGAAGATCAAGCTGAAGGAATAACCCAGAATGTGTCACAAATAGAAATTATGAAAAAAGGGGGAGTTAAGAAACACAGAGGAGTAAGAAAGTCTAATACTCAATCAAAGGAACAGTAAAAGAGCATGAATAAAATGGGTGTGAGTTGTACTTTGTGATTACCCCAGGTTCTTTCTTCTGATTCCTTAGTGTCTAAAGGAATAGTGGCTAAGAACTTTTGAGAACTGATAAAAGACATGAGTTCTTAGAAACAAAATTCAATAAATCTCTCCCCAAATTAAAATGATTGATAAACACCTATATGCATTTGGTAAAAATATAGATCACTAGAATGTACTTAAATATGACCAAAACAAAAAGGAAGTAGGACAATGATTAGGCCAGTAGATGATTTCTCAAAGCAAAAACTGGCCAGAGGGTGGGGGTGGGGGAGAAAGCATATCTGTACAGAAAACTATGGGAACTTAATAAATATCTACCTATATATAATAAATTCAATGAAACTAGATAGAAAAAAACTTTATGTGCAAATTAATGGTAAACAACAAAGAGCAGCAGAAATGTCATGGGAAATCTCAAAGGGGTAGCAAGGGAGCAGACACAATCACAACAACAAAAGAACTAGGAATTCTGAGCTATCCTATTGAGAAGATCACAAAACTTCCACAAAAACGCCCCCCAACCCGCCCAAAAAAAGTCTCCCTCTCTCAATACCATTTGAGATCTGGAAACAATGAGGATAGGGAAGAAGTCTTAGGACAATGGGGAAAACAAAACATGGAAAGTACACAGAGGACAAGGTGACAGATAAAAGACCATCTGTTCTAACAGAGAAGAACTTATCCTGGAATACACAGGCAATATCTGTAAGGTGCAGTAGTCAAAGATAAAAACAATTGGTAGAAGCACCCCCTGAAGCAACATAAGACTGTAGAATCAGAGGAAATCTGCCCACAAAAGGCAACAAATATTAAAGTAATTGTTAATCACTTTATCAATGGAAGAGGTATCTCTTAAGCAGAGGAACCAGGAAAGAACTTGCTATGGGTTAAACTGTACCACACTCTACCCAATCCTCGCCTAACTATTCTGAAGTCGTAACTGCCCAGAAATGTGAATCTGACCTTATTTTAAAAAAAACGAGTCTTGCAGATGTCATCAAGATGAGGTCATACTGAATTAGAATGGTCCTGAAATCCAATCTGACTCCATATAAGAGGGAATTTTGAACATAGAGACAGAGTCAAGCAGTAGAGAAGGTCACACGTGAAGATGGAGGCAGAGATGGGAGTAGATGGGAGTGATACATACACTGGCCAAGGAATGCCACAGATTAATGGCAACTCCCAGAATGGAAGAGGCAGGGAAGAAGTCCTCCCCTAGAACACTCAGAGAGAAGATGGCACTGCTGACACCTTGACTTCTGACTTTTAGCCTCTAGAACTGTGAGACAACACATTTCTGCCGTTTGAGGCCACCAAGTTTGCGGTACTTTGTTACAACAGCCCTAGGAGACTAGTACAGTGCTTTAACTCCTCCCTGCCTTACAGAGATCCTTCTGCTAACAGCTAGTCTAGAAAATCCAATTCACTAAAAAGTTGATAACAAAAAATAAATAAATAAAACTATACCAATTGTACAAAGACACTTTACTGAAAAAAAAAAAAAACCCATACAGCAAAGCTTCTTAAGAGCCAAAGAAGACTCACCCTAAAAATGTCATCACAAACAGAAGATTGTAATGTCACATTTCAGTCTGAATTTAAAAGAGATCTGCTGTACGATACAGTGCCTCTAATCAACAATATGGCATTGCACACTTTACAATTTAAGAGGGTACATCTCATGTAAAGTGTTCTTACGCACACATGCGCACGCACACAAGACATGAATAGACACAAGAAAACATGATGAATATGTTTATCATCTTGATTATGGTGATGGTATTATGAGTTTATGCATATTTCCAAACACTTCCAATTGTATGTATTAAACAGGTGCAGAGCCATGGCATCTACGAGGAGACATCACAAAGCAAAAATAAGAAAGCACTTAGAAAATATGGCTAAAACACTTGGAGCTATAACTCAACAGTAAGATAATACACAATGGAAACTAGCAGAACTCATGAAAGAACTAAAGAAAAAGACAAAACATCTCCAAATGAAAGCTAAATTACAAGGTGCTCTTGTGGGAATAGTTATCCCAGGAAAGCATAGTAAGAGACATAAAAGAAATGAAGGAAATGAAACAAACAAACAAAAAAGATAAAAAGGGATTAGAGAGAAAGTGACTAGAGGGAAAGACTAGAGGGAAAGGGATTAGAGAGAAAGTGAGGCTAGAATGGCCTCATTGCAAATGACGATTCTGCCTTTTTGCCAGGAGCAACAGACAGAGATTGCTTTGTATTAGAAAACAGCACTTTCTCTCTTGGAATCACGGCAGCCATCCTGTCTTTCTTCTGAGAGATGACTCACTTTTCCACTGACATCTATTTCCTCTTGCAGCATTTCCTGGTCTTTGCTATCTCCTGTGTTCTCTGGGGGAGGAGCCCTTTGATGCGTACCTGCCTTCATAAACTTTTCCATGATGCACATTTGTGAGGCTGAGTGTGTGGCAGGCAAGTGTCACCGAGGAACCAAGAAGAACCCAAATGATGTTCAAGGTCCCAGAGATCCTGGAGCATATGAATGTGGGTACCAAGAGTTTTATAGGTAATTTCTACCAAACATTCAGGGGAAAAAAAAAAATCTCACGCAAATCTTTCAGGGAATAGAAAAGATAAAGGACTTTCCAATCACAAGGTTGATGTAATATTTATACCACAACCAGACTGATGGTGCTAGAAATGGTAACACCATTTCAAACACAAATGCAAAATAAATAATAAGAAATCTATGATATTAGCAAATAAAATCCAACAATGTTTTCAAGTTAATGAATCACTATCAAATTCAAATTATTCCAGGAATGCAAAATTGATTCAGCATTTGGAAGTGTATTAATTCACCATATTATTACTAATTGTATATTTATATGTATACAATCATTTCATTATACAAAACATTTGGTAAAATTCTAAATGTATTAAACTTTTAAACTAAGAGTAGAAGATAACATGGTCTTTTATTGTTTCCATACCACTTTGTCTTAATCATTATACTTTTAAAAAATATATTGTTATCTATGATGGCTAATACCTCTCAGTCTATTTTCCTTTTTAGGCAATTTATTATTATTTTTGGCCCTTTGTTTTTCATTAAACTTGTTAAATTCTATTTAAAACCCTAGTGGAATTCTTAATCTAAGTGGTGAGTTCACTTTTAGCTTTGTTATTTAATGTAAACATATGTGTTATGTGTAGGCTATTATATATTTGACACACGACATTAATCGAAAAAAATCAAAGTTTCCTAAAAATCTGAATGATAGAATAACAGATTGAAATCAACTGGCCAAATAGAACATAGTGAACAGATAATAACATCTAATTCATGTTAGGATGGTTGATTGCAAAAAGTTTAAAGTACTTAGTTTTACCACTCAACATAGATAATAAACTAAGCCCATAAGGTATAAAATGTTTATTCTTTCCATTTCTAGGCAAGGTTATATGAATTTTGTTTTGTTTTGTTGTTTTGAGACAGGGTCTCACTCTGTCACTCAGGCTGGAGTGCAGTGGTGTGGTCACAGCTCAATACAGCCTCGACCTCCCAGGCTCAAGTGATCCTCCTACCTCAGCCTCCCTAGTGGCTATGATTACAGACATGTGCCACCACGCCCAGATAATTTTTTGTATTTTTTGTAGAGATGGGGTCTGAACTATGTGACCCAAGATGGTCTTGAACTCCTGGGCTCAAGTGATCTGCCTGCCTTGGCCTCCCAAAGTGCTGGGATCACAGGTGTGAGCCACCATGTCTGGCCAACAAGGTCAGATTTGATCTTTTAACTGGGAATCAAAAAGATTAAAATCACATTTCATATTCTACCAGTGAAATCATCTATAGCAAGATATAGTCATTTAAGAGTGTTTATAAAACACTATTTTATGAATTCACTATGACTCAAAAGTTACATATAACAAATTAGGAATTCTTAAACATCATTTTGCAATGATGGCTGCTAGGTCAAAAATGATGGCCATGGCTTTGTATCAGTCAGGGCCAATAAACTTCTGCTGTTGCATTAGAATTCAGATCTGGGCTATGTTACTACTTTCTCTAAGTAACACAACAAAATGAATTATGAATGTTTCATAACTTTCCTATCTTTCAGGTTTTTAAAATGCATTATAAAGCAGAAAATTGAAAACGCTATCATATCCTATTGCGTTTTTGTTTTTTTTTAAGTGGGAGAGGTAATCTCACAATATTTACCACATAGCCATTAAATCAGGCCCAGATAAAAAGCCCAAAACATACTCTTGAAGGGAAAATATCACCCTTTGATGGAAAAGCCAAATGTGAATGCCATGCCAATAGCATTGCAGAAATTGAAGACTAAACCTATTCTACATGAAAAGAGTCCAGAAACACCAACTAAGCATCTGTAGCAGAAGTGAGATTTATGAAAACAAGCACAGATTTTAGAAAAAAAAATATGTTAATTGCTTATATTTTATTTTAAAATATCTCTACCTAGGTCAAAGTGAAAATCAAAGGTACATGAAATTCAACTAAACGCAACAAATTTCCTTTAATTCTAAAGTATACTAAATGAACAAGAAAGGCTTAGGTGCATACGTATCCTATTTCCATAATACCAACCTAAAATACCTTAGTATCTCATTATCTTCCACTATAACTAAAATGCAAAGAGTTAGCTTTTGCCTTTTTCTTTCTTTATTTAAATATGAAAATTGGAAATAGAAAGAATAATTGTTATTAATTAAAGGTTTGTCTCCATGTCATTGTCTGAAATCATCTATAAAGCACATTACAAAAATGAATGGTAGAAATTATTATTTCTTCTTAGTTCAAAATGTCAATTGTCACGGGCGCAGAACCAAAAGTGTTAAAAGAAGAAAGAGAGAGAGGAGAGTGGGGGAGGGGAGGCTGTCTGTATCAACCATTAATGGGGTAATTTGCACTAGAATAACAAAAGTGGCCATTAGGTCACATTTTACACACGAGAACTTGAGTAATAGCCTACTTAATGTTTTCTAAAAGGCACTAGTAACATCTTTTCACGTTAATGCCACTTACTCAGAGGCTACATTGCCTAGAATTCTGTAATTTTCGATCTAGTCCATTGTTTTCATAGAACTGTGCTCCTCCTGACTCCATTTCATCCAATTATCTCCTTCACTGGCACCATCCATCAACATTCCACTGGAAAGTTCTGCCCCTTATGTATTTGCTTTCCTCTCCTTTCTCTCCATTTCATTTTAGCAATAAGAGCAATTTTTGTAAAATATAAATCAGATCATGTAATTACTTTGCTTAAAACACTTCAGTAACTTCACAGTGTACTTGAATAAAAATGGAATTCTTATTTTGCTATTCTAGACCTCAGAACATGAACCATATCAACTTTAACAACCCCAACATGTGCCACTGTTCCTCTTTTTCAGAAGATACTAGTCACACTCTCCCTTCCTACAAGGTGACAGTCTCCAATACATCATTTGTGCCCGCTGTCTGGTTTTTTGTTTTAATAATACCCAGAATTTTTTTGAGATCCTCCCCTGATCGGTTTTTCATCTTTCATCTGGTTTAACTGAAACTGCATTCTCTTTCTACTCTAAATCAAGTAGACTCTATCTGTAATTCCTTTTTTTAATGTTTTTTAGAGATGGAATTTCACCATATTGCCCAGGCTAGGCATCGAACTCCTAGGCTCAATCGATCTCCTCACCTAGCTTCCCAAGTAGCTGGGAAGTGAGCTGCTACACCCGGTTTATTTCTATAATTCTTTATCACCAAATACTTAATTTTCATGGCCTTAGTTACTATATGTATGTGTATATATATGCATTTATGTATACATATTTTCATTGTTAAATTCTCCTAATTGAACAGATGCTTCATGAAGACAGGAGCCGTGTGGGTCACCATCATATGTCCATCACCTTAGACAGTTTCTACCACATGGTGGACAATAAATACTTGTTGAATGAATGAATGAAAGATTTAATAATTTCAATTACATATATATATATATATACACACACACACACACACACACACATATAAATACTGAGTCCAGAATTTCAATGTAAGGGTATAGTGTCATAATTTTATTTCTATTGTCTTTGATATTTTTCATCTCTTTTCTGAACAGACTCTTAAAACTTTAAAGATATTAAGTACCTGTGATCCACACAAATACAATATACTTCCTCTCTAAAAGCTTTCTTTTGAGTGGCAATAAAGCCCCTGCTAAAGTAAAAGTTCACTTTCTTATTTAGCTGTGCAATAAACATTTTTAATAGAAATGCTGAAAAATAAATCCATAAATCCTCATGCTCCCTTGAGAAGAAGATTTTAAGCTTTTACAATAAGTGGTTTATAAAGCCAAGACATGAAGAAATGTGTAAGTAAACTCACATAGTAAACCTTGTTTTTTTTTTTTATTTTTTTTAAATTGGGCCTTACATTCCATAGTCCTCAGAGAGCTGAAAGAAATAGCAGCAAGGAAAAATAAAATAAAACCTAGAAAAGGAAAACATTTGATTTGTATATACTGGCAAAATAGATGTCACTTACTATTGTACTGATTTTTATCACAGAGATTTGTGTGGTTTTTACATAAATATAACTTTGGAAAATTGCTTCATGGTATATAATGAATTGTTGAATTACTGTGGTATATAGAACATGATCTGAATCTCACTTCTTAGATGTGTGGACTTAGACAAATTGTGTCATTTGTAAAATGTGAGTGAAAGCATCAAACTCAATGGGTTATTGTTGAATTAGATAAAACATAATGTGCAAAGTAACTAGCACAGTTCTTGGCACAGAAGTCATACTAAAAAATTGTTGTCCTTATTAGTGTTTTGATATAGATACAAAAAGATGACAGGCTCCCAAAACCACAGAGATTTTGTTCCTGCTTTCCTTGCCTACTCCAATCCCAGACAATACAAAAAAGTGGCAATATTAATTGAATCTATGTTCTGTTTCTAAGGGAATATTGTCTCTTCTGATCATTGAACCACATTCTCAAAGAATTTGAGGATACAGAATGTTAAATGTAGTAAAAAAAAAAAAAGCTATAATTATAAATAATTACAGTTATAAGTGCTGAAGAAATAATAAACAATGAAGAATATAAAAAATCTTGGAGTCTAAATTCTAAAAGTATAAGAGGTGTTACCAAAACCTATATCAAAGAAAACAAAGCAAAGTAGATCCTTCATTTATACAAAAGAAGTATACTGCACACCTTCTGTATACTCTAAATTATGTTAGGTACAGGAAGTACTGTAGTTTTACAAACATATAAACCTGCCTTCATGGAATTTGCAGTTTAGATATGGGAAGAATAAAATTACTCAAATAATCAAAATCAATTGTGTTACGAAACATAAGTATTAATTGAGATAAGTGCTATTGAATTTTTAAAAAGGGTTCCAAAAGTTATATAAAGTCACTGGGCAAAAACTTGAAGCATTCCTCTTGAGAACTGGAACAAGACAAGAATGCTCACTCTCATCACTCCTATTCAACATAATACTCAAGTCCCAGACAGAATAATCAGGAAACAGAAAGAAAGAAAAGGTATCCAAATAGCAAAAGAAGAAGTTGTTAGGCTACTTACCTTTGTTGGTGATAAGATTCTATACTTAGAAAACCCTAAAGATTCCATCGAAAGGCTGCTAGATCTGATAAATGACTTCAGTAAAGTTTCAGGGTACAAAATCAATGTACAAAAATCAACAGCATTTCTATATGACAATAACTTTCAAACTGAGAGCTAAATCAAGAATGAAATCCCATTTACAATAGCCACAAAATGAGTAAAATACCTAGGAATACAGCTAACCAAGATGGTGAAAGATCTCTACAACAAGAACTACAAAACACTGCTGAAATAAATCAGAGACAGCACAAACAAATGGAAAAACATTCCATGCTTATGAATTGGAAAAATCAATATCATTGAAATGGCCATACTGCCCAAATCAATTTACAGATTCAACGCTATCCCTAGGTAACTATTCTAAAATTCTTATGGAACCAAAAAATGTTGAAATGGCCAAAACAATCCTAAGCAAAAAGAACAAAGCCAGAGGCATCACATTACTTGACTTCAAACTATACTACAAGGCTACAGTAACCAAAACAGCATGATACTGATACAGAAACGGTCACATAGACCCATGGAACAGAATAAAGAACCCAGAAATAAAGTTACACACCTACAACCATCTGCTCTTTAACAGGGTCCACAAAAATAAGCAATGGGGAAAAGACTCCTTATTTAATAAATGGTGCTGGGATAACCAGCTATTCATATGCAGAAGAAGGAAACTGGTTCCCTACCTATCACTATGTACAAAAATAAACTCAAGATGAATTCAAGACTTAAGACCTCAAACCATAAAAATTTTAGAAAAAAAAATACAAAACAAAACAAAAAACGGGAAATGCCCTTCTTGAAATTGACCTTGGCAAAGAATTTATGGCTAAGTCCTCAAAAGCAATTGAAACAAAAGTTGACAAGTGGGACCTAATTAAAGAATTTCTGCACACCAAGAGAAACTATCAAGGAAGTAAACAAGCAACTTTTACTGTTTATAAAATATTTGCACCCTATGGATCTGACAAAGGTCTAACATCCTGAATCTATAAGGAACTTAACAAACAAAAAACAAGTAACTCGATGAAAAAGTGAGCAAGGAACGTGGACACCTCTCAAAAGTTGACATGTAAGTGACCAACACACGTATGAAAAAATGTTCATCATCAGAGAAATGCAAATCAGAACTACAATGAGATACCATCTCACACCAGTCAGAATGACTTTTGTTGAAAAGTAAAAAAATAACAAATGTTGGCAAGTGTTTTCATGGTGCTGATAAAGACATACCCAAGACTGGGCAATTTACAAAAGAAAGACATTTATTTGGACTCACAGTTCCACATGACTGGGGAGGCCTCACACTCATGATGGAAGGCAAGGAGGAGCAAGTCACGTCTTACACAGATAGCAGCAGGCAAAAAAAGAGCTTGTTCAGGGCAACTCCTGTTTTTAAAACCCTCAGATCTCATTAGACCCATTCACTATCATGAGAACAGCACAGGAAAGACCCATCCCCATAATTCAATCATCTCCCACAGTACGTGGGAATTCTGGGAGCTACAAGATGAGATTTGGGTGGGGACACAGAGCCAAACCATATCATTCTGCTCTTGGCACCTCCCAAATCTCATATCTTCACATTTCAAAACCAAGCATGCCTTCCCAACAGTCCCCCAAAGTCTCAATTCATTTCAGCATTAACTCAAAAGTCCACAGTCCCAAGTCTCATCTGAGACAAGGCAAGTCCCTTTGACCTATGAGCCTGTAAAATCAAAAGCAAGTTAGTTACATCCTAGATACCATGGGGATACAGGCATTGGGTAAATACAGCCAGAAGGGGCTACAGGCCCCATGCAAGTCTGAAACCCAGCAAGGCAGTCAACTCTTAAAGCTCCAAAATGATCTCCTTTGTCTCCATGTCTCACATCCAGGTCACACTGATGCAAGAGGTGGGCTCCCACAGCCTTGGGCAGTTCTGCCCCTGTGGCTTTGCAGGGTATAGCAAGACTGAAGAGAAAGGGAACGCATACACTGTTGGTGGGAATGTAAACCAGCTCAGCCACTGTGGAGCGTAGTTTGGAGACTTCTCAAAGAAATGAGTTGAACTATCATTCAACCCAGCAGTTCCCTACGGGTGTATACCCAAAGGAAAATAAGTCATTCTACCAAAAAGACACAGGCACCCATATGTTCATTGCAGCACTGTGCACAATAGGAAAGACATGGAATCAACCTAGGCACCCATCAACTCTGGATTGGAAAAAGAAAACTGATACATATGCACCATGCAACACTATGTAGACATAAAATAAGAATGAAATTATATCCTTTGCAGTAACATGGATACAGCTGGAAATCATTATCCTAAGCAAAATATCACAGAAACAGAAAACCAAATACTGCAAGTCCTCACTTATAAGTGGGAGCAAACACTGGGGATACATGGACATAAAGATGGGAACAATAAACACCAGGGAATACAAGAGGGAGGAAGGAGGAAGGTAAGGTTTGAAAACAGCTACTTATTGGGTACTGTGCTCACTGTCTGGGTTCTGAGTTCAGTCATGTCCCAAACATCAGCATCATGTAATATACCTTTGTAGCAAACCTGCACATACACCCCCTGATTCTAAAATAAAATTTGAAAAAGAAAAAAATAGTTCACAAAAATTCCAAAAGATCATGATAGACTACATGGGCCATAATATTGGGAATATTAGGAAGAAAACAAGACACCCTACTTCAACACTTAACAGAAACTCAAAATGGGCAAGTCAATGTGACAGACATTGGGGGAAAAAATGCTGAGAAAAGGCTGTAGTGATACAAGAACCATGAATAGGATGTGAGCAATCATCCAATCTAACTAGGCAAACAATAAGACACCAATCTCTATTATTTTGTGAATTTAAGCACATAGCTTAACTCCTATTGATTTTAGTTTATTCACCAGAACATTCATACTGTTGAAATAGCCAATTTACTACTAACCTTAATTATCTCTGCTGTAGAGTGAAAGGTATTGAAATTTTGAAATAGTGTATTTTTGAGTGACAATGTTCATCATTATCTGTTCTTTCCCTTCAGAAGAAAATCAAATAGCTTCATTCTGTAATGTACTCCAATCTGCCAGAGTTAAGGGAATCTTCATTTCCAGATGATTTTTGACTGACAAAAAATCCTGAGAGAATCATCCCCAGTGAGTGTGTCAGCTGCATAGAGAAATGGGCTAGACCAAATTGGAAACTAGGTAAGAGCTCTCATCTAAATGAAGGCAGCAACAGAAGACCTACATTTTTGACAAAATGATACACCGCAACCTAAATCCAAGTGGAATATTTTTTATAACAGACTTCAGGCCAAACTCTAAATAATGTAGCTCATAATAACTGTATTACTTTGGGGGCAAATTAGCAATGATAAGGACATGCTTTCTAAATGTCAGTGTGGTAATTCTTTTTGCTTTTTCATTTTTTAATTGAATATGGATATAATATTTCCCAAGGCTACCAGAATAAATGAACAATCAGGATATAATTAAACAGCAGAACAATGTTTCTCTGCATGTATAAGTTGAAATCCATTTCTACACCTAAGAATGTGTGTGTGTGTGTGTGTGAAGTGAGCAGCAAGTTAAGGAGGAAGAGGTTTCTAGAGTATTGTGTTTGTGTTAAGGTCTGATTCATTCCTCATGTCTCAGCTTGCCATATTTTTTCCATCACCATCACAATTTTCTTTGGCCAACAGCCCTAGAAACTGGACAATATTCTGCCCAGTGCAGTTCCTATCCTGCTTAGGTGACACTATTTTCTAGAAAAGCCTTCTGGACAGGTACCTGGATATGGAACAAGTGAAATGGAAGCTGAGACCACATGTGCCAGAAATAGAAACAGTATATTTCACACTGTCCTTATCGGAAGGCTGCTTCAGAGTTCAGGTTCATAAAGCAGATTGAACACGTGTTCTCTTTACTATTGACACCCCTCTAAAATGACACCGTAAAAGTCGTTGTTGTTGTTGTTGTTTTAAGATATAAACCCCACAAAAACAAAAAGAATAGTAAAAGAGGTAAGTATAGACCAAACATTAGAAACTAAGAGTAAAGCAATAGGGTGAATAGAAAAAGTGGCATACAGACTTAGCAGAACAGAAAAAGCTGAGGGCTACGGTTGTGGACACCGTATGGTGCCATTCAGATCCTCCTTCCTGAATGACCAAGATGTGGATGCACCTGGTGGGAGCACTGAGACAGACAGCCCTCAATTCCCACATTGCTTTGAGCATAGCCTCAGCAGAAGAAAGCTGTCCAGTCCAAGAGCATACCGCCTTCCCAGGGTATTCTAGATATGACTGACTGATATTGAGATACAGAAGCCCTGCCCCTCACTCAATTCTGGAGGGCTGTTCTAACTACAGCTGGGAACAACTGGGGTCTTCATTGGAACTGCATTGGAACTAAACTTTGTCCTTTCCTTACTTCCTTCCCTCCCACAAGAGATGACCTCAAAGGTATTCCTAGTATATTTCCTGCATATTTTCCAGAGAAATCAACTTGTAGAAGCTGGTTCCAGAAGTGAATCAAGAAAGTAGATGGCATATATAAAATTTTGGTTTGCATCCCTTGTCATCCAGAAGGCAATGAATACTTTCCATCACCATCGCAATTTTCTTTGGCTGACGGCCCTAGAAACTGGACAATATTCTACCCAGTGCAGCTCCTATCCTGCTCAGGTGACACTATTTTCTAGAAAAGCCGTCACTGATAGTAGATATAATAGAATACATGTGAAACTTGGCATCAAGCAGCAATGCGTGTGTTAAAAGTTTCACATGTAGTGAACTGCAATTGGTATTCCAGGTCAAGGAACTGCATTAGCAGGTGCAATGTATCTGGCAAATTACACATTTTAAGTGCATTGTAACCATAAAGCAATGGAATTGGATACTTGTTGACAAGTGAAAGTGATACTTTCAGGGGGAAAACAATAACTAAAGACTGAGAAGAACTAGTAGGCAATTAAAAACTAAGAAAGTCAGAAGGCCTTCTTTTACCCTATAAAATTTTTTTCACTTTCTTTACCAGGCAGGCAGAGGAAGCTTAGAAAAAGGTGTAGCATTTAAGGGTAGAAGAGCTCCAACAAAGATTAAGCGCCCAAACAAGTCATGTCTGTATGTCAAGATCAAAGCCCTGGCTTGAAAAACAGGACCCCGGCACACAGGAGCATATGGGCTGATGCACTCAAAAATCTTGAAGTCCAAGATTCCTCTTAATGCTCTGTGCCAGGAGAAATGGGTAACTGCTCCCTGTTGAAGTTTAATGCTGCCCCATAGCTTGAAGATAATGGAGATCCTCACCTACTAAGTGAAACCATGCACCCCCACCCCAAGTTATGCCCTCACCTCCCCTCTTGAAATAAATAAATAATGTCACATTACTTGTTGCACAAGCTAAGGGAGAAATGGACCTCTGAGGAGAAGAAAATTCAGGATTCAGTCAACATGTATGTTTAGGAGCCAGGAAAATATAGGTGAGAACTGGATTCTGAGTGTGCTGGAACAGAACAAAAGTTTAGGTAAAGGAAAGTTTATCACTATGGGACATTTTTGCAGAATATAGGATTTAATACTGTTGCAAGGACCTGCTGCTCAAGCTACCAGGAGGGTTCCAGAAGCAAGAAAAAGTGATTACCCACATTCAGTGAGGTGGAAGTGCCAGAATTACACTAGCGGAAAGCAGCAAAATGTGATGGAATTGTTCTATATCCTGATTGTAGTGGTGGTTACATGAATCTAGTCATGTGTTAAAGGTCACAGATTATAAATTAAAAAATTAATTTTATAGTATGTCAATGAAAACTTTGTCATAACTAATATATAGTCAGTTAATAGAAGAGAAAACAATGCTCTATCACATTACTTATGAAAGAAATGCAAATTCAAATAACAAAAAGCACAATTTCTCCCATCAGATTGGCAACAATTAAACCAGTGACAATACCAAGCATTGTTTTATCCTCATCTTCCTTACAATAACACATTTAGATGCCCCAGAGTGTAGTCAGAATTTACTCTTTTCTCTGTCTAGACACATTCTTTAAGTAATCAAAACCAGTCTGATTGAGAAATTTAAAATTTTGTATGGTTTCAACAAAAGTTTGTACATTAATTTTTGTTTCAAAATTATTGATTTCATAATTTTTATTTTTAAATTATTGCATTAAAATATTATTATTGTAATTATTGAGGTTTTTGGTGTCCACATCTTAAATTCTGCACTTGAGGTGGGTGTGTTAGTCTATTTTCATACTGCTATGAAGAAATACCAAAGAATGGGTAATTTATAAAGAAAGAGATTTAATGGACCCACAGGCCCACATAGCTGGGGAGGACTCACAATCATGGTGAAAGGCAAAGGAGGAGCAAAGGCACATCTTACATGGTGGCAGGCAAGACAGTGTGTGCAAGGGAACTGCCTTTTATAAAACCATCAGATCTCATGAGACTTACTCACTGTCATGAGACAGCATGGGAAAAACCTGCCCCCATGATTCAATTATTTTACAACAGGTATCTCCCACAACACGTAGGATTATGGGAGCTATGATTCAAGATGAGATTTGGGTGGGGACACAGCTAAACCATATCAGTGGGTGTGTATCTCTTACTTTATGCTAGTGCCAGACATTAAATTCCACTTACATTCCATTTCATATATTTCTGTTCTATCTCCCCTGAACGCCAGGTTTTTGTTTTGTTTTGTTTGTTTTTTGAGACAGGATTTCACGTCCATCCCCCAGGCTGGAGTGCAATGGTATGATCTCAGCTCACTGCAACATCTGCCTCCCAGGCTCAAGCGATCCTCCCATCCCAGCCTCCCAAGTAGCTGGGACTCCAGACACACACCACCATGCTTGGCTAACTTTTGTATTTTTTGTAGAGACAGGTTTCACCATGTTGTCCATGCTGGTCTCAAACTCCTGGCCTCAAGCAATCTGCCTACCTCAGACTCCCAAAGTGCTAGGATTACAGGCATGAGCTACTACACCTGGCCAGGTTTTTATATTCAATTATTCTATTGACGTCTCCACTTGACGATCTAATGCACATCTCAGAAACCTAACATATCCAAAATCGACTCTTGATCTCCCTACCACCAGCAATTTGACCAGCCTTTCTCACTTCAGTAAACTATCCACACTTGACCTGTTCCAGGAATAGTGGGATTCCAGTTATGGTAGCTGGGTACAGTCAACAGTGTGGTATTGTGTTGCTATTCCTCCACATCCACCTAGTTCTCTCCTCAATCTGGCCATCTTCCATCTGAACATACAGTTGTTGCAGGTCTCTTTATCTCTTTCAACACAGGTTAATACGAGCAACAGCTCCCCTACTCTTCTATGCTCTGTGACTATGCTGTTAGACCTACCCCTGTGTCCTAATATTTACATATCTCCGGGTCTTAGGGTTTTTAGGACTTTGTAACTCTTCCTTAAATTCTAGGAATTCCAGGTCTATATTACAGTACATATTGTCTTAATATTCTCATATGCTCTTTCCTAGATACTAAAGTACATTTCATTCATAAAATTATTAGTGCTATTAATATCTGCGAATGATGTAACAAACATAAATATATAATTATCTGAAAAATATTTAAGACCAGATTCAAAATATTACGTTTAAAAATTTACAAATCTTCCTGATTATGAAGATGAATTGATTTTTCCAATTCTCCCTTTCATTTGAATTTTAATAATAGCAATAATATTCTGATTCTGAAAACCTCCCCTCCTCATGCCAACCCTGGGATTGATTTCACACTGCATCCATACATAAAATAGACTTATTTAAAAGGAAATGAAACCAATCAAAATGTCATTGGCTCAATCCCTGCATGCTGCCTTCCTGATATGTGTTACTTTTCTTCATATGCTATCATTTTATTTGCAAGGTGGAGGTTTGAGAACACTTGATGATTGACTGAACTTGCCCACAAGAAATCCACTGTGTGATTGCTTCCCCCTGTGTAATATGAAAGTCATGGAGAAAATAAGATAAATCAATAGTTCTTTCTGCCAAGAACCTATTTATTATACCCCAAATGGTGTGCATAGCTGAGAAGGTATGGTTTTTATTTTGACAATAAGAGCAGTGTTTTGTTAAACCAACTTTGTAATCATTGAAATATTTCTTTTTCTTTCAAAGTACATTTTCTCTTGGAGTGTGTACCATACAATATAAACACATTAATCACCTCTTTGGCTATTTATTCATTCATTTGCATTCTCAAGTTTTTGTTCCTCAAAACTCCACAAAGATTTTCTTTTTTGCATTCTTTTTCTCTCTCCTTTCCTTTTCCACTTAGACTCACTGATCATTTTTCTCTTCCCATCTGAGCAGCTATAATAAGATCCAGGATGACTGGATAACAAAATAAACAATGTCAGCTGTTAATAGCAAAAAACATACATTTATTTAATGTAGGTTAATTACACAGCCATGTAGAACAGTGAAAAGTGTGTCACTACAAAATATGCAGGCAAGCCATCGGTAACACAAAGGTCCTACCAAAGCTCCCAGTTGTCAATTTTGTCATCTGACAGCACTAGAAATACCTTCAGGCTCTTTATGTAACTAGCACATTCTTTTCCGTTATTCACTAACAAAATAGTATCTTTCAATTTGTATTTTCTGCATTTTTATATCATTCATGAAAATCTGCATCTGTGGGTAGGCAAAAGGTAGTTTAGAATTTTGCAGGTGTAATACCGTTTGTCTAAAGCAAAGTTCTAAGAAAATGTTCAAAATATTTTAAATGTAAGCATGGTTGTATAATCCTAGTAGCATCTGATAATGTAATAACCTGTTGATTGATGAGTATTAAAGCTTTCACTATTCATAATGTTATAACCTATTGACTTAACCATTTCTAACAGAAAAAACTCTTAGCCTTTGTACATTTCACAAGAGAGGTAAACTTGAGAAATGGCCTTTTGAGTTCAGTCCATTGATGACTTTTTAGACCCCTAATACCATTTGAGAGCTCTAAATATTTTTTCAAACTGATGAAATAACTTATTCAAAGATTAAATGAAAATTAGAAATTAAAAAATAGAGATAGCTAGTGAAATCAGTAAAAGTAACCTAAAGTCTAGTAATTATATTGCATATTACTATAAAACTCGTCCAATACTAATATAAATCTTATAAGAAATATGCACTATATTTTATTTCAGAGTATACAGAAACAAAATTAGTAATAATATTGAACTCCCAACTAAACCAGAGTGGTTTGTAAGGATCAAACTATTTAATGCATGCAAAGTGTATTAGAGCTGTAAACGGCACACAGTAAACACTTAATAAGCCATGATGATTGAATGATGACAAAGTAATATCACTTTTTTATTTTTATTTTTTGAGATGGAGTCTCATTCTGTCACCCAGGCTGGAGTGCAGTGGTGCAATCTTGGCTAACTGAAACCTCTGCCTTCCGGTTCGAGTGATTCTCCCACCTCAGCCTCCGAAGTAACTGAGATTACACGCATGCACCACCATGCCCAATTAAGTTTCATATTTTTAGTACAGACAGGTTTCACCATGTTGGCCAGGCTGGCCTCAAATTCCTGACCTCAAGAGATCCGCCTGCCTCAGCCTGCCAAAGTACTGTGATTACAGGCATGAGTCACCTCGCCCAGCCAATATTACCACTTTTAATAGCCAAGATTATCTCAATCTATCCAGGTATAAAGTGCAGGGAAGGAAAAGCACTTTAATGTCTTATTATAAAAGAAGAGGCCCAAAGTGTCCCATGTCAATTGGGCCTCAACAGTATGCAATCAGCCTCTTTTCTATCCCTAAATACTCTCTTTCTGAATGTCCAGTGGACCGATTTCAAATATTTAATCTAATACAACAATCTCAGCACACCTGCAGTACTCTCTGCAGTAATATTGCTGCTGCACAGAGGAAGTCAGGCAGAAACCACTGTATTGAAATATTCTTAGTTTTATACACAAAATATTCTTTTCTATCTCAGTCATTTTTCTTTTCTTCTTATTCCAAAGAAAGGATAATTTTGCTACTATGTAAATAATTTCAATAAACAGGGTATCACTTTATCAATTGTCCTTTCAGTATCAACTTTTGAATATCTGAATTCCTCTAATCAGCATTTAAAATGTGATAAAATTGGAAAAATTCCCCAACTCATTATAAAAGATCAGTATTCCATTGATGCCAAAACTAGATAATCATTTAAAGATTTCTGGATTTTCAGTATTGCTTGCCTACTGTCACAGTGGTATGTTTTCTATTTGGATTTTTAAAAACTATTTATATGGAAGAATTATATATAGTAAAATGTACCAATTAAAAATGTACAGGCCAATCATTTTTGACAAATTAATACACCATACGATGACTATCTCCTCAATATATAGAACACCTACATCACTCCAAAAAGTTCATCTGTGCCACTCTGCAGTGACTTTCAACCCACCTTCAGCCTAAAGATGCTGAAAGTACCATAAGTTTTATGCCAATCTAAGGTGCACAATTATTGCACAAATCAGAGATGCACGAACTATTGACACAATAGAGAAATAACAATAATACATAAAATCTGGCAGTATATTAAAAAGATGTTTTATCAAACTAAGTAGCATTTTTCCCAGATTTGTAACTAGGTTTAACATATAATATAGAGAATGTGTGTGTGAGTGTGCATGTGCATCTAGGTATATGCAATAAATTGTAGCAACATTTGCTGAGTGGAGAAATATTTTAACATGAGAATGAAGCCTAAAATTATAAAGTAAAAGTAATAAATTAACTGGAATGTTTAAAATGTACTTAAAAACTAAAACATTTAAGCAACAGGAATGAAAAGAATTGCAATATAAACAACAAAAGAAAAGATGATGCTGTTTCTCTTGGAAGACCTCCTAAAAACCGTAGAAATTTTTAAACATTTTAAGGGAAAAATCCACAATATGTTAGAAATTTATAATATAAGAAATTAAAGACAGCAAAACTAAAATATACTCTGTCATCAAAGAGACAATGAAATTTTATTTAGCAAATATAAAAAACAATAATAATATCCAAAGCTGTCACAGGTGCACACTGGACATACATTCTCAAATAACTGCTGATGGAAATATGCAGATTTAAGTAGACAACAATTTGGCAACTCATATTAAGTGCTTTAAAATAGATATACTCTGCATGTCCATTTCTAGAAATGTACCCTAAAGAAATCATCTAATGAGAGTGCAAAGGCATAAGTTAAGTATGTTCATCAAAAAACTCTTTCTAATAACAAAAACAAAAGGAAGATATTTTACTTGCTATTATTTGAAATATAGTAAAGAGACGTGATATAATAGCATGTAGCTACTGCAAATTACACTGAGGGTCGGTGCTTATTAATACAGAAGATGAGAAAAGTATGTTGCTAAATGATGAAAATAGCTTTTCACAGAATCTGCTTATTGTATGATACCATACTTATCACAAAATATATTAGAATGCCCAGGGGAGAATAAGCTGTAGTCAACTGTACGTTGGCATTAAGAATAAATTTTCATTGTTGCTATATCACATTCTCACTTTCTATTAAAAGTTACACTGAACATTAAATGATTGTGTATTTTAAAAGTAATTCAAATTTTTAAAAACATAAGTAGTTTAATTTTTGAAAAAGTCTTGCGGTGTGATCAGTCTATGATTTTTTTCTTTTTACAATAGCCAAATGAGAGTCGTCATTTTCTTCTCAGTCTAGTTCCAGAATTATAATTCTAAATTTTCATTTATTCTATTATATTTTTATGTAAAAATAGTGTAATCATCAACAAAAGAGTCTCTTTTAGGTATGGAATTAATAACAAGAAGATATTTTCTTAAGTTCATTTAAAGTTGTTAAAAGAAAAACTTTAGACAAAATATATTTAACAGAGTTTATTTGAGCAAAGAACAATTCATGAATTGAGCAGCACTCAGAACCAAAGGAAGTTTAGAGAGCTCCACTCTGAAACATGGAGAATATTTATAGACAGAACACAGAAGTAAAGTACAGAATAGGTTGAGTGGTTACAGTGAGGCATTTGCCTTATTTGGACATCATCTGATCAGCTGGTTGCCTACAATGGGCTGAAGCTCAGCTGCATGTGATTGACTGAGATCTGTCTATCTCTAACAAAAAATATACTCCTTATCCAGGTTTTGGTTTGTTTGCATGCTAGGTTAGGTTGAAGTTTATTAAGTGGAAACTCAAGATACAGAGACAGTCTCAGGCCAATTTTAATTTAACAAAGTTAATATGACCCTGGTATTGTTCTAAGAACTTTGATATGTTAAATCATTGAATCCTAAAAACAACACTGTAATATAGGTAGTTTTATTATCCCCATTGTACAAGTGACAGAATTGAAGGACAAATAAGTGAAAATAAAAATAAATTTTAAAAGGTGCCCAGGGTTAGTCATCTAATACGTGAAAACTCTGGAATGAGAACACAGGCAATCTAGCTTCAGAATCTGTACTTTCAGTCATTACTTATTGTATCTATACTCTACTGCCCTACTACTGGTAATAAACATTCCTTTTGTTTATATTTAATTTATACATTAATCACAATATTTAAATAAGTAATAACTTTTCTGCTATTTTGAAAGTGCATTTAGTGGCTTGCATAACTAGGCTCTCTTTTCATAATTAGCCTTATGGGTTATCTGAAAGACAGGGAATATAATTTTATTCTGCTGAGACATGTTATTTCCTTCTCCTATTGAAACTAAATATATGCATATGGCAGAGTTACTTTTACTTCCTACAAAGACACTGATGAACATTTCTGGCCTCAAGGAATAACACAGTCACCAACCACACATATATTTAAACAGAAACATAAAATTTGACATACATTAACCAAAGGTTTTTGATATAATTCCAGACATTTTCATATTTAAAAACTTGTATAAAGTCTTAGAAATATAAGGTTAATTATTTTTATTATCTGAAAGATCATAAACAGAGGAATGCCCAATTCTCTTATCAACTGTCATCCCAGTGGGTTTCCTGAAGAATGTATTATTCAAGCAATATAAGTAGAAATCGGAACACAAAGATATCATTAGCTGGAATAATATCTAGAACTATAATTTTCATATGCACTCTGAACTAGAAGCTTAAGTGGAGTCTTTACTTCCCACTAAAACCACATATAATTCTTGGGATATTATTAAAAGCCTCTGATTAGCCACATGTAATAAAAAAATCAAGGGAGAGAGAAAGAGAGTCGATCCACTGGCCAGGCTATCACAAGACCAGGCCACCTTAGCTGACCTGCTACTTAGGTGGGATAAAAAAAGAACTATAGGCATTATCTGCACTGATATCTTAATCCACACAGACACTGGAATAGGCAACATAAGCGATATTGTCAATGACCATAATCCCTTTGGAATCAGAGAGCAGAGGGAGACCAATCAAGTAGGCAGTGCCAGTGGCAGATAGAGACACTATCTCCTATAGGAAAATGTCTTAATACAAAGCTGTCAAGGAAAACAATTATCATCATTCCTCTAGCTTCACCTTTTTTTCCATTAGCCCCTAGCCTCAGTTGGCTATCACAGCGAAAGTGTCTCAATTTTACCCTTATTCAAGGCTTTATCAATATAAATAAGGCTATATTAATGTCACCTTTGTTTTTTTCAACATAATGCTAATAATGAGTTCCTGACTCACCCCTGAGGATCTACCAAAATTTTCCTCCTTCATTCACCAGCTGATGGTGAGTTTGATGTAAGACTCAAGATTTAGTAACGAGTAAGGAAAGGACATGTGGGAAAGGTGGTCTTTGAGGTAAAGATTAAAGCAACTCAGTGTGTAGAAGTTTGGGAAGTTTCATTTCCAAGAGCAGCTCTTGGTAAGAAGGGCTTATTGAAAAATGAAGAGAAAACAGAAACCAGAGGAGAAAAGGGTCAGGCTTATTGAAAAGGTTGTTTTCCTCCAATTATTTCAAATTTTTATGAATGCAGTTGTCTGTAATAGCCAGTTTACCACCTTTGAATTTTGCTTCAACAAGGCTTCATGAGAAGTGAATGGAGATGGATGTCCCAAGGAACTACTTTATAGTGTGTTAGTATAGAAGAGTGTACACACATACATTCAAAGCAGCACTGCAAACCATTCTCATAAGGAACCACTTTATATAGTGTGTTAGTATAGATGAGGGTACACATATACATTCAAAGCAACACGTCCAACAATTCTCACAAGTGAAACAGAGCATGGAATAATTCACTAGGTAAAATAGTACAGTTACAACTACAGCTTGAAATCTAGACTTGGTTTTAAATCTAACCTAACACAAGCATTGAGTCATATTTAAGATTTGTTTTAAAATGGTCTATTAAACATTGAAAAAAACCGTATCTCTGTTGTGCTTTTCTGCAGTAAACCTTAAAGGATTAAGACAATATTAACCAGTTTAATATAAGGTCCACCTACAAGAATCTTATTAGGAAACACATTTCTGGGGTCGGGCACTGTGGCTCACAGCTGTAATCCCAGCACTTAGGGAGGCCGAGGTGGGTGGATAGCATGAGTCCAGGAGTTTGAGAGCAGCCTGGCCAACATAGTGAAGCCCTGTATCTAGAATTTTTTTTTTTAATTAGCTGAACACAGTGGTGCACACCTGTAGTCCCAGCTACTTGGGAGGCTGGGGTGGGAGAATCACCCGAGCCCGGGAGGCGGAGGTTGCAGTGAGCAGAGATCACACCACTGCACTCCAGCCCAGGCAACAGAACAGGACCATGTCTAAAAAAAAAAGAAAAAGAAGTAGAAAACATATTTCTTAAATGTGTTTAACTATCTACAACAATTGGAATGATGCAGTTTTCAAATATAATTTTATATATATATATATTTATATATATATATATTTTTTTTTTTTTTGAGATAAGAGTCTCACTCTGTGGCCCAGGCTGGAGTGCAGTGGCAGGATCTCGTTTCACTGCAACTTTCGCCTCCTGGGTTCAAGCAATTCTCCTGCCTCAGCCTCCCGAGTAGCTGGGACTATAGGCGCATGCCACCATGCCTTGCTAATTTTTGTATTTTTTTAGTAGAGACAGGATTTTGCCATGTTGGCCTGGCTGGTCTCGAACTTCTGACCTCAGGTGATCCACCCGCCTCAGCCTCCCAAAGTGCTGGGATTACACGCGTGAGTCACAGCACCTGGCTGCATTGTTAGACTTTTAAAACATTTTTTATACTCACAGAATAAATAAAAACCAAATGATATTTCCATGAAGTTTACCATTAGTAATTTTAAATCACCCCCTTTAATTTACAACAAAATTAAACATTATTCTAAATGGCTTTTAAAACTGATTTATTAATATTAGTCTATCTGAGTCTTTGCTAGCAATCTTAAAGAAAATAAAAATCATGTACCCTTACATAGTGGCTTCTATGTCCTGGGTAGTTACAAATTTAATCCAAACTTCTACCCCAGGAAGTAGGTAGCTACTCATAGACTGAGGAACTGAGGTTCTGATAAGTGAAGTGATTTTCCTCAAAGGACAAAGCTGGGATTCAAACGTAGACAAACAGCCTGCAGAGACTGCTCTCTTCATCACTGCATTTTATAAATGGCCTCTCCCCAGTGATATTGAATAAAAAATATAGATTAAGTGCACTGTAAGACACCATCTTTTCTAGAGATACTAAAGTTTTTTCTTGTTACCTAGTTCAGAACGGGATCTAAAATATTTCATAGTTACCACTATTTTGTGCATTGTTTGTACCCAAATGAATACTTCTAAATTGCCTAACAATCCAGGGCCTATGCACTATACACAAATGCCTCTCCTGTCTCTCACACACACACTCAACACCACTTATGGGCTCAAGTGTATCTAGTGAAGAATGTATTAGGGCATGGGAAGCATATACACTAATATTGATAATGGTTATGTACTAAGGCCCTCAAATAGAAGAGGCAGGAGAGGACATTTAATAGAACTACACTGAGAGAGTCCTGAATTAGTGTTTCTGCCCACTGGGAAACTGTTCTTAGTTGATGCTCAAACACAGAAGCCACTCTTCCCATCAAAACTAGTCAAAAATGACTCCTATATTATGATGACACGAAGAACTCAGTCCTTAGAAAAATGAACTTTGGTTCAAGACAGCAGAAAGAGAAAGAAATCAAGTGAGCTATGAAGTTAAATAAGAAAAAAAAAAAACAAGGACAAAAACAAGCAAAACCTTCTTCTCTGGCTTAATTAGATATGGATGGCATAGCCAACATGTTATTAAACAGTATATAGAAGGAAGTCGCAGACAACACACAAATTGCCTATAAAAATACAAAAAGCTGCTCAACATCAGTAGAAATTGGGGGAAAGACAGTTAGATCAAGAATACCATTTAAAATGTTTAGCCTCCTCTTCTCTTGCCCAATTAGCTCTCTTTCCTGGAGGAGTAATTATTCTGTTTATTCCTTTTGGCCTTTTTATTGTGCTGATGCATTCCTTCAAAAGTCTAGTAGTCTTCATCAATAATGTTTGTGAATGAAGCCCTTGGCTGAATATTGCAAATGAATACTGGTAGCTCAGGCCAGTTTTCTTTCTGTTATATGAGCCACTTTCCTGTTTTTCCAGTACCATTCCTTCCTGATTTGGGAAACTGATTGTTGGTGAACTGTGTGTATGTGGAAAGGAGACAAATTAATTTTAAAAGGCACAAGCAGGCCTCGAATTGGGGTCCTTGGAAAAAGACTTTTCCAACTCCATGGAATGTTAGATGCAGACAGTTCTTTGGGAATCGTCTCAGGGGATACAGGTGGGAGGAACTGAGCATGGCTGCATTTAGACAGGGGCTGACTCACAACCCAGTGGCAAATGAGACTTTGGCTGATCCTGCGGGAAGACTAGAGCTATGGCTCTTCAGAGTTGTTCCAAACTGAGGCAAGAGGAGAGGACCTTGTTTATATGAAACAGTCATTCATAAACAATGGCTGCACCCAGGAGTAGGTGTTATCTTGGGCAAGACAGTTCCCTCGGAAATTTTCTGGTGAACACTCAGTAGTTAGCCACCAGCCCCCGATGTTATCAGTGTTTGGGGGATAGGTATGTCTGCACTGAAGAAGAGATCTAGTTATGACACCACAGTATCCACTAGGTCAACCACTTGTGTCTCTCACCTATCCTTGCTTTTTATGGTGAGTTCCTTACGTCAGAGGACGGATCCCACAGGATACTGATGAGTCTCATATCCCCAGATTTTACAAGAGAAATGTTGGTGAGCCTCCACTACTGCAGTTGATCTTCCTTAAGGCCATAAGGGAGAATCACCCTCTTCCTTCACCACCCATTCTGCATTTTACTCACTCTTTCCTGGCACCACTGTTGCTGTAGAAGGTTTGAGCCCCTTTTTATTATGCCAATCTCAGTCTGTAGCTATTGAATGTTTTCATTCAATATTAAAATGAAGTATCAATGGAGACTCAATACAGCACCTGATCCTGTTCTTATTGTGAAATAAAAGTCCTGTCTTTTCCTGACAATCGATGATCTCTGTGAGTATAGTAACCCTTTTCTTCATCTGCTGGTCTTTTAGTATGAGGAGGTTGAAGTGACCAGAGAGCAGTCACAGCTCAACGTTTGCCAGGACTCTTCCTGTGCGCCCTAATGTAAGCATTATAAGATGACCCATCCAGGAGTCAAGCAAAAGTTCTCTATGTACCCTTAGATGTGAGCGGAGGTAGAGGCCGCTGCAGTCTGCAGTCACAGGGCATCTGCACCATCTGCCTATGCTGTTTACTTTGGTTCTGCTTCTGCCCAGTCCCAGATGTGCCCTATCTTAAAATAGATTGCTGCTGGGTGTGCTGCCCCTTGTGATTTAGTAGACTGGAGAATAGCTCTGATTTCATGGGTATTTGACATCCCACGGTCAGAAACTCAATTGCTCCCAGGGCCCAGTACCACACAGAAGCTGATTTTTAAATAATATATATAGTTCTCTGCTCCTGATAACAAGACATTTTTTTCCTCCAGAACTAAGGGATCTACATTGATACACTGTAATTCTTCTATTGGAACTTGCCACAAACCCAAATGGCATTTTCCCCCATTTAAGTTACATGTAATAACACAAACTTTGCTGCATTGAATTAGCCAAAGAGCAGGGCACTTTGCACAACAGCCTGGATCTGCTGGCAAGCCCTTTCTTGCCCTAGGATCCATCCAAGATGGAAGTCATCTCTGTTATATCATTGGCAAATTAATTGGAGTGGTCATTGAAAGGGTGAAATATGCTGCCTCCACAACTTAAGAGGCCTGCCTAGTGCTGTATTTCTTTGTTAATGGTGAAAGGAGTGAGTTATTGTTCCATAACTTTGAAGAAGATAATCTTGGTATGTCCCAGACAACTGAATCCCTAAGAACCTTACTGATGTGGTAGACTCTTGTATATTCGTAAGGTTTATTCCACACTTTCAGGAGCACACGTTTTACCAACACACATGCTACTTCTTGATCACCTACACTGATGAGCTGGTGAGCTTAGCAATGTATATAGTGCAGATCCATTTATACCATATTGTGATAGAGGGTGGGGGAACTCAGGAAAAAGCCATAAATATGTAATATTTCCATTCAACATGAATGAAAATTATGTAAGTGAAGATTTGATGAGTTTTAACATATGAATACACTGGAGAAACTATTCCCACAATCAAGGTAATGAAGATACCTATTAATTTCAAGAGTTTTCTCATGCCCCTGTGGATTTCTCCATCTTGTACCTACCCCAGTCCCAGACAATTATTGATATGATTTCTGACACTACAAATTAGTTACATTTTCTATCATTTTCTATAAGTGGAATCACACAGTTTGTACATTTTTTGTCTTGCTCCTTTTACTCAAAATAATTATGGTGAGATTCATCCATGTTGTTGCATTGATCAATAATCCATCCTTTTTTGCTGAGTAGTATTCCACTGTGTGGATACATCATAATTTGTTTATCCATTCTCTCACCAATGGATATTTTAGTTGTTTTCAATTGTTGTTTATTATGAATAAAACTACCATGGACATTCAAATGTAAGTTTTTGTATGGATGTAAGCTTTCTTCCCTAAATTAAATGTGTGTGAAAGGAATGGCTGGGTCATATGCTAGGAGAATATCTAACTTTTTGAGGAACTTCCAAATCATATTCCAAAGTGATTTATCATTGTGCATTGTCACCAGCAGTATATGAGAACCAGTTGCTCCACATCTTCACCAAGACTTAATATTGACAAACCTCTTGATTTTACCCATTTACTGGGAGTGCAGTGGCATGTTATTATGGTTTGAATTTGCATTTCTCTAATAACTAATGATGCTAAACACTTTTTCAGGTAATATGCATATATATACATATAAACTTGTTTAGTGAAACACTCTTCAAATTTTTCGCCCATTTTAATTGGGTTGTCTTCTTGTTGAATAATAATAGTTTTTTATATTTTCTAGATACAGTTCCTTTTGGCTATATATTAGCAAAATATATTAGGTGATGGCTTCGCTTCCTGAATTTTCAAACAGGGCCCTATGAAGCACAAAATTATTTAATTTCGATGAAGTCCAATATATTGACTTTTTAAACAGTTTGCATCATGTTTAAGAAATCTTTGTCAAACCTAAGGTCACCAAAATTTCCTCCTGTTTTCTTCTGAATGTCATGTAGCTTTTTGTCATTATTTTTAGGACAATGACCGATTTAGGGTTAATTTTTATATATGGTTTGAGGTAAGGGTTGGGGTTCATATTTTAACATATGGCTTGTAAAATTGTTCAGCACCATCTACTGAAAAAATACTCCCTTCGCTCATTGAACTGACTCTGTAACTTTCCTTTGTCTTCATATGCATGGGAAGTTGTGACTGAAAGCCAGGCATTTTGAATTTTAATTTACTGGGTGATAAATATTTCTATTTATTACAAAAATGTTGACTTTGTTCTAGAATGCACTTAAGCTACTTGAAAATTATTTAATCCTTCTGAGGTCTACTAATAAACCTTGCTAGGTGGGACCAGAGCAACCTTTAGTCTAGGGCTAATTTTCCTTGCTACAGAGGCAAGAAACTTCTGAATACTCTCCCCAGCACCCTATAAATTGTCTTTTCCTTCCTGGTAGGAAAAAAACAAAAAAATTCTTCCTGGGTCTATGTGAGCTCCGGGAATCATTCCTTTTGCTCTTTTTAGGTGCTTCTTTCTCTGACCTCAGGTAATTTCTTTGCACACATTTGCCAATGAGTAGTCAGCTAAAGAATTGAGGGAAACCCTTGGTGCAAATCTCTCTTGCTCTCTCTCATCTCTGTCTATCTCTATCTCTATCTCTGTCTCTGTCTCGATCTCTGTCTCTATCTCTATCATCTCTATGTCTTTCTCTGTCTCTTTTTCTCCCCTCTCTTGCAATCTGGCCTGTGAATTCCAGTCACTTTCACCTCCCCAGCCCTCTACTTTCTTCTCTTCTCAGGATGATTGTTGGCCCCATCTTGGTCCACCTGCCTCCCTGTTCTGCAGCAAATAAGCTGGGCAGAAGTTGAGGCACCTGTGGGCTTCCCATCATCTGTTTCTCTTCTCTTGGTGATTGATTTGCTGCACTGCCTGATGTCCAATTTTGGAAAAAACTGTCAAGTGTTTTATTTTTTCAGGTGGGATGGTCACTCTGTTTCCCATTACTCCACCTTGGTCAGAATTAAAATTTTATTCTAGGCTTTTACCACATTCTAGTGGAAACCCTGCCATCCAAGTCTGGTGGTTCCATTTCTTTGGCACAATGGTTCTCCAAATGTAGTGGAGAAAACTTGAGAAATTTGTTTGAAATACACAATCTAATGTTCTGCTCCCAGAATTTCAACTCAGTAGATCTGCAACCAAATCAGTTATCTGAATTATTAATAAGACCATCATGTGACTCTGATACAAGTGGTTAACAAACCATAGTTTGAGAAACTTGCTTTGTAGTGATTTTTTTTTTAACTTGGGCAAAAATGACTCAGCGCATGCATGGGGTGGGGAGGGCAAGGACTTTGGCAGTGTTTCTATAGTTAATCCTTTGATTAATAATCATGATTATATCCCCATTTTCCACTGCAAATGCCTAGTGCCTTCTTATCCAGAGTTTGGAGCCTTTCCATAGCTGAGCAGGGAGAGCACTTTCACATGCCACCTAGCCACTCTCTGTGTTTGTTTCATGTTTAGATTGTCATTCTGATCTTATATGTTATCTTCCTGAAAATTTTCAAAAGCCCTGAATTACCAATGACTTTGTCTCATTTTAAGAATCGCTATGAATGCATTTCCTCAAATACACTTAGTTGTCATTTCCATTGGATTTGTTGGGGAATACAATAAAGACAGACTCGGTGCTGTACTTTCAACTGAAAGATACATGGTTTTTAAATAGCATTATAAGTAATCTCTGAAATGAGTGATTTCTTGTTATTTGAGTGAGAGATTTCTACATTCTTCCACCAAGGCAACAATGGTGTTGATAATAATATTTACATGTTCTATAGTGACGAATCCATTTTCTAACATTTTATACTTATAACTGAACTTTCTCCTTAGAGCATCCCTAATACAAGGTCATTTTTGTCTTATTTTACTAAGATAGGTTAGATAGCTTACTGAAAGCTATCTAACTTACTTTACTAAGGCAGGTTAGATAGCTCACACACATGGGTAGGAATAAGATTCTATTTTTTCCAATTTTAGGATCACTGAGGCTTACTTGTGTGGTTTCATGTTTGTGTATTTGTTATTTATGTTTAAAAATCATATGAATTCATAAAACATTAACTACTGCTAAGGCCCACACTGCTGCAAAATTTTGAGGGTGAATACAATTAAATAATCCTGTTGGGCATTTTAGGCATGGGTGTAAGTGATTTCTACATACTAACTCATTTGGCCTTCACAAGAAAGTTATGAAGTATGGATTATTGTGACTGAGATTTTATTGATGGAAAAACTTTGGTACAGAATAATTTGATCCAGATCACCCAGTCAGTAGTTGTAAAAGCCCACACCCAAATCTAGGAAATTCCTTCCAGAACCTCTGTTTTTAATGTCTATACTCCACTGACTCTTATATTGAATAAATTCTCCATATTCAATCTAGAGAATCATTTTTTGAGATGATCGGCTCAGTATTATAAATACCATCAGGTCATTTTAAACAGACTGCTTCACAAAAATACTATTTCACCAAACCTCTGATTGTTCTCTTCAGTGACATTATATGACTCAGACTTTTGCAGCCTGTGTTATTTTTGTCATCTTCTTGTCACTTGGGATTTAAGTATTGGGTTTGAATGTTGATCTCCATTACCAGTCAAGAGGCATTCTACTGGACTCTTAAATTGACTTAACAATAAAAACAAAATATAGAAGTCTACCTAGAAAATTATTATCTCAGCAATTTCATGGTTAAAAAATGGTCTCGTGTGTATTTAAGTATTATGGTTTACCTTACTTTTTTATTTTGATGCTGCCTACCTTGGGTTTTTTTTTTTTTTTTTTTTTTTTGAGACGGAGTCTCACTCTGTCGCCCAGGCTGGAGTGCACTGGTGCCATCTCAGCTCACTGCAACCTCCACCTCCTGGGTTCAAGCGATTTCCTGCCTCAGCCTCCTGAGTAGCTGGGATTACAGGCACGTGCAAACGTGCCTGGCTAATTTTTTTGTATTTTTACTAGAGACAGGATTTCACCATGTTGGCCAGACTGGTCTCAAACTCCTGACCTCAGGTGATCCACCCGGCTCAGCCTCCCAAAGTGCTGGGATTATAGACATGAGCCACTGCACCTGACTCTGCCTACCCTTTAAAATAAGACTTATGACTGTAATGTGTCCAGTGGAACAGCTGACAGGTGACAAGATGAGGACCAGATTTAAAGAATCATTCAAATGTTAATAAGAGACTTTAACCAAAAGGTTGGTTGGGGACACACCTAGTCACGGATAGATTTGCGAAACTGGCATCATGAAGTATTCATAGAGCCTCTAATTTGTTAATAAAATGAGTAGCATACTGCACCACATTGATTCTTGAAAGAATGTTACAAGAGATATAAATAGCTGTAATAGTGGAAGAAAAGCTAACCATTACAAAGATTACTCGCGTCCAGATTGATCTAGAGAAAGCAACCATCATAAAACCCTGATAATTGTAAAAATAAATGATAGGTGAAGATATGCAAATATTGAATGAAAAATGGAAAGTCGTTTTATGTTCCTTTTGTGTCTCACACATGTCCTGGAGGTTTAGAGCCAGCCTATTTCATGAAAGATATCTTTAGTAAAACAGAGATATGCAGAAGGAAAACCAGGAGAGGATTCTTATCCAGGATCAGGAAGGATTTTTCTATTATCTTAAAACATCAAACGATTTCTTTTGGTGGACACAGTGTTATATCCCTACACCATGAGTTCTTGGGCACTTTTATTTGTGTGATGGCAGCACCTAGCATTGCGGGCAGGTGCCCAACATGTGATAAGAATTAAATAACACTTGTCCAATAAACAAATTAATACCACTGGTTTTAAAATTAGATTTGTTTGCCTATGAAAGGTATATAATAAGAAGAATATATGTTTTACAAATTATTGGCTGGGAAAAACATTACTTTATGTATTTTTTCTCCTTCCGTTGCTTTTCTACTAGAGAAATATTTATTGCCTCATGAGACACATCTTTTCAAATAGCATCTGAATTTATTTCCACAAACCCATTTACAAGTAAGATCTAGTAAGATAGAAACATATCTGATTGCATATTTCCAAATTCCCAAGTATATTCATCTCATTAACATGGTTCTTGAACAACACAATACAGAAACATCTGTTTGTCATTTAATGTCACTATAGCATGGTTTTGGCACCAGCAAGAAGTAATTTTTCCAGGCATTAATGGAGAACTAAATTTATAATATTCTGGCTTTTGTGAGAGAGCACAGCTTTTCAGAACTATAATAATTTTTATTTAAAAACTAAAAATAATGCTATTATAAGCTGTCAGAAATTCAAGGTATGCAATTTAGTTGGCTGTCTTTTTGTTTGTTTTATTTTGTAATTAACCAGCCATGTTTGTGTTTGAGATAGTCTTTTAAAACGACATTGAAATAGGAGAAAGAGCACTGGCTAGGAGTCAGGAAATGTGGATTTCCTTAGGTAACTGTCATCAGTAAAACGAAAAATGAAATTGAATTAGAACACCTCTCATATCCATTTATAAAGAGGTTAAGTTTTATAATATACATACTTATTTGAGAACACATGGACACAGGGAGGGGAACAACACACACTGGGGTCTGTCTGCGGTGGGAGGGGAGGGAGCACATCAGGACAAATAGTTAATGCATGTGGGGCTTCAAACCTAGATGACGGGTTGATAGGTGCTGCAAACCACCATGGCACACGTATACCAATGTAACAAACCTGCATGTTCTGCACCTGTATCACGGAACTTAAAGTAAAATAAAAATTATAAATAAATAAATACTTATGAAATATAAATATAATTTAGATAATACATAATATAGCACCTAACAGAAAACAGCCAGCTGAGTGTAGAAAATAATGAACAAAATCTAGATGTGGAAGAAGGATAACTGAGCTGAGGGTTCTAGATCCAGCACCATCCCATGCTCATAATATCATCTTTGAGGAGTCATATGTGACATCTGGACCCCAGTCTTCTCATCTATAAAATGATTGAATAGTTTGGTCCAGCTGATCTCAAAAGTCCCTTTTAGCTCTCAAAATTATACATTCATTATGATTCATAACAGGACACTGTGTCTCTTCTCTCAGATTGAACCTCCTTTCTGACTTGAGGAAGGTTAAATCTTTGAGTAGTTTTGTAATTAGACATGATTTCAGAAACAGAATTGTCAATCCAATTACACAACTCTTGAAGCACGTTCTCTGGTTGGATCACATTTTGAGCCAGGACCGGCACTCCAGCAGATGGCACTGTGCCATCACCATGGGACCAGCCAGCCCATAAGTACAAGCACTCATCGCTTACTCAGAAGTCTTAATCATTTGCAGTAATCAGCAGTGCCATGCTCTTTTTCTTTATTATTGGAAGCTGAATTTAATACTTGCTAATTTGAATAATTATGTGCTGTTTAATTCTCCACTCTGTTGTCAGGTGGATAAAAGTTGAAAGAGGAGTTTGCTAGTTCTAAACCTTCAGTAAATAACAGGGCAGAGGTAATAAAGTTGTCTTTTCCCTAGAGGAGAGATAATTGAATTCTACCTTCCCTGAAGGCTGCTGGACCAGATATTGAGACCATGCACTCCGTGAAGGCAAGAATCATGCTGGATTCATGTTTGCGTCTCTATGCCCCAGCTTATTCGGAGGTGCTTAATGAAGCTGTGGAATGGGTTAAAAACAGAATATAGGATTACTAACATAGGGTGTAGATAGATGTGGAGATGATAATTCTTCCAGTACTTCAAATTTTAAAGAAAAGTAGGGGGTACAGTGATCAGCTGAGAGGAAAGATAGAGGAGGAGACGTTAGAAGTTCAGAAGGCAGAGAAAAAAATGTGAAATATCTTTTCGGGGAGTGGGAGAATGCATGAAATATACTAGAGTATTCCTCATGATTCCTGAGCATATGGTATGATGACTGGTCAGTTTTAAAAACAGGTTGAAGTTTTTGGTTCTGATTTAAAATGAGAATAATAAAGCTGTGAATTTAACTCCAGCTACATTCATAGGGGCAGGCATGGTATAGGCAGAAAGTCTGACATAGTCATTTTTGAGATTTTACCTGACAAGAACCAGGGAGAAGAATGGGATCGAGAGAGTCAAGGGTGACTGCAGTGATTGACAATGGAATTTCAGATGAATAAAGAAAAAAAATAGAATGTTAGGGAATAAAAATGAGGGAGGACCTAAGAATTGGAGGTCCTGGTAGTGTTGAAAGACTGTTAAAGTGTTAGATGAAGTCAGGTGAAATGTTACTGGAGGCAGTCAGCAAGAAATGTGTAAAACTTAATTATGGAGGGGTTGCAGTTATTGACAATGACAAATCCTAGAATATGACCACCAGAGTTATGACTGAGGGAGGATGAAGGGTAACATTACTGAAGGAGAGGAGTCTTAGAAAGAAAGAGGCCAATGTGTTAGAAATATTATCCATGTGTATCTTAAAATCAACAGGAAGAAAGTCAGAAGTAATGTCAGAAAGAGTGACAGTGAATAAAAATGTGGATCATCAAGGAATCAGTGAGAATGAGACAAGGACCCTCTTAGATGATAATCATGTTGAGGATACAGTCTAATGAGATGATATTCAAAGACAGAGGATTTTAGGGAGGAGGGAAGGAGAATGGTTCGAAAACAGCAAGGAGGAATCATAAGGATATTTCCTCAGCACATGCCCGTGGGTAGGATATAAAAGTTACCACTTAAGAGGGCTGCAAAGAAAGTGGAATAGTCAGAACACTCGGAGTTCTGTTAGAGCAAGAAGGTGAAATAATTACAGAGGAAAGAGCATATTGTAATCAGGGAAGAGCATACATAACATTTGATAATGATGAGCCATAATATCTAGACGAAATCGTGAAAAAGCTTTCAGAATTTTTGAAAGAATGGAGAAAAGGAGTAGAACAGAGGATAGTTGACCTTTGTGAAAATTAGCATAAAAGATGAGAGGTGATTAACATTAAAAGGAAGAAAAGGTGTAATAATATTTATAAGTCACTGTGGATTCGAGGAAGATGATAGTGGTGAAGCTTTGGATGTTGGGGTAAAGGAAAGAACAGGTGTCTGGATTCCTTTGTTGACGCTCATAGACGTTCATAGAAATGATGAGATCTACAGAAGCTGTTTAGTCCCACTCTATGATACCTTGTTGATCCCTGCTGATGAGAGTATAAGATCCCCACTTTTACTTGTGGGTTGCTGGAAGGGTGAGCTGAAATATCAGTGCACAGTTTCTGTACTGAAGGCTGATGATGGAGTTTAAACTCCTCAGGAGGTCATTTGTTACTCTCGGCATGGTAGGGGCCTACTCTTCAATGGTGATGGGTATAGAAAGTTCTGATGAAGGTTCTGATAGGTATAGAAGGTTCTGAATTTTTCTGAGAAAAATTCTGTTTTCTTTTCCTGGAACTTCTATTGTTTGGATGTTGGACTCTCCTGCAATGATCCTCTAATTGTCTTGTCCTTTTTTCTGCAGTTTTTATATATTTGCCTGTTCTTTCTAAAAAAATTTCACCAACTTGATTTTTTTCTACATTCATAGGAATAAGGGGGAGGGGCTGACACTTATGAGATCTTTCTTGTTTTCCAAGAAAAAGCATCTAGTGGTTGTTTTGTGGGTGCCTAGATTTTTTCTTCTCTCGGAAGATAGTATCATTTCTTTGGTGCTTTCTTTTCCATGAATTACCTTTTTTTCCTTAAGAGTTACTTGCTTTTTTCATAAGGCACTACAAAGCCAGTTAAAAATCTCTGTGTATTGGAGCAAGACGTTGTCAACTAGTGGGCTTAACCAAAGGAAACTGGGCAAGAACCAGATGTTACACTTGGCTTCTTCCAAAAAGCAATGTCTGTAGGTATTTTCTTTGAGCCACTAAACTTTTACAAAGAAGAACTTTCAATATTCTTAGAAAGCGAAACAGTGGAAGGGGGTATAAAGTACATAAACTTCTATCTAATTTCTGTTTCTAATAAGATACCTTAGTTCCTACCCTTCCTTCTGTCATTATTCCCTCTAGTTCTAGTTATGCATTGAATAAATGTCACAGGGGTAGTTTTATTAAGCACAGATGAAGAAGAATTTCTTCTAAGGGGTCTAAGGGCTTCTTACAGAGACACACAATTAACCTCCCAGTGTTCACCCCAGCACTTGCCTCCACATCCTGAGGCTTATAGAGCTTCTAATTCCTTAGCCTTTAATGGGTTCTGCTCTGTAAATTAGCTTGTTTCTAAATGGTATTTTCTTCTGCTGCCCTGGATTTCAGCTTTCTCAGCTCTGCTAAGCCTCTGACTGCTAATACATCTGTTTCTAAGCCTCTAAAAATTTACTGATGTTTTTCATTTACTGTTGCTTCCTTTCCTGGGCTCTTTGCCTGGTGGCCCATTTCTTTCTGTTCCCCCCGTGCTGGTATTTCAGCAGGATATTTGGATGAAGCAGAGATCTCCACATGTATTTTATTTCCCCTGTTATCCATCATTCCTTTCTGCCAGTGGAATGGAAAGACCCCCGCCAAGCCTCCTGTTGGAGCAAGTGTGACCTGGAGTTAACGTTCACATAGCCAACAATGATTTTGTTGTCACTGCTGTAAAAACCACACATAAAACTAGGAAGGCAATTTTGGTCTTGCCATTTTCTCAAAGGAAAGAGATTTATACACCTGTCCGCTTTCATCCTATTTGATAAATGTCACTATCGACATGTTACAGATGTGCCAGCTAAACTTTGCGTAAGATAACTTAACGAGGTTGCTAAGTGAGGAAGCAAACTTTGTCCCAGGTCTCTTCGAACCCAGAGACTATTCTGACACTGCATCACACATCCCCCTTAAGGATCTGAAACTAACCTTAGTTACCTAGTTTGGAGAGGTTGTCTGGAATATGTTGTAATTTAATAAATTTGCGTGAAAATATAATTGCTGTGATATATTAAAGTATTAGGTGATATCACACTAATGATTTCAAAACTTTCCACGCACTTTTAATTTAAAAACTCATAGACTGGTCATTTTTAGACTGTTTCCTTGTGTTCTTTGGGCATGTGGTGGTGGCAGCCAGGTGTGGAGGGGCAGAAGGAAGAAGGAAAGTGGAGTAGGAAGTGTGAGAATGTGCATGTAATCTACGCCTGTGCAGCATATTCAGGCACACCAGCTTCAACTCACTTCATCATGAGAGACCAAAAATAAACATAATAAAACAGAGGACATTCTCGAGCCTCAAAAAATTGAACTATCTTAAAAGGTATGTATATATTAGAAATATTTTATATATTAGAAATATTTGCAAGTGAATTTCTTGGCAGAGGCAAGACAAATGTGGTGCCATAATTCAGTAGATGAGAGTTAAGAATCCTTGCAGAACTGAGCATTGCACCCTCTAAAAATTGGATTTACTTGCTTGGATATTCCATCAGTGTCTCCCCATCAAATCTATCATATCCCAAATGGTGTGACAAAAATGATGCCTCTTTTTCTAATGAGTTTCTTATGCTTTTCTCCTCTGTTTCCCCGCTAATGTTCTTTTCTCATCAGCAAGGGCAAGACATTTGTTCTTTAAAATAAATTTGAATTGAAATTACAGAAGAAGAGTGGGTGGTAAATGCCTGGCAAGGTAAATAATTTGATGAGACATAAAAATAACGAAATGTCAGCCAACTTCACTGGAGCTTGAAGGTTTAACTCTGTAAGAAGTATCAGAGAAAGAAAAATTGGCACCAATAAGTTAAAATTGCAAGATTAATCCTCACCAAAGCAAAAAGTGGGATGATTTACTGATGAAAACTTTCATATTGCAAGCCAGTTACATCAATAATTCCTTTCACTATAACAACTAGAATCTACATAGTAATTCATTTTTGTCATCATTGTTTTTGCTTTTATTTTCAATGTGTAAAGAATGTGTAGAGGGAGTTCAGTCCATACGGGATCAGGCCCATGACAGAACCATCTACCCTGCCTCTCATCCCTCAGCCCACATTGCTATTCCACCTACCCTGTTTATCCTTAACCTAGAAAGCAAGAAAGGCCATGGAGGTGCTTGACTAGAAGCTCTTATTTGCTTCTGTAATGCTCATTGGCTCCTTTGCTTTGCTTTCTTATTTTCATAACAATGTATGTTTGATCTCAAAGACTTATCTAAGAGTATGAATACATTTCACCGTCACCGAATAACATACTGAGTGAATATTTTGACACTGCAAATAACTTTACATTAGTTATCTGACTTGATTTAATAGTCAAAATTACTTACTTTAGGAATATTGTTATTGCCTCCAGTTTACTTTTGAGAAATGTGAGTCACAAAAAGTAAAACAACGTACTCAAGGTCACACCGCTGAGAAGTGTATTAGGTAAGTCAGTCTGAATATTAATTGCTGAGTTGGATCAGCAACAGTAGAATTTTTTAGTAGAGTCCATTAACTTAAAATTCACTAATCGTGAACTTTACAAAACGCCAGCTCGAGAATCCGTCAAACTCTATTTAAAATGTCCATAATGTAATGAGCTTAATTACGAATAAATCAGTCACACTTGGAATAAACTGTTTCTTTCAGGAAAGACCCACATGATAGCCTCAGAAAGTTAGTAGTACCTCAAAATTGGGCCTCCCAGAAAATATGCAACATTGCCCAGTTCACATCAGCAGAGTCTACAGAACTCTATGTCCAAGAGACTAAAATGTGTCTTCTGACCCAAATTTATATCTCCTTTTGTTTGCCATATGTCTCAGCAGCATATAGACAGATTAGCATTACTTATATTGCCAAAGGCACAGATAAACATGCTGTAAGCAGTTAATAATAATGAATTTATTCACAAGGTGTTTTATATAGAGAAAAATGGTTTTTAAATTCAGCAGAAAACGTTACATCTGTTTTTAGGCATTCCTTTCTGAATTGATCTTATTTTAAGGAGGACTAGACTTCAGTGGGGGTGGAGAGAAGCACATCAAAAACTGATTCCTGTAATATAGTTTGTTAATGAGACAAACAAAGAAAATAAGCAAAACAAATTTAAAAAGTCAATATTCCTTAATCAAATAGGCCTAAGGAAAATGCAATTGCCAATTTAATATATTGTATTGTTTACCACTTAAGTATTCAAAACATCTACAAATAATAGTGGCTGCTCTGGGAACACTTATTGTATGCCAGGCACCATGAGAGCTTTATTCAGATAATTTTATTTTATTTTCACCCTCTTGGAAACTGTTACAAACATTTATCTGTAGGATTGATACACTATTTGGGGATGTAGGTAGCACTCTCCGCTCATACTATGGAAAAGGTTAGGATACAAACAGGATAAATGACAAGTTTTAGAGAAGGCTTACTATGTCTGTCTATAATTAAATGTGCCAATTTAAATGAAAATCTAGCATAAAGATACTGAGATGGCCACAAAAGGTGGTCCCCACAGCTGAACTGTGAAGTGCAATAGATCAGGCAGAATGGGTGTGGCTCCCTGCCATTCACATCTCCATGCACGTCCAAACAGCGCCTTCTAATTTACGAGGATAATGAAACATATCAAATTGATGTTATTCACTGCTAGGAAGCATTACATTAACTGACAGAATACCATGGCCTTATTCTTGCCAGACTTGTTCTATTAAAATCAAATCAGAGCAAAATGTATCTAGGCAAAAAACCTTACATATATTTTGCCCTCACTTTCCCCAATTTTGAATGAAAAATGTGTGGTTTTCAGTAAGGAGCTTCTAGGCTCATGCAGTTTAGAGATAAATTTATGCACCTTGTGATTAACTGACTAAGCATAATTAACCTAATTAGAAATATCATTTTGCCTGTCTTTATTACTCCTGTTCTAGAACAGGCACAAAAATAAATGCCTAAAAGACCAAGCCTTGATTAGAGTCGTGTCATGTCTCCAGCAAGACGCTTCACAAAAGAAAAGCAATCAAGAAATACTAAACACAATGAGTACTAATAAACATTTTTTATCTTCATTGTTTGTTAATGTGATTTGGAAGTAAGGAAGTTCTCAACTCCTGCAACTAAATGAAAACACATAAAACAGAGATTGCTGTTTTGTAAGGATAACAAATATGTTGTATTATTTGCCATTTAAATACTCACAACATCTATAAATAATAGAGGCTCTCATTTGGGAGCACTTACTAATGGCCATGCACTGTGAGAGTTTTCGCTATATTATTTCGCTTTATTTTCATCATCACCTAATAAGGCAGGAGTTAATGCTTCATTTTATAGGTGAGAAAAATGAGACCTTAAGAGATCAACTATTTTGCCCAAGGTCAAACAACTAGTAAGTGATGGGCCCTGATACTGATCATAGCTATCTGAGCCCAAAACCTGTCTTCTTGATGACACTGTTACACTTCCTCTTATCAAGTGTTTGACTCCTGGTAAATCTATGAGTTACTGTTTATTTGTGTTGCTATAAAGGAACACCTGAGGCTGGGTAATTTATAAAGAAAAGAGGTTTATTTGGCTCCTGGTTCTGCAGACTATATAAGCACAGCACCAGCATCGCCTCCGCTTCTGGGGAGGCCTCAGGAAGTTTGTAGTTATGGTGGAAGGCAGAGGGGAGACAGCCTGTCACGTGAAGAGAGGGAAAGTGAGAGTGGGAGAGAGAGAGAGAAAGAGAGAGAAAAAAAGAAGAAGGAGAAGAGGAAGGAGAAGGAGAAGGAGCAGGAGGAGGAGGAGGAGGAGCCAGGCTCTTTTAAACAACTAGCTCTCCAGTGAAACTAACTGTGCAATAACTCACTCATCACCAAGGGGATGGTGCTAAGCCATTCATGAGTGGTCCCTCCCCATGATCCAACACCTCCCAATAGGCCCCATCTCAAACATCATTGGATCACATTTCAACATGAGATTTGGAGGGGACACACATTTAAACCATTTCAGCTACATCATCAAGTATGAACCCTCTGGACAATACAATACAATTGTCCTTTTAAGTATTTAAAGCTAGTTTCAGACTACCTCCATAAAATGTGCTGCATAAATAATATGGTGTGTGTCTGGATTTCTAGGTGAGACATCTTGAAGCTCTTCCTTCTCATGCTGGAAAAGCTGTCAAGAAGTTCAAGTCCTCCTCTTGACATAGCACATGCCTATTTGCCCATTGAGATAGGCTAACCTTTTCAAGCAATGTGCAGCACCCCTTAGCTTCAATAAAGTGTTCAATGTAAGAAGAATATGCTCTGTATCCATAATAAAATCACCACAAATCAAATAAATGACCAAGTTGCATTCCCTAGTCTAATTCTTAATCCTTGGAGTCTGTCTCTTTTTGCATCAAAAATCCAAGCAATGACATGCTAGGATCCCCACCAGTTAGATAGTGTTGCTTGGTCAAGACGTATTTTCTCCTAATTTAAATGCTAAAAAGATTGGAACAGTGTATGTTACCATGACTGCATTTATTGTCTTTGTTCAATATAATCTTAATGAACAATACATCAGGTGACAAAATGGCCTGAACTCATCTTGTCTTTAATTGTTGCTGCCTTTTATCTTATTCAACATTTAGTGTGTAGATCTATAGCATCATTTAAAATTGTTTATCAATGGTTTATCAAACATACTGTACAAAAGCAATATGGAAAACACTGGAAGCAAGTATTAAGAGAGTCTTCCTGCTCAGGTTTATAGAGATTAAGGAACAATTCAGAGAAAAAATAGGATAGATTGAAAAAAGGGAGGATTTTTTTAAGTAGCACAGTTAAATAATAATGTTTTTGAAATTATAATACCATGGACTAGTGGGCGGTTGCAGGAGAAAGGTAAAACTGTTTCAGAAGTTAATATGTCGAGTATAAATTTACCGATAAACAGCTATAACAGCAGAAATAACAAATATATTAATATGTCCATTAAATGCTTATTTGCCAATCAATTTCTTCTATTTATTGTGATACATGATTATTATAAACATTTTTCAAGAGAGGAAAATAAGCCTAAGAATTTAATTAATTTTTCTTGACTCATGCAGCCAAATATGTGCTGGGGCCAAATTCAAATTCAGATCTGTCTATCTGCAGGGTTCAGGCTTTTAACCATTAAGCATAGTTTAAAAAAATAAAGTCTGCAGTCCCCAAGTTTACAGCAGAGCTAGAGATACAACCTTTGAACACAGGTACCCCTATTTGGCATTCATTTCAACAGAACCACATTTTCTTCATCTCCTAAAGCAGACAAGAAGAAATCCTAAGAGTTTTCTGCAAGTTAACTATCAATTCAAATTGCCTAAAACACTCATAAAGGCATTGATTGGAATCTGTATGAAGTGTGAAGTTCTGAAAGAAGGAAAATGTAAATTCCTATTGAACCGAGATTAATTCATTTTGGTAAAAAGATTATATTTTAAGAAGTACATTTTGTGAAAAGAGAAACTTAAGTTGGCTATTTTCTGAAACAAAAAGAAAACATTGTTAATTACTTTTTATTCATGGGAAATCTCTAACGCTAACAACAAATAGAAGGATCTTAGCATTAGGTGGCCAATAAAAATTCTGTGATTAGAAAAGAGTCTACTAGAGGTATCAAGAAATGTTTAAATATATTAATTGTGTTAATTTTTTATATCTAGTTCGTTTTATTTTTAAAACAAATACAAAATAATGATCTCACATGTAATTTCTCAAATTTTCTATCTTATATATTTTCCTTTCAAAAGAAAATAGCATTCTACCTTCATTACTTATTAATTTTGAGGGAAAATATTTCAATAATGACTTCTGGATAAAATGAAAATATGTCACATTAATTGTAGACAACTATTTTAAGATGCACCTGATTCCCACCACACACAAAAAAAATGATAAATGTTTGAGTTGATAGACATGTCAATTACCCTAATTTGATAATTACACAATGCATACATATATTGAAACATCACATTGTACTGCATAAATATGTAAAATTACTATGTATCAGTTAAAAATAATTTTTAAAAGTAAAATTATTTTAAAAGCAGTGTTTTAGATTTAAGACTTCATAATGGTTGTGTTATTTATTTTAAACTGTTTTCATTATTCTGTTAAATTATTTAGAAGACACACTGAGTCTTTAGAATTTTAAAAGTATTCTGATATTGTCTTCCTTGGGTGTTAATTAATTCATACTAGTTAAACCTATAGGAGCAACTCATTGGTAACATGAGCTGTTTTTTTAAAGATGTTAAAGTGAAATAATTGCTGTTCCAATGCCCCCATTCAATTATTTTGTACTGTGTATATCTATTCTTCATTTAGTAAAATTAAAGAATTAGTTCCATCATTAGTGATACTGGAGCACTCTGAAGGGAAGAGCTTGGTCCCTTTAAATGATTGGGAACCGGGAAGGGAAGTGCTGGATAGAGAAAGGCGGGTCCCTGGCTAGGGCTCCACCCCCATGGACCTAGGTGAGGACAGGCATTTCCTGCCCAAATGTTCCATTTCCTAAGACCACCCTGGCCTGCCACGCCCCCATCCTGTGTCTATAAAAGCCCCGAGACCCTAGCAGGGAGACACAGAAGTGGCTGGATGTCGTGAGGAACACGTTGGAGGATAACACACAAGCGGCTGTTAGTTGAGAGCTTGCGGGCAGAAACGCACACCAGCTGGCAGGGCAGGCTGGCAGGCCATCCACCTGTGGGATGAGATGGAGTTTTGCGGGGGCAGTGGGAGGAAAGTTGGGGCCACTCAGCTGCCCAGCTCCAGAAGAAAACCATCTCTCTTTCGGCACCCACATTGGCTGACACTGAGAGCTACTTCCACTCGATAAAACTTTGCACTCCAAGCCCACGTGTGATCTGATTCTTCTGGTACACCAAAGCAAGAAATCCCGGGATGCAAAAAAAACCTCCGTTCTTGTGATAAGGAACGGGGTCTAATTGAGCTGGTAAACACAAGCCACTTAGAAACTGCAAACTAAGAGAGCACCTGTAACACAGCCACTGGGGCTGCAAGAGCTGTAAACTATTCACCCCTAGACACCGTCTGGGGGGCGGGAGCCCCCAGCTTGCCCGTCTGTGTGCTTCCCCTAGAGGGCTGAGCAGCGGGTCACTGAAGAAGCAAACCATACCCTCATCGCACGCCCTGCCAGGGGGCAAGGCGACCTTTCCCGTTTCATTAGCAATGTGACTCATTACTAGAAATCAAACCATACAAGCTATACTTTCTATTTCATGATCTATACAAAATATAACTTGTTCTGTACTATTTACATGTCTCACTTTATGAAGACCTGTGTTATTTCAGAATAAAATTTCTTTAGCTACCAAACTAAAAAAAAAAGGATTTCAGAACATAATTTCTTTAGCCACCATAACTAAAAAAAAAAAAAGGATTAAAAAGCGTTCAAATTACCTCATTCCAGCTCATAGATCACAGTTTCCAAAGAAGAACTATTGATTTGAAATTCCTACTCAAGAACCTGCCAAATTCTACCACTTTAATGGGCTTACCCTTGTCACTTACATATCTTATATCACCAGGTCAAAAAGACAGTATTAATACTTCAACAATGGAAATAGTAATCACAGATTCATAACTCATCTGAATAACAATATAGATTCATATGAAAGATAATTGTGACTCAAATTACATTCTGTGTCCAATAAAACAAAAACGTTTGTTATAGAGTAGGATTTCCAGATAAGCTTTAGTTACCCGGCAGTCTCTACTGTGTGTTAGACAGATCTGTACTTGAAAATTTCATTATCTGTCTCTACAGTTCCAAATACTGGACTCAATGCTATTTCCTTTAAATTAATCAGGTTAACCAGACCAAAGGATACCAGTAAAAATAAAAACAACACTGCCTTAGAAATATTTTTTTCAGGGATAAAATATAAAATAGGTAGGCAGTAGAGAAATTGACACAAAAAATAAATGTGTGCTGCCTGAAAGAAGTCAAAAGAGAAAGACTTTAACTTCCACTTTATGATAATAAAACACTGAAGCAGTGTATATAGTTTTTTCCTTCCCATTTGGAATCTTAACATTGTATTATATTTAAAAAGTAGTCAATTGTAGTACAAGAGATAATGAAGAAGCGGGTCATCTTTTTTATTCCCAACTGTAAATAACAATAAAGTCTGGCAAAATATAAGAAAAAAAAAAGCCCCTGTTTTCAGGCACTAGAAAGCAAGCATCATAGAGCTGGGATCCTGGATAGAAGCATGTTTACAAGTGAGTACCACGTGCACCCTGGCTTTCAGCCTGGGAGCGTTTCTAAATGCAATGCAGGGAAGGGGGAGCTGAAGCAGTGAGCTCCATTCCTGATCTTCTGATACTGAAGCAGTTAAAACTTGACAGACAGAACTCCAGAGAAGTGGAAAATGCATGGATGTCCCAGAAATCTGCCAAAGGGCTACTCAGATGTCCTAGGCTCAATGCCACATTGCTCATTGTCAGAGAGACTTCATGATGCCCAACATGGGTCAACTGTTGCTCAGCTGAGACCTGAACGTAGATCTCAAGGGTCACACATTGAAGTTCTAATTCAGCCAGAAAGGAGGGACCTTGGTGATCACCGCAAACATTCATTCTAGTCACCAGAAGGAAGTAAGAACCATGCTCTAGTAGTACGAACAATGCCTTAAATTTAAGAGTAAAAGTGAAATGTGTTCACTCTACAATGCTTAAAACTAAGCTTCATAGTACATTGATTTATAATCCTTTGGGTATATACCCAGCAATGGGATTGCTGGGTCAAATGGTATTTCTGGTTCTAGATCCTTGAGGAGTCGCCACACTGTTTTCCACAATGGTTGAACTAATTTACACTCCCACCAACAGTGTAAAAGCATTCCTATTTCTCCACATTCTCTCTAGCATCTGTTGTTTCCTGACTTTTTAATGATCAACATTCTAACTGGCATGATGCAGCACTATTCACAATAGCAAAGACTTGGTACCAACCCAAATGCCCATCAGTGATAGACTGGATAAAGAAAATGTGGCATATATACACCATGGAATACTATGCAGCCATAAAAAAGAATGAGTTCATGTCCTTTCCAGGGACATGGATGAAGCTGGAAACAATCATTCTTAGCAAAATAACACAGGAACAGAAAAACACCGCATGTTCTCACTCATAAGTGGGAGTTGAACAACGAGGACACATGGACACAGGGAGCGGAACATCACACACTGGGGCCTGTTGTGGGGTGGGGGGAGAGGAAAGGGATAGCATTAGGAGAAGTACCTAATGTAGATGATGGGTTGATGGTGCAGCAAACCACCATGGCACAGGTATATCTATGTAACAAACCTGCATGTTCTGCACTTGTATCCCAGAACTTAAAGTATAATAAAAATTAAAAAAGAAAACTAGCTTCAATAGGGTCATAGTAATTTGCTAGGAATTTGACTGTCTGCTTAAATAAAACTCAACACTCTATTCGGGAAAATAACATAATACAGAGTCTCTGCATTGTATCATTCACTGTGTTCAGGACATAATTTTTAAAAATTACTACTCGTGAAAAAGTTTAAAAATATGACAAGTTTAAAAGAAAAATCTGTTAATAGAAGTAGATCAGATATTGGAATTATCAAACAAGGACTTTTAAATAACTATAAATTTTAAAGACTAATATTAGAGGAAAATATAGACCGTTTGGGTGAACATGATGGAAACTATAGAATACAAATGTAAACTCTAAAGAAAGAACAGAATAGATATTGTAGAATTTTAAAAAGGTAAAATATCTGTTATGGAAAATTTACTCAATGAGCCTATCAGCAGAACAAGCACAGAAAAGCTCATCACTTAAACTGCAACCTGATAATATTCATTTTATTTATTTATTACATATTTATAATATAAGCTCCATGAAATCAGAGTCCTTGTCTGTTTTGCTTGTTACTGTTTTTGTTTGATACTGCCTGTTTACAAAGGTTCATACATTTTCAGAGGTCTAGTTGCAGCACTATTTTTCATAAGCCCTGCTCGTTTCAGTGTCTTTCAGAAGTACCTAACATGTTTGAGAAGCATTATATTTAATTTTTAATGAGAGGATCGAAAAAATAACTATTGGGCACTAAGCTTAGTACCCAGGTGACAAAACAATCTGTACACCAAACCCCTGTGACACGAGTTCACCTATATAACAAACCTACACATGTACCCCTGAACCTAAAATAAAAGTTAAAATAATCTAAACAACGAACATTGCTCTAGTCATTGGAGAACTTAAAGCATGTATGCTTATTTTAAGTTAAATTTTTCTATCTTTTTTCATGCTATTTGCTTTTAAGCTTTTAATGCTATACATTTGACATATGTTTTTGCTATATATATTTTATAATTTATCGTATCTATATTTTTGTTTGGAAGACAATCTTCCAGCACTTTTATCAATTTTTATAAATATTTTATACTTTAGTTATCAATACCAAGAATGGAATTATATTTATCTATTACACCTGTGTTACATTGGGAACTTATGATGCATGTACTCTATTTCCTTCAGTTCAATCTTTTTTTATTGCTAATAGAACTTAGGATTTTTAAAATAGTATTGAAATACATTTTATTTTTTAAATTTTATTTGTCACTAAAATGTATTTTGTATTTGCAAGGCATCTTATAAGAAGATTAACAGTATATATTAAAATATATGCCAATAATAACTATTCAACAATTCACATATCCTGTATACGCCACATATATTTAGTTTAATAGTACACAATGTTTTTATTCCAAATATATGTCATTATTTCTTAATTTATTTCATTTGCTACTTAAATTTAAGCAACTCATTCAAGAATGAAACATTTTAAACCCAAATGTACTCTTCTCCCTGTGGGACACTCCTCAATATATTTCAAAACCATTATGCAACTGAAGTACATAAAATGATGTGTTCATCTCTGGTGCTATAATAAAAACAACTTTAGAAGTTGAATTTTCAATTTCAAATAGGACAAAATGGACAAAATCAACACAAATGATAAATAAGCATATTAAAAAATAACCAGCATTGGTAGCAAACAAATCAAAATAATTACAATTTTTGCTTCTTACATTGGTAAATACTTTTTAAATGTTAATATTAAATGATGGCATGTATATAATATGTGGGCATCTGTTAAATTCTTTCTGGAGTGTGATTCAGCACTATGTTTCCAAGAGACTAAAATATATCAAATCCCTTGATTTAGTAATCTGCTTTCAGAATTACCATGAGAAAACTGTATTAGATTTCTGGGATTAGTTGGATGTTCGTCAAATGTTTTTTACAATACCAAAGATTGGAGACAGTACAAAGGCTTAACATGAGAAGAGGCTAAATAAACCATAACACATATAACAAATCAAATATTCACATGATGAAATGTACTTTGAAGAATATTTTATGACTTGGGTAAGAATAAACTATATGATACTAAGTGAAAATACTGGAAAAAGTTTGATATGTAATTTGGTCCTATGACGAAAAACATATAAGGATCATCAAGTTTGTCAGATTTAAAGTCTAGGTTAAGAGGAGTGAAGCTTATTTCCAGATATGGTTGAATTCACTTCGATCCTACCCTTTTATTTTAAATAAAAGTGAAAGAGGCATCATATCTTCTACTAATTGCTTTTCACATTTCATTTGAGATATACTTCTATTTATACATATTATAACAAAATCTCTATGCTCTTTTCCCCAGTTCCTTCAGAGGCAATGATTGCTCTTTAATACTTAAGGCATTTTTATATTTCCAAAATGTCGCCCATGATTAGTGGTTTGATTCTTGTTTATTTCTTTCTTTCTTTCTTTTCAGAGCCAGTATCCTAAGGATTATAGTTCTGTCAACTGCTTACATACAACTTTGGTTCAGATTCTGATTGATTTGTCTTATGTAATTGTGCTGCTTCCTCTTCCCGCTTATGATGACTCTGCATATCCCTTGAGTTAATCCCTATTGTTTCCTATAACTTCAGAAGCCATAATATTTCTTTGGTCCTTTGTGTTTTATTATTAATATCTCTAAATGCTTATCTCCCTAATATTTCCTCACAATTTTTCATTCTTCTTCCATAAACTTCAGATACAGCTATACCTTCTGCAGCAATTTTTTCTCTTCCAATGCTAGTCTACTCTCTGCTTTATTGATATAGTTTCCTAAAATATTATACCTTTTTATTACTTTACTAATTTGGATATATTTATTAAATCTCCATCACCCAGTCCTCTTAATTTAATCTACAAAAGTCGTTTACAACTTAGCCCTAAGCATTCATTATGGAGTCAGCCCTTCTCATTCCCTCTCCCCTCCTAATACCATCAGCCCAACTCCCAGATGTTCACCACTTCTTGCACAATAGACAGTGTTTCTCAATTTTACGTTGCCCTCCCCAGCAAACTTCTGAAACTCTAATGACTCCCATGATGTGGAACCTGTTGGTCTTCTTAGATACAAAATCACCATTTGCTCTTTAATTAACATCAGGAGAAGGCCAACTAATTATCCAAGTTCCAATGAATGTTATTTATTTGATAGACTCCACAATCTACCATAGGCAAAGAAGCTAACTCCTCTGTGTTCCCATGGCATCTTACTTACATATAAGAACACTGTCTTGAAAATATTTATCTTTTCCTGTCTGCAAAAATGGACTCAGTTGATTTCTTTCCATTGTTCTATTTTCTGCTGGTATTTTCCAATCCCAGTTCCAAGTCAATGTGACTATTTTGCATGAACTGTTTGTACCACAAAATGTCTTGCTAAGTCACTCTGCCTCCTCTATTCACTGCTTCATTCCTGTTGAGTATAAATTGAATCTTTAACCTTACCCCTCTAGGTGGTATTACCAAAATAAATCCTTCCAGCAGTCCCTTTTCTTTGTTTTTAAATACTTTTTCCATAATAAATGCATTTTCCCGCTGATTAAATTGCATTGAACTTCTCTACACAAGATTTTTCTAATTAAGCTCAGCAAGAAAAAAATGAAATAAATATCAGTGCAAAATAAAATGAACCTACAGGTCTGGAGTTACTCATTTCCTTTTAAATAAATATTTATATGATTTTCTGCCCACATTAGAATTGGAAAATATTTTCTACAAAATGCACCTTTCCTTCTACCAAAACGGATGGATCATAACATGTCAAGAAGCTCACATATGCGAGCAACAGAAAAATGGCAATACCTTTAGTCAGAGCTGCAATTAAACTTAATTACTTAGACGTCTATGAATTGCTTATGTGTTGTTTTCAGTGGTTTAACTTTAAGCTATTATTTTCTACTTTACTATTCTATTTTGCAATAGGATTTAATGTAATATATTGTGTTTCCCCATTATAAAGTTCTATAAAAGTTACAGAAGAAATTACTAGGCTTTGGCAAACAAGTAATTAACCCTCTTAACAGTATTTCCTTGTATATGAACTTTCATAGCCTTTGCTGCATTTGCTTATTATTATAATGCAAACATCCAGGTAAATCTCAAATTTAACCATCCAGCCTAGAGGTTTAACTTCATATGATTTTAACTGGAAGATAAAATGTTTAGTTAGATATGTAAATAGATTTTTATATTTAATAGCCAGAACTACTGAGTTAACACAAATGATCTAAAATTTACGTTAGCCCAAATTGTTTATTTCTTATTGACTGAGAGCCCTTAAATGTGTCAAAAGACCCATGTGAGAAGAATTTATATTTGATTGGTGCCAATCTTTTGTGTTGAAGTGGTAAAGTATCTATTCAGATGCATTCACATTCTGGCTAGCTTTTTATTTGGTTTCAGCTTGTAGATTAGATGTCTATAAAGAGAACATGTTACCACCTAAGATGTTTTGCTTGTCTGTCATTTGGACAAGCTGAAACTATGTTTCCCAGAATCCCTGTTCGTGTATGGTCTGTACTGGAGTTGGCCAAAATTTACAAATTATTTGAGATGTGGAAGGCAAGATTGACAACTCTGTGGAACTCATCTGAGATCAGGGAAAAAGACGAAAAGGAGATTCTAAGCTCTCCCTGTTTTCCTCATTCTATGTCCAGCTCTTCTCCCAGGGCCTGCTGAGCAGGGCCCGATAATTCACAGTGGCCCAGGCTCTTTTCCAGATCTCCATCATGCTTCCTTTATGTTCCAACTCTGACTACAGAAGAGCTGGTTAGTGACTTTTCTCCGAATCTCTAATTTCCCTGAAAAGGCTTAAGAAAAACAAACAAAGAAACAAAAACAAAAACAACTCTTCCAGCTTCTTCCACAGCTGTGTAAGGTGTCATGCTCATAAAGAATCCCTTGTTCTACAATACTCGTAGAGATTTTACTTCTCTGACACACACTGACCTGTACCAATATTGGTATCAGAAGTCAGTCCAGGGGAACAGAACCTTAAGGATGAGAATGTGTAATTAGTTCTCTGATCTAGTTACATTTAAAACATGAATGGTTCTGTTTTCCTGTGTTAACCAGATACTTACAGTCCACAATATACAGTGGCAAAAAGAGTAACTTTTATTATCACCTGCAATAAAATGCTTACCAAAGGCAAGGCCTTGAGTGAACAAGTATTTGCTACCAGCAAGTATTTTAGTGGAAACTAAGGAAAATAACTCATATATGAAGTTGATTGCTTGATTCTAATGCATGGGGGACATGGCGAAGAAAAATCATAAGCACAGACATTTAAATTCTAAGCTCAAGTTTTAAGTAGGGGACCAGAAAACTTTTATGAACACCCTAAAATAAATCCTTATTTCCAAGAGCTTCAGAATCAAGATTTCTGAAGATTAAACCCTAAATATTATCTACAGATACCTGAATTACTATGCAAACTAAGTTCCCATACTCACAAGCCTTTCTTATGTTAAAGTTAGGCCATAAATTGAAAAGATGTGAGTCCTGAAAATTGGGATGAAGACTTCTGAGCAGATTGTGAGGAAGTTGAAGACTTTGAACCCCTAAATTCTACTGAGCCTCACTGGCCTGTGGGAGCAGCCCTTATTCCCCTCTCTGAGGAGGTTAGCCTGCCCTTGCCTGAAAACTCACACTTGCCTCTTATGATATAGGTACTTTGCAGGGCATTGTTAATCCTCCTGAGGTCCCATTCCCACCACCTCTCATTGCTTCTAGACTTGTAACCAGAATCAGTCCCCACAGGCTTAGGAAATCTGACAAAGTACAATCCATGAGAGGTTACCCTACACACCAAAAGAATTGCATAATTTTGCCAATTTATAACACGAACCTGGGGAAAATATATGGGAACATAGCCTAACAAGTAGGATCTGAGTGGAAGAAATACGTTGGATCAGGTCGAATATATTAATATGGGTACACTAAGAAGAGATTCTGTATTCAATGTGTTTGCCTGAGTGCCTGGGAATGGCTCTACCATTTTTTTAACTGGTGTATTGAGACATAAACCCAAAAGTGGCCCACAGAGAATGCACTTGAGATTCCAGAACTTCCTTGGTATAACCTAGAGGACAATAATCGAAGACTTGGGGAGACTGAAATGCTAGGGTAGATTTTTTAATGTAAGATCTGCTTACTCACACCCTAACTAGAAGAGTCCCAAAGACATTTCCTTCAAGTCTTTGAGAAACACATTGGTGAAAGGTGGCCCAGCAACTGAAGAGCTCCATGTTGGTGCTTCTCTGCAGTCCAGCAACAACAGTGGAAGCTTTCACTGTCTAAGTGGGCTCTCTGAATCCAATGAGGATGATGAGATCCAGGAGTGCCAGGGGACAGGTGGAAGCACTTAATTGCTAAGAGTAGGAATCACAATGGTTGGCAGACTCAAAGCAGTTATAGGAATGGCTTGATCCACAGAGAACTATGATGTTCTATAATTAATCATATGTCTGTAGGACTGAAATTGATGGGCAGTCCACTAAAGTCTTACTTGACTTGTATAAGTGGAAAGGTTTCAAATGCAGTAAATGTAAGGCTAACTTGAATCAGCATAATAGAGGTTGTGGCATATCAATCATTTTCAAAAATTATGCCACTTCATAGAACTAGAGTTCAGTGAAGGAAAGCAAGCTCATTTTACACCTCATAAAGGGTGGAAGCGGGCTCATGTCTTGTGGAATTCATGGCTGTCATGATGTTCACCATCTTTATAAAGTGACTAACCTTTTAGAATAATGGAATGGCATTCTGAAGAGTGAATTATGGCACAAACTATGATAACACCTTGTGTGTATGCTCACATGGCTTACACAGGACGTGCTCTTACGCAGTGATCAATATACAGTGTTGTTCCTTCCATAGTCAGGATTCTGGAAGGCGTAAACAGCCCAATAAATGGGTGGGGTGGGGGAAGCAAATAAAAGTGATACTTACCAGAAGTGAATAAATAAACCCTGTTACTATTTGGAGATGACTTGATGGTCTATGTAGAAAACTTCAAGGACTTCAAAAAAATTCCAGTTTACTGCTGGACTACCAAACACTCATGTGATTTTCGTTGAAACCAGTTAGAAGGTTGGTAAAATAATCTATTACAAAAATTTCTGCAAATCTAAAGTTCCCTGCAATGACCTATATCTGGTATCCTCATCCTATTGTATGAGGAACTACTGTTTCCTGGGTGAGGAGTTGCAAGTGTAAGTTAGATGGTTCAATGTCATTCAGACAACATAAAACTGCTTAGTATTCAAATGATTTTTGGCTAGAGTGTATAATGAAGAGAAAGCTGACAAAAACTAATTAAGAGGCAGTGATGCCTAGAGTTGATAGAATCAGCTTTATATTTATATTAGCCAGTTTGAGTTTCTATTTTCTACAATTACTATCTCTACAATTTTCAATAATATTTTGGAGCTAGAGGTCATTTCATTATATAGAAAATGAGCATAATTTCAGGGTTGAGGTAATTATTAAGTGAACTATGTAAACAGCTTAACTCAATGTCTATCACAGATTAAGCCAAAATTCTTAGTGGCTCATATCATCACCATTATGTTTGTTATATTCTTATTATGAACTAGAAACTCATAGTTAGTAAGTGTACAGTCTATCAGTACATGCCTTTTGTAAAGTAATTTCTGGCTGATTTTATATCATGCCCTTGAATTTTTTTCTGTCATATTTCTCATATATTCTTGAGACATGTTATCAGAACATATGTTATCTTGCTTCATTTTAAGTACATGAGCTGTTTTAAATTATTTTGTAACAACATGGAGTTTATGTAAAAGCATAGATGAATAGGTACAAATATAAATAATCTTGGGCTAAAATGTAATAAAAAGTCACAGGATCTTAAAAATTTTGACTTTATATAATAAAAAAGAATTGGAAGATATAATCATAAGGAATTATACAAGTCAACTAGAATTTCAAATTTATAAATTTATCAAATTTATAAATTATCAAATTTTCTTTTGATAAGAAATTTCAAGATTTGATACCCATTCTTTCTTATACCCATTTTCTTATCAAATCTAAGAAACCTAATAAAACCCAAACAGGCCAAAATATTAAAAGTAAACATTTTGGAAAAGAGAGGGACTTGGGCAATTGTTTCATGGATTCATTCAGTTTCCAACCACTCTGAGGCCACAAGTCCCCAAATGTGCATATTTCCCGTTAGCTCATTACCTAATTTTATTCTCCTTGTACATCCTTGATCCAAAAATAAAATTAATTCTATACTGTTCTTTACTTTTCTTGTATAGATATGGCCTATTTAAAAAAATGTTCCTAGAAATAAAGCCACTAAGGAAGGATCTTGATGGGATTCACCTCATTATCCATGGACACTGATCTGGATTTCATTAAATCATCCAGCCTAATTATATGTGAAGAAAAACACTTAGGGAACAAAAGTAACTGCGCTTAACACATTGGAAATATTCATCTTCATTAGCAAAGCATTTTCCTTCATAACCAAGGACTTAATTTTCAAATAGAGTAGAAAATTCTTATAGAAGGTGTTACAATAACAACTATGTAGTATTTACTATTCTGGCTCATATATTTCTACTAGTCCATTTGGGATGCTATAACAAAATACCGTAAACTGGGTATCCTTTAAACAACAGAAATTTATGTATTACAATTCTGGAGACTGGGAAGTCCAAGAAGAAGGCACTGGCAGATTCAGTGTCTGGTAAGGGCCACTAACGCACACATGGTATCTTGTTGCTGTGTCCTTACATGGTGGAAGGGAAGAGCTAGCTCTATGGGGTCCCTTTTATAACAGTGCTAATCCCAGGATTTCAACATATGAATTTAAGTGAGGACACAAACATTAATAGCAACACTTGTGAATGGTAATTTACTAATGCAGGAATACGGGTAAACACTGCCATGTGATGATAGACCCCCAAACCAAAAACAGGAGGTGGGGCATAAAGGGTTAACAGATAACATATCAATGTTGTGTTACCTGTAATTCAGATCTTTTAATAATTTCAGACATTTCTGTCGAAATATCACCATGCAGAATTGGAACTTTCCTATATTATGTATGATACGAAGATGACATTCTGGATTTTAAAAAGCAAAGATGTAAAGTTGAATAGTTGATGTGACATTTAGGTATAACAATAATCATTATTAACACTGCTTAAAGATGTGATATTGGTTTTTGAATAAATACAATATTTAACTTTTAAATATTTATTTTGAAAACATATACTCATTTAAATTATTTCCTTTAAAATGTCTATTTTAATACATGTTATAATTGTGTAGGAAAAGTCTTATGACAGAAGAGGTAAAAGCACATTTCTTATTTTTGAATATGCTTTGTGTTTTTTCGTCTGAAATATCTCTGGAGACTGTAGTGCATGCAAACTAGACCATTAAGGACCACATATTTACTCTCATGGAATGCTAGAATGTATTAAAATTGACGTTAAAAATCTAACATCTGAAACGCATATTTGATTTCTTATTTATATTATCTATTGCTGTTCTTTCCAATATAGATGTGAGTTACTGGGTTTTCCAATTAATATTCTACTTATGAAGGAAACACTTTTATTCCAAAAGCAGGAAAATGGCACAAGTGATAAAAGAAGGCATGACTTACAAGCAGACTTTTGTTGCTATCCATTATACCGTCTTGAAATACAATTGCTTTAGTGTTTTCTTATTAAACGGTTATATGACGGAAGGCTTACTAGAAAATTGCATCTTACAATATATTTTCTGCTACAGGAGATTCACATTCCTAATGTTATTTTTACTAAATCAATTCATAAATAGTCACTATGTTTTGAAAAGTAAACCATATATTTAGGTAGAGAGCATGCATAAACAAGTGAAGAAAGTAAATGTTCTAAATGGAATATGCCGTGGTTTTAACTATTAAATTGTTCATATCTATATACTACCTAATTGTGAGGTCACACAAAATTAAATAGAGCAGTCATCTATTTATATACATACTCTTACCATACCAGGACAACTGTGTTTTCCACAAATCCTGGGAATTCAACAATTCCACTTTGAAAGATTTATTTACTTGTGTCTTGAAAGAAATTTTGTCATTAAGAATTCTGCGTAAAATACCTAGGAATCCAACTTACAAGGGATGTGAAGGACCTCTTCAAGGAGAACTACAAACCACTGCTCAATGAAATAAAAGAGGATACAAACAAATGGGAGAACATTCTATGCTCATGGGTAGGAAGAATCAATATCATGAAAATGGCCGTACTGCCCAAGGTAATTTATAGATTCAATGCTATCCCCATCAAGTTACCAATGACTTTCTTCACAGCATTGGAAAAAACTACTTTAAAGTTCATATGGAACCAAAAAAGAGCCTGCATCGCCAAGTCAATCCTAAGCCAAAAGAACAAAGCTAGAGGCATCATGCTACCTGACTTCAAACTATACTATAAGGCTACGGTAACCAAAACAGCATGGTACTGGTACCACAACAGAGACATAGATCAATGGAACAGAACAGAGCCCTCAGAAATGATGCCACATATCTACAACTATCTGATCTTTGACAAACCTGACAAAAACAAGCAATGGAAAAAGGATTCCCTATTTAATAAATGGTGCTGGGAAAACAGGCTAGCCATATGTAGAAAGCTGAAACTGGATCCCTTCCTTACACCTTATACAAAAATTAATTCAAGATGGATTAAAGACTTACATGTTAGACCTAAAACCATAAAAACCCTACAAGAAAACCTAGGCAATACCATTCAGGACATAGGCGTGGGCAAGGACTTCATGTCTAAAACACCAAAAGCAATGGCACCAAAAGCCAAAATTGACAAATGGGATCTCATTAAACTAAAGAGCTTCTGCACAGCAAAAGAAACTACCATCAGAGTGAACAGGCAACCTACAAAATGGGAGAAAATTTTTGCAACCTACTCATCTGACAAAGGGCTAATATCCAGAATCTGCAATGAACTCAAACAAATTTACAAGAAAAAAATAAACAACCCCATCCAAAAGTGGGCAAAGGACATGAACAGACACTTCTCAAAAGAAGACATTTATGCAGCCAAAAAACACATGAAGAAATGCTCATCATCACTGGCCATCAGAGAAATGCAAATCAAAACCACAGTGAGATACCATCTCACACCAGTTAGAATGGCCATCATTAAAAAGTCAGGAAACAACAGGTGCTGGAGAAGATGTGGAGAAATAGGAATGCATTTGCACTGTTGGTGGGACTGTAAACTAGTTCAACCATTGTGGAAGTCAGTGTGGCGATTCTTCAGGGATGTAGAACTAGAAATACCATTTGACCCAGCCATCCCATTACTGGGTATATACCCAAAGGATTATAAATCAGGCTGCTATAAATACACATGCACACGTATGTTTATTGCAGCACTATTCACAATAGCAAAGACTTGGAACCAACCCAAATGTCCAACAACGATAGACTGGATTAAGAAAATGTGGCACATATACACCATGGAATACTATTCAGCCGTAAAAAATGATGAGTTCGTGTCCTTTGTAGGGACATGGATGAAGCTGGAAACCATCGTTCTCAGCAAACTATTGCAAGGACAAAAAAACAAACACCACATGCTGACTCATAGGTGGGAATTGAACAATGAGAACACATGGACACAGGAAAGGGAACATCACACACCAGGGCCTGTTGTGGGGTGGGGGGAGGGGGGATGGATAGCATTAGGAGATAGACCTAATGTTAAATGACCAGTTAATGGGTACAGCACACCAACATGGCACATGTATACATATGTAACAAACCTGCATATTGTGCACATGTACCCTAAAACTTAAAGTATAAAAAATAAAAATAAAAAAAAAATTCTGCATAAGGCGGCGTGCAGTGGCTCATGCCTGCAATCCCAGCACTTTGGGAGGCTGAGGTGGGTGGATCATGAGGTCAGGAGATCGAGAGCATCCTGGCTAACATGGTGAAACCTGTCTCTACTAAAAATACAAAAAATTAGCCAGAAGTGGTGGTGGGCACCTGTAGTCCCAGCTACTGGGGAGGCTGAGGCAGGAGAATGACGTGAACCCCAGAGGTGGAGCTTGCAGTGAGCCAACATCGCGCCACTGCACTCCAGCCTGGGCCACAGAGCGAGACTCCAACTCAAAAAAAAAAAAAAAAAAAAAAGAATTCTGCATAAAAATATTAAGACTAAATAAATAGAAGTTCTATCTCATGGCTGCCATTTTGCAGCCCTTCACTCATTCAACCTTAAACGAGGCTGAGGAAAGCAGGGTGGAAAGTATTTTCTCATCCCAGTGTCTTTGCACTTTAAAAATAGGAACATGTATTAAATCCTAGCTACTGAGGAGGCTGAGGCTGGAGCACTCCTTGAGCCCAGGAGTTCAAGTCCAGGCTAGGCAACATAGCAAGACCCTTGTCTCTGAAAAACATTTGAAAAATTGAGCCAGGCTGGGCGCAGTGGCTCACAACTGTAATCCTAGCACTCTGGGAGGCCAAGACAGGTGGATCACTTGAGGTCAGGAGTTCGAGACCAGTCTGACCAACATGGTGAAACCCCGTTTCTACTAAAAATACAAAAATTAGCCAGAAATCGCTTGAACCTGGGAGGTGGAGGTTGCAATGAGCCAAGACTGTGCCACAGCACTCCAGCCTGGGCGATAGAGAGACACTGTGTCTCAAAATAAGTAAATAAATAAGCTGCAGGTGGTGGTACATGCCTGTGGTCCCAGCTACTCGGGAGGCTGAGGTGGAACAATCACTTGAGCCCAGGAGTTGGAGGCTGCAGTGAGCTATGATCGCGTCACTGCACTGCAGAGTGGGTGACAGAGCAAGAACTCATCTCTAATTTTTTTTAATTTTTATGTATATACATTACCTGATAAAATTATAAATTAAATAGTTTTAAAAGGAAGAACACATAGCAGATTTTGAACCTGTTGCAGTGGTGAAATTGATAGTGTTTCTCTTGTCCCTCTGCATTCTGATTTTCTTGAAATTGACTTCTATTCATTGTGTTACTAAACGAATATTGATTTATATTTTAAAGTGTGAATAGGAGTTGAAAAAAGTCTTTTAACTCCTGTTCAAGTCTTTCTAGAAATATTGCTCAACAAGAAGAAGATAACTGGAATACTGGAAATGTGAGACCAAAATGAGAAATCCCAGAGCATATTGGTGTGGTGATAATAATGACCCAGCAGACAGGGAAAGCAGATGAAGGAGAGAGGGGAGGTAATTGCTGTGTGAAGTCTTTGTGGAGGAAAGAGACAATAGGATATCAAGAACAGGTCTTCCCTGGGAGCATGAATATTTCACCTTATCCATTTCTACAGGAGTGAAGGCAGGATATGTAAGTTCTGATATAGTTAAGTGGATAGATCCTGTAGTGGAAGATGAAGAATTTCAATTCTGATAGTCTGTGTTTCCAAAATGACATTTGAGACTAGCTCATCAGCTAATGGGGAATGGGAGAATGAGAGAGTATGGAAATTTTGAGGAAAAATTAGAAGACATGAAATGGTCTACAAATTTACTCAAATTTCATGACAACGTTAGTTGCTTATTGGAGATTTCTGGCCATTAATTTAAAGTGAAAATAGATTAATTGATTATTATAAAAGCAGGTAACAAGCCTAAAATACAGTAGATGTTCATAGAATGGTGCATTTTTTTTTTGTTATTGTTCTGGACTCTTAACCAGAAATCTCAGGGCCAGATTAAAGTTCAGAATCATTTCTGACTGGCTTTAGCTTCTCTCAGATTTTCTGAGACGTGATTCCTTCTATCTCCCCATCTAGATGCCCACTGCCATCCCTGCACTACACAGCTCTTTAGTATAACATCCTCTATCTTCTTTATATAAACAGATGAACAAACAAAGCAAATCAATTTCTCCATCTAAGATCCTCATATCTTGGGGATGGAGGGTAACCAGAAGGAGTAAAGCCAGGTTGCTGGATAAGAAGGGTTCTCTAGGACTCATTTTTCAGCTGCTTCTTGTCACATTGAATACGTGCAAATCTATATTTCTTTTAGTCCCAGCAAGGGTGGGGAATCCCACGTCCTTTAAAACAAGAATTTTCTGAATTCCTTGCTCCCTGTATCTATTGGTTTCTCTGTGGCACCTTCAACTCAGCATCTGCTTTCCTGAATCTGTTCAATTGTTCCCATAAGTTAATGTTTGCTCTTTATCATCTTAGATGTGATGTTGACTTCTACTTCATTAGTCATTTGCACGGGTGCTGAGACAGTCAATATAAAAATCTTATTCATAGTTTTCAGTAAGGTAGCAGAAACTGTCAGGTTGACTGACTGGTCCAAGGTAAGCTGGTTAAGAAGTAGTAGAATAGGACTCATGTCTAGTACAATTTACCTTCTCTGGCTGGGTGCAGTGGCTTATGCCTTTAACACCAGTGCTCTGGGAGGCCTTGACAGGAGAATCACTTGAGGCCAGGAGTTCAAGACCAGCCTGGCCAACATAGCAAGATCTTGTCTCTACAAAAATAAAAAAAAATTAGCCTAGCAATGTTGGCGCCCACCTGCAGTCCCAGCTACTTGGGAGGCTGAGGCAGGAAGATCACTTGGGCCCGGGAGTTCAAGGCTGCAGTGAGTATGATAACACCACTCTACTCCAGCCTGAGTGACAGAGTGAGACCTTGTCTCTAATAAAACTACATTCATAAAAATATAAATTTTTAAAAAACAACTTATCTTCTCTGAAACAGTGGTTCCCAAAGTTTATAATGTATTGTAATCACCTTGAGTGTTTATTAAAACACATTTCTGAGCTTCAATCCCAAAGATGTTGGTTCAGTAGATCTAGGATGGCACCTGAGAATCTAAACTTCTAACAAATTTCTAAATGAAGTTAATGCTGCTGGTTTTTTTCTGTAGAAAACATAAAGCATTTCAAGTTCTGCCCTCCCAAATCTCATTCTCTGGCTCCAAGTCCAAGAATTTTACTAATACTTTATGTCTCCCAACATGCTGATGATCTCTTTAGATGTGCGTGCCCTAATCTTGGATGTAGTAGTTGCTGTATCTGCAGGTTAGACAGAAGACTAGTAATATCTCCTTGAAACATTGAGTCTTTAAGCTCCTAGAAGTTACCCTTAGAAGGGTTCCCTGTTAATTCTTATGTGTAAATATTTGTATGATGTGTAGAATTTTAGTTAAAGAATAGCTTCTCTATAGGACACAGACTTACAGTTTCTATGTTTTTCCTTTTTCCTTTTTTTTTTGAGAGAGTCTTGCTGTGTCACCCAGGCTGGAGTGCAGTGGCACGATCTTGGCTCACTGCAACCTCTGCCTCCTGGGTTCAAGTGATTCTCATGCCTCAGCCTCCTGAGTAGCTGGGACTATAGGTGCGTGCTACCATATCTGGCTGATTTTTGTATTTTTAGTAGAGGTCGGGTTTCACCATGTTGGCCAGGTTGGTGTTGAACTCCTGACCTCCAGTCATCCACACACCTTGGCCTCCCAAAGTTCTGGGATTACAGGCGTGAGCCACTGCACCCAGCTGGCTTCTATGGATTTTAAGAGTGGAAAATTTATGGCTCCCTCTTTATTTATCTTCCATTTACAGAGCCAAATCCATCCAGTGCAATGTGAGGTATATTTTCTCCAAATATCTGCTCAGAGAATCAATATTTTAAGGCCAATCATTTATTCCTACTGGCATTTAAATTCACATATGCAAGAAAAACTCAAATTATTTTTCACAGACCACAAGGGGCATATAATTAAGTTAATCCCAAGAGGAGCTTATAGTTTCCCAAGGAAAATATACAGCAAAAAATAAGTATCAAAAATCCCATCTGAATCTCATATGCACGTTTTTAATGTAAAAATGAAGCTTTAGATGCAAAATGTCGTTTTAAATTTAGCTATTCATATCTTATAGCTTAGATACTGACAAAATTTTAGTCAGTGTAATCAATCCTTAGGGATATAGTGATCTTTTTTTAATTTTCTTTGCCAACTGGAAAGAAATTGAGTAGGAAAATAATTTTAGAGAAATGAGACAGCCTCCAGGTAAAACGGACTTTTTACCAAAGATTTATGTGAAGGTGTGTTATGATGATCAAAAGAGAATATTCTCACTATCAAAGCAGCAGATTTGAAAGCATATTTTGACATGGAACATTGTGTGCAAAAAATCTAAAATCATTAAAAGAACCTAAGTTAGTAAGCATTTTTAATTAAGTTGTCAGGAAAGATTTCCAAATAATAAAACAAAGTTATCTCATGAAAATGTCAAACTTATCATATCAACTTCAGATATGTATTATGTGAGAAGAGACATGAAAATTAAATAGCATCAAAAAGACATTATTATGCCATTGAAAATATTTCAGTTGGTTTGATAAAAAAGTATGAATTTATAAAATGAACAATCTTAATTAAAAATGACTATTTAAAGAAAACCTCTAAACCTGGGCACATTGCTCTATATCTTAATTTTGCACTAACCCCATATTAAGAAACTGTATGTAAGTTTGGAAAATATCAAGCCAAAGAAATCTCAAAAAATGAAAGTTGCAAGACCATTTGTATGGTCTCTATTCATGGAAAAATAGCAAAATTTTTAATCTAAAGATCAAGTTATAAGACTTTGCTTCTTGGATACAACAGTATTTTTGAGGGGGAGTCAGGGCTATTTGTCACCTTCAAGTTGAGGTCATGCCATTTTTATTATCTCCATTTCTGATTTAGCAAGTATTGCTGCCCATCTTCTCCTGAATACTTCCTGTATTTCTTAATTTCCTTATCTTTTTTCATGTTACTGACAGTGACTCACTAATGAACAATTCTCATTCAATAATCAATATCTTCCTATTCATTCCCTTCCCAGTCTCTCAAAAACCTGTATTTACTTTCTTGAATAATTTTTTGATGGGGTATGTAATACATTTCCAATTCTTCCCTGGAAGAAATCCACAGCACGCAGCCCAAACATATAACACAATTTAGTACAGATTACTACTGAGATTTGGCTTCATTTATGTAACCATCACCTCTAAGTTTATGTGAAAAGCTAAATGAATATTTTGGGAAAAAGGTGTTTTTTTTAAATTACTTAAAGTTCATGAAGATATCACAATAATGGACATAAACAATAATGTTGATGTAAATAATCCTTAACTTCAGAAGAATTCAGAATTCCCAAATCTGTTATAAGCAGTGCTTGGTACAAAGAAAGTAATGCACTCACATTTTAAAAATATCAAAACAAATGGATAAAAGTGATATTCGTAATTATGAGAAGGTGCAAATAAATCCTACCTCATTCTATTTTCTCTCAGGATATTATTCAAAATAGTTCAAAGCTAACAGTAAAATATACAGAATATCTTGACCCCAATTTACAATAGAACTCATTAATATGAACCTCCCCACAAGATCCAAAAGAAGTATATCTTTACCAATTTGGTGAACAGAATAATACCACTTGTCTTATTTCTTATTTCAATAATAAATCTACTTCTCCATCATCATAAGAATGTCTTCATCCCCTTCCTATGATTACTTCAATATCTTAGTCATTCCAAGAGTTCAGGGTTGATTATGGAAAGAAAACTAGAATGTCTTGTCGGTGTGTTTTAGAGGTTTCCGGTTTTTTTTTTTTTCTTTTTTGCTGTTATTGCTGTACCAGCACCATATGCATCCCTACAAAATACCAGGGCTACATCTTCTGGCAAAAGCCTGTTACAACCAAGAATCTCCACCATTCTTGATGGCTTGGTTTTGTTGTGATTGTGGTTCCAGGCAAGTAGTGTAGGAAGAACCTTTCTCTGCCAGAAGCAAATTTCATTCTGTTCCATCTGGTGAATTTCAAATGATTTCTCCAGTATAATCAGTGTCACTGCAGCCATGTTAAAAAAAAAAATCAGAAGTCTTTCCTGCCTCCAGTTCTGCTCTTACATAGCTAGAAGCAGCTTACCTCTAAAATGCCTCCTTAATATGATCTCTCAGTAGCTGAGCAAGAAAGAGTGAGTTGCCCCCTTCTGCAGTATCTAAATCTACCTATACGCACCTGTATAACCTCCTCCCCACCAAGATTAACAGGAGGCTACTTTTTTCATTCTGATTGTAAAAGAACCTTTGCCATAACAAGAAATCTATGCTGACACACTAATTATTCATTCCATAATAATAATGTATGGCTGAGTCAAACTGGAGGCGTTGAGAAAACATTCTGGATTGAAAAAATAAAAAGTTCTACTCACAGAATTAGAAAAAAACTATTTTAAAATTTCTATGGAACCAAAAAAGAGCCTGAATATCCAAGACAATCCTAAGCAAAAAGAACAAAGCTGGAGGCATCACACTACCCAACTTCAAACTATACTACAAGGCTACAATAACCAAAACAGCATGGTACTGGTACAAGAATAGCAACCTAGACCAATAGAATATAATAGAGAACTCAGAAATAAGACTACAGAACTACAACCATCTGATCTTTGACAAATTTGACAAAAACAAGTAATGGGGAAAGGATTCCCTATTTAATAAATGGTGCTGGGAGTGCTGGCTAGCCAGAGGCAGAAAATTGAAACTGGGCCCCTTCCTTAACACTATATACAAAAATTCACTCAAGATGGATTAAAGACTTAAATGTAAAATCCAAAACTGTAAAAACCCTAGAAGAAAACTGAGGCTATGCCATTCAGGACATAGCATAGGCATGGGCAAAGATTTCATGATGAAAACAACAAAACCAATGGCAACAAAAGCAAAAACTGACAAATGAGGTCTAATTAAAACTAAAGAGCTTCTGTAGAGCAAAAGAAACTATCATCAGAGTGAACAGACAACCTACAAAATGGGAGAAAATTTTTGCAATCTATCCACCTGACAAAGGTTTAATATCAGGAGTCTACAAGGAACTTAAACAAATTTTCAAGAAAAAAACAAACAATCCCATTAAAAAGTGGGCAAAGGACATGAATAGATACTTCTCAAAGAAGACACACATACAGCCAACAAACACATGATAAAAGCTCAACATCACTTATCATTAGAGACATGCAATATCAAAACCACGAGATACCATCTCATACCAGTCAGAATGGCCATTATTAAAATATCAAAAAAAAAAAAAAAACAGATGCTAGTGAGGTTGCAGAGAAAAAGGAATGCTTTTACCCTGTTGGTGGGAGCATAAATTAGTTCAACCATTGTGGAAGACATTTTGGCAATTCCTCAAAGACCTAGAGGTAGAAATACCATTTGACCCACCAATCACATTACTGGGTATATACCCAAAGGAATATAAATCCTTCTATTATAAAGACACATGCATGTGTATGTTCATTGCAGCACTATTCACAATAGCACAGATATGGGATCAACCTAAATGTCCATCAATGATAGACTGGATAAAGAAAATGTGGTACACATACACCATAGAATACTAAGCAGCCATAAAAAGGAACAAGGTCATGTTCTTTGCAGGAGCATGGATGTAGTTGGAAGCCATTATCCTCAGCAAACTAAGGCAGGAACAGAAAACCAAACACTGCATGTTCTCACTGATACGTGAGAGCTGAATAATAACACATGGGCATACGGAAGGGAACAACACACACTGGGGCCTGTAGAGGAGGGGGTTGGGGAGAGGGAGAGGATTAGGAAGAACAGCTAACGGATGCTGGACTTAATACCTAGGTGATGGGATGATTTGTACAGCAAACCACCATGGCAGGCATTTACGTATATAACAAACCTGCACATCCTACACATGTACTCTGGAACTTAAAAGTTAAAGAAAAAAAGTTATATTTTTATATCTCCTTAATGCAGATTGAAAAAATTAAGGAGAAATAAAAGATGTTTTCTCTAGGCGAGGGGTGGACCCACAAAAAAAAAGATGTTTACATATATAAATATAGCTATCTGCTGAAAGCATTGCACCCGTTGGTTTGCCTCTTGGAACTCAGAGCATTATGGAATAAAAAATGCTTCAGGCGAAATGGTGTGAGGCCTGGATTTTGGTTCCTGCTTTCTACTGGTGAACTGTATAATCTTAACCAAGTCACAACCTCAGGCCCACTTTCTTCAACCTCATCTCTAAAATTAGGTTGTTGACATTTACTTACCCTAAAAATCCTCCAGCAACTATTTCCATATAAGAGAACAAAACCTCACCAAATGTCCAGGTATCACTAAATTCTTGTCTTTCTTTAAAAAAAAAATATTTGCACACATACTAACATTCCATTTCCATAAATATTTACGGGGCACCTGTTTTCAAGGTATATTTCTACATATTATTAGAGCTGTACCATAAGAAGTATCTGAATTTTGATGCAGCAATGGAACATAGATATCTTGTGTGCTATTACACTGAATTGAAAGAAGGTAAAGCCACAAGTAAACGATGCCACAAGAACCTGCTGTCTTGACTTTTACTTAAGTGGTCTCTTTTTGGCAACGTGCTCCATGAAACAAAACAAACTCTATCATCTCTGAGCGGGTAGGGGTAGTTTGGATAACATAACAGTCAGCATGCACAAAAATCCCTCTAGTGAAAATATATCAAGCTATACTCTCTATTCATTCATTCATTTCAAGGACCATTTGTTCAAAGAACTATTTTAATGACTGCGGAGATTCCAAAAATGCATCAATTTTGGTTGTTCATCTTCAAAAACTCAATCTAATAATATAAAAGATATGAAGATAATTAACTATCATTAAGGTCTAATTGTTACACAAATATAAACCAAGTTCTGAGAAAGAGCTGGGATGGTTTCCTGAAGAGAAGCTAGTAGAATTCAGTTAGAAAAAGGAGAAATACTGACAGAAATATAGGTGTATGTAAAGAAACATCATAGATAAAATGAACATAAAATTAATATTAGGTAATTAAGACAAATAAGGATAGAAAAGGAGGAAGAAGAATTCACATTACTCTGGAGATCCATTTTAATTGCACAAAGGGCACCCAATAAACAATATTTGGGCAAATCAGTCTGCAGTAGTAAACAAAGTATGGATTTTAGAGGTAAGAGTTGGAAAGATGGATGCCAGTTGTACTGTTGCCAAATGCATGTGTAGGCAATGAAAGTCAGCGATGAAGATCTTAAAAATGATCATTGCAATGGGAATATCCAACAATATCCTTTCAGAAAATAACTTTAAAATGTAGAGAATATTTTAATTACTAAATATTTTAATTACTAAAAATGACATAACTCTTTTCCATTTCTATGATTCTCTGCATTTTACACATGAAGAAAATGAGATTAGAGAGATTAAATGATTTGTCTTAGATTACACAGTTTGAAAACGATGATACCAGAATTCAAATTCAGGCTTATTTGATACCACTGTCTGTATTTTCAGCATTTTACTATACTCTCTCCAAATGAATGAATGAATAAAAACAATGAACAAATGACAAATACAAAAGAAATGTAGAAAAAAGGTGATAGATAAAAAGCAAAAGTAAAACCAAAAGTGCTCAGAATTATGGCTGTACACTGGAAGAAGTCACACAAGCTGGAAGAGAAGAAACAGTCAAGCATGTAATATTTAAAAATCTGAGCCAAGAAAAGACCAGTCTATGAATTAAGAAGATGCTATGATTTCCAGGAAAAATCAGTGAAAAATTCATCTTTAGTCCATCAAATGTTCAATGTATTTGTATTTACAGGGTTAAAAATAATTTCATGAGTTCCAGTGAAGAAAAATATACAATACTTACAAAGGAATAAAAAAATTAAAATTTGGTCAGATTTCCTTTGCAGCGCTGAATGACAAAAAAAGATGAGAAAAATAATATTGTAAACCACGTGTCCTATCCATAGTACACATTAAACATCTAGAATTGTGTGTTGCACTAGTGATAAGTACTAGATAAATGATAATTATAATTCTCAATTCACAGTTAAGAATACTAGAACACATAGAGATTCAAAAACCTTTCCCATTGACCCAGCTATTTAATAAATGGTAGAACCATGGTTTCAAGGCCACCAGCTGGACTCCAAGGCTTATCCACCACACATTACTCTTAGCCATGGCACTAAGGCTCAAATAGGCAGAAAAAAACAAAGTGGCCAGGCACGGTGGCTCATGCCTGTAATCCCAGCACTTTGGCAGGCAGAGGTAGGTGAATCACCTGAGGTCAGGAGTTCGAGACCAGCCTGACCAACATGGAGAAACCCCATCTCTACTAAAAATACAAAATTAGCCCGGCATGGTGGCGCATGCCTGTAATCCCAGCTACTCAGGAGGCTGAGGCAAGAGAATCGCTTGAACCTGGGAGGCAGAGGTCACGGTGAGCTGAGATAGCGCCACTGCACTCCAGCCTGGGCAACAAGAGCGAAATTCCATCTCAAAAAAAAAAAAAAAATCATGTTATTCATCTACTGTTTCCACAGACTGAAAGGAAAATCAAAGACTCAATAAGATGAATTATTCAGAAGTAACTTTGGTATACATATAAGTCAGTTAACTAGATGAGGCAAGTATAAACAGATGCTATAAGATGGAATGCAAGCACTGAAAAAATTATTCTTAAACATAAGAGTTTGCCTTTATTGATGTCTATTTCAGAAGGCTTTGAGGTAACTTGAGTTACCAAACCACCAGAGGAATAACTTCTTTAAAATCTCAAAAGCACAGGGAGGGAGGGAGGGAGGGAGGGAGGGAAGGAAGGAAGGAAGGAAGGAAGGAAGGAAGGAAGGAAGGAAGGAAGGAAGGAAGGAAAGAAGGATCAAATTTATTTTACTAACCTATGCCAAAATACGACTGCTGTACAATTCTAAATTAGACTTTTAAAAACTAAGTAAAATGCAAGGAAAAAATACATAAAATGCACCACAATGCTAATGGTTTTTAAAATTATAGGCAGACTTACAGTTTCCAGGCTGGCATGTAAAACCTTAGAAGTTGTCACTTTGTCCTGACAACAAGTACAAGGCTGAACAAACCAAAAAAGGCAACTTCCTCTTAGATCCCTAGGAGAACTGAGGTCAGAGCACAAACCACCAAGCCCAAAATTGGAGAGACCAGCAGGGGAACACAGAGAATCACAGCAGCAACCTCCATGGGAACCAGTTCCCCGGGCTTAGGAAAACCTATACTGAAATGGGTGAATTTCTAGAGTCTCGGTGTGAACAACTGTGAGAGTTAAAAACTCCGCGGGGGACCCACTCATAGGGGCCACCCACACTTTGTGAGTTTTACCTCCAGGAGCTTCAACTGGTCCTCCTAATAAATACCAGGGAAAAATTCCCTGATGCTTCTGGCAGCAGGAGGGCAAAAGAAAGTATTTTGAAATATACCAGAGCATTGTGATCTTCTTAACAAAGTCTGCTTTCAGGAGATACGATTTAACCAGAGCCTAACCCGCTGGGGGTCTAACTGACCTGGGGGAAGGGAAATATCCAAGCTCAGACCATGTTAGCCATCAGTCCCACCCGAGGAGGAGGAGACTGAGAGCACATGTGAAGTTCAGTCTAGGGTCACAGGCTCACTAAAAGACTGAGACTTACTCACAAGACTGCTAATGCTTCCCATTCTTCAAAAACCTTACTACCACATTAAGAAAAGCCTAGTTACAGCAATTCCTTTTACCCATTGTACTATGCGTGACTAACCTAGTGTATTATGTCTGGCTATCCAGAAAAAATTATGAGACACGTTAGAAGGCAAAAATAAAATAAAATAAAATAAAATAACATAAAACACAGTTTAAAGGCAGAAAGCACTCATCAGAACCAGACTCAGATATTATCAGATCCAGATTTTAAAATAACTATAATTAATATGCTAAGAGCTGTAACAGATGAAACAGACAGCACACAAGAGCAGATGGGCAATATAAGCAGAGGTGAAAAATAATTCTAAGAAAGAGCCAAAAAAAATACTAGAGATCAATAACATTGTTACAAAAATAAGAACTTCTTTGGTGGGCTTTTAAAACTGTACATAGCTACGAAAAGAGTCTCCAAAATTAAAGATATGTCAAAATGGAGTCCCAAACTAAAAAGCAAATAGAAAAAAAAAGAAAAAAGAAAAAACAGACCAAAAGAAAAAGAAAAAAAGGACAGAATAACCAGGAACTGTGGACAAGCTACAACAGATGTAAAATGTACATGAACGGAATATAACAAAGAGAGAAGGAAAGCAAAGGAGGAAGGAAAGGAAAGGAGAAAGGAGAAAAGAAAGGAAAGGAAAGGAGAAGAAGAGGAGAGAAAAGAAAGAAAGAAAGAAAGAAAGAAAGAGAAAGAAAGAGAAAGAAAGAAAGAAAGAAAGAAAGGAAGAAAAAGAAATTTTTACAGCAATGTAACTGAGAATTTCTTATTAATGTCAGACATTAAACCACAGATCCAGGAAGTTTACAAAACACAAGGCAGGATAAATACCAAAAAAAAAAAAACCCTCCTAGATAGAGGCCTACCATTTTTAACTACAGAAAATCAAAGATGTAGAATAAATATTCTGAAAGAAGCTGGAAACAGAGTGGGAAACAACTTACCTATACCTTACCTGCAGAGGAGTAAAGATAAGAATTACATCTGATCTTTCATTAGAAACCCTCCAAACAAGAAGAGCATGGAATTAAATATTAAAAATATGAAGAGAAAAAAAAATCCACTAACATAGAATTCCATACCCTGAGAGATTATTATTCAAAAGTGAGGGAGAAATAAAAACTTTCTAAAATAAAGATTAAGAGAATTTGATGCCACTAGACCTGTGTTGCAATAAATGTCAAAATAAGTTCTTTAGTGAGAAGAAAAATGATGTAGGTCAGAAACTTGAATCTATGTACAGAAAAAAGAGCATCAGAATAGGAATGAATGAAGGTAAAGTTAAAACTTTTAGTTTTTTTATTTTTAATTGACTTAACAAAATAATTTATCAAAATAATAGCAACAATGTATTTAATTATATATGCATATGTTTGTGTATATATGTGCTTATTTATGCTTATGTATAAGCCAAACCAATGACAACAATGATATAAGAGTCAGAAGGGAGAAATAAGGATTATTATATTTTAAGCTACTCATACTACTGATGAAGTGATACACTCTTATCTGAAAGTGGACTTGAATCAGTTATAATTGTATATTGCAAACTCTAGGGCAACCACTAAAAATTTTTTTTGAAAAAGGTATACAACTTAATATGCTAAGAAGGAAAACAAAAATGAAATAATATAAAATGTCAATTAAAATAAAAGGTATATAAATCCTTCTATTATAAAGACTTATGCATGTGTATGTTTATTGCAGCACTATTCACAATAGCAAAGACATGGAATCAACCTAAATGCCTATCAGTGATAGACTGGATAAAGAAAATGTGGCACATATACACCATGGAAATACTATGCAGCCACAGAAAAGAACAAGATCATGTCCTTTTCAGGAATCATGGATGGAGTTGGAGGCCATTATCCTCAGCAAACTAACACAGGAACAGAAAACCAAATACTGCATGTTCTCATTTATAAGTGGGAGCTAAATGATGAGAACATATGGACACATATAGAGGGGAACAACACACAGTGGGTTCTACGGGATGGTGGAGGATGGGAGGAGGGAGAGGATCAGGAAAAACAACAAATAAACAACAAATGGGTACTAGGTTTAAATGCCTGGGTGATGAAATAATCTTTACAACAAACCCCTTAACCCAAATTTACCCATGTAACAAACCTTCACTTATACCCCTGAAATTAAAAGTGAAAATAAAACTACAAAAGGCAGATTTTAAAAAGTGGAAGACAAAACTAGAAACAAAAAATAAGTGCAATAACAGAAAACAGTAACAAATATGGTAGATATTAATCCAACCATATCAATATTCACTTTGAATGTCACTGATCTAAATGCACCACTTAAAAGACAGAGATTGTCAGAGTGGATCAAATAAACAAGACCTAACTATATGTTGTCTACCATAAGCCCACTTAAATATAAAGGTGCATATAGATTAAAAGTAAATGAATGGAGAAAGATATACCATGCTAACACTATTCAAAAGAAAATGCAGTTACGACACTTGATCTTAGTCAAAAGATTGAGAAGCAATAGAAAGTGCAGTTACTATATAAATTGTGGACAGAGTAGACTGCAGAGCCTGGGAGGGTATGCTTTGGCCCATGTGGCAGCTGCAGGTGCGGGAGGTGGTCCTCAAGACACTGGTAAATGGCCAGTGGCCCTGCTGCTGGGGTCAGTGTGATGACTGCCAGTGCCTCATGCTTCAGCCCTGGAATCTGCTGCCAGCAGTGGCAGCAGCTGTGGGTGGGGGATGTCAACAGGGGTCTAGAGATGTGGGGATGCAGGGGCTGTTGGGCCCCAGGGTACAATGCAGTCTGAAAGGGACTCTCAAAATGACATCAGGCTGTAGCTGCTTAGCACTAACAGGGTGTGTGGGACTCAGTGTGATCTCTCTCTGTCTCTGGAAGGACCAATGCCACTGCAGTTTCCAAGCAGCTTCTTATGTTAGTCTCAGGGCCCACAAGGGTCAAAGGCTCTCCTGTGGCTAGGGTTGCATGAGTCTGTGGTGGGAATGTGAATCACTGGGGATCTCTCTCTTACCCATTCCCTGCATTGCAGAGCTTCCCTGGGATCCCAGCCAATCCCAGCCCAACAGGCTGCCTGGCTTTGCTTTCCTTCCTTGCCTCAGGTGTTTCCAGCCACTTCTCTGTGGATTCCAGTGTTCTCTCTTAGACGATCTATTCAAAGTATGATTATCTACTTGCTATTTTGATTCTCCCAAAAAGTGAGTGGAGGAGGTGAGTGTTAAATGCATCTAGGCAACCATCTCGAGCACCCCCCAACCTTGAAGTGTAAAAATTGTTACATTTTATTGTATGTGACTCCACCTCAATAGTAGAACCATATACAATAAAATAGTAATTTTTTAAAAGGCCTAGAAGATAAAGTAGAAAATTCTAATTTTTAAATTTATATATTTTCTTGTGCTATAGCTGATCAAGCCATTATACCTAGATGTAAAGCGTTGAAGGCAAAGACCACGTCTCTTACCCTCTTTACTCCCAGCTTACACAATTACAGGCTCAAAGGAAATGCTTCCCATCTGCTGAAAAGAAGAATGGATTTTTTTATTTAGAGATTTTATCTTCTATTTCTTTGGCTTCTTTTGCGTATATTGTGTATATTATAGTGATAATAACCATTATCATTCATATAACATGTTTAAATTTTAAAGAAGTTTTCAAACAGTTTATTTCATGTTATCTTCATAGCAGCCCTATGAAGTACACAAGTCTGTAGTAAATTTACTCCAAAAAACGCTTTCTTATAAATTCGGGCCAAATTTTCCTTCCTCTTCATGAAATTTTACCATGACAATTGCTAATCTATAACATATCAACATTCTTTTTAATGATGAAGCAACAAGCATGCGTGGGATTAATATTTAAAAGGAATGGGAATAAAATTAAATTACTGTGTCATTATTTACTCAGCAAATACGGAGACAGCAGAGACAGTAGCCTTTATGTGGTATACATTTACATTAAGAACAAGATAATAATCATGGTTGAGAGTTTCAAAGAACCTAAGAGAAACACACAAACGTGTCGTTGAAAAGAGATGAAATAAATGCATGGCAGAGACACCAAAAGAGCTAAAAAAAAAAAAAAAAAAAGCACATGGCAGGCTCATCTGACATAGAACAGCAAAACAGCATTGGGGGTAAGTGGGAGTCAGTATCCATTCAGATTTTCTAGACGAAATAAATTTAAGATGCGATCTTATACAGGAAATCAAGAGAAGGAACAATAAATCACGAGAGCATTTCAGGCAGAAGGAACCACATGGGTAGTACACAGCAGTGAAAGAGCATGGCCTCCTGAAAGAAAAATAAAACCAAAGGCCATCAAAAATAGATTAAAGAAGCATATGATTAGGTTAGGAGAACAATTGGCATGTTATCAAGGAAAAGGTGAGAGAAGATGGTGACTTGGACTACAGGAATGGCAGTCAGGATGTATCACGAAGTGGTTAGAGACAGCCTGATGGATCAGCGAGGCTGCGGGTTAGAAAAGGGAATAACTGCCTGCGGAGCCCAAAATGACAGTGTCCAGCCATCAGCTGGATAAGAGTTTCAATCGGAAAAGAGAGTTTGAGGTACAGATTTGACAATGTTAATGGCAAGTATAGATTGTAACTGAAGTCATCGGAATGGATGTGACAGCCCAGAAAGAAGACCAGAAGGAACTCAACAGCAAATCTATCTAGCAGAGCCCATTTATTCTGTTTAGCCACAGATTACTTTTTTCTTCTTTCTTTTTATTATTTATTGAATTTAAATATACTTAAGCAGTGTATGCACTTTCTACCTGGCTACAAAGTACATCATGACCTACACTATTTCACTGTCCTACTTCACACATTTATGATATTTGCTTGGATCTTGTTTGCTGTGCTCAGTGTGGTGAGGAGTGCACAGCTTTAAAAAGAATGTCGCAAATAGCAGCACAAAAGAGAGGAAAGAAAAAGTCCAATCTTAATAGAGATAGTGAAGGAGCAGCCAGGAAAGCGAAGGGGAACCAGAAATGTATAGTTTCATAACAGAGATCAACCATGTCAAATGTCAGTGAAGATAGGCAAGATGAGGACTGAAATATTCGCTATGGGTTTTGTGATGAGGAGGTCATTGGTGACCCTAATATAGTATTAGGTGCAGAAGTCAAACTGTGATGGGATTATGAATAAGTGGGCTCAGGAAATACAGCAAGCAGGAAAAGACAGTCATTTCAACATGCTTGTCTATCTAGGATGGAAAGAGCTTGTGCTAGAAGGAAGAATTGAGACACGGGAAGATTCTTAAAACTAGTATTATAGAATCAATAAGACTTTTGATGGATGTCTTTGTTTATCTCATTTTAATATATCTAATATCAGGAGACCATTTAAAACAAATGAATCTTAGAGCCATGGTCAGTCAGATGAGGCTGTGGTAACAGTTGTGACAAACTTTTCTTTGCCTGACCATATTGATATCACTTCAATTGAGACATGTACATCATTAGTACTGTATATGATGGTTAATGTCTTTAAAAGGATTACATTATAATTAAGCATTAAAATGCTAGTTTGTACCCAGAAAAGCACCAAAACAGTAGCATAGTATAAGGTAAAAATCTATGTCCAAGAATTCTTAATGAACTCATTTATTCAGAATAACATAGAAAATTCCAATAAGATAGGATTGTATTATGGTTTTATTGACACCATCTATTTTCTAAAGATACATACAAAATAGGCCATCTGACAATCAATGTGATATTAGATTTGAAATACCTTTTGATATCACAATACACGAATATATTTTTCTTAAAAAATGCCAATAAATACAGATTTTTAGTTTCTCCACCATTCTAAGAAAGTTTCTCTTACTCGTGCTAACAAAAAAAATCTTTTTGATCTGTATCTTTTATACCTTTTCTATGCATTGAAATACACCTGCAAATATTAAGATAAAACATGCAATAGTTTTATTGTTTCTTTTCTCCATTAAATACTAATATTTTGGATTTTTATAGCTACCTTATTTCTCACATGACTAGTGCTACATTTTATTGAAGGAATGGGGAAAAGTATAAGCATATACTAGAGGGAGTTTAAATCAATACAAACTCAAGAAGAATTTTGGAAATACATATGACCATTTAAAATGTGTATATCATATAACCTAAAGTACCACTATTTAGTCCTACCCTAATGAAAAACTCCCACATATGCAAAAAGGAGGCACACTGGTCTATTTATAATAGGGAAAAGTTGAAACATCATACCTGTTTCAGAAAGGAAATGGATACAATGAATAAACAAACACCTGAAATATTCATGCTATGGAGTACTGGGCAGCAGTATAAAAGAATGAAGCTGATCAGTGTATACAGATATGTGTAGTTTCCCAAGACCTCTTATTAAGGTTTTCTGTTTGTTTGTGTTTTTAAATGGAATTCACAAGGATATTTAAATGCTAACAGGAATGAAACCTTAAATCAGGTAAAGAGAAAGGAAACAGAGAAGGGATATTAGTACCTTTGAGGTCCCTGAGAAAATATCGGAATCAGAATGATGGCTAGAGATTAAAACTTCCGTAACAGGAGAAAACAAGAAAGGACAGATATAAACACTGATGAGCAAAGTTTTTATTCTACTCTTCTCCCAGTTTTCTCTATCTTAACAAGGGTTTCGTGTTAAAAACCCACTCGCCCAATCTGACTAGCTCTTGTGTCTTCGATGTTTCTGGAATACTCTATATTAGCTTCCCAGGGCTGCCATAGCAAATTACTGTGAACTGAAAGCTTCATAACAACAAGAATTTATTCTATCACAGTTCTAGAGTCCAGATGTCAGAAATCAAGGTGTCAGCAGTGCCTTGCTCTCTCCTAAGCCTCTCGGAGAGAATCCATCCTTGTCTCTCGGAACTTCTGGTGACTCCAGGTGCCTCTTGGCTTGTAAGAGTATAACGCTGCCTCGGTCTTCACACGGCCTTCTCCTCTGTGTCTTTCCTCATCTGTCTGTGTCTTCTCTCATATAAGGACCCTGCCGTTGTATTTAGGCCCCACCTTACACGAAAGTGATCTCATCCTGAGATGCTTAGCCTAATTATATCTGCAAAGACCCTTGTTTCCAAAAAAGTCACATTTACAGGCTCTAAAGATTAGAATGTGGACATATCTTCAAGGGGCCGCAGTTCAACCCACTAAATCCCCTATTAAATTTTTTTTCCTTTTTGGTAAGAACCTAGTTTCCCTATTTTTATGTTTGAAAATTATATAACTTTAAATCTTAAAAGAAACACACATCAAAATTAAAATATAGTGTGCACAGAATGGTTAGAGAAGTCTGGTGTTGGATGGGTTTGGTATCCAATGCTATGTGTTAATGAAAGAGAAGCAGGAAGAAAGGAATTCCTGAAAAAAAGAAACTGTCTTGTCAATAGAAATTTTTATTATATGAAAAAGATACTTATGGTTGTTTGAAAAGGAAGGTAATTAGAGGATTGCAAAAAATATAATATGGGAAAGGCCTAATCTATAAAAGAATCATTGCATAGTTTACTTTTCTTTCACACATATAAACAGGGTCAGCTGGATTTGATTGTCCTGATAATCTTAAAATGTCAAAAAAAAGTCACTATCTGGTAAATTAAACTATCTTTTGCCTTCTTTATGTGATCCAAGGAGTCAAAGAGAAAACTGTTGTAAGGAGAATGTCTCCTACTGGTAATGCTGCTGGCAACCATCCATCTTGTGTTGTTTGCTATTAGGACACGTATCTCATTTTCCTTGCTAGATTAAAAACTCCATGAGAACTAGAACATAGAATTTAATACTTTCTATCTCCCATCCATATTGCCGAGCATATGCTCAAAAAAACAGAAATATTTTCTTCACTTGAAAACTGAGGAAACAAAAATTTGACATTCAAGCACTGGTTTCATAATGTTGGGAAGGGAAAACCGTGTCTCCTGGTTGATTGAGCTATTAATTCCAAAGACACTTGGAGCAGTCTCTCCTTGAACTACAAAGAGCTGCTGAGTGCTGGCGAGTGGCAAGTGGCATGAAGCCTCAGGAGAGCGAGGCCAAGGGAGCCTGAACCCTCACCCCAAGCCCACGCCACACTCTTAGCAGGCCCTGTCCCACTGAGAAGCTCACAAGTTTCTGAGTTTTATCTTTCTCAGAGATCAAGATAATGTAAGAATCAAACGAAATAATATAAGTTGGGGCTTTTGGAAGGGTAAAGAATGGTATCTCTGTGGAATGCAGATCTATTTTGTTACTACACACTGAGTAACCTGTGCTAAGCACATTGTAAGAAATAAGCATAAGTGATCTTAGAAGCAGATACATAAGGAGCTATATTTAAGCAACAAGGCTACTCTAAACATGTGCCGGTGGTGTCTCTATGCATTCCGTTGCCCAGTCTGTTTGTTTTGTTTTGATTTAAATAATAAACGATGAGTCTATTAAAAGACATTCCTCTGCTAAATTCGCATCTCAGAAGGTTAACTAAAGAAAAAGGGAGTCAACCTGATTCCGGTTGCTGAGAACTGTTTTAAAGGAATTATCGATCAAAACTATTGCTCCAGGTGGCACTGGCAATAGATCAATAACAAAATGCTTTATTTACAGGTCTGAAAGAGGGAGCAGGGAAGAGGAAAATCTGTCTCAGCTCTTTTGGTGCAGCCTGGCTTTACAGATAAGATACCAAAGGAAGGAGAGAATCCAATAAACCTCTTCATTCGATGTTTCTTTCCTTTCTTGAGGATATGCTCATAACACCAGAAGGCTTTTTATGGCACAAAATGACACAGTGGGAAGAACAGCCTCACAAACCATCTAGCTAATTTTCCCAAGAAACTGCAGAAATAAGAAGACGTTCCTTTCCTAACACCTTCCCAGTTTCACAGTATATACCTGAACAGTCCCTGAAGGATTTAGGTGTATAGTAATGCAAGGCACAGACAGACAGGATAAAGCATCCCGAGGTTTACAACGCATTTAGCACAAGGCTGTTGGTCAGCAACAGTGTGATAAAATCCATAAAAATGACCATCTAACTTGTAAGAATAATCAATATAATAAAAGTAAGACTATTAAATAATTAACTATATCATGACTTATTACAGAAGCTGTTTTTGAGAGGGGGAATGGGGGATTGAGTCCAGGCTATATTTAATAAACCATAGTGACTAACGTAGCCTTCAGTGAGAAAAGATATGTTTTTTCCGTAAGTGCACATGGAGAGTGGGCAGTAGGAATTCAAAAAAAAATTGGAAAGAGTGGATATCCAGGCACTTGTTTACAAAATAGTACATCTGAAAGATCCATTGATTTTGACAGTATCAGAGAAATACATTTCCCTAGGGTGCTGACTTAAGTAGTTTCCCTTCAGATCAAAATTCAGGTGTGCCATCCACCTGGATCCACTGCTGAAAACCTGCTGATGACCTCTTCTCGGGATTTGGAGTTGTATCTGATGTGTTCTAGTAGACCAAAATGACTAATCAAAATGTTTTAAATAAGACACTTGAAAAGTGAATCGTGATTAATTGCCCTTCAAATGTGGTTCACTTAGCCTAAATACATAGCAATCACCTAAGAAAGGCCCTTCTGTTAAAACACCTTTAATGACACAGTCACCCGTAATTTCAGAGACCTCTCCTGCTGCAACCTATGTTAGGAATTAGAAGTTGGGTTTCTAATTTCATACTAACTAATCACTTTAGTAGATCTTTATCTACTATTTTATGCTACCTATTTTTGTTCTCTTTTAAAACACTGTCTTTGTTATCATATTATTTTTTTCTAAAGCTAATTCTTGAGAAAGAATAAGTTCTAAAATTATTTTAATTAAAATTCCATGATGACATGGAAAACCTGCTCTTTTAGTATTTAAGACATTGCTTTTATTTTTTCATTTGGCTAAAAAGAATTATTACACCAGTTGAATACAGCAAATTTCCCATGTGTGTTAGCCTGCTCTCACACTGCTATAAAGAACTACCTAAGACTGGGTAACTTGTAAATAAAAGAGGTTTAATTGACTCACAGTTCTTCAGGCTGTACAGGAGGCATGGTTGGGGAGACCTCAGGAAAATTACAATCATGGCAGAAGGTAAAGGGGAAGCAAACACATCTTAACATGGTGGCAACAGAAAGAGAGAGTGAAGAGGGAAGTTTTACACACTTTCAAACAAAAAGATCTCATGACAGCTCTATCACAAGACAGCACTAGGGGATTGGTGCTAAACCTTTAGATCCAATCATCTCCCACCAGGCCACACCTCTAACACTGGGGATTAAAATTCAACATGAAATTTGGGTGGGGACACAGAGCCAAACCATATCACCATGTGTGGAACATAACTTATTATCTTGCTTAACACTATTCTTTGTTCTGAATTCATAATATCTAATCAACAATGATTTGCCGAGAATTTCCAGGTAATTCATCACCTATATCATAACTCAAGCAAAACACCACACACAATGAATCCTCATTTCTCCTCTCCTCATCCTTTTTACCTAGTCTTTTACCAAATGCAGCACTTTTCATTTTATATAATAATTATAAAAGTAGTATAAAATGTTCCCTTATACACTTTACCAAATTCCTGAAATGTTAATCTTTTACACTTTATCATTCTTGCATGTTTCATCCTTCTTGGTGCAACCTACCAGGAGGCACATTGTATCACTCTGTCCCATTGTTGGTGATGTTAATTTTGATCACTCCATTAAGGTGGTGTCTTCTAGGTTTCTTCATGGTTAAGCTACTATTTTTCCCCTTGTAGTTAACATTTCTTGTAGGAAGATAATTTAAGATTGTATAAATACAGTATTTTGCATCATATCATCTTCCTTTCATTTTAATGTTCATTTATGATTCTTTCCTGAAAAAATTTATTGTAATTATTGGCAAACGGTGATTTCCTAATCATTTCTCCTACATTTTTAATTATAATCCCCTCTAGACAAGAACTTTCCTTTCAATTTATTTAGTCATTTTTTCATGTCAGTATGAACTCATTGATTTTTTTATGTGATGGGTTGCAATTTTTAGTATCATTAATTGTGTTGTTGTTCATATTTTCCTCATATTTAAGATAGTCCCTATGTCTTTTTTACATATCCCCAGCATTTTTTGAGATTTCAGTAATCAGAGATACTCCAGACTTGCCTTGTGCTACCCCATCTGTTAGTTTGCTATGACTGCTCTACAAGGCACCACAGACCAGGTGGTGAAAACAACAGCAATGTGTCATCTCACAGTTTTGAAGGTTAGAACTTCAAAATCAAGGTGTCAGCATGGCAGTTTCCTTCTGAGGGCCATGAGGAAAAGATTGGTTCCAGGCCTCTCTCTTTGGCTTATAGAAGGCCACGTCTTCCTGCATCTCTTCACATTGTCTTCCCTCTTCACATGTCTCTCTATCTTTGAGTGGAATTTTCCCTTTACACACCAGTCATTTTGGACTAGGACCTGCCTTAATGACCTCATCTAACTAAATATATCTGTAATGACCCTATTTCCAAATAAGGTTATATTGTAAGATTCTGGGGGTTTGTACTTCAACCTATGAATTTAAGAGTTCAACTCATAGCACTGTCTCACCACTGGAATCAGTCATTTCTCCAAGGAGGCCTGGCTCCTTTTTTCAGAAATTGATATTTAGAAACTAGCTTCCAGGTGCTAGATGGGCTCACTAATTTTAGGATGTATAGCTTCTACACCCTCTCAGTGGACAGAGATTAAAAAAAAGTGTATATATGCAAACATATTTTTGTCTACATATGTAGACATGTATGTATATATACCTGTACATACTGAGTTCATGCTGAGACCTACTATTCTAATCCAATACCACAGGACTTATTCTAACCTTCTCCTTTACCTTCTCTTAAGCTTGCCTTCAATAGATAGAAAAGTAGCTCTCATTTTTCATGGTAATTTATTTTCTCAGACCAAGAATGCACATCTGGTAGTTTTAGAATTAACATGTCATACCACTGTGAAAAGCAAGCATTCAAAGCTTCCAGCTCAGCAAGTAAGGAACTTGGAAGTTGTCACTTTGTGCAAAAAGCAAGTAAAAAGCTGAACAAACTGAAAAATCAACAACTCTTCTTAGATCCAGAGAAGTGAGGTCACAGGACAAACTGCTGCCCCCAAATTGGATAGAAGACAGGTTAGTACAGAAAATCACAGCTTACAAGACCAGAAACGTCCAGCAAAAACCTTCCAGGGTTGAAAACCCTGAAATGTAATTGATGAATTGCCAGAGGCTCAGAGCAGATAACTCTGAGAGTCAAAAACTCTAGGGGGCTCAGTCATAAGAGGTGCCCATATTGGTGAGTTTTACCTCAGGAGCTCAACCAGATTCTCACAGTGAATACTGGAGAAAAATTTTCTGGGGCTTATAGCAGAGGGAGGAAAAAGGAAACATTTTGAAATACACCAGAGCATTTTGTCCTTCTTAACAAGAGCTGCCCTCAAGAGAAACTGCCATATCAGAGTCTAAGCTATTGGGGTTCTATCAGTGCCTAACTGACATAGGAGAAGGGAAATACCCAACTCCAGCCTAGTCTAGCCATCCTGTCCCACCTGTGAAGGGTGGAGGTAGACTGAGAAGCACTTGTGTAATTCACAGTTCAGAGGCACAGGCTCACTAAAAGACTGAGACCTAATCATAGGACTATAGACTACTTCCCCTTCCCCACACCTTACCAACATGTTAGTAAAGGCTCATTTCCTGTTGTTCCCTTGACCCAGTACATAACGTTTGGCTACTAAGAAAAAAATTACAAGCCATGTTAAAAGGCAAAAAACAAAACAAAACAAATACCACAGTTTAAAGAGAGACCAAGCATCAGAACCCGACCCAGCTATGCCAGGGATGTCGGAATCATCAGAACCAGAATTTAAAACAACTATAATTAGTATGCTAAGAACTCTAATAGATAAAGTAGATAGTATTCAAGAGCAGTTAGGCAATACAAGCAGAACAATGGAAATTTTAAGAAAAATAAAAGAAATAGTAGAGGTCAAAAACACTGTAATAGAAATAAAGAATGCCTTTGATGGGCTCATTGGGAGACAGGACACAACTGAGGAATGACCCTGAGCTTCAGGATATGTAACTAGAAACTTCAAAAATGAAAACGGAAAGAGAAAAGGGATTGAAAAAAAATTAGAATGTCCAAGAACTGTGGGAAAACTAAAAAAGGTAACCAGTGTAAAGAAAAGAAAGAGAGAAAGAAACAGAAGAAATATTTGAAGCACTAATGACTGATAATTTCCTCAAATAAATATCAGATTCCAAACAACAGAGACAGGAATCCCAGAGAATATCAAGCAGGATAAATTCTTTACAAAAAACAAACAAAAACCAAAGCTAAAAAGCGTATCATATTCAAACTACAGAATATCCAAAATTAAGAAAAATTAAAATAACTCAGAGGAAGAAAACAGCTTATCTATATATAACCTGTTACCTTCTATTTCTAGAACTTGCATTCTAGTTGGGGTACTTATAATTTCCTACAATTTTTTAAAATCCATCCAGTTTCAATGTAGGCCTATATTCATTGGTTTATTCAATAATGCTTGATACATATTTAGTGAATACCTACTATGGTGTGTCAGATGCTGTTTTAGCTGCTTGCAAATCACAAAGGTCTAGTGGAACTGGAAGTTCAACTAAAATCACCTCATCATTGGGTTCACTCTTCTATATCTCCTCTTAGACATCCCTTCTCTCCAACTGCTGCTTTATGTTGCTTGGAAATATAAATATTATTGTGCACACTTCCAATTACATATCTATAATGGCACTCCATTGAAAACAAGATAAATTCCAGCCTCTTTAATATGACATTAAAGACCCTTTGAAACCTTATCGCTCTACCCAAACAGTTTCATCCCTTGTCAGGATCTAACCGTCACTCAAATACTCCAGCGTGCACGTTGACATTTCTGTCACCTGGCAAATGGAGCTCCCTATTCCTGTGATACTCTTTCTTCTCCCTACCACAACATCCTACTCAAATTTCCCAAAGTAGAATTAATACTTTCTTCCTGGATGTTTCCCAAACATATGCAATGGGCTTCTTCCCAAAGGCCCACAGTCTCATTCCTCACAAGCCGTGAATGTCCCCAGGGCGGATAGTTATATGTATCCACAGTAGGATATCAGTAATGGTGTTTTGAATGAATAAAAGACAATATTTTTTAGTAAAGGCTTGCAAAATCTTTGTTTTTCTAGGAGGAAATTAAGGACCTAGCAAAGGTCCCATAATTGCTCCTCTTTAAATCACCTTGGTCATTCCCCTTGGAGAATGACAGCAGCACTGTGAGACTTAGCACTGTTGCCACAGCTGTTCTGCCAGAGGTTTGCCAGCGATCCCATGAAGGCCTTTTTGAAAGAACCACAGTTTAGCAAAAAAAATAAGGCACTCTACTCATGAAAAATTTAGAGAAAAACTGTTTTCCTATTTAATGAGAAGAAATAATCAATTAAATCATTCTATTCTGGTCCCCTTTCTATAAGAACTATAAGAATATGTTCAATAAGAACATGAATTCTTGAAGCTTACTGTGTAACCAACTGTAACAGAAGGGTGGATTTGTTTTACATCATGTTGATTTAAATCTTGACATGACATGATTAATCATTTCAGGTCACAGTTCTGAGAAGAAAGAGAAAATTAAAAAGTAGAATTTTTTATTGTAAAAGAAATACAAAATAGCACTGTTATTAGCATAAAAACTATTTGCAAAACAAGAAAATATATGTAAATATATATGTTTAGTTTCCTATTGCTACTTTATCACCACAAATTTCATGGCAAAAAACAACACAAATTTATTATCTTGCAGTTCTGGAGTCCAGAAGTATGAAGTGGTCTCACTGAGCTAAAAATCAAGTCACCAGCAGAGCCGCATTCTTTCTGGAGGCTCTAGTGGGGAATTCCTTTCTTTGACTTTTCTGGCTTCTAGAGGCTACCTGCATCCTTGGCTGTTGGCCACTCCTTCCATCTTCCAAGCCTGCATGGCAACATTTTGATCTCTGTTTTTGTTGTCACATATTATTTTCTTCTTCTGCCTTCCTTTCTTATCTTTTAATTAACACTAGGACTACATTGGGCCACCCACGTAATCCAAAATAATTCTCTTATTTTGAGGTCAGCTGATTAGTAGCCTTAATTCCATCTGCAAACTGAATTATCCCTTGCCAAGTAACGTATCATATTCCCAGGTAACAGCTATTAGAAGAAAGACATCTTGGTAGAGTACTATTCTATTCTGTGTATTTTATATATATACATATATATGGCTACTTTCCAATTATTTAGGAAAATAAAGCATGTATAGAATTTTGAGGTAGAAGATATTATTTCAGGGCAAGGACATAAGGAAGCAAGCAAATATCAAGCTCTGATATTAAAAACTGAAGGTTACATTACTAATGAAATGTTCTATAAGTTTATTAATAATTGTGTATCTATAGTTTTGCAGTTAAAATATGTAGATACTATTGCAATAAATAAAATGCAACTTCATCTCACAGCATTACTGAATTCTCTGGTGCCTTTTGCCTTCACATACTTTATTCAATCATTATTCTAAAACATTATAACCATGTTGAAAAGTCCACAAAAAAAAAATAGAGTTGATGGTTAAAAAAAAATAGAGCTTCCCATATTTAAAGCACTAGCAAGCACTACCACAATTTTTAAATGGTCACCAGCTATAGGAGAAAAAGACTAGGAAGCCAGCCTACTAACAGTAACCAGCAAATAGAGAATGCAGGACACATCAATTAATCTGTTGCACTTACAGAAATACATTTATGGTATACCAACCACAAAGATTAAGGGCAGAGGTTCCACAGACCACCAGTCTAAGTTAAAATCCCCATCTCTTTTACTTATAATTGATCCAAATTAAGTTACTCAAACTTTCTAATTCAAGCTTCCTCATTATAAAAGACACATAATATTTCTAATACTGTAAGGTTACTGTGAGAATTGAATTAGGGAAAATGTATGACACAACCAGCATAGTATGTGGTGCTTGGTACATGCTCAATACATGGAAATTATTACTCTGCTCTTATTATAAAGTGTCCAGAATAGTTCTCGGATGTGAATACTCCCTGAGAGAAATCCCGGGTCTTCAGAGATAAAGGCCATTTGTCTGGGCAAAGTTCTGAATGTCAGTGTGGGGCACCCAACACCAGTCTTTATCGAGTAGAGGGATGGAGAGTAAAGCAAATAACTATCCCTGGATAAAATAAATTTTGAGCATATAGGAAAGGAGGCATACTGAGACAGGCTTTCAGTAACACATACAAAAATGATGGTGTGATTTTTACACAATTAAGTCTAATTTTTCTAGTAGAGAAATTTAAAAGAAAAACACTTCCTTCTATTACTAAATAAAAGATAACAATATCAGAAAGGAGTTTTAGGATATGCATGTTTAAATAACTAATTTTCAATAAAACTGAAAATAGTTTTTAAAACTTACTATAAATGTAAAAACTTACATGTGCCTCATCAAAAAGCTCATAAACTCAGTCAAAATTCAGCACAGCAAACTGGCAAAGTCAACAGCTCTGAATGAAAAATAAATTATTTGCTTTCTTATATTTTTAGAGAATATCCACGAAGAGACTATCCAACTAGATCAAAAGTAAAGACGAAATTGCAGAAGAAATTGAATATACTAAAGGGGCTTCAAAGTAAAGAAAATAAGATTTGCTTTCCTTTTATATGTGAGCCTGAAAATCAGTTAGGCCATCAGGAAAGACCTTGGTTAACATGTTACAAAAGAAAATGAGGCAAAAACAAATGGTAACCTAATTATTTGTCTTGCATTTTGTGGAAGAAGATAACAGGACAGTTCTCATGATAAGATTGTCTTTGAAGTAGTATCAAATTGTGAAATAATGTAATTGCTCAGGATGTCCTCGAAGTGTGGTATTTGAAAAACTAAATGCAAAGAATTATAAAGATCGCATGCTATCTATGGACAAAATTTTAAAGCCAGTCAGCAGTGAAATAATGGAATTGAAAAATTGATAATGTGAGTTTTCTATAAGAATTCCAAAAATACCTGGACATGTATGTCCAAGTCCTCTAAATATGTCAAGACTTTGTAACTAAAATGCCACAGTAGTAAATTCTTAACCAAGCTATCATTGGAGGGAAAACAAAAACAAATTTACTTAGAGGACAAGTGTTAACAAATACACATTTTTTGCACTAGAATTGAGGAGGTGAAGAGTTTGACTAAGCTCCAGACCACTAATTTATTTTGATTATCATGTTAAGGAGTTAATATCCACATTCTTGAGTTTATTTACTAAATTAACTCTTTTCACTTTAAAAAAAGCACTTTGGAACAGAAAAGTATGAGATCAGAGCTCTCACAATCATAGTTGATATTTTAATAAATTATATGGAATAAAGCATAGTTCAACCAGTTAGCAAGCCAGTGTTATTTTTCACACACTTGCGTAGTTGCTGCAACCTAGACACAGCAAAGAGGTGAGGTCATAGAAGTGGGTAAATCATGACCCTGCCCTTAAGTAGCTCACAGTATCCTGGGAGTGACAACCTCAAATCAAATATTGGTTTATGTGAAAAGGTAGAAGTGTGCACAGAGAGTTACAGGTGCTCAAACCCCCCAATTTGCAGGTCTCACTAACCTTTTGCCAATACAGATGTCTCAAAATACAGGAACAAAAAGAAGTTAGAAACTGTAAGAGTGTTTAAAATAGCACTGAGTGGCAAATGACATCAACTTTAAAGTAAACAGATATATGGAAAGTTGATCCCAGCCCTCCTTATATCACATACCTCGTACTCAGTTTTTATCCAGTTACTGCCTCTGAGAGGCATTGCAAACCAATTTTAAGAATCTGCAACTCCCTCTGTACCAAATATACTTAATGCAATACTTGTCTCTGAACCTTATGATAAATGGAATGATGAATAAAATCCACAGATGCATCCTTAAAGAGATTCAAAACATAGAAAAGGCTCTTTTATAATGACTTTCTCCAGGACATGACTGCATTACTTCAGGCTTTAGGGAAAAGGAGGTTGCTTGTTTCTGCCTTCTTTAGAACAACTGCTGCACAGCAATTATGGCAGAGTGAGTTTACAGCTCGAACAGAATTCTTTATTTTGAAGCACCAAATGAATCTAAAAGATTCATTAAGGAAGTGCTAAAACTGTACGTAATTTATTCTGCGACTCAACACTGTCTTCCAAACTCTCTTCCTTTTAGACAATAAAAGATTTTAAAACGCATTATCTTTTTTTCTGGTTGTTAGTCTTTACTGATAACTTAAATTTTTATACCAGGCTTCTTTCTTAAATACCAACCATTTCTTCAAAGTTAAAGCTTTTGTATAACATCAAGCGTGTGTTTCTGAAGATTTTGTTCTATCCATTAAGATTGTTTAAAAATAAATTTCTTTTCTAATCATTTCTATCAATTTCACAAATCACCTGCTTCTTGGGTAGATTCTATCACTAATATCGTGACAAACATTAAAATATGTATTCTCAATCTCTCTCACCACCATCACAAATAAAAGAGTTCATTTTATGTTTATTTGGGAAATGACTTAATCATTTTTGAGATAATCTCTTTGTTCTCATTATAAATACATCAATCTCATCAATAGTCCTTTGAGAACTATTACTCACTTAGGCCCCAACAAATTGCTGGCATAAAACCTCAAAACTGCCCTCAGGAAACCTACTATAGAATCAAAATATAGGCATGGAAAAAAGCCCCCGCAGTAATTAGTTTCAATCTTTAATATGTGTAAAATAAATAGGAAGGACAGTAAGTTTTAAGATGTTTTGTGGCTTATCCTGCCTAGTTCAGTATTGACTAGTTTCCAACCTGGTGGAGATTTTTATTCTCCTTGCTCCTGGGAAATTGATTTTTGTATTATTTTTAATTTTGCAAAAGGAGTTATTAAACATGATATGCAGAAGTGCACCATTATCATTGAAAGGTTAACTTTGAAGCTATAGATAATAAATCCAGATGTAAATTTGTACGATAATAATACATTTTTTCTGAGCAAATAAATACAAGGTGGTTATTCCTATGAACTGTATGTGTTCCTACTCATTTCAGGTTTCAGTGCCACTCAAGATACTATCACAGGAAATATCTGCTTAAGCCACTATTTTTTCATTGGTCGTCATAATTATTAATTAGCAACTGTATTATATCTCATTTTTATAATGTTTCAAATATTCTATCATCCTTCCAAAGGCCCATTTCTTCTATGGGCCCTACCTGAGAAGAAATAAGGAAGATCCTACTTTTTCTGGCATAGAAAGAACAGTTTTCACCAAAAAGATTCTTCTGAAAAGCAACATTTCTCTATGCAAAACCACAGACTTCACATTCTTTTTGTTGCTTTATTGGCATTTTCTAAGTATGGCTATAGGCTGCTGCTTTTAAGTGAGATTAAAAAAAAAAAAAAATCATTCCGGGCCGGGCGCGGTGGCTCACGCCTGTAATCCCAGCACTTTGAGAGGCCGAGGCGGGCGGATCACGAGGTCAGGAGATCGAGACCATCCTGGCTAACACGGTGAAACTCCGTCTCTACTAAAAAAAATACAAAAAAATTAGCCGGGCATGGTGGCGGGTGCCTGTAGTCCCAGCTACTCGGGAGGCTGAGGCAGGAGAATGGCGTGAACCTGGAAGGCGGAGCTTGCAGTGAGCCGAGATCGCGCCACTGCACTCCAGCCTGGGCGATGGAGCGAGACTCCGTCTCAAAAAAAAAAAAAAAAAAAAAAAATCATTCCTTCAGTAAGTTACTCATATTTTTTGAGCATTCACAATGTCCATCAGATACCTTTCAAGATAATATAACAAATGGAAAAAATTTTTACTCTCATTAGATTTACATTCTAGTAGGAGGAAGCAGAGTGTAAAAATATTAATATATAAAATATTAACATCAAAGATGTCATGAAGTCTTTGAGATGCACAAGTCCAAAACTCTGAAGAGCAGATCAGTTGGTGATATAAACTTGGAAAGCCTTTGCACAAATAGTTAAAGGTTTTAAGATTTCAGATATTTAAAGCCATGAAATTGGATGAGATTGCTTTGGGAATTCATGTCATTAGAAAAGCTACAATAAACAAAACTGAGCCCAAGGGCATTCAGACATGTAGCAGCTAGGGAGATGAGAAGGAACAGACTAAAAGAGGTAATTAGAGATATCAGGAGGAAGAGGGACAACTGTGGTGTCTTGAAGACAGAGAAAAATAGCATTTCTAGGAGGAAGCAATGTCAACCATTTCAAAGTAGGATGAAGACCAAGAATTATCCATTGAATTTTGCAATATAAAGGTCATTTTTAACTTTGACAATGGTAGAGAGAAAGAATAAAAGAAGAATTAAATAAAGGAAGTACAGAAAACTCATTTATAGTGTCTTGCTGTAAAAGAGAACAAAGAGAGGGAAATGTGGAGTAATGTAAGGAGGTTGTTTTTGTTTGTTTTTAAAATGGGAAAGATTTCACATGTTTGTATGCCAGTGCTGCTGATCCAGTTAAGAGAGAAAAACCTGTGATACAAGACGTAGATTGAAATATTTTATATATGTGTCATTGAATAGGCCAGAGAGGATGGGATCTAATATAATACACAAGTAGAGTGCTTAGATTTAGTTAGGAACAAAGCACAGTTCATCCAGAATAATAGTAGGAAAAACAATGCATAAGCTCAAGTGTAAATAGCTGGGCACTGTAGATTGAATTATGTCCCCTTAAAAGATATGTTAAAGTTCCAACTCCCCAAAACCTGTGAATGTGACCTTATTTGGAAATACGGTCTTGGCATATGTAATCAAGTTAATATGAGCTCATGCTAGAATAGAGTTGGTCCTAATCTAACATCTAGCTTCCTTACAAGAGGAGGGAAATTAGAATGCAAGGCATCAGACACACAGGGAGAACATCGTGTGACAACAGAGTCGGAGTCTGGAGTGATGGCTCTGCAAGCCCAGCAACACCAAGGACTGCCAGCAATACCAGAAGCTGGGAAGGGACAAGAAAGGAGCCCCCGCTACAGCCTTCAGAGACTGCATGGCCCTATTGACACCTTGATTTTGGACTTCTAGGCTCTAGGACAGTGAGAGAATACGTTTCTATTGTTTTTAAGCCACCATGTTTGTGGTACTTTGTCGCTGGCAGCCCCGGGAAACAGAAACCATGGGTATTTGCCATGGGAGATTCTCAGGGCGGTTCTCTGATTGCTTTCTCTGTATGTCACAGTCAATGGCAACTATTTTTTAAACATTTCTTAAGGCTTCTGATACATTTGTTTTTAAAAAGCTTTTCAATCATGCCAAAGTTTTATTTATCTCTTTAGTAAACGAAATGATAGGAAAGACAAAAGGTCTGAGTAGAAGAATGTTTCAGGGACGTAGTCAAACAGGAAAGGAATACCTAAATGAGATACTAGATTATGTGTAAAACAGGCTACATTTCTACAGAGTAAGAAGTTATACCTTTAAAACCTTTAACACCTTTGATTTTCTCTGTCAGGCTCCAAAATCATAACATTTTATACTATTTTGTATGTTAATCTCTAACCGTGATGACTGCAAATTATTAACGTCTCTACTGTTTATTATTATTCAAAAATGCTGTGCTACAAATTTTATTTCCTAATATCTTTTGAGGATGAATGATTTATGACTAGAAAAAGTCTCTTTCATGCAAATGAGCAAATAGAAAATGCTCTAGAATAATATCAAAGTTTCAAGCAATCAGCATTTTGTCTCGTTTCAATAATATGGGAAAATATTTATTCATTATAATGCAACCAAGATTTTCGCCCAGACTGTATGACACAGAGTAGACATTATTAACCACTTCAGACATTCTGAGAAGTGTAAATTATGAAAATAAACATTGAGCCACTAATAAATTAGTTCACTTTCCCATGATAATGGACTATAAACTACCAATATTTTTTAAAGTTGTGTTCTGAAGACTAGTTTCCTATCTCTAGAAAATTATTTTTTATTTTAATAGAAGAATCTCCACATCTGTATAGGTTAGTAGATTTGCTTTCACCTTGCTTATTCATTGCCGTAAGTTTTGAATTTTCATAAACTGCTCTTTCTTTTTCTTCTTCCCAACCAGCCTCTAATACAGATTTAATGTGAAAGGACCATGTAGGGTCTACTTTCCAGAATAAATCAGTAAACCAGTTAATATACAGGTGTACTCTACTGTCTTTTTACACTGTAACATTTTAAGATAGTCTATCTGTCTCTAATGCTTCTAATTAATCCCACACGTTCTTGGTGAGAATGACTTCACAACCTATTTAAATAGGCCAGTTAGTATAAGATTATTTAAGCAACATATGTTGAAATAGAGTTGATTTATTTAATACTTCAATAATTCATGATGTTTTAGCATTCTTATCAACAAGTGTATTAAATCTAGAGATAGAAATGGCCATGTTTATGATCTAAAATAAAGTATTGGTTGATGCTCAATCGTATTTTTAGCTTGGATTAGTACCAACAGCCATTCAGCTAGGAATATTTATTTTTCTAAGTAATCTATTGAGACATCCCTTATGCTAGGTTGAGAAAAACAGTAATTTAAACACAAGTCAGTCAATAAAATAATGTCGCAATTTTTTGAACTCTGTATTTTCTTAATATCTTGGTTTTTAACTCCAAGTGAAATCAATAAAGGGTTTTGGTAACTTCATTATTTTAAGATTACTTTTTTAAACTCAGGAAAAGTGTATTTTATTAAATGAATTTCATTGATTTTAATACCCAGAGCAAGCTTTATCTTATGTGTCTTGGCTCTCTGTATGCTGGTTTGAGGAATGGATGGCTCAGTCTAAGTGGAACAGTTTATTCATTTGGTAATACAATAATATTATTGATCCTCAGGGTACCCAGTGAACTTACAATGGATTATTGAACTATTTATATGTTTTACATGGACATCAACCAATCTCGTAAAACATCTCTAGAGCATCGATGTGGTTCATAATTTAAGACAGCCATGGGAAATAATTCATTATAACACAGTTTCAACTATAAGCTAATGATCAAGGTCTTAATATCTCCCATAACCTCGTATCAGTGATTATGAGGCTATTTAGTGCCATAACTTCCCAGATGGCAAAAAACATAAATATTTTTGCTAATTTTAACAGTTTTTTCATCTAAGGTTAATAAAAGTGACTAATATCTATTACAAATTGTAGAGTATGGTTAAATTGAAGGCATTTGTATTTCAATTAACCTAACACATATATGCGGTGTTATACATAATAAAATTCATTTAACAAATAAACTTATTTCTTATCATAATAAATTTTGAACATGCAATGTTTTTCCTAGCTTGGACAGTTGAATTCACAGGGTTCAGCACTCAATCAGTGGCTTTATTAGAAAGACATGAAAATCTCCAAACTAGAGCATTTTAGTTTGCATAGAGCTTTTTCACCTCCTTCAACCAAAGCCAGTCAAAATTATGACAATACTTAAGAGAAGTGAAAATCAGAAAAGGAAAAGAAGGAAAAAAGGAAAGGGAGCTGATACTTACAAACCTCCTATTATATGCCAATGAAATTAAGATGTTCGATGAGGATTATTACCATGATACCATTTTTGAAAGCTGCTTGTCTAATATTAACAAATATATGTTTTCTTTCAATATACTCTCCAGTCATCTTTCACCTAACTTGGTATCAAATGCTCTCCTTTTAAAATAATTTAAAACAAAATTCTTTGTCATTCACATTAAATCATTAATCTTGCTCAAAAAATTATCATCTGTGCTTCATCATGTAAAAGAAAAATTATGAAACAAAAAAATGATGCTTTCTAAAAAGAAGATTTTGGAGTAGTTAAAAAGGGTATCAAAACAAAATCACTATCTAAATGATAAATAAATTAGAAACAGCAAAAAACAAAAGAAACAAAGCTAAAAAGAAAATATTGAATAATACAAATGCATTAAGTAATTATAGAGAATGTAGATAAAAAAGAAGCAAATTATAGAGAAGTTTATAAAGTTCAGATAAAAATGAAAATATAAGTCTAATTATATTTTAATTAGCTGTATTTTTTAAAATTTGTAAGTGACCCTAAAGAGCCCCATAATGAAACAAAATGTATTCCAAAATAAAAAGAAATTTTTCTCAAAATAAGAAAGCTGCAGATTAAAACAGGCTTCAAGTTTGAGAAGATAATGACACAGAAGCATTGCTACCCAGATATCTACTGATTGTTATTAAACTTAAAATAATAGGAAATAATTCTATGAGCATCTTGGAGGAAGGGGAGGAGATTTCTTACAAGGCAGAGAAATTCAAACAGACTTATGATTTCTTCAGAGCAGGCAGAATCAAAAGAAATCAAAACAGTATCCAGTAAGTCAAAATAAGGAAAATTTGACCTCAAGTCATTATTAACTAGTCATTTAATAATATGCTAACAGGCAAATATTCTCAAATATGAAATATGTCAGGAAATACAGTAAGCATGACCCAGACCTTGATAAATCTGCAATGGAATTGAACCAACCAAAAAAATGAAGAAGAAACCATGCTACAAGGATTTGTGGGAAACATTGGACTTTTATTTTTGAAAGCACTATGCCTAAAGTGTCAACGATGGATACAAAAGTTAACATACATCTTGAAAATATTTATTAAAAATCAAATTTTACTATGAGGAGAGAATGAAAATGGAAATACTTAAAAGTGCTTTAATTTCTTCATCTTGGTTTATTTCTCATGTTCATTTTTAGGGACTCAATAAGAAGTATTAAAATAAGGTAATCAAGAGAGAGAGGGCTGCATACATTATTTAGAGCTATAAATGGGATGACATGATAGAGTAAGTTAAAATGTGAGCCAGAAGTGGAAATGGAAACTGAGGGAGACACAGTTTAATAATGTTCTTATTTTTTCCCAGAAGGGAAGCAGTGGAGTCCATCTACAGTAGGTAAAACAATAAAAGACATTAGATGTATTAAATAATGGCATAAAGGTAACCGCTAGGAGAACTAAAAGCAAATTATACACCTTCCAAATTACCACAAGAAAAACATTCATACAACTACAATGCCACAAATTAAACTACAAGGTTCAGAACAGTACACAGAGTTTTCTGGAAGAAACACGAGAAGTTATTAACAGTGGTTTTCCTTGGAGGAGATATCATAGAGAGGGGATAGAAGGGAAAAGTAGGAAATCTTATAGCTTTTGTTTTATATTTTCTTGTACTATTCATCTTTTCTAAGTACTTTATACTTACCTACATTAACAAGTTCTATTATGGTGATATTAATCATAAGAGAATAATTACTGTTAAGGTGTATGATTTGCAAATCTCACAAAATGTTTATGTATATTATATACACACATTTGTTTATGCACAATAATTAATTATAATGTTTATAGTCTACACTGAATTTACTGTTTTGTACACATACATGTACAATTTAGCTTATGCCCACATGGGTAATGAGAAAGAGAAAAACAGACAAAAAGAGAAATCAAACATTACAAGTATTTTACTATGTTGTTTCCAGTTTTCAATTTTTCTTACCTTTTAAACATTACTCTTTTCTCCATTAGAAATGAAAATAAATGTAGTCAACAAAGACAGGAGAAATTAAGTCATTATATGTAAAGTTCACTATGTATACTTGGTAGATTTCCTTTATAAAATGGGATTTAAAAGAAGGTAGATCCACAAAATAGAGTGTTGTCTGGAAGTAGAGGATGAAGGATAGTATGGAGTTGGAAGGGTAAAATTTTATTCCAGGTTTATAGAAACAGTGAGTAATAGAAAAAGTGCTATTTTCTACATTATGTAAGAGACACGACTGAGGATGTTTAGAAGGGAAATTTTGTGATAAATTAGGAAGGTTCAAGATTCAATCATGGATGTGACTGGAGAATACTTCATGTATAGAGAAGATACTCAACTAAAATTTAAAAAATTGGGGGTCAATATTTTTAATTGTTAATCAAATATAGATGTATTAATTGTTTACCAAAGACCTTAAACTGTGGTAGGTATTCAAGAGAGATCCAACTTCTACAGGATGTGGTTCTACGCTTAGTCATTTATAACCTGGGAAAAAAATGACATTGAAGAAGCTGCTGTGATAAAGAGTGATATATACTTAAAATTTGATGAATAAGGAAATCATTAAATTCTGAAATCAGTACACAATGGATTAGAGCTATAGCATTCACCTTAAAAACAATGAATATCTCCAAGGCCTGCAAAACTTAATTGGTACCTAACTGACTGTATTATCTAAAGTAAGATTGTTTCTCTGAGCCCAGATATGATATAAAAATGAGTATTACTGAGGCAAAAACCAATAGTATTATCCTAACTGTGCAGGAAATAGATAACTTTGACTCAAAGACAAGAATAGGCTGGCCCAATTAGCAGCCCTTAGTTGTAGAAATGGATGCATCAGGCTTTCTTAGCCTAATTCACAAAATATTAAAATTAGGTAGATTCACCTAGCTCATTGGGATCTCACATACACCAAGCTTCCTTCTAATTATAACTTGGCTCCTTGCCTATCTTTTCAGGGAAAGAATTTGTAAGTCAGAAAACATAATTGCACAATCCTCTTGGCTTTTATAATTCTTTGTAAAGTAATATATAAGTATTGATTCATGCAACAGTCTTTGGAAGCTTGTAGTATTTCGTTCTCACACTGCTATAAAGAACTACCTGAGACTGTGTAATTTATAAAGAAAGAGGTTTAATTGACTCACAGTTCCACAGGCTGTACAGGAGGCATGGCTTGGGAGGCCTCAGGAAAGTTACAGTCAGGGCAGAAGGGGAAACAAGCACATCTTCAAATGGTGGCAGGAGGGAGAGTGAAAGAGAGAGAAGGGAGAAGTGCTACACACTTTCAAACAACCAGATTGCATAATTCACTCTCTATCATGAAAATAGCAAAGGAGAAATCCACCTCCATGATTTAATCACGCCCCACCAGGCCTCCCCTCCAGCATGTGGGGATTACAATTCGACCTGAGATTTGGGTGGGGACACAGAGCCAAATAATATCAAAGCTCATTTAATTTGAAATCATTCTTGAGAGATGGATTCATTCTTTGTATAATAAAAAAAAAAAATCAGATTTCTGATACTATAAGATGAGAGTGGAGAAAGTGTTCTGTGTGATTGTGTTTAAAAAGAGAAAGCTAACCAGTGATGAATTCATCAAAATAAGGATGTCATCCAGTGAAAAGGTCTCTGAGCTTCCAGCCCACTATCTCCATTGACAACAATTTGCCACTCTATATTGTCCACTCACCCAGCTCTGGAGCATCTATATAATTAAAATCAAGAAACATAGCACATGAACACATATGTTTATTGCTGCACAATTCACAATTGCAAAGATAGGGAATCAACCTAAATGCCCCTCGGCCGAGGAACGGATCAAAAAAAAAATGTAGTCTATATACACTATGGAATACTACTCAACCATAAAAAGGAGTGAAATCATGACTTTTGCAGCAACTTGGATGGAACTGGAGGCCATTATTCTAAGTGAAGTAACTCAGGAATGGAAACTCAAGTACAGTATGTTCTCACTTATAAGTGGGAGCTAAGCTATGGGTTCACATTTTATTTCATTATGGGGCTCTTTAGGGTCACTTGCCAATTTTATAAAATACTGCTATAAAATATAATAGACTTTGGAGATTCAGAAGGGGGAGGGTGGGAGAGAGGTCATATTGGGTATGACGTACACCACTCGGGATGGGTGCACGAAAATCTTATAATTCACTTCTATATAATTCATCTATGTAATTGCAAACTACTTGTGCTCCAAAAGCTATCAAAATTTTTAAAAATTAAAAAAAAACCTGATAGGCTTTCAAAAAAAGAAACATAACAATATGTCATAACTCATAGTAAGGGCCAAGTTTCATAGTTCAAAGTAGAAGCTTTACGGCAATTCAAAGAAAGAGAAAAACTACAAATAGAGAAATCTGAAAAAAAAAATAGTAAGACAAATAACTGAAACCTAAACTTGAATAATGAGCAATATTTGACCATATAGAAAAATAAACTTGAGGAAAGTTACTTAAGACAAAGAAGTAGTGTAGGAACAAAAGTCTGAAGGTAAAAGAAGTAAGTAGATGATGGAAGGTAGAGCTTGGAAGGTCATTTTCTTGTGATAAAAGTTGAAGCAAAAGATTACAGGTAATTGTAGCTTTGAAAACATCTGAAACAGTTGCATTATATTCACAAGGATTGATCAATTCATGTTGACTTTTAGTAATCATCAAAGTTATTCATGCAGATCCCACAAGATTATGCTCAACTATTATTATGACTTCGTATTTACATCACATCACATTTTATAAGAATTGTAAAGCACATTTACAACATTAGTAAGGGTAACTCAGGAACTTAAAAGAGTTGGTTTAATCCTAGAAATCTTCCTAATGTGAGAACAAGGAATTGTTTAGGATTTAGCAAAATTATACTTAAGCTTAAAATTACGTTAAGATTGTGGAAATTGCTGCAAAAAGCTTAGAACAAAACAGTGAGCATAAATACTCCTGCATTACAAGATGCACTGCTACACCACCTGTGCTAGACTTGGAATTGAGGTGGTTAAAAACAGGTTATGCAACCTTCAAGCCACCTCGAGGCAATAAAAACCTTGAGATGAAGGCAGTAGAAAGCATTCTTTCGAGAAAATTCTCAGTGTGTAAGTCTTCCTTAGGGAAGACTTAGGGAACCTAAGAGGAATCCTTTGAAGTTGGAGGGCATAACAGAATGGTGTGCAATTCATTCCTGAAAACGACTCCACAAAAAAGCCTTCAAGAGCCTCTAACTAGGATGGGAAACTAGTAGAAATATCTCCCCTCCCCGCCTAGTACTCCAGTTGCATGTGTACTGGGCCAGGTGATATTGTCTCATGGGTCACTGAGGGTCTATTCAATTTTTTTCTATCAATTTCTTCTTTTTCATTTTTAATAGTCGTATTGTTATATATTCAAGTTCAATGTTCTTTTATTTTGCAGAGTATTTTATATGCTGTGAAATCTCAGTCAATTCTTAAAAATAAACTGTATTTTTCATCTCTATAAATTCTAGTTGGCAAGTTTGATCATATATTTTCTTTATCATCTCATATGTACAAGTTTTACTATCAATCTGTAAGTATATTTGTAATACCTTTTTTAAAAGTTCTCTTCTTAATGTCATTATCCTGTCATTTCTAGACCAGTGGCATTTGACTCCATTAATCACTTCCCTCTTCCAACACTTTACTTTGCCTCCAGAACACTACATTTGCTTTTGTTTCATTCTAGCTACACACACTCCATTAGATAGTTCACATAACAGCATGGCTTGAAAATTAATATAAATGTCAAAGACTCCAAAGTTGTATCCCTACCCTAGACATCTCTCCTGAAATCTCGATTTATATATTCACTTCCTAAGCCACATCTCCATTTGGATGTTGATATGGTTTGGCTCTGTGTTCCCTCCCAAATCTCATCTCAAATTTTAATCCCCACGTGTCAAGGGAGGGACCTAGTGGGAGGTGATTGGATCATGGGGGTGGTTTCCCCCATGCTGTTCTCATGATAGTGAGTGAGTTCTCATGAGATCTGATGGTTTCGTAAGTATTTGACAGTTGAGCCTTCACTTTTTCTTCTTTCTTCTGCTGCCATGTGAAGAAGGCCCTGGCTTCCCCTTCACCTTCTGCCATGATTGTAAGTTTCCTGATGCCTTCCTAGTCATGCAGAACTGTAAGTCAATTCAACCTCTTTTCTTTAAAAATTACCTAGTCTTGGGAATTCTTTTTTTTTTTTTTTTTTTTTTTTTTTTTTTTTTGAGATGGGGCCTTGCTCTGTCACCCAGGCTGGAGTGCAGTGGTGCAATCTCGGCTCACTGCAAGCTCCGCCTCCCGGGTTCACGCCATTCTCCTGCCTCAGCCTCTCCGAGTAGCTGGGACTACAGGCGCCCGCCACCACGCCCGGCTAATTTTTTGTGTTTTTAGTAGAGACGGGGTTTCACCGTGGTCTCGATCTCCTGACCTCGTGATCCGACCGCCTCGGCCTCCCAAAGTGCTGGGGTTACAAGCGTGAGCCACCGCGCCTGGCCGGGAATTCTTTATAGTAGTGTGAAAACAGACTAATACAGATTTCTAACAGTCATTTCAAACTAAACTTATCCAAAACCAAATGTCTGATTTTTCCCAAAACAATTCTACCTACAGTTTTCACCATCTCACTTTATAGCCTGGGATACTATTTTCACAGATATCCACATGGTTCCCTGCCTCACTTTCTTCAAGTCTTTGTTCAAATGTCACTTTCTTGCTGGATCTACTCTAATTATCTAATTTAAAATTTTGTACCTCAAACCTCCACATTCAGTATTCTAAACTCCTCTACGCTGCTCTATTTTTACTAAAGCATTTACTATGTCCTAGTATTTTTTATCTAACATTTTGCTTATTCATTATGTTCATTATTTATAGACTCACACCCCAGGATAAAATATAAGCTTCATGAGGTAAGAAATTTCTATTTTGTAAACTGATGGATCTTAAATCTGGCACATAACTGATATTTTCATGAATGATATGCAGTAATTGTTGCTAGATTAAGTCATTTACATACCTAATCATTGAGGCATCAGTTATATAGTTATATATATATTATTATATATAACATATATAACATATAATAAATATATACATATACTATTATATATACATATACTAGTTATATATATATATACATATACTATTATTTCAATCTACTATTATATTTTATGAATACTTTTTACCATTAAATGTTTTGTCTCAAACTTGATCTAAGTTCTTTAAGGGTAAAATTATGTTTTGGAATTTTAGTCCTTCCACAATTATTACTGCATTGCTTTGTACATAGTAAGAAGTACAGGCTAAAAACAATTTAATTTTTTGTTTTATTTTATTCTAGTGATCTGGTTTCTATCACTGGCTATTTAAATAATGCAGCTAGTGAGTTAAAAACAAAAACAACGATCAAAAAAAAGAAACGACTGTTCTCAGTTCATTCCAAATCATCTTAGTTTTGTCTGCACTTGAATCTTCTTGTTTTCTCTATTCCCATTTTTCTCCTATTCTCAATTCCCATTCACCTCTCCACCATTATAAGAAACCATTTGTAATATGTCTCATTTTTATAAATTTTTTGTGCCGCTTTCTAAATATGTTACATTGTTTGGGGCATATTTTTATCTTACATAAATTGTTCTGTATTCACAAGCCTCATTCTATTTTGCATTTTTTTCACCTCACCCTATTTTAAAAACCTATCTGTACTGCCGCGTACAGAGCTAGTCCACATAATTGTCCACTGTATTTGCCAATTAACCTATTTATTATTCAACTAAAAAGGCAGATAACGATAGCTCTTCTGCTTATTTCACCATGTGATTATTAAGTTCCAATAAGAAAATACAAATGAAAAATTTGAAAAGTATTCAAAAGTTCTATGCATATATAAAGTAGTAACATTATGCAGGACCTTGTAATAGCAGAAATTACAACAGAAGTTTAGTAGATGGAATGTATATTAGTCTGTTCTCACACTGCTATAAGGAACTGCCCGAGACTGGGTAATTTATAACGAAAAGAGGTTTAGTTGACTCACAATTCTGCATGGCTGGGGAGGCCTAAGAAAACTTATAATCACGGCAGAAGGGGAAGCAGGCACACCTTACATGGCAGCAGGCAAGAGAGCAAATGTGAAGGAGGAACTGTCAAACACTTACAAAACCATCAGATCTCATGAGAACTCACTTAATCATGAGAACAGAATGGGGGAAACTACTCCCATGATCCAATCACCCCCCACCAGTTCCCTCCCTTGACATGTGGGGATTACAATTCGAGATGAGATTTGGGTGGAGACCCACAGCAAAACCTTATCAGGATGTAAAGTAGAATAAATGTGGGATCACCATGCTCAGGAATGGCCTTGAGCTTTGCTGGTGCAGAAAGCCATGGAAAGCTCACTTTGTCTTAGGAGATTAGCATGACTGATCTATACACCAGAATGTAAATGTATTCACTTAAATTGTTTTCCTGATAACCAGAATATTCCTGGTTGTCATCAATTTGCAATATAAGTTTAATTAATTATCAGAATTCAAATTTTCCATCTAATGCAGAACAAAGAGATTTAGGCGATTAGCTGGGTTTGGTGATTGAAGGGTAGGTGGCAGACAAGACTTATTTTGCCCAAGATAAAATAATTAAAATAATATGTATATGATTCTTTTTGTTATCTCTTGTCCAAATGATTAGCTTCTTTCTACCTTGGACACTACCAATGTGTATTGATAAATTGTGTTTTCATTCCTTTTCAAAATATATGTCTTGAAAAATTACTTCTCCTTAACACCACATTTTTCCACATTATTTGTTGTTAATATCTCTAAATAGTGAGATATTTTGCATAAAGAGTGTACTAAATATATGTTTGTGATCAATAAAATAACAGTTAAATAATCTTACAACTAACACGCAGAGTAAGAAATAAACATTGCACATACCACATACAGAAGACCTATGCCTCTCTCCTTATCACATCCCTCTCCTTAACTCCTAGAAAACTATTAACCTGACATGAGACAATTATCTATTTGACTTTTTAAACATTTTAACAAATCTGTGCTTACTGCTATACAATATGTTTTAGTGTTTAAACTTTTTTTTTTTTTTTTGAGATGGAGTTTTGCTGTTGTCTCCCAGACTGCAGTGCAATGGCACAATCTTGGCTCACTGCAACCCCCGCCTCCCAGGCTGAAGCGATTCTCCAGCCTCAGCCTCCCGAGTAGCTGGGATTACAGGTGCCAGCCACCATGCCCAGCTAATTTTTGTGTTTTTAGTAGAGACGGGGTTTCATCATGTTGGCCAGGCTGGTCTTGAACTCCTGACCTCAGGTGATCCACCTGCCTCAGCCTCCCAAAGTGCTGGGATTACAGGCGTGAACCACCACACCTGGCCTGAACTTCTTATAAATAGAATCATACTGTACATATTTTTTGAATACTGGTTTATTTCTCTTGCTGAAGCTTTTTTGAAATTTTCAGTGTTGATACATGTAACTGTAATTCATTTATTTTCATCTTTTTATAGCATTCACATACATGAATGGACCATAATTTAGCATACATTCTACAGTGGAGGAAAATTTTGTTCTTCCAAATTTTTAACTATTTTGAAAAATGCTGCTCTGTAAATTATTTATGAGTCTCCTGGTACCAATGTGCAAAGATTTCTAGGCTCTATTCTTAAGCCTTGAATTCTGGGTCATAGAATAAGTGTATTGTTAACTTTACTAGATACTCTGGCAATTTTTCAGAGTTTGTACAAATTTACACTCCCACTAGCAATGTGGGAGAATCCTCTTTGCTACACAACCTCACTGGCTGTGCCTATTGCTATTCATGGATCTGTGAGATTAGGCTATCACTTTCTCTTGTAGAATCATGTTTTCACTTCCAACTGTCTTAGACTACAGTTTCTCTACTGATTCTCTCTCATAAATTGAAAGCTACATTCTCTCCTAAGGTAGCCCTCTCAGAAAGCAATTTCCATCTACTATTTGCAGAATGGTACTGGTGTCTCTAGTAAGGGTTACACACCCTGTTACAGCAGGGTTTGTTGATCTTAGCACTATTGACTGTCTGGACAGGATAATTTATTATTGTTCGAGCATGTACTGTGCATTTGGGGATGTTTTCAGCATCCCTGGCCTTTGCCCAGCAGGCGCTAGTAGCACTCTCTAAGTTGTGAAAAACAAAAATTTCTCCAGGCATTGCTAAATGCCCCCTCAGAGGCAAAATGGACACCAATTTACAACTGTTGTATTACATTAGTGTTCTATATCCTGACTGGTTAATTTAGGCTAGAATAGTTGTAACAAAATTTGTGATTTGAGAGAAGTCACAGCCTCCAGACACAAAGGCACAAAATTCTTTCAGTAAACAAACTTGACGTTCTGAAAAGAGTTGTGCCCTCAAAAATTACATGTTCAGGGAAAATGAACAGAGGTAATTTCAGGGAAAGAATTTGTTTTTCTTCATGCTTTTGTTGGTTTGATTGTTTTGATAAAGTACAAGACATATTTCACCTGTCAGCAATTTTGCTGGGGCACGGAAGCAGTCAGGTAGAGCTATAAGACCATCAAATTCCCCTAACAAAGCAGTTACAAATGTGTGCTTGAGACAGATTTATGCTTTAGGAAACACGGAACAAACACATTTTCTTCTACTCCTCCTGCTAAGTACAACTAAGTACAACTGGACATTATATTTAAAGCAAACACAAGAAGACTCGCAAAGATGTAGAGAGAAAGATAGACAGGACAAGAATCTCAGGATCCAAGAGATGACAGAGTTGTGAGCTCTGTAGATTTTCTTTTGGCTTCATATATCCCAGATGTAGAGCTGATGAAAAGCGATCTGGAAACACCAACAGGTGCAAAGAAAAAACACACTGGAAAAATCTCTGCTTTCTCTAACCACAGGACCAGGAAAAGGGCAGCCTAGCAAGACAGAAAACTTTTGGACAATGATAAAAAAAAAAAATTGTGCCTCCCCCCATGCTGGCAAAGACCAAGTAAAAAGCTGAGATATCTGTCCTTAAGAAGCTATGAAGAGAGGCCTCAACACCTTTGCCGGATCAGTGCCAGAGAAAACCAAGTAGCAAGGCAGGACTTTCTACCCTGCTGGCCGGAGATAACGCCCTCTCCATGGTGTCACTACGGACCACGTGGGAAGCCTAACCTTCCATTCCCACAGGGGATATTGAGGCTCCTCCTTGCTAGGGTAGCATCAGAAGAGGCCTCATGGAGAGTAAGAGCTATAACCATTGTCCAGTGGTAACTAGACTACCCCTACCGCATGTCAACAGAGACCACATGGGAAGGTGGAATACCCACTCCTATCCATTCCCCCATTTAATAGTAATGAGGAGCATCCCCCACTCTGGGGAAAATCCAAAGGAAATCAATGTGACAAAGTACTGGTTCTTTGAAAAGATCAATAAAATTGGCAACTCTCTAGCAAATCTGGCAAAAAAAGGAAAAGAAGACACAAATGATCAATACCTGGAATGAAACAGGGAGCATCACTACAGACCATGGAGACATCAGAAGAATAGGAAGGAGATACTACAAACAAGTAGACACACATCAATTTCACATCTTAGACAAGATTCCTCAAAAATATTAGCACAATTCACCCAATAATTAAAAAAATTGATACAGAAAGGCAAAGAAACTAGAATAGCTAAAACAATTTTTCAAGGAATTAGGAGCTTTCCATGCTTAATAAATATGTTTTCAGTATTCACTGTCTCTCTGGCACTATTCTAGGTACTAAAGATATAACCTTTAATAATACATGGAAAAATGTTTGAAGTCTACACTCTACTGAAGGAGATAATCAGTGAAACGTGAACATGTAAAGTACAGGTGGCAATAAGTTCTATGACCTGAAGAAGGAAAGGGCAAAGAAAACAAATAAGTTCTATGAAGATGAATAAAGCAGATGAGGGGATAGAGAATGAAGTTTTCCTATATAAGATGATCAGGAAAGGTCTCACTGAGAAAGGCTGAACAAAGACTGAAAGATCACAAAAGTAATCAGCTGCCTGGATGTCTAGGGAAGATATGTTTTGGAGAAGGGGAGCTCCCTAGCAGCGATGGGAGGCTGGAGTGTGCTGGATACAGGAGCATGCAAGGAAACCAGTGTTGGTGTAGTGGAGAGAATGAGGAAGAGAGGAGAAGATATTGTCAGGGTGTGTTCAGAGGTCTCGCCATATCTTGTAGGTGACTGTGAGAACTTTGGATTTTACTCTGATGGAAATGGGAAGCCATTTGAGAGTTTCATGCTGAGGATCTGAGTGACCCGATTTTGGTGTAAAAAAAAAAAAAGGAGCATTATGTGGTGATTAGAATGTGAGACAGCAAGGGCAAATTCTTTTTTTTTTCTTTTTGAGACACAGTCTCCCACTGTCACCAGGCTGGAGTGCAGTGGCATGATCTCAGCTCACTGTAACCTCCACCTCCCAGGTTCATCGATTCTCCTGCCTCAGCCTCCCGAGTAGCTGAGATTACAGGTGGGCGCCACCATGCCCAGCTAATTTTTGGTATTTTTGTATTTTTAGTAGAGACGGGGTTTCACTGTGTTGGCCAGGCTGGTCTCAAACGCCTGACCTCGTGACCAACTCGCCTCGGCGTCCCAAAGAGGAGAATTCAAAATTATTTTCTTATGGGATAAATCCAATAATAAAGAGATTACAAATCTTAACCTTTTTAACTATATTTTTTCTGACTTCAGATCCTAAGACTGATACTATTTTTTCTCCTGGTTAATAAGTACTCAAAACTCATTAATAAGATAGTATTAATTAACCAAAACCCTAAGAATTAACGGTTTTAAGTGTTGTGTGCTAACAAAAAAAAAATGCAACTGGAGAATATAATAAATTAAATGAATTTTAATTAGAATATAATATGTTAAAGCTTGCAAATTAATCAAAATTGATAAAGGACACATTAAGTACATTTTAACATAGATGAGTAAAATGCAAAATATGATTTAATATCAGCATATTACTTAACTTGTGTAAATTATAATAATCTGACTTGTTACTTTTTACTGGAAGTGCCTTCCAGATGCTTCTACAAGCAACTTACATATGTACATATACATATGTAAAATGAGTACATGTACATATATAAAATGAGTATATGTACTCATTTTATAAGAGTAAGGGTACTCTTATAAGAGTAAGATGAGTATGGGTACTCTTTTCATAATCATAAAATGAGTATGTGTACTCATTTTGTAATTTTAAGTTGCTTGTGGAAGTATCTGGAAGGGAGCATAATGGGTTGAGATGAACTTACGTAGTATATATCATGGCCCCATTCTTTACAATAAATGTGTTAAACAGGTAGGCAAAACATGTGCTCTATCCCAACTGTAGGCTCCATTCTGACCCTGCTCTGGGGATGTTACAGTTCTAACATTTTTGATTCTGTGTGCAAGCTCTCACTGAAGGGCTTCACTAAAAGTAGTTAACTAAAGTCAAAAGGAATGCAGTTGTATCATCTCTTATAAAAGATTATTGGAGATGTGATGATAATTTTAGCTTTGTTTGTTGTCAGCTTTTCATCAGTGTATGTATTTGTTTCAGACTTATCAGAGTTACAAAAATCAGATGCCAGACTGAACAATTCCAAACTACCCGGGAGGTGAAATGTCGAGTTTCTTTCTCTCTTTCTTTCCTTCTTTCTTTCTCTCTCTTCCTTCCTTCCTTTTCTTTCTTTCCTCCCTCCCTCCCTCCTTCCTTTCTTTCTGTCTCTCTCTCTCCCTCTCTCTCTTTCCTTTTTTTGAGACGGAGTTTTGCTCTTGTTGCCCAGGCTGGAGTGCAATGGCGCGATCTCAGCTCACCACAACCTCTGCCTCCCAGGTTCAAGTGATTCTCCTACCTCAGCCTCCCTAGTAGCTGGGACAACAGGCATGCACCACCATGCCTGGCTAATTTTTTGTATTTTTAGTCGAGACGGGGTTTCTCTGTGTTGGTCAGGCTGGTCTCAAACTCCTGACCTCAGGTGATCCACCCGCCTCAGCCTCCCAAAGTGCTGGGATTTTAGGCGTGAGCCACTGCACCCGGCCGGGAGGTCCAGTTTCTTCGCATTTCATCACAAATGTTTGTTGTTTTTCAAATTTTTATTGTGTGTTACATTATCCATTTTTTCTCAAGAATCCTTTTCTATTTAGTTAACGTCCATTCTGATAGTCCAGATGGGATTCTCAAACCACTTATTCAAACCAAGAAAAGAATCCTAGAATACAGGTATTCATGTCTTCTAAAATCGGGTTTATTAGCCTTTTACCTAAGTGTTACCTGCCATTTCAATTTCTTTCTTCACAATACCACATGTGCAAGTTTTACTTTCTGTTACCATGATTTTCTCAGAACTCACTCTCTTCTAGAAGTTCTACCAACCAAACAACTCTCAGACACTTGTAACTGACCCCTTTGTCTTAGTACCAAAATCTAAAGATGTAGGTATACAGTTTGTGTTCATGTATAAAGGCTCTGATAAAGGTATAAAATATCAAGATATTCTAAATCATAAAACCATTATATTGAAGAGTAATATGGACAAATAAAATACAATGAATGCATATTTGGGTACAGTTTAGTTGGTCCTGAAGTTTTCTCTTGGCTTAGGAGAGTAAAATATATTCTCCATAATGTGTAGCCTCATAAAACTATTAAGCCTAATATATACAATATAAAAAATATCTTGATTCAAACAAAAATTGCAATTGTGCTAATTTAATTTGGTTATTGAAGCATATTACTTTCAGATTTCTCTTTATATTTACAAGAATACCTACAAGTTGATAAGCTTGAAGCCATCTTGAAGATCTTGATCTTTTAAAAGTCTTGTCATAAGAAATTGCCCGCCCCCCCCACCAAAACAAGCCAACTAACAAAAAACAAATTAAGAATGCTTTTTCTTCCTCCCTATCAGTGACGGCATAATGTTTTACTGAATATTATTTCCTGAAAATTGGTAAATTGTTAAGTGGTTATACATTTTCATTTTCAGAAAAAACTGAGGAATAAATTTGAAAAATCTCTCTTCACTATCAAATTGCAAAATCGCAATTGTGTTGTTTTAATCTTTTTTTTTTTTTTTTTCCCGAGACAGAGTCTTTCTCTGTCACCCAGTCTGGAGTGCAGTTACACAATCTTGGCTTCACTGCAACCTCCATCTCCTGGTTTCCAGCAATTCTCCTGCCTAAGCCTCCCGAGTAGCTGGAATTACAGGCGCCTGCCACCACACCTGGCTAATTTTTGTGTATTCAGTAGAGACAGGGTTTCACCATGTTGACCAGGCTGGTCTCAAACTCTTGACCTCAGGTGATCCACCTGCCTCGGCCTCCCAAAGTGCCAGGATTACAGGCGTGAGCCACTGCGCCACGACTGTTTTAATCTTAACAAAAGTAACTGCTGTGCTGTCCTCACATGTTATCTGCAAAATTTGTAGAAGCATGCATTGTATTGTATTGTATTGTCTAACAGTAATTTTTCCTATTCTTAATTGTTTTCCTCATTTTTTTCTGTTATAAATTGTAGGAATAGAAGATATTGTGAAATTTTAAGTGTTTTTTTATATAAATGGTGATAGATGTGAATAAATCCATACACAATAAGTTTAGAAGTCATAGGTACCTATTACTTCAACATCATTCCTTAGGTGTAGGTTTCTTTTGAGGTTCTTAGCTATTATATTTCTTAAAGAAGAAATAAATTCTTGTTTAAGAATAAATAACCTATTTTTTAGTTTTAAAGTCATTGATTTATTGTTTTTCATTTTCTCTTATTTTGTCTAATGAACAGAAAATTGTAGTATATTTTGAAATTTGGTTTTTATTTTCTTCATTAAAAACCTTTTTTCTGAGAATGTCCAATATAATATGGCCATTAAGAAGCAAATTCATTCCTAGGTGTTCACAACTAACAGTTAAACAAATCAGTATTCATAAGGACAACTCCATTGCTGCTGTCAAGTGATTTTCACTGTTATGAAACCATATGATCTCAGAATTTTAGAAAACCTCAGAGAACGGAGACCCCAGCTCTCCTGAGAGCCCCAGCATAGCCCATCAACATCAACAATTGGTAGTCACCAAGCTCTGTCAATGATAGGGCCTCACTGAACGGCAGAAGCAAAAAATCTATGATACAGCTGACTACTTCATAGATGGTTTAACATAATTTGAAACTGAAGTGCTCTGTTGTGTGTATACTGCCTTACCAGCAAATATATCTGTAAAAAAAAGAAACATTTTATGGAATTATGCCCAGCTTTGCAACTGCTTTCCATCACATTTTCTATCTATAACACAGCAGTGATCTCTCATTCTATATTCTAACTCAAGAAGCAGCAAGTATATCTGCTTTTCTTAAAAACTTTTGCATTGACTATAACATGCAATCTCAAAATTTACCATTTACCATTTCATCGTTTTGAAAGGCAATAGCATCAGGGAAAAAGAAGAAAGCTAGTTCTTATATTTTTCTGGGTTTTCAAAAAGGAAGTTTGCTTCTTCACTACACTCCCAGCAGGCACCCTTCTAGTTCTTTCTAAATTATCCCTGAGCCTTTGCCTGAGGGTCTTTACTTCCTGTAACTTCCCTAATTTTCCTTACTAGTGATTAATTTAGACGGATATAGCCAGTTATTTCTTTCCTCACATCTCAGGCACCTAACCACTGATTTTTGCCATCAAGAACAAGACACAAAGGGGAATGAAATGCATTCTTGAGCTCACCTGTGAAGAGTTCCCTCTCCTGTACAGAAGGAAAACAGAGTACATCCTGTATTTAAACATGAGCTAAAATCAACCGTAGTTACAGTTTGCCCTTCTCTGCCCAACCCTCAGTTTAGCAATATGTACAGAACATGCGTTGTGCGTTGTTCTCAGAACTGTGAACATCTCCTCGACTCGGCAGGCAGGCAACTAACTGCAGTGTTTTAGCGCCGTCTGGTGTTGGCGCCTAGAAACGCAGCTGGCATAATTTATACCATATTTAGCATGTGACAGGTACTGATTTTTCTGCGATTTTCAAGGAATTCTCTGTTGTAATCAACAAACGCAACTGAATGTGAAAATATATGTATTAATTGTTGAAAGGAAGCAAAGTCTCACAATAGCCTTTTAACCTCTGCATCATTTTATTTCTATTCAATATCCCTATTATTTATCTGAGGAAAACATTTTGAACAAAAACAGTATACAGCATACTCTTTCCAAAAATATACTAATTTAGGAAATATAGAGAGTACCCTCAATTTATTTAAAATTTCTTTTACATTTCAGGGTGTTTAGGGGAATGTTAACCTTAAACAACAAAGAGATTAAAGTGATCAGATTTGCTTCATTCATTTTTTTAAAAAAATATTTTTCTATGGTGCAACTCTTATTTCACAGATAAGAAAATTACGCTCAGAAAATTAGCTTTAAAATAAAAGTAGTTTGGTTTGTCTTTCACATGATTTTAAGTGTCTGCTGAGCATTTATATACTATGAAAAGGGATGAGAAGAAATAGCCAAAACTAAGTTAATACTAGAAGAACCAAGCAGTCTGAACTTACATAAGAGCAAAGTAAACATCTCACAGAGCAGTGAGGGTCCATTTAGCAAATGAGTTTTTCCAGTGAACTAAGGAGTAGCCTTATAAACCTCTAAAAGTGAATAATTTATCCACCCTTCTCATGTATCTTTGGACCATATCCATGTCAAAATTAAAGTTGTACACATGGAGGAAGATACAAATTACAAGCAAACCACTTTCTCCTGAAATATGTTAAAACATTTTATGCCCTCCATGATGTAAAAACTACCCAAGCCAACATGCTACAGAAGGAAAATAAAGGCAGTGGCATTGTCCAGAATCTAATTGTTAATGAATTTGAGAAATATGATGAATTTTAATATCCCTAATCATTATATCCTATTTCACAAGCTCAATAACTTTCATTACCATGTAAGATAGGCATAATAATGATAATATACTGGCTACTGTGCTAGAGAAGATCATTCTTAACTTTCTCTAATGAGCAGTTTGAATTTAAATTGAATTTTTTTTCAATTCCAAGGTTAGAAAACCAATGCTGCTTACATTGAAAGGTAAAATGTCACATTTGTTTAGCTTTTAATCAAGTAAAACACAAAGAAATTATAACCAATTCTTTATTTATTTAAAAGAATGTAAGGCATGGTTACTTTTAAGACATAACCATTTTCTTGAAGTAATGACACCTTATATTAAGTTCCAACTCCAAATGGTACCTGGACATGGGAATGCTTATACATAATCATGGCAGAAGGGGGCAAGGCCCTTGGAGCCATGTGCAAGATACTGTCCTATGTTCTGAGTCCCTGCTTGCCCTTACAACACAATGGCATTTTCCTTTCTGCTTGCTGGCGCCTGCTGACACCCACTTCTGAAGTCAAGAGTTGGTGAATCTAGTGTTCTGCTCTTTTCAGTAAGCTCAGAGCCTAGTGTCCCCTTCCTGACTCAGCCCACCATGATCTTGGCCATATTCTCGGTGTGGCCTCTGTCTAGGCCCTGAACCTTTGTTTCTGTCCTAAGATCACACTGCCCCTTTCTGTAGAAGCCCAATAATGGGTCTGAAATTTCCAAACTCATCTTCTTTCTGTATCCCCTGGGAATTTCTAAATGCCTTCTGGGCCACATGGGAGCTTAGACAGAACATGCATGGAGGAGCTCAACTTCTGCTCTTTTTCTGTCTGAATGCACTATCACCACTTCTCAATTACTATGGCTGCACTATTGCACACTGCGAAGTGATCTCCCCCGCCAAATCCCTAAATGTGAAACTAAGTATAGCCCTTTAATATCAGCTGTATGGATTTCCTTCACTCTTCTGTTTTTTCCCATGAAAGATGTCTACATTCTCTTCCTGAGGGATAGCAACTTCCCGTACATCAGTATCTTCTCTTACCTCAGAATCATTCACACACACACACACACACACACACCCCAGCCTATTCTTCACTAGCACTAAAAACAGTGGAAAGAATGCAAGAGAAGGAATCAGACTACCAAGAAGAGAAAAGCATCCAGAGTTAATTCAAAAATGTCTATTCAAATAAAAGTATTTCCTTGACACTCCTACTTATATGTGTTAGATAAGACTCTCCAGATAAAGGGAGTTACAACAAACACTTTCCCTTTTCCATTATCTGATTTCTTTTACTGTTTAATTTCTTGTAAATGTATTCAAAATCCCACCTACAGTAATATACATATGAGTGAAAATACAAGGCCATTACTTAGGCCCTCTTCAAAAAAATACTCTCTAAATGTTGGTTCAACCTCCAATTTTTGTTGTTAAACCAAACCTAGCTAGAATATGTCTAGCATATTCTTTATGTCCAAAATAAAGGACTGATCATGTTTAGTGATAGAACATTGCATTTTTACTTATTTGGAATTCTGTTTTACTTCAAAGTGTTCTTCACTCATTACTGGATAACATTAGTCACTAGTATTTACTAGGTATCTAGATACTTTACTTGGATATACTAAAAATGGCTTTTTTCATGACATCAATTTCATAAACTGTGCCATATCCCAGGAGGTATATTTAAAGATTCATATTTAGATGGTAAAGTACAGTTCACGTCCATGTTACCATACTACCCCCTGCGTTATTCCAGTTTAGAAGGAAACAGATGGTAAAAAGAAACTTCAAACTTCAAGAGGCTTCAGTTGGCTGGTCTTGTGGTCAAATATAAGGTCTAAGTTGCCCCTTATAGTATTCACCTCTACCTCCAACAAAAATCAACAAGACATATGTTAGGAGAAACAAGACATGATGTCCTATTTTATGCTCAAATATATAGACTATGTTGTAAGAAACAGGATCATTTTACTTTTCATCAGTTACCTAAGGCCATAAGGGAAAGTCTGGCTTAACAGGCACTATATTTTTGTCAAGTTTAGTGTCACGTATAGATTGGCTCTCTGCGGTCCTTGGACCTGCAGCCTTTAATCGGGCTCTACCTGGGTAACTAGATTACTTTTTGTCTACTAGGTAGTTTCTCTGGCTCTAGTCCAATTCCCCTCCAATATATACTCAAACAACTTCCAGAGTGATTTCTCTAAAATTAAAATACGGTCATGACAGATCAAATTCCTTTAGTTTCAAAATAGAGTTAAAACTCTCATATTGGTTCATAAGGCTCTTCATTTCCATGTCTTCATTTTCAGTTACACTTGAATTTGGTCATCGTTCTCATCCTTGCTATTCAAAGTCCCTGGAACAGCAGAATCTAGATCTCTGAACTAGAATCTGCATTTTAACAAATTCTTAAGTCATTCTTAGGCACATTAAAGTTTGAAAAGCACTGGTATATAAAATATTAATATATTAACTATTTGCATGTATTTCAGACCTATAAAAAACTCAAAGGAGTACTCTTTTAAAAGTGGTTAATTTACTGGCCGCAAAATACATATACATCTGTAAATTTTTCTTTGTCCATAAAATCTCAAAACATTAGCAAGACATTGATCACGAAAATGAATTTCACTAACCTGTCATATTTTAGAAAGGAATTTGAGATGTATATTCCCAGGGATCTTGCTTTTTCAAAGAACCACGTGGTAGGTGCCAGAAATGCACTCATGCCTGCAGTTTAAGAGGGGCAGTATCAAGGGCTCTCATCCCCAGCATATTGCAAAACCCTACTAAATGCAAACTCCTACTGTTCTTAAACCAATCAGGGATTTTTGGGAAAGGCTCTGACGAGGATATGAACATTCCTCTAATATAAGCAAGACCACATTAGTCTCAAACCTGAAAACAGAATCTACACCTGCCAAAATTATTTCACTTCTGCCTATTTCCAAAAAATAATTGAGTAAAGCCCTATTTTTATTATCTTAATATTTTACTTGTATAGGTTTTTGGGATAATTTTTGACATTTATGTTGTTGAATTTAAAACAAGTCTGTGTATTTAGGACTAATACATTTTAGCTCATGGTACTTTTTTGGTTGAAAGATAGATAACGTTACCAGATGGAAAGTCCTGGCTGAGAGTTGTCCGGGTTCTTGGCTTGTTGAATGAAGAATTGAACAAAATGCACAAACAAAGCAATAAAGAGTGAAGCAAGGAAAGCACAGATTTATTGAAGCAAAAGTACACTTCACAGAATGGGAGTTGGCTACAGCAAGCAGGTCAAGGGCCCTGATTGCACTGTTCTTTGGGGTTTTTATTAGACTAAAATAATTTGGTAACACCCTTAGGTACCTTTTAGAGGCCTCCAATTGGTTACACCCTATGCAAATAAAGGCTTGATCCATGACCAATCAGAAGTTAAAGTGAAGGCTTGGCCCAGACCAATCAGAGCCATTTCCCGTTTCTGACATGGGGGGAAGCGGTTTTGTAGAGGGAAGGGCCTCTGACCTCTTGCCACCTGGGCATGGATAAGTAGGGTTTTCATCTCAGTCCAATTCCAAGAAGTCAGCTGCAGGTTTGCCTCAGGCTCCCTGTCTCCAGACCCCATTCTCCTACCTCAATAACATCCTACAAATCTAAAAAAATAGTTCGATAAGTGAGTAATATAAAAATAAAGGCCAAGTGCATATGCCTAACTTGTTACAATTTGCTATTTATGAAATCATTAAAATGCATATTATAAAGATGTCCAGCATTTTAAATTAGCTAGGAAGAATATTAATTTTTTTTTTTTTTTTTTTTTTTTTTTTTTTTTTTTTTTGTGACGGAGTCTCGCTCTGTCGCCCAGGCTGGAGTGCAGTGGCGCAATCTCGGCTCACTGCAAGCTCCACCTCCCGGGTTCACGCCGTTCTCCTGCCTCAGCCTCTCCGAGTAGCTGGGACTACAGGCGCCTGCCACCACGCCCGGCTAATTTTTTTTTTGTATTTTTAGTAGAGACGGGGTTTCATCGCGGTCTCGATCTCCTGACCTCGTGATCCGCCCGCCTCGGCCTCCCAAAGTGAGAGTATTAATTTTTACTTGTACTTTTCTTAATATTTTTATTTCATAAATTTCTATTACTAAACTCAACACAGAAAGTATGAAAGTCAGATGTTTTACTATATATTTTCCTACATATTATGTTTTGAAATCTCAAAAATCAAATAAAATCACATTCTCTTGGGTTCTTTTTATTTCCATTTATCATCATATATAAACAGGATTAAAAATTACTCTTTTATAACTTCTAAACATTTATTCTCTAAATAAGCCGGAGAGTAAATAAGATGTCATAAGAAATCTTTATACATTAGGAAATTGGTCCAACACCTCATAAGTACTTGGCACATGGTATACTCTCAAGCAAGCATGAAAAAAAGAGATTTTAATAGAAATTTAACAGATAAAATATTTGTGTTGATCATATTAGCATATATCATCTGAAAAAGTAGGGTTGTAGACATACATTTTAATTATTAAAATGTATTTTAAGTCTAGGCGCGGTGGCTCACGCCTGTAATCCCAGCACTTTGGGAGGCCAAGGCAAGTGGATCCCTTGAGCTCAGGAGTATGAGACCAAACTGGGCAACATATCAAAACCCTGTCTCTACAAAATATACAAAATTTATCCCAGGATGGTGGTGTATGGCATGTGCCTGTAGTCCCAGCCACACAGAAGGCTGGGATGGAAGGACCATTGCTTGAGCCCGGGAGACAGAAGCGGAGGTTGCAGTGAGCTGAAATCATAAAACTACACTCCACCCTGTCTCAAAAGAAAAAGGTATTTTAAGTGTTTTGTCTTCTTTTTAAATAGCTTATTTGTCCTTTAAATGGATTTGAAACCATATATATATATATATATATATATATAAATGCCTTAGATAAATTTATATTATGATCTCACCTACAGCTTAGTAATTTTGATTTATTTCTTGTTTAGTTTAAATACCTCTTCTGTTAATATCTTTTAGTAATTCTTTTTATTGAAAAGGCAATAGCAGGCATTCAGAACTAAGAAAATGTATACCACGAACATAATCTCACCAAAAAAACTGAAAATAAATGAGATTAATTTGCCTATATATTAACAGAAACTTCTTTAGCCATCTGGGGTTTACTTTTGTGGGATAAGACTGAGACAAGCTAAGTTTTATTATTTTTATAATAAATATTTTGTATTCTCTTTTTTTTCCTGCTCAAATGCCCTTCTGCTTAATTGGAGGTTCCCAAACTTCCTTGGTTCATGGCACCCTTAAATAATTTAATATTACTTAATAACCACCCTCAAACTATTCAATAAATACAATTACATATTAATGAAGCATGTGTGCCTACTGATCACAGCCATAACTTCTCAAACCTCGAAATCAGATTGGACACCTCCAGCCTCATTTCTTGTTACACATCAATTTTCATATAGGATGTGCTTTTTTATCAAAACACCCATCAAAAATCCAGTTTCACAAAAATGTGACATCATAGAAAGAAATGAAGTACAATCAAATTTATGAACTGCCTTAAGCTAGTAATTTACACATATTCAAAAGATGTCCTGTATTCCTCTGTTTCTGTCAAAAACTGAAAATATCCCATTGTGTCAGTTTATGGCAATACCCCCAGACATCTTGGCACACAGTTTGGGAACCACAGGATTCTTTTCTTAATCTTGAAATTGTATAATACTATCAGGCTACATGAAAGTGTTGGTCTCTTATAATTAAATGTTTGCTTATAAGGATCCATTTTTATTTGTAATATTTGCGGTTTAAACAAATCCTTTAAGTCCTTTAAAATTTTTATTGTTATATTTTTCCTATCAAAAAATATACCCAATACCTATAAGTTGAATCCCCATTCTCTGTCTCCCAAGTCTTACATCTCCCTGCTCCCTTCTGTCAATTGGTTTTTATTTTTCTCCACATTCTGAAAAAGATTCTGAAGTTATGATTCTTCCACAGTCTTTTTTTTTTTTTTTTCAGGCGGAATCCTGCTCTGTTGCCCAGGCTGGAGTATAGTGGTGCAATCTCTGCTCACTGCAACCTCCACCTCCTGGATTCAAGCAATTCTTCTGCCTCAGCCTCCCAAGTAGCTGGGACTACAGGCATGTGCCACAACGCTCAGCTAATTTTTGTATTTTTAGTAGAGACGGGGTTTCACCCTGTTGGCCAGGCTGATCTTGAACTCCTGACCTCAGGTGATCTGCCCACCTCGGCCTCCCAAAGTGCTGGGATTATAGGCGTGAGCCACCACACCCGGCCTCCATATTAGTCTTTTAACTTTCTCCAGTTTCATTTCTGCCTGTCACTGCTTGAGGTGTGTATTAGTCTACTAGGGCTGTATCATATTAAAATGCTGGGGGGACCTAAACAACAGAAGTTTATTTTCTCACAGTTCTGGAGGCTGAAGTCCAAGATCAAACTGCTGGCAGGGTTGGTTTCCGGTGCAGCCTCTCTCCTCGGCTTGTAGACACCACCTTTCCCCTGCATCCCCCCGTGGCCTCTCTTCCGTGTGTGCTCACTCCCGGTGTCTCTTCCTATTCTTACAAGGACACCAGCCTTTTGGATTAGGATCCACCCTATGACCTCATTCAAGGGGGCCTTTATTACCTCCTTCAAGACACTATCCCCAAATACAGTCACATTTGAGGTTAGAGCCTCAACATATGAACTTTGGGGTCACATACTTCAGTGCATAACAAGGTGTGTATGGAAACTCTGTATTAATTTAAACACATCTTACTCACTTTTCTGTTAATTTTGTATATGCCTCTTAGCTCCTCTTTCATCTTTTTGTTCTATCTTGTCTTTTATTTCTCATTCCATATAGTTTATGTTTTTCTGAACTTAGTTGATAGAAAAAAGGCCATCTTCTAAATGTTTTCTACAGGATATCCCTTCTCTGCTATAATCTTTATCTTTTATGTTACAGGATGTCTCCATCCGACCCACTCTGTTGGTTTTCCTGCTGCTCTCGTCTGTTGATTTATCTTTCTGTAAGTAGAAAACTACTATGACACCATTTCTAGTTTTTGTTTATAAACAACATTAAAGTTCTATGAATTATCCATGGCTCCCTTCACTGTACAGCTGGTTGCTTTGAGTCCTCTTTCTTTGGGTGGAAGCCCCATTGATGTGCATTGTCTGACTCTAACGAACCTTTCGGCACTTTGCAATCTCTTATTGAGTGTGAAACTGCAGGACTGAGAAGGGACTTAGTAGTTTCTATTACTTGGTCATCTGATTATGATAATTAGAGTTTATTTCTGAAGTCAAAAATAGTCCACTTATCTTTCTTCCCAAAAAAGTATATATAGAAGAAAAAAACCCAGAATGCACCACTTTTGCGAGTTTTCTAAGGCTATCCCTTTATATCTGTTGATTTTATATTGAATGTAAAGTACTTTATTCTAAGCATTTCTGTCAATAGCTACCTTGTGTCAATGGAAACTGAAGTTCTGGGATCTGTTCATCAAACAAGTATTAATGGAGGAATAAGGGTAATGAATACCTATGGCTAGCTGCTTAAGACAAATGGTTTCTCTTGTTCAGGAATATAAAAGCTTTGTCTGTAGTCTACGTGAACAATAGATACAGATGTTTGGATGACCTAGGAATCTGCTAGTGGCTTCAAATCCACAGACTTTAAGATTGGTCATAAAATTATACTCTCTGTTTAATATTAAAAAGATGAATATTTAATTGTCCCTATGTCAGTATAAAAATCATTAACTTACAAGTGCTCCCAGCCTTCCTTTGCCCTACCCTCATACGAGATCTTCTAAGTTGTCCCATTTGGGTCTCTTTTCTACCCCCTCTGCTTTATGAAGGACCTTTCTTATCAGACCTGGTGTTTTGGCTTTTGTGAAAAAGAATTGGAGGAAGGCAAGAGGGTCGCAGGAAAATATGAGATTCACAAAGGTTACAGAAAAATTGTGGCCTGGAGAATGATGGGCATGGGAGCAGCTTTGGGGTGAGTCAGGTGGATGGAAAGGGAAATTCAGGGGGGTTTTAAGCCCTGCTGAGGACCAAGTGCTCCCATTATTGTAGGATTTTGAAATTACTCTTGCTTTCCAGGACATTTCCCTTTCAACAGTGGGGCTGAGTCACCCAGGTCAGCATTTCAAAGTGTTATATTTGATGATGGTAATGGGAGTTAAAGCCAAGGTTTGAAGCCAAGATTTAAAGCCAAGGTGTCATACCCAGCTGGATTTCCGATTTAAATCCCTAGCCTCTATCTGAGCTGCTTATGTATTTGCACCAAGTCTTCCTAAATTCTGAAGAAAGGAAGAAAAGGAAAATCTGGGCCCCACATGAGCAGGGATGGTTTTGGGCCACCACCAGAAAATAAAAGGGAGTGTGTGGAGACCACACTAAAGTTGGAATTTCAGTTTAGGAAAATGCATGGTTTGGTCCTGGATGTCCCAGGCGGAAAACCAAATTTGTGCAATGTTATCCCAGTTAACTCAGTTGAGAAAATGTTTTAAACTTCCGTGGAAATGCCAGGAATTTGACTCTTAAGTGGACATCAAATTTCTTACGAAGATGCCAAACCTATTGTCTTAGTTGGTACAAAGCTTCGACCTGGCTCCACCTAATGCAAACAGCCTTATGGACATGGTCTTGGTTTGCGGATTCCCAGTCAGAACTCCCAAGGCAAGCTACTTGCAGCCAGAAAATTGAAACGTTCATAGAAAATAATTGGTGGAATTTAGAAAGGGCTTTCCCTTCAATTAATCAAGTATAAGAAATTCTAGACCTCTTTCCATGTTCAAACACTTAGATCAGTTTCATTTTGTTTTAATTTACAAAAAACGGAATCAAACACATTGATCCCAGCTTGTTTTTACAATTAGTTTTTCTTACGTGAATAGTTACGCTAAATTTCAAAAGATATAAATTCAACTTCATTTGTTATGCTTCATAATATTTAATGAGTACAAATGGTTTCATTTCAATATGGATGCACGTCCAGATTGTTTCCAGTTATTTGACCATTTTTTTCTTATTATTATATTTTTATGCCTTATTATTTCCATAACATAGATTCTAAAAAAAACATGTTTGCTGGGCCAAAAGTGTCAAGAACTGTGAAAATTCAGATTTTCTCCCTTCCTGCAAGCTAACAAGGTAGGCTGCGACAATTTCATGAATGTTGGCAGATGACATGAGATCCAAGGGTGAGAGAAAAACAATGGTTTATTACTTATAGCAGTAGCATTTCCACCAGTTCCTCAAGTCACAATTCCCATAGTGTGACGCAGAAAGGACCAGGCACTCACGGTGGGTTTGGTTACAACAGAGGAAACTAAACTTTAGAAACTTGAGACCAGGCACGGTGGCTCATGCCTCTAATCCCAGCACTTTGGGAGGTCAAGGCAGGCAGATCACGAGGTCAAAAGTTCAAGACCAGCCTGATCAACGTGAGGAAACCCCATCTCTACTAAAAATACAAAAATTAGTCAGGTATGGTGGTGCACGCCTGTAATCCCAGCTACTCAGGGGGCTGAGGCAGGAGAATCGCTTGAACCAGGTGGCGGTGGTTGGAGTGAGCAGGGATTGCGTTATTGTACTCCAGCCTGGGTGACAGAGAGACTCTGTCTCAAAAAAATAAATAAAATAAATAAATAAATAAATGAATAAATAAATAAGAAAGAAAAATAAAAGAAACGTGAATCTGTCATAATTAGCAGCAAACACACATGCTTTTTGCTCCAGATGGAGACACCAGCTCTGTCTTCCAAGGTTCTTCACTATACAAGTATTTTTGAAAATATAGTTTGGAACAAAGGCAATCAGTGTCTCTGTTTTCAAGAAGTACAGAAGTATGGTAGACCCGTAGAAAATTGTATCCTAAAAACATGCATGTGTGCTGTTGTGTTTTCTTACTTTTAGTAACTATTGCCAAATTGCTTTCTAAAAAAAAAGCTGGAGAAATGTAATGCTATAATACTTGCAGAAGCTAGTTTCCTTACATTTTACTAGCCTTGATCTTATGTGTTCCTTTAATTTTGGCTGAATGGTAAACATAATATTTAACAGTTGCCTTCATTTTATTTCTCGGACTACATTTGAATTATGTACATTTTCATAATTTTATTAGGTGTTTGTAGTTTTTCTTTTGTCATGCCTATTTGTGTTTGCTTTTTACTCTAGTATTGTTTTTTGTCTGTCTGTTTTCTTTTTAGAGATGGGGTCTTGCTATGTTGCCAAAGCTGGTCTGGAACTCCTGGACTCAAGGGATCCTCCTGCCTCAACCTCCCAAAGTGCTAGAATTACAAGTGTGAACCACTGCCCCGGCCTTTATTTTTTAAGTATAAATTTCTAGGAAGAATTTATGCTAGGGAAAATAAATGTTTGTTACAAGTACTTTTTCTACTTTTTTTTAAGTTTTTTAGCTGACTTTTGCCATATACATTCTAAAATTGGGGATTGGTAAAATTTTTCTTCCATAATTTCTTTACTCTTTCAACCAAATCACATACAAGTTTTCTTTTAAAATTTTTATCATTTCATTTTGTATCAGTGATTAGTCTAACTAGGACTTATTTTCTATGTAATGTAAGCTGAGAGTGTATCTCTGATTTTGTTGAAGAATTGCTAGTTACATTAACATCATATACTTAATAAGCCGTTCTTTTGCAACTGAATTGCAATATCAACCTTGTCATATTTTAATTTCTCACATATATTTATATCTACTGTTGGTCCCTGTATTCTGTTCCATTTATATACTTGTTCTTTTCTGTGTGAATATTATATTGTTTTGATTAGAATATAATCCAAAATAAAGTAAGTTCCCCCACCAAATGGCATACAGGTAAATAATTAACTGATTGTCTTCAAAACCCTGACTTATAACATTTGCCTATTTCTGTGGTATAATTATTCCATCATGTCTGATTTAAGGGTACCAATATGATGTCACTTTTGTCTGCATTGAGAAGACAGACACACAATTTGCACTTCTACTTTTTTTTTTTTTTTTTTACAACATGGTTTGTTTTCCTTTTTTTCAAGTTTTCTTTTTTTATTTCGATAGGTTTTTGGGGAACAGGCATTGTTTGATTACACGAATAAGTTCTTTAATAGTGATTGCTGAGATTTTGGTGTACCCATCACCTGAGCAGTGTACACTGTACTCAATGTGGAGTCTTTTATCCCTCACCCCCCTCACCCTTTCCCCTGAGTTCCCAAAGTCCATTGTATCATTCTTATGCCTTTGTTTCCTCCTAACTTAGCTCCCACTTTGAGTGACAACATACAATGTTTGGATTTAAAAATCATAATTACCTATTCTTTGAAAGTTTGGAGTAACTTATCTATAAAATAGTCCTTGCCATGTGTTGTCTTCATCTTATTCATATGAATATGTGTTTGTGTAAATGTAAAGATTGTTACTAATAATTTAGCTTCTTTAATGATATAAGATGATTCAACTTTCTATTTATTCTGAATTCACTTTGGATAATTTTTCTACAAATATATTCAACTCATCCTAAGTTTTCAGATTTCTGCCAACTAAGTTATTATGATATTCTATGTTTTCTTTTTAATATGCACTGTAGCTAAATCGTGCCCCCTTAATCATTTCTTAACAACTTATTTCTGACTGTTTTCTTGTTATCTTGATCAATTTTGTCAAAAGTTTGTTGAAATTTTTCTTTAAAAGATTCTTGTGCCTTTTTGATCCTCTCAATTACGACTTCATTATCATTATTTCTTTTGCATTCTTCTATCCTTTAGAATCGAGTTAATGGGTGCAGCACACCAACATGGCACATGTATACATATGTAACAAACCTGCACATTGTGCATATGTACCCTAAAACTTAAAGTATAATAACAAAATAAAATTTAAAAAAAAAAGAAGTCTTCCTAAAATAAGAATTTAAGACTAAAAATTTTTTGCTGGTATGGTGGCACACACCTGTAGTCCCAGCTGCTCTGGAGGCTGAGGCGAGAGGATCCCTTGAGCCCAGGAGGTCGAGGCTGCAGTGAGCCGTGATCGCACCACTGCACCAATCCAGCCTGGGTGACACAGTGAGACCCCGTCAAAAAAGGGAAGGGAAAGAAAGGGGAAGGAGAGGAGGGGAGGGGAGGGGAGGGGAGGGGAGGGAAGGGAGAGGAGGGAGGAGGGAGGGGAGGGGAGGGGAGGGAAGCTCTGTAAATTTTTTGTAAGTACTACTTCAGCTGTACCCATGAGATTTGATATATATTTTTGCTATCATTTAGTTCAAAATAGTTTCTAAATTTCAAAATTATTTTTGAGTTATGATTAGTTTTAATTTTTCTTTTTTTATTATTATTATACTTTAAGTTTTACGGTACATGTGCACAATGTGCAGGTTTGTTACATAGGTATCCATGTGCCATGTTGGTGTGCTGCACCCATTAACTCGTCATTTAGCATTAGGTATATCTCCTAATGCTGTCCCTCCCCCTCCCCCCACCCCACAACAGTCCCCAGAGTGTGATGTTCCCCTTCCTGTGTCCATGTGTTCTCATTGTTCAATTCCCACCTATGAGTGAGAACATGTGGTGTTTGGTTTTTTGTCCTTGCGATAGTTTACTGAGAATGATGTTTTCCAGTTTCATCCATGTCCCTACAAAGGACATGAACTCATCATTTTTTATGGCTGCATAGTATTCCATGGTGTACATGTGTCACATTTTCTTAATCTAGTCTATCATTGATGGACATTTGGGTTGGTTCCAAGTCTTTGCTATTGTGAATAGTGCCGCAATAAACATACGTGTGCATGTGTCTTTATAGCAGCATGATTTATAGTACTTTGGGTATATACCCAGTAATGGGATGGCTGGGTCAAATGGTATTTCTAGTTCTAGATCCCTGAGGAATCACCACACTGACTTCCACAATGGTTGGACTAGTTTACAGTCCCACCAACAGTGTAAAAGTGTTCCTATTTCTCCACATCCTCTCCAGCATCTGTTGTTTCCTGACTTTTTAATGATTGCCATTCTAACTGGTGTGAGATGGTATCTCATTGTGGTTTTGATTTGCATTTCTCTGATGGTCAATGATGATGAGCATTTCCTCATGTGTTTTTTGGCTGCATAAATGTCTTCTTTTGAGAAGTGTCTGTTCATGTCCTTTGCCCACTTTTGGATGGGGTTGTTTTTTTCTTGTAAATTTGTTTGAGTTCATTGTAGATTCTGGATATTCACCCTTTGTCAGATGAGTAGGTTGTGAAGATTTTCTCCCATTTTGTAGGTTGCCTGTTCACTCTGATGGTAGTTTCTTTTGCTGTGCAGAAGCTCTTTAGTTTAATGAGATCCCATTTGTCAATTTTGGCTTTTGTTGCCATTGCTTTTGGTGTTTTAGACATGAAGTCCTTGCCCATGCCTATGTCCTGAATGGTATTGCCTAGGTTTTCTTCTAGGGTTTTTATGGTTTTAGGTCTAACACACTGTAGATGAGGGAAGCTTTATTTTATCTTTTGATTTTTATTTTTTTGGGACAGGGTCTTACTCTGGCTCCCAGGCTGGAGCGCAGTGACTCAATCATGGCTTACTGCAGCCTTGACCACTCCAGGCTCAGGTAATCCTCCCACCTCAACCTCCCAAGTAGCTGAGATTACAGGTACGCACCACCACGTCCAGCTAATTTTTAAAATTTTTATAGAGATAAGTTTTCACCATGTTGCCCAGACTGGTCTAGAACTCCTGGTCTTAGGCAATCCTCTCACCTTGGCTTCCCAAAGTGCTGAGATTATAGGCGTGAGCCACCATGCTGGGCCTGAGGGAAGTTTTGAATGAGATAAGGCTGAAATTGTGATATTATAAAATTTATGTAATTATGAAACTATGCCAAAACCATCTTTAAATGACAAAAAATTATGAAGTTGCCTGCCCCAAATTTTGTCCAGAAACTAGAAAACAGCCCACAGATCAGGATTTAAACTCCAGAAAACCCAGGACTATATATACCTAATAAGTTATATAATGAGAAATTTCTTGTTCTTAAAATTTTGTCTGAACCTCAAAGCAGAGGAGTAGGTAGGAATTCTGCATTCTAGGGAGTGATCAAGAAGCTGCCACTCCTATCTCTCCAGGGATTGTCCAGCAACTGCAACCGGTTGTCACCCTGTCCAGCCCATATCAGCAGAAGATTGAGGTATGTCTAGAAGAAAGAACCTGTGCTGGAAGTAGGTTTTTGGCCTATGGATGAAGAAAAGACAAGAGATGCTGCCCCCTGCTCACAGTGAGCTCCAAAAGAAGGCTCTCCAAGAGATCTGTTTGAAGAGATGGAAGTTTTCTGTAAGAATGAGAAGTTGGCACCTCCCTCCCTGGCTTGATTTATTTCCACACCAGTGCGCCAAAGTCAACTGGTAAAAGAGTTCTTGGGAGAGTTCAACTTGGATGCCCTGGATTTGGTAACCAAGGAAGAAAGGGAAACTTGGCAGCATCGAAATGATGGGAAAGTGGAAGTGAAAAGCAAGGAAGAACAGAATAAACAGACTTCCTCCCACTCTTCTCTGCTGCAGGCCCACTAATGATAGCTGGGGCTTGAGCTGGAGAGATGGAAAAGGTTTCCATCGGATGTGAGCTTGAACCTGATTGGAAACCTTAATACCTCTAAGTGGATGGATCGGCCTCAAATACTATTAAAGAAATGGGGAAGGGAGAAATAGGCAGAAAATGTTTGAGGGCAAAAAGACAAACACATTTGCTACTTGTATCTTTTTGAGTTTAGTCCATTCAGTAAAATGCAAAGCAAATATAAATTTAGATAGAGAATAGACAGATGTACAACTTAACATATTAAAGTGTGAAGTATCATGAACATATTTATTCCTTTTTTAGTAAATGTTAACTTATCTCTTTTTTCTTTTTCTATTAATATGATTTTTATTCATTTATTTCCTAATGTTGAACTATCTTATTAGTTCTATAATGGATGTATTTATGATGAAATCGTCTTTTAATATGTTGATGCACTGTTTGCTAAATTTAGAATTTTTTAACCTTACATTTATATATAATTAACTTTAATTATTTACAATTAAACTGAACTATAGTTTTATTTTGTTTGTTTTTTGTTTGTATTACCTTATCTTTAGGTTTCAGTGTCAATCATCTAATTTCATAAAAAGATTTTTAAATGTTCATTATTTTTTCCATCTCCAGAACAATTTTTTTTTTTTTTAGATAGAGTTTCACTCTTGTTGTCCAAGCTGGAATGCAATGGTGTGATCTCAGCTCACTGCAACCTCTATCTCCCAGGTTCAAGTGATTCTCCTGCCTCAGCCTCCCAAGTAGCTGGCATTACAGATGCCCACCACCACACCTGGCTAATTTTTTGTATTTTTAGTAGAAACAGGGTTTCACCTTGTTAGCCAGACTGGTCTCAAGACTCCTGACTTCAGGTGATCTGCCCGGCTCAGCCTCCCAAAGATTACAGGCATGAGCCACTGTGCCCAGCCTCAGAATAATTTTTAAAACACTGCCATAATTGGCTATTGTTCCTTTGTAAAAATAATTTTTCTAAAGTATCAGTTTCTATATCTTGTGTGGGCAATTTGGTCATTTGTATTACAAAAATGCAATGCTAAATAGACAAATTCACCATCATAAGGTAATTTTTAACATGGGTCTTGGTAATTGATAAATCAGTCAAGTTTTAAAAAATAAAAAATATTTGAACAACATAAATACCACCGTTTCAAATTTTACAACTTAAGGCCTATAAATGCCTAGATTATGACAGCATTTGTGGGCTAAAGGACCTTTGTCTGCTTTGCTGATCCTTCTGTCTGTATCTCTGCACACTCACAAAAGGCAGTCAATGGTGGTGCCTGCCTCTTGACTAAAAGCAGGGAACATCAGATAACTGATTCCACTAGGCGATGATCTATGAATGTGTGAGAATATCCCATGTAAGAGCGATTTGAGAGGGCTCCAACTCCTAAATGCAATTCTACAAATGCCATTAAGACTGTTGCCCTGGTTCTCCCAATGCACAGTAGTACAGCACACAGGCGCTGAGGCTGAAGAGCTGCAAATGGACTTGGAATGAGGAAACGGAAAACCTCATTGCAGGCACATCCTCTTCATGAGGGCAGTGCCTTGCCTCTGACTGTCAACTTAATGACCACTTCCTCGGGTGTTGGGCCCTTGTGACCCACCCACTCTTAGGGTCACATCTTCCCTCCAAGTAGTGCTGTCCAGTGAGATTCCTTTCAAGATAACCTGATGCTATGTCCCTTTCACAGGAGTCACATCTGGTCCCCAGACACCTATATCACTGCACAGTTATCTACAGAACAGTAAATGTCTCTCCATGCAGGCACCTTTACTCCATTATCAAGCAGAGGCAGCCCCAGCCTCTTGTTTTTATGTTTCTCTTAGTGAGAGTCAGTCTCAAACCCCTAAGCTGTCCCATAGACAGACAGAATAAACATTTACTCTATAAAGAGAGAATATTTTAGAAATTAACGTTCTTGGAACTATAGAAGAAAATAAGTGAAAACAGGAAAATCTGAAAAATAGAATAATAAGGAGAAGACTAACTTTAGAACATATTCAAATATAAAGCTACAAAATTCCAATCTTATCTGAAATCAACAGTGTTGGGAGAAGGTCTGGGGCTATTTCTACAAACATCATAGAGTGTGAGTGGGAACCCACAGGAAGAGGACACAGATGTTTCCCATCTCTCCCAATCCCATGGAGACACAAACTTGGGCTGGGCAAGTTACACTTTTATTGTGGAATGTGCTCTTAAACCAGCCCGCTGCTCTCATTCCTGTAGGTTAATGTAGATGCTGTCTGGCCAAAGAAGCTGCACAATTGTGCTAGAAGCACCCGAAGACCTTGTGAACCCTTCTTACCAGGAGGAAGAGAAGCCACAGGTCTCCACTAGTGTGCTGTCAGGCAATGCAGAGAGAGCTATCGGGGATAGCAGGAGACAACTGTCTCTCCACAAATTGGAAGAAAAAGTTCATAAAAAGATCCAAACACATATAGGGATTCAGTACATGATAAAGGTAGAATCCCAAATGATGGAGGAAAGATAGATTACTCAAGCAAACAGTTTGAGACAGTGAGATAAATACTTGGAAATATATATGTCAGTGGGATCCAAACGATGCCTAAACATAAATAAATTCCAAATGCGTCAAACATTTAAATTGCTTTAAATTATAAAACCATGGTGACATAATTCAACATATACGTAAACACATATACATATATACTTGTGGGTATTTTATTTTTAAAATACAAATAGAAACACTATGTGCGCTCCTCTGCATCCTGCTTGTTTCTACCTAATAATACATGGACACACACAGACATCTCTTGGAAGATTAAACAAGCGACTGATAACAGTGGCTGCTTCTGAGGATGAGTGCTGGTGGTCTTTGAAAGGGACTCCAGATAATTTATGCCTCTTACAATGTTGTCCCATTTACTTATATTGCACCTTATAAAATAATAAGTAAATTCTTGAGGAAGCAAAAAAAATTCAAGATAAGTGAGTTTTGACGAACTATATGTTATTGGCTGAATTGCATCTCTGCTTGAAGTCTTAATCCCCACTACCTCAGAATGTGACTGTATTTGGAGACAAGGTCTTTATAAAGGTGATTAGGTTAAAACGAGGTCCTCAGGATGAATCCTAATCCATTGTGACTGGGTGTCATTACAACAGGAGGAGATTAGAACACAGACACAGAGAGAGAGAAGACCACGTTGGAAACAAAGGGAGAAGACAGCCATCTACAAGCTAAGGCAAGAGGCTTCAGAAACCAGCCCAGTCGACACCTTGATCTGGAACTTTCAGCTGCCGGAATTGTGAGAAAACAAATTTCTGTTTTTTAAGTCACCCACTCTGTGGTATTTGGTTACGGCAACACTAGAAAACTAGTATTACACACACGCACGTATGTATATAGAGATATTTACATAAACGTGCATACATATATGCAGTAATGAAAAATTGAAAGCTGAGTTTAATTGGATTTTGTGGTTTTCTCTGTTGTACTAATTGGAAATGAACGTTTTCTTTAGGATTTATATTAATTCACTTGGATATTAACATTCTTTACTTTTTTAAATAAACTCAGGATATTGTCTTTTTTTTTTCTGACACAAATGCTGAGTTTTAAAGGGAAATCACCCCTCATTACCTGGACAAAACAGTTCAAGGAATCATATGGTAGCCTCTATAGGGCTTTCATAAAATTAATTGGTAATCTCATTATATTCCTTATGGAAAAGACTTTCATTAGTTATTTTTAGACCTCTTAAATGGAGTGGCAATTAACACTCATTTTCACTTCTTTTAATAATCAACACGTGGGAACCAACAGCTAATTGCCAAAGCTCAAGCATCCTGATATACGGCAACTCAAATCTCAGGATTGCCATAGTCAGAAATAGGGATTCCATCACGGAGTGGATGGGGAGGAGGGGACACCAGAGTGACTTACTAGATATAGAAAAGGGGGTAGGAGCTCTGTTTGGTTTGGAAAACCAGGCACGTCAGTTGTTCTTATTTTTCACTCTGCAGCATCATATTCGCAATTTAAAATAACCAACACACAGTGTCCATTTTACAATATACAGTGAAAATGAACCAAGCGTGAATATACCATGGTAAGTCATTGAATTCAGATTAGGAAATTTAGATTTTTTTTATTGCTTAACAGCAAGATGATTTGAAAGGAAAAACAGGAAGGAGCCACATTTTCTCCTGTTGTCCCCCTCTCCCCATTTACCTCTCTGCAAAGTACACTCCCTTTCCAGGCTCGCGGGTTTCCAGAAGCAACTGTACTCCTTGCTATACACCAGACTCCTTTTATTTTCTTCACTCTCAACTTCCAAAATATTTAACATTTTTCCAAGTCATGCTGGACATGATCATTGAGGGATATCAATTGTAAAAGAAGAAATGATGTTTCTGTGCTGCAGCTTGGAGCTCTACTCATTCATACGGCAGCAAGAGCAGAAAGTTTTTTTTTTTTTAAGTGTTTAAACCTTTGTGATGTTAAAGTTGATAATGAATTTCAATAATGAGGAAGGCATAATCCCTGCCCCCTGGAAGTTTACAATCTATATCATTTTGTTTTATTTATAAAGATTATATTGATACATTATTGCCCTTCTGGTATTATACTGTTATTCTTCATAATACCAGAAGGGCAATAACGTATCAATATCAAAGGCAGTTTTTAGTAACTTTGAAGGAGAACAATTCCTAATCAGATGAATTCTACATAGAGACTGGGGGCTGAGGGCAAGTACAGGTTAAGTTGGCATACTTCTTGTCTGGATTTCCAACAGATCTGGGCAGATTTTACAACAGAATGAGATTTCAGTAGCTCTTGAAATGATGAGACAGAGACATGTTTTTCCTAGGGCATGTAATTTTCCAAATATTCTAGCACTTACTTCCATCCTACCCTCTTACTCGAGAGCATGACTTAAGACTATGTGTTTAGCTGTATCTGTCCTTTTCCTAAGGGTTGCGATTTAGATAACCCATAGTCAAAGACAAACTTGAGATACTGAAAAGCCAGCTTTAATCTTCAGGGTGTATTAGTTGTATATGAGTAGGCGAGTATTAACTGAAATAAAATGATAAGATCATGTCTATAATATTGTTACAACTTTTTCCCCACCACGTATCACCTAAATTACTACCAAGTCAAGTATGTGCACAGAATTATCCTAGTGTTCTTTCCAAATGCATTTTTTTTCAGGATTTAACATCTTTTTGTAAATGCAAAAGTATCTTTTGATGTAGCTTACCCTCACTGGGTGAAAAGCAGCAACACAGCCAGAAATATTGTGGAATAAGAATGAAGAAAATAACGCCAGTGCAAACCATCTACAGCCTCACAGTCCAATACAGTAACCACTAGCTGCACACAACTATTTAAATTTAATGCATTAAAATTAAATGAAATTTAGAATTCCTTTTCTCAGCCACATCAGCCACATTTCAAGTGCTTAACAGCAACTGGCAGCTTGTAGCTATCATTTAGGGCAACAGAGAATGTGAACATTTCTCTTATTATAGATTCTATTGGATGCTATTGATCTAGAGACATTTTTAAGTTGATGCTGAAAGTATTACTTACTTCTGCCAGAGCATCCTGAGTTTTCACTATGTAAAAGATAAAGTAATTCTGAATTTTTGTTTGGTATTATCTATGCACAAAAACATATTTAAATATCTTGCAATTATTAATATCCATAACCACCCTCTATTTTGTAAGAATTATTTAAATAGAAAAAAATAATTTTTGGCAGAAAAATAGAATGGAAAAGAGAGGCTCAAACTTCCTACTAGTGTTGGAGCAGTGGAGGAGGAGGAAAGCTGTTGGTCTCTTCTGTGCAATCAAAGAGGAAAATGAAAAAGGAGAATGGAAGAGAAGATTCTCTTGATAGAACTCTACATGAAAAAGCCCAAGATAAAACTACATTCCCATAGAGCTGGAGCTAGCAAACTTTGAAGTTTTCTTCCCATTCATAGAGGCACTTTGAGGTTCTTCAACAATCCATTCATTTTGACTTCCTTTAATAAAATACTTAACAGAAGGGAAAGAGGGTGAAGGAGCAAAACATCCATTTGATACAGACAGTTCCAGCTGAGGAAAATGAATTAACATTATCACCTAATGTTGTTTCATCTGTAGAAAGGTTAAAAGCACTGCTTTTAAGCAATCACTTTCAATAACTTTGTCACCATCCTTAGGGTACTTGTAGGAAGAAAGAGAGGAGCAATAACCTCCTTTTTAAAAGCACCAGCTTTATGAATTATCTTAAATAATTTGTTTTCATGTCATTTTGTATCACCATAATTTTTCTTTCCATTCTAACTTTGGTACTCTGGCTTTTCTTCACCTAGCAATTAAAGTCCTTCAGAGAAGCCAAATTATAAGTAAAGCAGCTGTTCAGAGCTGAGATAGAGACAGGAAATTGTGGTTTCCTTAGCAATGAGAATTATTCGAATGCATTCAGAAGCCAGTTTCTTGGCTTCTCCTTTCTCTTCTGTCTGTTCGCCTTGCCGTCCCTCACAACCTCATTCACAAATTTATTTTTCTCTTGGTCTTATACACGTTTTTGCTATTTACCTTAGGATATATTTTAAATTTATTTATATATAGTAATCACCATAATTTGACAATTATCCTATGTATATATGCAGTGAAACATTACCTTGTACCCCATAAATATGTACAACTATTATGTGTCAGTGACAAGGAAAAAATTAAATTTAAAAAGTGTCCAAAAGAAGTAAATAAATTAACTTTTAAATCCCTTTTCTTCAAATACTACCATATTTAAAATCATACGTATCATATTCACCATCAATTGACAGTGCTGCTTACCAAGTATACTGACTGAACAGTGGCCTCCAAAACGTCAAGTCCTAATCCCTGGAACCTGGAAATGATGTCACCTTATTTAGAAATTTAGACTTTGCAGATGCAGTTAACATAAAGATGTTGAGATGGGGATGCTGTGTTAGATTACCTGGGAGATCCCTAAATGCTATTACACACGTTCTTATAGGAAAGACAGGGGGATCTCTCCCCACCACACACAGGCATTGTGAAGATGGAAACAGAGATTGGAGTGATGTGGCCACAAGCCAAAGAATGCCAGCAGCCCCCAGAAATTGGAAGAGACAAGGAAGGATCCTCCCCTAAGGTCTCTGGAGGGGTCATGGCCCTGCCAACACCTTCACTTCAGACTTCCAGCCTCTAAAACTGTGAGAGAATAAATTTTTGTTATTTTAACTGACCAAGTCCGTGATAACTTGTTATAATAGCCACAGGAAACTAATACAACAAGAATAATTAAAAAGTGTTACTATCCTTTTCCAAACAGGCATAAAATATAAGTGTTATCACGTGCCAGAGGTCCAGTGAAAATGAGCACACCATAACCATTAATAACTGGAATCTCTGTTGGGTTGGTAGTTGCAGATATTGTCAGAAAAGTGTATCACTAATTCTTAAGACTGGAAATCAACCCACACCTCTGCTCTAAAAAAGCAATTATAACCCTAACAATATTCTGTGCTGTAACAATAATGGTTACCAGTCATTAAGATATTCCTGCTAACATTAACTACTGAAATTAGTGACTACTTCCAAAGCAGACATGAGAGAATATTGGCTGTCTTCATTTTCTCTGTAAAATCCTTTCTGTGTCTAAGATGGAGTGAAGCCACTTTATCCTTTGTCTCTGGTTAGCAGACAAGCAGTCCTATGTAGGACAAGCAACTAGGAAAGACAGCCCCTGTGCTGCACTTGACGGAGGAAAGGGCCGTGCTGTCCCCTGCCAGCTGGATTGGCTGCGACAGTGGGAGCAGCTGTGCAGGAGAGGCTCTCCAGCTGTCAACTGAGAACATGCAACGACTATGTGTAAGTGTCTCTCCAGGCTTGCAAGTCAAGTCATCAAGTGTTTCCTAAGCATGTGGGATGCGATTTGGGATAAATGAGCCTTTCTAAAAGAAAGGGGAAAAAAGGATTTTCTGGAAAGGTACTCTGTTCCAATTTGGATATAGATCATGTACAAATGAGACCGTGGCAGAGTCTGCTTGAGGGAAATGCAAAACAGAACTTCCTCTCCTAGTGCAATCTTGAAGCTTGTCCTCCTGAAGTGAGTGTCTTAAAGACATCCCCTAAGCGCTGGCTGGGGTGTCCAATATATTTCCCACCCCACTAATTTAAGGACTGTGGTAAAGTTACAGACTTTATATATGCTGTACAAAAGCGTGGCTTGACTGTATCCCTTGTGAAAGGGGACATGAATATCAAGGGGGGTGGGGGGACAATAAAAATAGAAAAAGCTAAGATATTTTTCAAGTCCCCTGAATGGAATCTTAACATAATTCTGCAGGGGGCGGGGCTCCAGTGTCTACAGACACTCAGCAGGAGAAAATGAAACATCTATAGGGTACTTAATACATGACAATCACTGTCCTAGGCACTTTATGTCTGTTATTTCATGTAATCCCTAACAAAAACCCTGTAGAATATCATTCTCCCACAAGCCATGAGATTTTCCTGTTTTTATAAACAGAGACAGAGACTAAATAACTTTGCTCGAATCACACAGACAGTAAGTGGAGAAATAAAATTTTGTATCCAGTTCTGCATGACCTGAAATTCCATCATTATATCCAACCAGGATTTCTAGGAGAACTGGGTGAACCCCAAAACCCATCAGATTAATGAATCTTCCATTTCTTTATAATCATGAGAGAGGAGAAATCAACAGTGGCCATGGTCTTCAAAAGAGATGAGGTGAAGAACAGCTTCCGTAAGACGATAAAAGCAGCTTGAATCCTTTAGAAATAGACAGATTTATAAGCCTACTGTTAGAACAAAGAAAGCTGAAAATTCCTCAACTCCAGTTTTCTTCACCCAGCTCCCAGTCCCATATGCATATCCTACCCTCCTATTAAGATAGAAATAGAAAACTTTTCTTCGTGGCAGTCGTGTCTTTGTTAATTAAGATGATAAGCCTTTATAATAAAAATCAAGCCAAGAAAGAATGTGTATTTACATAGCAGGGTCAACTACATCATTTTTGCAAGGAAGTTATACTCTCAGAAAGAACGTGCATCCCTCACGTAAACCAGCAGTCTCCAGCAGAAACAAAATTCTTGTATTGACAAAGTATATTTACCTTTGTGTGTTTTAGGAAGGATCACTGCCATGGAATAACTGGAAGTGAAAAACCAGATGCATTTTTACCCTTTACCCCCGTCCAATAAAATAGAATTCAAACTACCCCAGCACTTGGAATCAGCAAAAGGCTAATCCGAGGAAGATCCCATGATATCTCATACAATGTGGTCAAGAAAGGAGGGGCTGCCATGCTGATTTCATCTGAATGAAGGTAATGTATGTGAAGAATAACAGGAGATGGGAGATTGTAAAGAAAATAGAACTATAGGAAGAAATTAATGATGAAGGAAAGAGACAATTGCAGGGGCAAATCTTTGTGTTCTCTAGAAGGATGACTCTGCTCTTGAAGAGATGGGCAATCACTCATTGTGACAAGAAGGATGTCAGGTAGCACTAGTTTGGCAGATTTGATGGAGAAAGAATGTGGAAAGCCTCTTCTGGTTGTCTCTATTTTCTCAGTAAGCTATCAGCTGAGAATAAGGAAGTGGATATTGAAGAGTTGAGGAAAGAGGAGGACGTGTTACATAGTTACTGAGAAAGTTGACTATATAACAATTATCCATATGTCCCTAAAAACATAGTTAAAATAGATAAAACTTTAATAGGAGTTTGACACCTCCAAAATCATTATCAGGACGTATTGGCACACGGCTCTCAGAAACTCCTGGACCAAGCAGACAAAAATAGAGAAGGTAAGGAAGATTTGAGGAACATGATTAATAAGTTTGAGCTAACAGAGATCTAGTCTCCTATATAACCCCTCTTTCCAAAAAAAAAAAAATAGCAATAATGTGCTTTAAATCAACTAAATGATGTCTCAATGAGGCCCAAAGTTATTATCATATATATTGTTCACTAACCCATTCTAAAAAAATTACAAGTCGATAAGCTCTTCCTATCAAAAAAACATAAGTTAAGAGCCCAAAAAAAGAATTCGCTCACAAATAACTTGTGGGTTAAGGAGAAAATAACAATATACAGTACAAAATATTTAGAACTGCATGATTATGATAGTGGTATTTTTCAAAAAATAGAGGATACAAAAAAAAGCAAGAAATGCACAAAGCTATGTAAAGAAAAGTAAATTAAATCTTACTTGTACCATCCAAAACTAATCAATTAACATGTGTTGTGTAATCTTTCAGGCTATCTACACTACTGCAAGGCAAGTTCCTTCATTCTTAGGAGTGTGTTTGCCAGGGTGAACATTCAGGTCTAGAGGATAAAGTGCTTTACACAGAGCATCCTCCAAAACACAGGTAAGTTTTATCCTAAGGAGAATTTCATAGAGCAAAAGATTTTTTATTTCATTACTTAATGAAATATAATATTTTAATTAAAATTTCTATGTAAGGTGATGCTTACAATGAACATTCTATTTCCAATATTTTTATTCATCTCAAATTCAGTATGGCTTAAGACGTGAGGTGTGTTTTTAACTTGATTAGCTTGCCAATTTATTTTCAAAAACATTACCCAGTTACCACGTATTAAAGAATCACTCTTTTCCTCCAAAGACCCCAAGGTTTGTCTTTTCTCATCTATTTATCTGTGTTTAAATTAACCCTTGCTGTATAAGAAAACCCCACAAAGCTCAGTGACCCAAACACTAAGAATTTAGTCTTGTTTAGGAGCCTGAAAGTCAGTTAGAGTGCTTTCTGATCACTGCTGAGCTCGATCACATACCTACAGCTAGCTTCAAAGTGGGTGGAAAACTCGAGGATCTTGGGTGAGTTCTTTCATGTACTGGGGGTCAGTGGCCCTAGAATAGCCTATGATGGCTTTGGTTGGAACCAAAGAGAAGAAAGGGAGGCAAGGATACAAAAGGATAAGTCCTAATGTGTAAGAATCCCTCAAGTCTATGTTATATCACACTGGCTCACTTCTTCTTGGCCTAAGCAAGACACATGACTGAGCCAAGTCAGGGTGGAAGAGGACTGCTATGTTATAGTGCAAAATACAATGGAATACAGGGAGGCCATCAACATAAGTCATTAGTAAAATTAGTCTACCATGATCTGTGTTCAGAGATGAAAGTTCTATAAAGGAGTTTAATATAAGGTAGAAATATTCAACCTAGCAGAAAAATTTTTTTTAATCTTATTCCTGAGAAATTTATGAAGTAGATTTTATTGTGAATGCTATATCTTTTTTATTCTACTTTTTATTTCATGGTGACTATTTTCATTTATATATTTCTTTTTCAATCAAACAAATATTATTTGATTTGGCCATTTTATACTTTTCATCTGTGTAGTGACGTGGTCTGAAAATAACATAACTACTTCTTACGGTTTTGTGTCTAATTCGATGTGCTATAACTTATAAAACAATTTCTTCTTCCAAAATAGATTGTAGATGTTTCTAATTTTTAAAAATGTAATATAAAGCTAGCTATTAATTCAAGATATTTCTTATAAAATGAAAATCTTTTCATTCTATTTTATAATCTAGAATGAAGTTGCATTTTATATAACCTGATATTTATCAAGATGATCAAAAAGTCTCCCTTGGATATGAATATGAAAAACTCTGTTAATAAGATTCCTAATGATGAATTCCTGAAAAAAATCATTATCACTATTTATTTTTGTGGTATTTGGCTTTATTTACTCATATTTAATATTTTTCTCTATATTTATAAGTGGAATATCTCTGTAATATGGTGTATGCTTGGAGAAAACTACAGAAGTTTTGATGTCAAGTTGGATTGGGAAGACATCTATGTCCCCAAGGAGCTTAATATATAAATTATCTGTTTCTGTAAAATTTCATGGATATCACCTGTCACATCTCTTCAGCTTGGTTTTAATTATCAGAAGCCCAATCTAAACTAGATTAAGCACAAACACATAATACATACATTTGTGTTGGCTTATAGAACTGACAAGTCCAAAGTTACATAATTGACTTTGAACTCTTCTGGCTTCAAGTGCTCAAATGTAGTCTTGCAGCCTCTATATCATTCTTCACTACTCAGCTCTGCCTTCTTTTGTGAATATCTTATTCTTAGGCAGACTTACTCCATGTAGTAGAAAAAAAAAATGGTCAAGAGAAGCTCCAGGCTTTTGATATCTACGGAGAAAAAAAAAATATGACCCTTTCTCACTCCACATCTACACATGCAGATGCAGTAATAACCTTGGCTGAACTTGTTTGAATGACAACAATCACCCGGGCCAGCTTGGAAAAGGAGGTGAAGAAATAGGATTGAATGCACTCAAGTCACAAACCTACCTGTGGACAGGATGTTTAGTGCATTGTGAAACCTCATTAACAAGTCATCTTCTACACTGTCCTTGGTGAAAATTTTACTTTCCACCCTATCAATTATTATATCGTATTGTAAGTATTCCTTGTTTTATCCTAGGCCATTGGATTTTTTTAGAAGAAAAAAATGAATATGTGTAATTACAGAAGAACAAATTACTATAGTGAAACTAATATGAAAAACTAAGAAGTTAGGATAAACAGAGAGGGGATAATCAAACACATTTTAATCTAACAATTGTTAGTGTCCTCACTACTCAGCTAATTCTATTAAATCTCATATCTATAATGCATTATGAATATTTTATATTAGACTATTTTATATTATCCTCAAGAATAATCAGAATACTAGAAAATTTCACTTCATAAACGTTTACACCATGAAAATTCATATGAATCTTTATGTTTTCAACAAAATAAAGTCACAGACTTAGAATATGACTTTCTGATTTTCCAACCTGCAATCATCATTTAAGCCCAACAATAGAAAAAAGAAATCTTTCGATGCTGCTTTTTGTAAAAAAAAAAAAAATGTCAATAGTGCACATATAACTATCTTAAGTACACTAACTTCAAAACTATATAGACTATGAATTTGTGCTTGCATCTTGGCAATCCAGTTTTAACATATTTCTACATAACTGAGTTTATCCTAAATCTAATTTTCTATAGTTTCCTATCCTTGATAAGAATTCCCTAATGAATATTCATTTTCAAATACAGCAAGAATAATATTATATGTTTTTAATAATATAAATATAATATTTTTAACATAAATTGAATGTTGGAAATAGTCTCAAGAGAAACTAGCTCTATGGTCACTTAATTTTAATTGATCAGGGATTTAGGACTAATTGCTAGTACTTTTAATTACCTTTGAATTTTCATATTTCAGCACTTTTCTCATGATTACTTGGTAACTAGATCAGATTCTTAATGTTTTTTCCCTACTTGAAATATTTTCCACTGCTCATCCTCTTTGCCTAATTGAGCTTTTAGGGCTCAGCTTAGACATCACGACTCAGGAGATCATCTCATACTGCTTGTTCAGATTATATCTCCTTGGTATATGTCACAATTGAACTCTAATATTTCTTCACATTTGTATCAGTGTTTATAATTTTATATCAACTACAAAGTAACCTCCTTGAGAACAGGTATTTTATCATTTTTTTCACACTTTATTATTGACATCTAGAACAGTGAGGAATACATAGGAAATAATAAGTATTTACTAAATTTGTTAAACAAATTGATTTAGATTCTTGGTGCTATAGTTAATAACAATATATTGTATGCTTCAAAATTGCTAAGAGGATAGATTTTAAGTGTTCTCACCAGACACACAAAAATAAATATGTGAAGTAATGCATGTGTTAATTAGCTTGATTTAGCCATTCTCCAACATATAATTACTTTGAAACATCCTGTTGTCCACTATAAATATATAGGGTTTGTGTTTTTCAATTTGAAAAAATACATACATATTTTATTAATGTTTCTATTCTCCAAGATGTGAGCTCAGTGAGAACAGAAGATTGTCCTGTCACTACAGCTTGCCAGTTCTACATCCAGCTTCTAGCAGAAAGCAGGTACTTAATACACATTTGCTAAACGAAGAATGGAAAACACCAGCAAAAAAAAATTCAATTCCGAGATGGTGACAACGGAGAAAGTTTCAATAAGCAGACCTCAGATGGAGAATGAACACAGCAGACAACAATGTGGCCTGCAATGAAGTTTGGGTCAACCATAGGGAAGAGAAGAGATGACATTTCAACTTGACTGGAGCTGAAATGCACAAGTTTTTGGATGTCCCTGAATGATAAAAGTCTGCATTTTTTACCCTTTTTTAACGGCAAAAACCACAGCCACTTTTGCACCAACCTAATATAAAGGTGCTAGGAAAGTATACAAAATTTCTGGTAACCCTCTGTGTACTTAATTAATTGCCTGAAGAAATCCATGCAAAATAAATTGATTGTATTTGAGTTGATTTCATGGAATTCTGCTCATTTTTACACTGTTATATAGTGACAAACATTTCTGAAATGATCTCAAGGTTTTGTAGATAGAGACCAGCAAAGCAAAGACTACGATCTCTTGCTGAGCAATCCAAGTTGACTGCCAAGTAGACTGTGCCCAGTTTGGATCAAGTATTCAACCTTAGTCCGAGTGTCTATGGCCAAGGGAGAAAAGTGACATATCGTTAAACTGGCTACTAAGTGATAAGACTTGATCTGTGACGTGTGGTGGGTGAGGGAGTTGAGTCTCCAGAGAGAAATGAACTGGGTAGATACCATCTAGGTAAACCAACTTTAACTCACTACTTTATTTTCTGACATCTTAAGCTTCAACTCTTCATGAAGGAATACCAAAAGCAGTTAAGGAACGTCCCCTGAAATTTCCCTAGAAAGTATCCAGAAGTTATATGGACCATACCAAGCAAATCTGGGGAAGTGGCCCAGATATTTACTTGCCCAACTTATTTTAGTCTTTAGCCAAACTCCATAACTGTGCTTTCCTTATGCTGAAGTATTTTAAAAAACTATCTAAGGGCCCTTTTTTTAATGTCTGAAAACTACCTATGTTAATTCTCAGTGAACTCTTGCCAAATATGCCAGATACAGGGATTAATATTATTTGTATTGACTTTTATGCTTAGAGTTGTAGTGTTTTATCCTGCCTTACAACCAAAATACCTCTTCACTAAGCCTTCCTTTATTTAGAGGGATAGAAATTCAAATCAGAAGTCACAGAGATGTAGAATCCAGAAATCGAAAAGTAAATGCCTGCATTGGCCATGACTCTCATATCACTTTGGAACAACTCCGCAAATAACTTTTTTCTGGAAATACTGCAAGAGAGAGACATAAGTGCATAGGCTTTATTTATGGTTTAACATCATTTACAAGAGACAGATTGCAGCGACTTCTCCATGTCTAATCCTTTAAGTTTAATTTGGTCACTCTGAAACAATTTTAGCACAGACAACAGCAAGTTGGCCACACCCATATTTGTGTATTTGTGTCAAAGCTTAATTTTTGAGTCATGTAGAACAAGAAAAAAAATCTCACCCTGACTCCCCCAACCCCTACCACAATTCTAGACAATTGTTCATCTCTACAACCCAATCAGTTATCCCAGAGCCTGATTCGAATACTTAAGTCTGCAATCAAGCCAGAATTTCCTTTCCCATTCTACCACCACTTATTGCCACCAATACATTGTCTAAAACATTGGATTTTTAAAAATGCAAAATGTTTTTAAAAACTGGAAAGTAGGCTTTCCCACAAATGCATTATCTATAACAACATCTTTAGCAATTTTAAATTTAAAAAACTGTTATCACAGAATTCATACAAACTCACTGGGGAAAAATTATAAAATACAAATAGGTAAATTTTTTATAATCCCACTATTCTTTAATGCAGAGATAACTATTGTTATCATTTTAAGTAGATAAACTAACATATATTTTCTAATTATAAAACATGTATTTTCTTTTAGAAAAATGGGATAAAGCCTATTTAATAACCTAGTTTCTTGCCTAGTAGTTCAGGAGCATGCTTACATGTCAAAAAACTTAATGGCTAATATTTCATGATAGGATTGTGTTTTGGGCTGAAATATATGTCACTCAAAAAGACACACTGAAGTTCTAACCCCTGGTACCTCAGAATGTGACCTGATTTGGAAACAGAGTAGTTACAGAAGTAATTAGTTAAGATGAGATCGTACTGGACTAAAATGGGCCCTAACCTAAACAACTGATGTCCTTATAACAAGACGGCTACCTGAAGACAGAGGCACATGGGGGAAGGCCATGCAATAATGAAGGCTGAGTGGAGAGAGGCTGCCACAAGCCAAGGAATGCCAAAAACTGCCAGCAATCCATTAGAAGTTCAGAGACTGCAAGAAAGGATTCCCCTACAGGTTTCTCAGGGTTTCCCCTATGCATTTAACACTACAAGTGTCAAATCAAGAACTATGAGAGACTAAATTCCTATTGTTTATGCCACCCAGTTGTAGTCAATTGTTCTTAGAGCAAACCTAGAAAACTTCGGTACTGTGGTAAAACATTTAAAACAATAATGACAGTAAAAAGTCCCACAGAATGAGTGTGTGTATATAACAATACACAAAAGAGTTCTTCAATTCCACAAAAGGATTAGTTTAAAACCCATACAGTAGCATGAGAACTCCATTGAATTCTAAGCTTTAACTTAATAAGTATTTTAATAAATTACAGAGGCTATTGTGAGAAGTTCATACCCAAGAAAAATTTTTTAGGAAGCAAGTTATGTTTACCAGTCAGGATCCAGTCAGAAGACAGAAACTCCATCAGGAATTTGAAAAGGAAAAATGGAAAGAATATCTAAGAGGTAAAACCTGGTTGCAAGAAATACAGAGGGAGCAGCCACAGACCAGCAAATCTTCCCAGGGCCGAGGGAATGGTGAACAAGGAAGAAACTTAGAAATATCAAAGAAGGGCCGGGCGAAGTGGATCAGGCCTGTAATCCTACCACTTTGGGAGGCAAGGCGGGAGGATCACGAGTTCAAGACCAGCCTAGCCAACATAGTGAAATCCCCATCTCTACTAAACACACACACACACACACACACACACACACACACACACACACACACAAATTAGCCAGGCATGGCAGTGTGCGCCTGTAATCCCAGCTACTCAGGAGGCTGAGGCAGGAGAATTGCATGAACCTGGGAGGTGGAGGTTTCAGTGAGCCGAGATTGCGCCATTGCACTCCAGCCCAGGAGACAATGCAAGACTCCGTCTCAAAAAAAGAAAAAGAAAAAAGGAAAAAAAATGTTGAGGAGGCTGCAGGGCTGAGATGTAAACCTTGGAGGAGATGGCATTAGTGTCACATGCTGCCACCACTTGGTCATAGAGAAACGTAATAGAACCACTCATGGTGGAACCAAGAGAATATCTTGTCGTTTTCGTGACCAAGAACCTTGGTGGAGGATGCTGCTCGTGAAGCACAGAAGCAGTTCACTGCAGTGACGATGAACATATGTGCCAGGGGGTGTCTTGAGTAAACTATAGACGCCACTGCAGCTAAGGGGTGTGCTGCAGTGTCCCCTTCGTGCTAACATTCTTAATGTTCCATGGGAAACAGAACACAGGAGCTGAAAAATCCCTCCCTCCTCTTCCAGCGCTCCAGTGTCTTCTCAGGAGAGCCTAACCTCAAGCCAGCTGGTGCAGGCACCTGCAATCTTCAGGATGTAGTTGCAACATCACAAAGCAAAGCAAAGCAAACCAGGGTGAGTTGGGAGCTGAGAGGCAATAAATTGATAACTGGCATAAGCTCCTCCTTTATATCTGTCATATTCTACATATCTATATCGACTTCAATGATATTACAGCCACCCAGCTTCTACTTCTTGATTCCCAGACCCAGGTCTTATGACTAAGGGGGAGAAAACATCCCATAGTGCTGATTCAAAGAATATACTGTGTCCTATAAGATAAAAGCCACTCCTCTCGAGGTGTAGTCTTCTAAGTAGCATTGTCACTGAGACCTCAGGAAGCCATTCCACCTTTCCAGTAGACCAGTTGATAGTGTACATCTGAAGACCAGTGAATTCCCTGGGCATGAGGCACTGCTGCACTTCCTTCGCTATGAAATGAGTTCCTTGATCAGAGGCATGGTGGCTCAGGCCTGTAATCCCAGCACTCTGGGAGGCCGAGGCAGGTGGATCACGTGAGGTCAGGAGCTGGTGACCAGCCTGGCCAACATGGTGAAACCCCGTGTCTACTAAAAATACAAAATTAGCCAGGTGTGGAGGTGGGCACCTGTAATCCCAACTACTCAGGAGGCTGAGGCAGCAGAATCGCTTGAACCTGGGAGACAGAGGCTAGAGTGAGCCAAGATCACGCCACTGCACTCTGGCCTGGGCAACAAGAGTGAAACACTGTCTCAAAAAAAAAAAAAAAAACAAACAAAGAAGCAGCAGCAATGCTGAGCAGGATTATCATAACTGTAGATAGTGCGTTTTGTGAGTTCATGGACAGCCATGCTGGCAAAAATGTCACAGTCAGGGAAGGTAAATTTATATGCAGAATACACACCTTATCCAGTGAAGGTGGCTCTATACCCACCATGATGGAAGCAGTTTGGTGTAACCTCTCAGCCACCACGCCTCCGGCTGGATCACCCAGGCTTCAGTGCCACATTGAGGATCCAGCCTTACTCTCTATTTTGGGGAGGCTGGGTACTCAGCAATAATCAGTAGCCACAACAGCCTATTTGAAGGGAAAGCCTCTGTTGTTCTGCTCATAGAGAAGCTTCATCTCTGTCATCACGGTCTCTCTGTTCCGAGGTCATCGAAAATCAAGCACTGAGAGGGTGGAGGAAGAGGCAGATTGATATCCACCTAAAGTTATCCATCTGATTATTGAGATTGTTAAGAAGAACAGCTTTCGGGCCGGGTGTGGTGGCTTACACCTGTAATCCCAGCACTTTGGGAGGCCGAGGCAGGTGGATCCCCTGAGGTTGGGAGTTCAAGACCAGCCTGACCAACATGGAGAAACCCCGTATCTACTAAAAATACAAAAAATTAGCCGGGTGTGGTGGCGGGTACCTGTAATCCCAGCTTCTCGAGAGGCTGAGGCAGGAGAATTGCTTGAACCTGGGGGAGGCAGAGGTTGCAGTGAGCCATCACGCCACTGCACTCTAGCCTGGGTGACAAGAGCGAGACCCCGTTTCAAAAAAAAAAAAAAAAAAAAAGAAAAGAAAAAAGAGAGGAACACCTGTCTCCAAAATCCTCTGCAAAATTCAGGACTCCTACTTTGCCTGTCTATGGAATGCTACATTCAGTAGTACTTTCAGTCCATCTCTGTGCATTTTTGTCTTTTCCAGTGTTTCTATTTTTCATGTGCAGATCTGTTCATTATGAATAGAATTTTAAATACTTACTTTTAGGAAGAAAAATTTGATTGCTGACATCTAACTTAAAAATTGGATGTTTTCATCATGGAAGACATAAGTGCCGTGACACACTCTTTGTTATATCACTAGGCATTTCCTGTGGCTATGACAATTAAGTAGGTATTTATTTTTAATTGGGTTATATCTAAAGTCATGTGAATTATACACATAGACCACTACCTTAACCTGTGTCCCAATTCCATGTTTCCCCTAGCTTTCAAGATTTAAAATCTGATTGAGTTTTTCAGTTACAGTCTTTAAAAATACATCCCTCCAAATCGGAAACCTTGTGTTAGCAGTACACTTTTCAGTTAATCAAGAACTGTCCCATCCTTGAGCCTGGCATGGACATAGAGTAAAATTTTCAAGACTTCTCAAACTGTAACTTCAGCAGAAATTATCTGAACATATTATTAAAATGAAGAATCTGATTAGGTATATCTGGCATGGAACTTGAGATTCTGCATTTATAACATATTTCTAGGTGGTGTTGATGAAGTGCCTGTCTGTAGGAACATATTTTGAAAACAAAGGAGTAAACACACAAAACGTGCTGCTCTGGAGCCTGCTCTTACCAGTTTATGGGAGCCTGTTAAATTTTCAGGAATTTTGCAAGCTGGTTGTTAAACATAGTGGTTATTAAAAGTTAAATTACATGAACTTCTAATTAAATAAATACTAAAGCAAAGAAAATAAATATGCAAAACTCATCACTTCCTAATTAATTTCCTATATTTACTTTGATCTATGCCCTTGAAGTTATCCACGTCTGTCATGCCTGTGCGATGAACATACCTATAATGGTGTCCCTCAGTACATCTCTTTCCAGCTGTATTTCAGTGACATTGCATTGGTAGTTTGAAACGTCCATAGTGGTAGTATCTATAGCACGAAAATTGGCAAACACTGCAAATCAGTTCCTTCCTTTTTTTTTTTTCGAACAGCCTGTTGTTAAAACGTTTACCAGCACACCACTGGTCCATAAGCAGAGCCTTGGTCCTTTAATCTAAAATACTACCTTAGTGCAAGACCCATCAGTGTGCTGTATTCAGGAAACCCACCTCACGTGCAGAGACACACACAGACTCAAAATAAAGGGATGGAGGAAGATCTATCAAGCAAATGGAAAACAAAAAAAGGCAGGGGTTGCAATACTAGTCTCTGATAAAATAGACTTTAAACCAACAAAGATCAAAAGAGACAAAGAAGGCCATTACATAATGGTAAAGGGATCAATTCAACAAGAAGAGCTAACTATCCTAAATATATATGCACCCAACACAGGAGCACCCAGATTCATAAAGCAAGTCCTGAGTGACCTACAAAGGGACTTAAACTCCCACACAATAATAATGGGAGATTTTAACACCCCACTGTCAACATTAGACAGTTCAACGAGACAGAAAGTTAACAAGGATATCCAGGAATTGAACTCAGCTCTAAACAAAGTGGACCTAATAGACATCTACAGAACTCTCCACCCCAAATCAACAGAATATACATTTTTTTCAGCACCACACCACACCTATTCCAAAATTGACCACATAGTTGGAAGTAAAGCTCTCCTCAGCAAATGTAAAAGAACAGAAATTATAACAAACTGTCTCTCAGACCACAGTGCAATCAAACTAGAACTCAGGATTAAGAAACTCACTCAAAACCACTCAACTACATGGAAACTGAACAACCTGCTCCTGAATGACTATTGGGTACATAATGAAATGAAGGCAGAAATAAAGATGTTCTTTGAAACCAACGAGAACAAAGACACAACATACCAGAATCTCTGGGACACGTTCAAAGCAGTGTGTAGAGGGAAATTTATAGCACTAAATGCCCACAAGAGAAAGCAGGAAAGATCCAAAATTGACACCCTAACATCACAATTAAAAGAACTAGAAAAGCAAGAGCAAACACATTCAAAAGCTAGCAGAAGGCAAGAAATAACTAAAATCAGAGCAGAACTGAAGGAAATAGAGACACAAAAAACCCTTCAAAAAATTAATGAATCCAGGAGCTGGTTTTTTGAAAAGATCAACAAAATTGATAGATCACTAGCAAGACTAATAAAGAAGAAAAGAGAGAAGAATCAAATAGATGCAATAAAAAATGAAAAAGGGGATATCACCACCAATCCCACAGAAATACAATCTACCATCAGAGAATACTACAAACACCTCTATGCCAATAAACTATAAAATCAAGAAGAATGGATAAGTTCCTCAACAAATACACCCTCCCAAGACTAAACCAGGAAGAAGTTGAATCTCTGAATAGACCAATAACAGGTTCTGAAATTGTGGCAATAATCAATAGCTTACCAACCAAAAAGAGTCCAGGACCTGATGGATTCACAGCCGAATTCTACCAGAGGTACAAGGAGGAACTGGTACCATTTCTTCTGAAACTATTCCAATCGACAGAAAAAGAGGGAATCCTCCCTAACACATTTTATGAGGCCAGCATCATCCTGATACCAAAGCCTGGCAGAGACATAACCAAAAAAGAGAATTTCAGACCAATATCCTTGATGAACATTGATGCAAAAATCCTCAATAAAATACTGGCAAACCAAATCCAGCAGCACATCAAAAAGCTTATCCACCATGATCAAGTGGGCTTCATCCCTGGGATGCAAGGCTGGTTCAACATATGCAAATCAATAAATGTATTCCAGCATATAAACAGAACCAAAGACAAAAACCACATGATTATCTCAATAGATGCAGAAAAGGCCTTTGACAAAATTCAACAACCCTTCATGCTAAAAACTCAATAAATTAGGTATTAATGGGATGTATCTCAAAATAAGAAGAGCTATCTATGACAAACCCACAGCCAATATCATACTGAATGGGCAAAAACTGGAAGCATTCCCTTTGAAAACGGACACAAGACAGGGATGCCCTCTCTCACCACTCCTATTCAACATAGTGCTGGAAGTTCTGGCCAGGGCAATCAGGCAGGAGAAGGAAATAAAGGGTATTCAATTAGGAAAAGAGGAAGTCAAATTGTCCCTGTTTGCAGATGACATGATTGTATATCTAGAAAACCCCATTGTCTCAGCCCAAAATCTACTTAAGCTGATTAGCAACTTCAGCAAAGTCTCAGGATACAAAATCAATGTACAAAAATCACAAGCATTCTTGTGCACCAATCACAGACAAACAGAGAGCCAAATCGTGAGTGAACTCCCATTCACAATTGCTTCAAAGAGAATAAAATACCTAGGAATCCAACTTACAAGAGACGTGAAGGACCTCTTCAAGGAGAACTACAAACCACTGTTCAATGAAATAAAAGAGGATACAAACAAATGGAAGAACATTCCATGCTCATGGGTTGGAAGAATCAATATTGTGAAAATGGCCATACTGCCCAAGGTAATTTATAGATTCAATGCCATCCCCATCAAGCTACCAATGACTTTCTTCACAGAATTGGAAAAAACTACTTTAAAGTTCATATGGAACCAAAAAAGAGCCCGCATCGCCAAGTCAATCCTAAGCCAAAAGAACAAAGCTGGAGGCATCAAGCTATCTGACTTCAAACTATACTACAAGGCTACAGTAACCAAAACAGCATGGTACTGGTACCACAACAGAGACATAGATCAATAGAACAGAACAGAGCCCTCAGAAATAATGCCGCATATCTACAACTATCTGATCTTTGACAAACCTGACAAAAACAAGAAATGGGGAAAGGATTCCCTATTTAATAAATGGTGCTGGGAAAACTGGCTAGCCATATGTAGAAAGCTGAAACTGGATCCCTTCCTTACACCTTATACAAAAATTAATTCAAGATGGATTAAAGACTTAAATGTTAGACCTAAAACCATTAAAATCCTACAAGAAAACCTAGGCAATACCATTCAGGACATAGGCGTGGGCAAGGACTTCATGTCTAAAACACCAAAAGCAATGGCAACAAAAGCCAAAATTGACAAATGGGATCTAATTAAACTAAAGAGCTTCTGCATAGCAAAAGAAACTACCATCAGAGTGAACAGGCAACCTACAGAATGGGAGAAAATTTTTGCAACCTACTCATCTGACAAAGGGCTAATCTCCAGAATCTACAATGAACTCAAACAAATTTACAAGAAAAAAACAACCCCATCAAAAAGTGGGCGAAGGACATGAACAGACACTTCTCAAAAGAAGACATTTACGCAGCCAAAAAACACATGTAGAAATGCTCATCATCACTGGCCATCAGAGAAATGCAAATCAAAACCAGTGAGATACCATCTCACACCAGTTAGAATGGCCATCATTAAAAAGTCAGGAAACAACAGATGCTGGAGAGGATGTGGAGAAATAGGAACACTTTTACACTGTTGGTGGGACTGTAAACTAGTTCAACCATTGTGGAAGTCAGTGTGGTGATTCCTCAGGGATCTAGAACTAGAAATACCATTTGACCCAGCCATCCCATTACTGGGTATATACCCAAAGGACTATAAATCATGCTGCTATAAAGACACATGCACACGTATGTTTATTGCGGTACTATTCACAATAGCAAAGAGTTGGAACCAACCCAAATGTCCAACAACGATAGACTGGATTAAGAAAATGTGGCACATATACACCATGGAATACTATGCAGCCATAAAAAATGATGAGTTCATGTCCTTTGTAGGGACATGGATGAAGCCGGAAACCATCATTCTCAGTAAACTATCGCAAGGACAAAAAACCAAACACCGCATGTTCTCACTCATAGGTGGGAACTGAACAATGAGAACTCATGGACACAGGAAGGGGAACATCACACTCGGGGGACTGTTGTGGGTTGGGGGGAGGGGGGAGGGACAGCATTAGGAGATATACCTAATGCTAAATGATGAGTTAATGGGTGCAGCAAACCAACATGGCACATGGATACATATGTAACAAACCTGCACATTGTGCACATGTACCCTAAAACCTAAAGTATAATAAAAAATAAAAAATAAGAAAATAAAATATTACCTTAGTCCATTCTAACTCCTATGACAAAAATACCATAAACTAGGTAATTTATAAAGAACAGAAATTTATTCCTTGCAGTTCTAAAGGCTGGGGAACTATAGTCAATGCAACAGCAGATTTCATGTCTGTTGAAGGCTCAACTGGTTCATAGATGGTGCCTTCTCACTTGGTAGAAGGAAGAGGCAGTTCTCTGGGCGTCTTTTCTAAGGACACTAATCCCATTCATGAAGGCTCTGCCATCATGACCCTAGGTACCTCCTAAAGGCCCCACACTTTAATACTATTGCATTGAGGACCATGAACATTCAGACCACAGATACCCAAAAGGTAGACCAGGTAAACACAATGCTCTGTAACTATACTCAAATCCCACTTGAAAGAGACAGAAATAGGTCCCACTTTATTTCTTCCATATCTGAAAAGAACAGTACTCTGCACTGAAACGCATACTGACTAGGACAACAGAATACATTTAGGGGCAATTGAAATTTGCAGGAATGAACACATGTTTAACCTGGCTGTTATAAGCGGCTGAGAACTTAACATAAATATTTGATGATTATATTGTTTCTGCATTTATACCTTAAATAACACATTTATATTTGTTTTTAGTGATAGTGTTCTTGTCACATTATAATAAATCAAAGAGTTTTAAAAATATTTCTTTGAAAGCTCTGGCTCTTTTGCTATGCCAAGTAAATGGTTTTTCATTTAAAAATTCCTTTTGAAGTGAAATTTTTGAGACTCTGGATTAGAATGTATGCAGGTTTTAGAAATCCATATCAATACTAAAAAAAAAATGGCACAAACTAAAGTACTCTCTGCAGTAAGGCTTTCCACATTTCCTGGCTTTATTTACATTTTAATTGGTGCATATATTCACATATTTACCTTCACAAGGAGTTTTCCAGGTTCTAATTTTGTCTTACACGTATTCTTAGCCTTGATATATGTAGGAACACTTGGGTAAAACTTATCTCCAATAATGAACTCTAAATATATAAGATCTGTTTTTTAATCTGTAAATAATTCACTCATTTAAGCTGAATTCAAGTACTTCCTCACTCCCTTAATCTCCTTTGATCACAAAAGCTCAAAATAATCTCACCCACCTCACCTCTGAATTCCTGTAGTATTTTCTGCTTGGGGAAGAAAATCAACCAGAGCACCATTCCCATAAGACTTTATTCAAAAATATCTGGCAGGAGAAGACCGTGAAGGAGGGTGGAAACATTCTAAATTGGGGAAGGGAGTGGAATATTTTAGGAAACTTTGAGGTTGGTCAAAGTTCAACTCTTTCTGGAAATGCTTCTCATTTCCAGAAGGATTTTTCATGTGGATTAGCAGCCATTGTTTGGGCAGCCTGGATTTTATCAAAAGAGTGAAGAGAAATAGTTAGGGTTTATGTTACATGCAAGAGAGGCTGGAACAGCTGCCAGGGACAGGGGTATATGAAGGCCAAAGTGGAAAAATCTCAGGTCTCAAGTCCTTCAGTTTTACATATATCTATCCATCATTTGTCTTTTTTAAATGTACCCTATCCGTCAGGGTTCTCTAGAGGGACACAACTAATAGGATAGATGTCTATATGAAAGGGAGCTTATGAAGGAGAATCGACTCATATGCTCACAAGGTGAAGTCCTGCAACAGGCCATCAGCAATTTCAGGAGCGAGGAAGCCAGCAGTGGCTTAGTCCAAGTCCCAAAACCTCAAAAATAGGGAAGCCAACCATGCAGCCTTCAGAAGGCCCGAGAGCCACTGGAATGAGTCCAAGAGTCCAAAAGCCAAAAACTTTGGCGTCTGATGTTCAAGGGCAGGAAGCATTCAGCACAGGAGACAGATGAAGGTCAGAAGCCTCAGCAAGTCAGTTTCTCCCACCTTCTTCTGCCTGTTTTATCCTAGCCGCGCTGGCAGTCGATTGGGTGGTGCCCACACTTACTGAGGGTGTCTCTGCTTCTCTCAGTCCACTGACTCAAATGTTAATCTCCTTTGGCAACACCCTCACAGACACACCCAGGAACAGTACTTTGCATCCTTCAGTCCAATCAAGTTGACACTTAATATTAACCATCACACTAACTAAGGTGACCATAAAAATTATCCTTGACACATAGATGAGTGAAAATAAATGCTATTAATAATTACCCTGAGAAAATAGGCATGAACCACATACTCATCATACATTCAGATAGTTTTGTCATTTTTTTTCTGTTTACTCTGCCCAATTAAATTCTAAGTCTCCATGTATCACAAAACAGTACCAAAGAGACCTTAAAAATATCACTTGATTGACTGGAGTAAAATGATAAATATAAAAGACTCTTTCTATGGAGGATTCGCTAATTATAGCTGCAATATCCTTTCAGGTGGCTTTTTTCCAGTTCATATTTATTACACTCTTCCCGAGGCATACTTGCTGTTTGTGCCCTTACACATCAATGATACCGTGAGGTCATCCAGCTAGTTTCCCTGATACACACTACCCCATTATTTTCCCTCTTTTAAATTTCCAAGGGAAGAAAAAATATTACTTCTTTATGTAAAGGAGAAATGTAATATATATGAAAATTAGTAAATTCTACTGACTCCAGGCATTTCAATTTGTGGGAAATTATTGCACTTTTTAGTAGAACAGTCTTCAATTCAAGCATGATGGCTTTTTAATTATGAAACTAAGAGATTTTTAAATTATACATTTTTTCAAGCCCAGTATTTACTAAAAATGTGTAAGTAAAAGGATTTTATGTAGGTTACTTAGAACTATATCATATCTATGAAATAGAGAAGATAAATAAGATGGGACCAAATTACCTGAACACATAAATATTTAATCTGTTTCCCATTTAGAAAAAAAAAAAAAAGAAAGAAAAGTACAGCTTGCTGCCAGAGCTTATTTCTCAGGGTAAGCAGGAAATAGGTTAAGTGGGTAAATTAGGAGAATACAACATTAAAAAACCCACATCCAAAGTGCTTTGTATTATTAACTGATTTTATAAACCACTTATTCTGCCTGTAAGTTTCTATCTCCATAATCAAAGTAGAATAAATTCATTCAATTCAGCCAATATTTAATAAGCATTATCAATATGTGGGAAACAGCCCATTGTTGAGGCATTTCATATTAAAATATTAATAGGATACCTAAAACTGAGGGGCTCATAGTCCCTGATATGGTTTGGATCTGTGTCCCCAGCCAAATCTCACATCCAGCCATTCTTCTCAATGTTGGAGAAGGGGCTAGGTGGGAGGTGATTGGATTATGGGGGCAGAATTCTCATGAATGGTTTCACACCACTTCCTGGTGCTGTTCTCATCATAGTGAGCGAGTGAGTTCTCGTGAGATCTGGTTGTTTAAAAGCCTGTACACCTCCAGCTCCTGCCATGTAAGACATCTGCTCCCTCTTTGCCTTCCACCATCGGTAAAAGCTCCCTGAAGCCCCCCAGAAGCAGATGCTGCCATGCTTCCTGTACAGCCTGTGGAAACATGAGCCAATTAAACCTCTTTTCTTTGTAAATTACTCAGTCTCAGGTAGTTCTTTATACAGTGTGAGAACGGATTAATATAGTCATAGTCCTAAAGATAAGACAATATCTTTAGGACTAAGTCCAAAAAACCCCACAGTTTAGGTATCTTCAGAGAAACGCATAAAGCATACTGTAGTTGACACAAAACATAATTCTACCTGAAGAATCAGGAATAACTTTGAGTTCGAAAAATAGTCAAATGATTCAAGCTAAGGAAAAAAATCCACATTATTTTATTTTCAGCACTGGGCAAGTATTTTTAAATGAAATCTTATTCTAACATTGACTTATGATTACAGTTAATTTTGGAAATACACCAAATAAAAAGTAAAACAAAAATCACTCAGAATTCTACCATGCTTAAATATCCACTTCTATTCTTATGTTTTGTTTTTTTCTATAAAGATACTTTATAAATAGAATTTGAAATGAAAATTTATTAACCTGCTCTTTATTATTTAACATTATTAACTATGGGGATTGTCTCTGTCATCATATATGTTTCAGAAACATAACTTTAAATGGTTACAACATAGTCTACTTTAAAATGTGTCTTTAGTAAAATAGGAAAGAAAAACCTGTTTTTGTTTTTTAGTAGCACAAATACAACTATGATGAACTCTCTTATAACACCTTATTGTGTGACTACATACTTTTTTCCCCTAAAATAAATGCTGAGAAGTGAAATTACTGAATCAAAGGAAATGAATATTTTGATGCAAGTAACTAAACTCCCTTCAAAAAAGACTGGTAATTCATAGATCTATCAACAATGTATTAGAATTTTCAATTACCTACAAACTCAAAGTTGCCATTATTACTTTAAAAACAAAATGACAAAAAATAAACCCACACTTGTCATATTTAGTAGGTGAAAAACAGATTGTCACTTTATTTTGCATTTCTTTGCTCTCTGATTGGGTTAAACTTTTTCACACTTACTTACTCCTTCCACTTCTCTTATTTTTTTTCCTCAACTATTTATGTTGCCTTTAAGAGGTGTTTTTTTTTTTTAAATACTGAAAGCTTATTGACTATAGTAAACATTGCAAATATTTCCCAGATTTGCCTTTGCCTTTTAATTTTATCATTGATTTATTTTAATTTTTCTTTGCCCCACTTAATGATTTCCAACTATTAAATGACTTTTACCTGGAATTCTAAATCTCTAACACTAACATTGTAAACCTTTCATTTGCCTGGTATATCTTTGCTTATTCTTTTATTTGGAAATCCTTTTGTACTTTTTTTATGACACTCTTAATAAGTAAGATTTTTGTTTTTACCTTACCAAAGAGCTCCATCTTTAAATTAAAACAGCCTTCTGAAATATTTTATATGACTTTAGAATATTTTTCTTTACCTTTGTGATTTTAAAAATTGCCACAAAATATTTACAATGGGTATCTTTTTAATGCTATTGCTTATAATAACCCATTCCTCTCAAACAGAACACACAAATGTTTTTTTCTTAGGTCAATTTTAGCTCATATATCTGCTCTAGCTTCTGTTTTCTTGTTTCAGGATCTTGCTGTTTCTTTTGTTTTGTTTACTATATAGGCTTTTTAGAAGTTTTATTTTACGTATAGGATCCGCAGTGTTTCAGGAGACATACATTCTATTGTACTGTGTTAACCTTTAAGTTTTTTGAGTTTTTCTAATTCCCATACTGGTCTTTGTTAATGTAATATTACATAAGCAATTATACAGCAATTGCTGTTAATATTATATGTTTTAAATGTCTTCATTTTAATTTAGAAAATATTTTGATTTTGTTCTTTTTGCTCAAGATTGCTTTAGCTATTCAGGGTCTTTTGTGGTTCCACACAGATTTTAGGATTTTTGTTTTCTATTTGTGTGAAAAATATCATCGGTATTTTGATGGGGAATGCATTGAATTTATAGATTGCTTTCGTTAGTATGGATATTTTACCAATGTCCATTTCAACCCATGAGCAGGGGATATCTTTCCATTTTTTGTGTGTCTTCAATTTATTTGATAAATGTTTTCTGGTTCTTGATGTAAAAATCTTTCGCCTCTTTGGTTAAATTTATTTCTAGTGTTTTTTTTTTGTACTTATTATAAAAGGGATTGCTTTGTGATTTCTTTTTCAGGTAACTCTATATTGGCATATAAAAACGCTACTAATTTTTGTATGTTGATTTTGTATCCTACAACTTTACTAACTTTATTAGTTTCATTTTGGGCAGGGGTGGAATCTTTGGGGTTTTCTGTATATTAGATCGTGTTGTCTGCAAACAGAGACAATTTGACTTTATCCTTTCTAATTTGGATGCCCTTTCTTTCTCTTGCCTGATTATTCTGGATAGAACTTTCAGTGCTATGTTGAATGAAAGTGGCGAAAGTGGGCATCCTTGTCTTGTTCCAGATCTTAGAAAGAAAGCTTTTAGCTTTCCCCCATGTAGTATGTTAATAGCTATGGATTGTTTATGTATGGCCTTTATTATGTTGTGGTATGTTCCTTCTATACCTACTTTGTCGAGAGTTTTTACCAGGAAGTGATGTTAAATTTTATCAAATTCTTTTTTGTTTGTTTCTATTGAGATGATCAGATGGTTTTTGTCCTTCATTGTATTGATGTATTGCATCATGTTTGTTGATTTGCATATGTTGAACCTTCCTTATATTCCTGGGATTAATTCCATTTGACCATGGTGAACAACTTTCCATATGCTGTTGGATTTGATTTGCTAGTATTTTGTTAAGAATTTTTGCATATATATTCATCGGAAATATTGTCCTGTAGTTTTCTTTTTCTGTTGTGTCATTGTATTGTCTGGTTTTGGTGTCAGGGCAATGCTGGCCTCATAGAATTAATTTGGAAGAATTTACTCCACTTTGATTTTTTTTTGCAATAATTTGAAAAGAATCAGTATAAGTTCCACTTTAAGTGTTTTGTAGAATTTAGCTGTGAAGCCATCTGATCCTGGGATTTTCTTTGATGAAAGACTTTTTATCACTGATTTAATTTTGTTACTTACTGGTATATTGAGATTTTCTATTTCTTCATTATTCAATCTGAATAAATTGTATATGTCCAGGAATTTGTCCATTTCTTCTAGGATTCCCCATTTGTTGGTATATAATTGTTCATAATAGTATCTAATGATCTTTTGTATCTTGTGATGCCAGACTCCATTTTTTTCTTTTCTTTTTTTTTAAGAGTTTGATAGATTATTTAGTTTCTTTAGAAACATACAATGTACCAAGTTATAGCAAATAGTTTTATGCATAGGTACGTATCAATTGCACTTTTATTTTATTTAGTTGTTGTTAGTAGACTCCTTTTTCATCTCTGACTTCATTTATTTGGGTCTTCTCTTTTTTTTAAGTCTAGCTAAAAGTTTGCCAATTTTGTTTATCTTCTCAAAAACCAACTTTTTTTGTTCTTTTGGGCTTTTTGTCTGTATTTTATTTACTTTTGCTCCAATATTTATTATTTTTTCCCTTCCACTTATTTTGGGTTTGTCTGTTTTTGGATGGCATCACTCCACCTGGCTTCAAAATATACCACAAAGCTATAGTAACCAAAACATGGTACTGGCATAAAAACAGGCACATAGAAAAATGATACTGAATAGAAAGCCTAGAAATAAACACACACAACTATAGCCAATTGATTTTCAACAAAGGTGCTAAGTACACCATGGAGAAAGAACAGCCTCTTTAATAAATGGTGCTGGGAAAAGTAGAAATCCACGTATAGAAGAATGAAACTAGACTCTTATCAATTACTCAAACTAGAGATTTAAACATAAGACCTGAAACTGTGAAACTACTAGAAGAAAACATAGGAGAAAAGCTCCCTGAAATCTTTTTAAGCAAGGATTTTTTGGATAAAACCTCAAAGCATGAGCAACAAAAGCAAATATAGACAAATGGGACTATGTCAAACTAAAAAGCTTCTGCACAGCAAAGGTAACAATCAACAGAGCAAAGAAACAACCTACAGAATGAAAGAATTTATTTGCAACAAATATCCAAAATTATAAAGAATTGAAACAACTCAACAACAACAAAGCAAGTAACCCAATTTTAAAATGGGCAAAAGACCTAAATAAATATTTATCAAAAGAAGACAAATAGCCAACAGATACATTTAAAAATACTCAATGACTCTAATGATCAGGGACATGCAAATTAAAACTACAAGGAGATCAGGCACTGTCCAATCAGAACAATGACTATCAAAAAATCAAAAGATAACAAATATTGGTGGTGTTGTGGGGAAAGGGAACCTTTATACCCTTTACACACAGCTTGTGGGCATGTAAATTAATACAGCTATTATGGAAAACATTACAAAGGTTCCTCAAAATATTAAAAATAGAAATACTATGTGATCCAGCAACCACACTACTGGGTATATATCCAAAAGAAATGAAATCAGTATGTCAAAGATATATCTGCACTCTATGTTTATTGCAGCATTATTCCAATAGCCAAGATATGGAATAAACCTAAATGTCCATCAATGGATGAATGAAAAAAAAAGTGGTATATTGGGAGGCTGAGGCAGGTAGATCACGAGGTCAGGAGATTGAGATGGTCCTAGCTAACAAGGTGAAACCCTGTCTCTACTAAAAATACAAAAAAATTAGCCGGGCGTGGTAGTGGGCACCTGTAGTTCCAGCTACGCGGGAGGCTGAGGCAGGAGAATGGCGTCAACCCGGGAGGCCGAGCTTGCAGTGAGCCGAGGTCGCACCACTGCACTCCAGCCTGGGTGACAGCCTGAGACTCCTTCTCAAAAAAAAAAAAAAAAGTGGTATATATATACAATGGATTATTTGGCCACAAAAAAGAATGCAGTCTTTATGGATGAATCTGGAGATTATCTTCAGTCTCCAGAAAGAGAAATATTGCACGATCTCACTCATAAGTGAAATATACAAAGTTGTTTTCACAAAGGTAGAGAGTAGAATAGTGATAACCAGAGAATGGGGAAGAGGGGTTTTGTGAGAGTTTGGTCAATGGGTACAAACCTACAGTTAGACAGAAGAGATAAGTTCTGGTGGTCTGTTGCATCTACGGTAGGATGACTAGGGTTAACAATAATGTATACTGTAAATTTCAAAGAAGATTTTTGAATATTTGCATCACAAAGAAACGATAGATGTTCAAAGTGATGGATATGCTAATTACACTGACTTGATCATTACAAAATGTATACATGTATGAAAACATCACCTCGTTTCCCATAAATATGCAGAATTATTATGTCAATTATACATTTTAGAAAATAAAATATTTCAATATTCTTCATCATTCCACTGAATCACAATATTCTACAGTTTATATTATTATTCTTTTTATCTCCTCAACCTGTCATTCAACATCTGATTTTCATTTCACTTTTGCGAACTGGTGTTATTAAGTTATTTTTTAAAAGAATATCATATAGGGTGGCATTTTTATGTACCATTTGTATATTTGAATATATTTTTATCTCCCTTAACAAACAAAAGACAAGTTGGCTAATTATACAATTATTAGATCAAATTACAATTTTGCAAAATATGCTCCATATTTTTGGCATTTTGGATTGCATCAAACATTTTAACAGATGATGTTTTTTTCTCCATGGATGTTTTATAAGGAGTTTGTTATACGGGAAGGGGTTGGTCATTTGATTTTTTAATTTTGCTTTCTTTGTACAGACTTAGGATATGTCACAGTGTGAATCTGTTCTTGTTATTAATGAGCCTTTCAATTCACACATGCAAGGTAGTTTTAATCGGTTATAGCTTTAACTATTGTTTCTCTCCTATTCATTTTTAATATTTTTTTCAGCAATAAGATGAGTTCTTTTATTTTCTTATTGCTGTCATTTACCTCTGCATTCTCAAAAAACTTCTAAATATTATCTTCCAAACAACTATTCCCATTTCTCACTTTTTAATTCTGACGGTTACCCAATCCAGGGTGGATTATTTTTCTATTTTCCTTGCTGTCCTTCTTTGTCTCAGGTATACTTTGTCATCACATCCTATATCTCCCTTTAGGGTTTTTTCGATTCTGTTTCATTGGAATGATGTATTATTGCATCCTATTAGGATTTTTTGTTATCTACCTAATGTGTTCTAGTCAATGCTTTAGTAATAATTTTTAAATTCACCTTCTCCCTCTGCATCTTCATGATGATGTTTCTTACCCTGGTCCTGCACTGTTTCTTCACAGGATTTTATTACTTTTCTCTTTTTTCAATAAAGCAGAACATATAGAGATGAAGCGTTCACCAACAGATCTGTTACGTGATTTGCCCATGACACTGATAATCTTATGTGAGTGACAGTTCAATTATGTTCTCAGGTTTATAGCTAGAGAGCAGGTTACTGTGCAGAATCCCAAGGTCAATATCTAGTCTCCAATGATAATTTATCTGGTGCAGTTTTGCTTTACTGGGGTTGATTCTTTTCTTCTATTCAGTATTTCATTTCTCTGAGTTAAAAAAAAATAAATCTCATACACAGAACCCACTTTTGCCATGCTTATTCCACGTTTTTTTGTGTGTGTCTTTTTTTTTTTTTGTCCTCTATGTCTTGTTAATTGTTAGGTCAGTTGTTGTTTTGTTTTATTTTTATGTTGCCATTTGAGATTTCACATTTGTATGTGTCTTCTCAGATACTGGTGAGAAATTTTAAAGTGTTACATCCAGAGCTTCTGAGTAAAGGTTATTTAAAAATTGAATAGAAACCCTCAATTCTCACCCCTAGTGAAGTTCTTTCTCATTAATTCTTAACTCCTGACTCTTCTAGCTGTATATTGTCCATTGTTATGGAATGAATTGTGTCCTCCCAAAATTCATATATTGAGTCCAAACTCCCAGTACCTCAAATGTCACTGTTTTTGGAGACAAGGTATTTAAAGAGGTAATTGAGTTAAAATGAGATCATTAGGATGAGCCCTAATCAAACATGACTGAGGTCCTTTGAATAAAAGGAAATGTAAACACAGTTGGGTACAGAGGACAGACTACGTGAAGACTCAAGGAGAAGGCAGCCATTGACAAATGAAGCAGAGAGGCCTGGAACAGATCTTTGCCTTAAAGCTCTCTCAGACTTCCAGCCTCCCGGACTGTGATAAAATAAATTTCTGTTGTTTAAGCACCAGTATGGTACTCTCTTATGGCAGCCCTAGCAGACTGACATGTCCATTCCCTCTCCCATACTGATAGAGGACTATATCACCCACTCTCATCTTCCTTCAAACCCCCTTTCCCTTTTCCACCATCCTCACTGTCAGCTGACAATCCTGCTTATTATTTCACTGAGAAAATAGAAGCAATCAGAGAAGAACATTCATGGACACCACTACCACTTCTACCCAGGAACACATACAGCACATATGTGGAGCAAATATAGAACATATAGGACATCTGAAACCTTTGCATTGGCTGTTCCTATTGCTGAAGCACTCTTCCTTGAGATATCCCCAGAACCAATGTATTCCCCTCCTTCAAATAATTGCTCAAATGTCACCTTTTCTAAGAGTTCTAGTCTACCCAAACTAGTTAGAATAACAATGCACTTCCAATACCAAACCCATCTGTACCCTGATTAATTTTCCCACAATACCTTCTAATATTCTATACAGTTTATGACTGTATTATATTCATTATTTATTGTCTGGTCCAAGTATGTAAAAACATATGTCTATTTGTTTGATAGTATATTTTATGCCTCCAGATCAATGTCTGGCACATGAGAAATATTTGTTTAGATATCTCTATACCTGTTAATAAATAGGTATTTATTAAATCTATTAATAAATTGAATATCTTCAAACAATAACTTTCCTCAACCCAAACTCTCTGTATTGTTTGTATTATACTTAGAGAAAGAAAAAAAAAATTTGACTTGGCATCATATAAGAGCAATAGGGACACCACTTTTCTGGGTGCAGCAATTGATTATCAGTTTCCTAGGACAGTAATGGATTTGGCATTATAACGAAACCACCTTCCTTACTAAGCAGAAGTGCCTTGTCTGCTACCTCATACCTACAACAGAATAGAGTATGAGGTATCCACATGAACATCTAGCTGCAGTCTCCCTATCTAAACCACTATTCTTAGCAAACCTTCTTTACTTATTTACAGGCTCTTCCCTCAAAGCTGTTCCACTCTGATTCTCATTGTACAGCACCTGCCAGGCTCATTCCCCAGGGTATGTTTCTGTTCTTTCGCCCTTATGTTCGTTCTTCTCCGAGATGAGGCAGTGTTCCACAGAGCTCAAGGCTGTGAGATTTGGAGCCAAGTAGCCTGAATCTGGGTCCACTCTCTGCCCCTTCTTGGTCAATTTGACTTGTCTTATCTTCAGTTTCCTTATCCGTAAAATGGACCTAATGAGTGTAGAGCTTACAGAGTTTGTGAGGATTGAAATAGATGATGCATGCAAACTATTTCATAGTGTGCTTGCAAATAGTAAGCACCATTATCAAATAATGTTACCTGTATCAAACAGTTGTTACCAGGTATCAAAAAATGTTACCTGTTGTTGCTAATTGGCTCTGGTATCCATCCAATACAAAAGATGATTTTTTTCTTAGAAACCCTTGCAAGGGCAATTTGTTTCACCCTGTTCCCTTCAAATTGACATCAGCTACACTAGAACTTTATTTTGTATGTTTTCTTGGATATTGTCTCTTGGGCTGCAGAAAGCAGACATATTTGTAGGTAAAACTAGTTTTTATCTATCACTCTCCTGCACCAAGCCTGCCTTTGGAGCTCCTAAATGCTTGATGAGTATGGATATCAGGGTTATCACAGGTCTCCAGTGGAGAATTGCCTGGCTACCTGACGCTCAGCCTCCCCAGGAGAAAGTTTTTTTTGTTTTTTTGTTTGTTTGTTTTTTGTTTTTATTTTTTTGCTTCATAGGCTGTTCTACTCTAAGACACCAATTAACTATCTGGACCTGTACTTAATTTTGGCTTATTAGATTTTCAACATTTTATCTCTAATGTCTCTGATTGCGAGCTAGATAGATTCATATGAAAATTCTCTAAATCTTATCAATTCTCTCCCACTTAGATACAAACCATGGTTATATAGAAGGATGATATCAAGTCATACAAATAAGTTTTCTTAATATATCCCAATGTATGACAGCTTCATTTGGTAACATTTTATTGATTCCCTATTGTGGGCTAGTCTTGAAAAAAATAATCATAGTTCCTGTTCCAGCATTTTATAGAATAAAGGAAACAAATCTTAAACAGTTATTCCCAAACACTGACAAAGCAGTGAATAAAATAGCCTGAAATATAATATAGTGGGTCGTTAATTTTATTATGTCCAAATAAAGTTGCTTTACAAATGAGTACTGTTACATTCTAAGAATGCTTGGTTGTTTTAATAAGAATTTTTGGTAAAATCTGTTAAATTACTTCTTTATAATCAAAGAAATGTGCGAAAGAAGAAACCTGTAACTTCTCATCATAATTCCTGTTAAGAAATTCTTGTACATGATTGATATTCAGTAAATCTATTTTGAATTAATGCATGTATCTATATCTGTTATTTCATTAGCGAGAAAAGGACTTTATGAACAGGAGCTCAACTCTGGAGCTCAGCAAGGGGACCATTTTGATGAAGCCTCACGATTTACTGGAAAAATTTCACATTTTACCTAGATTTATGGAGTGTTTGATCAAAAACAATTCAGTATGTTTCAGAGTCTCCTTCCAGTACCTTTGGCTTTTTGCCCAGTTTCAATCAAAGCAACATTTTTATTATCAAGTGGCTCCTTTCTGTCCCTTTGATGTAGATTTAGCTTGTTAAATGCATGCTCAGTTCATTCCTATCGAACTTTTTCTCAGCCTGATTCCTAAAGGTAGACAGCATTTTTAGACCCACCTCTAACTCTTCCACTTGCCCTATCAAATCTCAGAATTGCAAACATTCAGGTAAGTACCATCAAGGACAAGGGGAATGCAAGCATCGATCAAAACCCAACACATGGCGGGTGTGGTGGCTCAAATCTGTAATCCCAGCACTTAGGGAGGCTGAGGTGGGTGGATCACCTGAGGTCAAGAGTTTGAGACCAGCCTGACCAACATGGAGAAACCCCATCTCTACTAAAAATACAAAATTAGGTGGGTGTGGTGGCACATGCCTGTAATCCCAGCTACTCGGGAGGCTGAGGCAGGAGAATCACTTGAACCCGGGAGGCAGAGGTTGCAGTGAGCCAAGATTGCGCCATTGCACTCCAGCCTGGGCAACAAGAGCGAAACTCTGTCTCAAAAACAAACAAACAAACAAACAAAAATCAACAAAATGATTGTGGAATCTAGCGAGAGTGAACCAGTGGTTGCATTTCTGTCTCCTCAGCTGGAAGTTCAAGTGTCCATCAAAACCCCTCAGTGCCATTAGGCTTCGAAAAATACCTATAGCTTCTCTTTACAAACTTTTGGGAACCCACACCATTTGTACATGAATATTGCTGAGAATAGTACGTTACTGAGGTAATTTTCAGCTGATGGTTAAGGCTGCCCACACTGTTGAATGTATTTATTAATGCCAATATCTATTTTTGAAAAAAAACCTAACAAATTACTTAACTATACTCAGCATATAAAAACACATCTGTCATGGCAGAAATTGTTGACTTATCCTGATGTGCTTTGGCTCTAGCTAGATTTTAGCAAAGACTATTGTCTCTTTAATTGTTGCAGCCCACATTAGATCTTAATCTTTCAATGAACAGAAACCAAGTCTACATCTTCCCCACTGGATCCCCAGAATTCTCATAATAAGAGCTTAATTGTTACTCAATAAATATTTGTAGAATGAATAAAAGATGATTAAATACATAAATGAACAAACTAACTCTCAACAAATGATTTTTAGTTCTTGACCCAAACCTACCGCATGCCTGGAAACATGAAATCTGTGGCTAGATTGTTCAATAATGCTACATTCCTAAGCTTCCATTTTGTATTGCATCTAAGAGTCCTTCCCTAATTTACATTTGTTAGAAATCTTTGATCTCATGCTTATTTTAATCCTTTTGTTGATGAAGCCTGGTTCTCTCATCCTCACCACGTGAACTGAAATGCCTCAGCTCTATTCTCAATTCATGGTCATCTGACTCTTCTCTGAGGCATACTGAAATTTCAAAGTCAACCAGCAAAGAAACAAAAAATGAAAGAAGCTGGGTTTTAAAGACTTCCAGTAAAAGTTGCCTTGAGGTTTTTTTCAATTATTCTTTGTCACCCTAGATAACAGGTATTAGGCAAACAAAAACAACCTCAGTCATCATGGAAGATATCATAATTTGCTATAAGATTTAGACGTCTATCTTACTCTCATCTTCCAGGAAACTTTCAGTGGTTCACTTGACAGAGAAAACTGATGCCTCAATTATATCAGATTAGGATGTAGCTCTATGTCCTTGGTGAATAATATTAAAAATTTAAGTAGCTTCATGCATATTTCAAAGCATTATAAATATAGCAACTAATTTCTTTTACGTTTAATTTCAGGAGAGTTTGTGAAATCTTTCCAAAGAGGTGTCAAAAAGTCATTGTTAGTGTTCAGATTGAGTCTGATCAAGTCTGAGCAAGTCTTATCAAGAGTGCAGACTTAGAGTAGCTGCCTGTCTCCATTACTTCCAGTGACCCCAATAAAATAATCACACACAAACAAGCTTACTACATCAGAGAGAATGGTCCATCCTAAGACAATAGGTTTTTAACAAATTTCTGAAAGACAGAAACAGAGTAAAATCTTGTTGACAGATTTAAAACAGCATTGAAAAATATGCACAGGAATATGACAGTAAAGGAGAGATTTTATCTTTAACACAGAGTCCAGAGAGGCTCCAGACACAGGTTAGCAAGCGAAAAGGATGACACGAGAACAAAGGGAGCATGATATACAATCTTCAGAACTAGTGCCTTAAGCTTGAAATCTCCTTCGTTTCACACTCCCAAGGCAGTCCAGGTTTTACCCTGGCAAACACCTGAGAACTCCAAATAAATCTACCAAATAACTATGGAAATGAAGGGCTGATGGGAAGATTTCTGGAGCTCCAGGAAAACCTTATCCATTCTGGCAAGCTGGAGGTCCCAGTCTAAAAACCAGCTCCTTTCCTGCTCATCCTCAAGTGAAGCCTACCATTGATAAGCCCTTTCCCAGACACAGAGATCACAGTCATATTTCCTATTCATTAAGACCTAGTGGGAAAACACCCTACACACACGACATTGGGAGTGCAACCCAGACTAGCTTCCTTCAAATTCGACCAAGTGCTGAATCTTAGATATAAACAAACAACTAAAGATCACCAGGCACATGGAGAAAAACAATAGCCCTAAAAAATAAAAGAAAGAAAAACCTCCAAGAGAACACATGGAACAGACTGAATAGTATAGTTTTATTTTTTTTGGAATCAGCCTATGAGCACAGATGAAATATTTCTTGTGGTTGCAAGTTTAGTACAAATGTAACCCTGAGAATGTAAAAGTAAAGGCAGAGTTGATATAAGGTGGGAGAGGTGGGAGAAGCAGAAGCAAAGACAATGGTAGTCACTGGTAGCATCATCCTTCAAGGGGGTCAAGGGTCTCAAGTGATATTGCTTAAATTAGATGGAATAAGAAAGAGTCTATTACTTAGTGTAACTAAAGAAGAGCCTTATCAAAAAGTATAATAAGAGCAGGGGAGGGCATACGGTAAGCTAAATCCTATTCTTTTGAATCTAAGCAAATAGGTAAATCAGCAAATCAAATGATACAAGAGAGTACATTACCAAAACAAAAAATATATGAATTCTTTATATTAGTTTTCTCTGGAAAATGGAACTGGAAATGTTGAAGTTATACAGGGGACTATTGTTTTTCTATTCTAATAAATCTTTCTGGCTGGGCACAGTGGCTCACGCCTGTAATCCTAGCACTTTGGGAGGCAGAGGTAGGTGGATCACTTGAGGTCAGGAGTTCAAGACCAACCTGACCAATATGGTGAAACCCCATTTCTACTAAAAATACAAAAATTAGCCAGGTGTGGTGGCATGCACCTGTAATCCCAGCTACTCAAGAGGCTAAGCCAGGAGTATTGCTCAAACCCAGGAAGTGGAAATTGCAGTAAGCCGAGATGGTACCACTGCACTCCAGCCTGGACACCAGAGTGAGACTCTGTCTCAAAAAATAAATAAATAAAAGAAAAATCTTTCTGTTTTATTTCATTTGTATCTTGTACACAAATTGATTGAAAATATTAATATTAAAATATTAAAGGAGATTAGTGGAAGAGAGAACGATTTTCTCTGACTAGTGGCTGGATTTCCAATGTTTAGATGTCATGAGCCATAACTTATTGAATTAGTTTCCCAATTGGTACAAGCATTGGGTTGACTACACAGTCCTTAAGGACATGAAAAGGTCAGATCCATTTACCCAAAAACTCCCAGCCAAAATCCCACATGTTTCGTCACAGAGTAGTTGTGTGTGGCCCAAGGTGGAGAATCGCCATCTTGGGCAGCAGTCATTTAGACAGTCCAGACACAAGGCTCATTGCCTCTTCTCTCGGTTCTGTCCACTGCTCATCTCCCCAATTCCTCCTGTCTCTGATCCTCCACGTTTGTCATCCTTTCTTGACATAGATTGTGGCCTCCTTTATTTTAATGACATTCAACCTGGACTTGTCTCAAGATCTGTCTCTGGTTTAATAACCCAATTCCAATTCCTACTTATCCCCTGGATTTATGGTTTGGTTTTGGCATTTTTTGTCCTAAACTACTTTGGTGACCCCATAATCATCATCAAAACCTAAACACCACAGCATAACACTGCCATAGACCAAATCATTTCTACAAGACACCATACAATTCTGAAGACATTGCAGTGACACCCCCTGAGGCTCATGAATTGATTCATAACTTAGTAGTTATATACAGGATAGTTCAGATTAAGGAAATGTCACCCAACCAGAAACCTGGTTAATTTAAATTCATAGCATTCATCATTCTCTGAAGGGTCTTTCTAGGGCTCCCTTCCATTCATACTAGATCCTAAAATTTCTCTAGTAACTACATTAACTATTTAAGTTAGGGTTCACTTTTACCAATTAACTAAATTAATATGGTAAAATTCTGCAATTCACACTTCATCACTTAATCTTTATTGCACACATTATAACATATCTGAAAATTTACTTATTTTACACTGACCTTTGTACAACAGAGGGTACTCCAGAACGAGAGACAGAAACATCAAGATCATAATAATATTGGGCAGAGCATTTACCAACAAAAGTGCCACAAAATGAAGTTTCAGTAAATATCTTAGTACTCCAGTGGTAGTTGCCTCACATTGCTCAAAACAAAACAAAACACAACTCTCTTTCGAATATCAAAGAACCCTATTTAATCATTCACTAAATAAAAATATTGATTGATCTTTCCACAGAAAACTTAACAAAACTCAGTCATTATTTTAAAGGAAGCATTTCCAAGGATTTATTCTAGTAAAAGGAGCTCACGGTATTGCAGTAGGGATAATGCATGCTGAATTCCTTAATTCTTCACTAGTTTCAAGAACTTGAGTAAGACTTGTAATCCTTCTGAGCCTCTTTTTCTTAAATATCCAAATGGGGATGTACTAGTCTGAGTTTTTGTTTACAAACAACAGAGACCAACTCAGACTAAATTAAACAGAAAGCAATGTATTGGAAGGCTACTGGATTGCTCAAAGCCTGAAGAGCAGCCCCATTATAGGCTCATAAAAGGCTCAGAAATCAGGGGAAGTGAGATAACACACAGGAACATTCTGCTTAAGACAACATCTCTGGAGCCTGCAGGGAAGCATTTCAGACATACCCACTGAATCTTTGAATTCTTACCCAGGCAGGGACACCTTGATGATCATGCCCGCCACCTACCTTGGGAATCTCTGAAAATAAATGTAATAGCTAATATTTTTATAGCACTTACCACGTGACTGGCTCTTTTCTAAACCCCACATACATAATAATCCTCACAACATTACACAAAGATGACTTACTTTTATCAGGTAACTAATAGGGTTGTTCATTTTGATCAACTGACTAATGAGGCACATCCTATGATTAGCCCCATTACATAGATCAGGAAACTGAGGGACAGAGATGTTAAGTAACTTGCCGAAGCTGGTGAATGGTGGTGCTAGAATTTTAACCTGCTCATTACACTCAATTGTGTGTCTTCTAATGGCAAATAATAGGCCAATCTCACAGATTATCAGGGTGCCTGGCATATAGTGTCTGCTCAGTAATTACATGATAATGTTATTTTTCCCTAAGGCTTCATGAAACAGAAATAACTGATTATCAAATATTTCATAATGGTTTGCTAAGGTGTTTATATTTCAAAAATGCTGGCTGAATTCTTACAGTGTGAGAGGGTACAATCTCTCTTTAGTAGAAGACACATTGACATCTGCAGATCGAAATTCCACAGACAGTACGGAAATACACTGGCGATAAAATCAAGAAAAGGACGTTAGCACAGTGCTTCCATCCATTTCCCATCATGACATTCAGAGAAAAGGACAATATTCATACAGCACAAGAATGAAACCAACCAGAGTATTGGCAGCTGGAGCTGCCCCAGGCCCCGCCTGGCCTTTCCTGAGAAGAGAAGGAATCAGTATCTCTGGACACCTACAACTCATTCATGACCAATCAGTATGAGTGACATGCAGCACCCGTTTGCCTTAGAGAATGTCTCAAATATCAATAATTAATATTTTAGATTATGCTTTAATAAAATATTCCATTTATTCTTTTAAAAAATCACCAAAAGATTATTCGCCAAAATCCTCAAACCTTCTACTCATCTCATATGCACAGATTTTCAAATTCATGCAAGCAGCATTTTTAAATTATGCTGTCATAGCTCTCAAACATGAACGTGGAGGTTAAAAAAAAGAACTGCTTCGTTAGTGTTGACGCGCCGGGCTGTTGCTCTCTGTTGAGTGTCTACCTCTGCTTCCTGGGAGACATCTTCAAGCTTGTGGAGGGATGCCATGGTTCACACAATGCGGCGTGGAAAATGCTGCTTTACGTAAAATAATCTTTTCTCTTTCTCTCCCTATCTGTACACCCCTCTATACTAAGCTATTTATATTTCTGCAAAGGTAGCCTACTTTCTTCACCCCTGGCCTTCACATACGCATAAAGACAGAGGAATCCCATTTCAATTCTAGGAAACATAACCTGAACCATAATGGAGGATCGTTGGCAATTCACACTTTTTTGGCCACCGAAACAACCAAAGCTACCTGGAAAACTGTCACATAGGAGAAGCTACTCCATTGAGATTCTGGCACAGTCTTCCCCACATCTCCCCGTCGGACATTTAAGGATCTTTGTAAGAGCAGAGCCTTTCTCATGACTGAATAAATTAGGAGCCAGGAAAATGAAGCCATATAATAAAACTAATTTTAAGAGGATAAACTGCTCTTAATGAGACTATTGCATGCCAAAATCAAATTATTTTATTAACAATGTAAAAGACAAAAAAAAAGAAGCTCAAAGGCTTAACAATAAATCTCTTCCATTAGTTGGGATATTTTAGGCAAAATATTTAATTGACCTCTTTCAAGAGCTTCTCTTCATGAAAAACAGTGTGAAAATCACTAGAGTAAATAGCTATTTTTTATTGCAAAGTTAGCCATGTCCTAAGTCCTAAAATCACCCCAAACATGCCAATTAAAATGCAATTGTGTTCTTAAGTAAAATGTACTGCTTTCTTACAGCCTCAAATGACTATAGCACAATACCAATTAAATTAGCATAAATCTTTCCTTCCCAAAGTAAGAGAGGATTATTAATAATGCATCAGGACACATTGTCTGGACAGGCCAGGTTTTCAAAGTAAACTTCCCATTACCTGACTGTGCTTGGAGCATTTTGGATTTACATTTTAGTGTGTGAACAGCTTCCAGCCTCTGAATAGATCACAGGTGGAGCTGCACAGCAGAGTCTCTAACCTGCTGTCACAGGAGATTTCACCAGTGCAGAGCCATGTGACAATCACAGCCATCTGGGAGGCATCTGGGAGGCAGGTTCAGCCTCCGTTCTCCAAACACCAAAAGGGAAGCTTTCACTTAGTATGAGGGACGATGTGAACAATGTTAATTGTGTGCATTGCTGCCATTATTATTTATTGTTACGTCTCTTCTTGCAGCTTTAATAGGTGATCTTAGAGATCCCATCCTAATTTTTAAAATCATTATTTTAGGAGGAAAAGGTTTACTAATAACAGCAAAACAAAACAAAACCATTCTCAGTTCTGAACCACTTCTATCAAAATCCCTGAATCTTCCCCTCCAAGTTTGCCAGCAGAGTCCCCAGTCTTGTTCAAAATCCTATCTGCTGCAACTGCAGTCTCTGCTTGCCCCTCTCTGCCATGGGGCTCCTCCCTCCTGGAGGGATCACTGTGCCTGGATGCAACCACACCCTGAGACTGGCACAATGCTGTTCCCACCGGGACCTCTGTCCTAAGGTGGGTACAAATGCCTCCCCACAAAATATGGAGTTTAGAATCCCAGAAAAGTTAGATTTATAACCCAGCCATATTCTGTAAGGGACTAGTCTCTATTCCCTGCTCCCCCATTCCTGTCTGAATGCTGTATTCAAAAATAATTGAGTTGTGTTTGTTATCAAAGGAAGTTATACACCTTTTGGATCTAGAAGCAATACGTGGGCTCACCAATTAGTTTCTTGGGATTATAGGATAAACCATATCACATTTCATAGACATATAGAAATAGAGTATGTCACTACTCATAATGACAGTAAGTCTACAAACCTTTAAAAATTAATCTAATTTTGTGTGTGTTTCTGTAGGTGTCTATATTCACAGTGTACACACACACACATTCACATTTATGTGTGTGTATACACTGCACTCTTCTCACTATAAACTCTCTCTCTGGCAATGCCATCCATACTCATAGCTTCAGTTATTGCCAATAAAAAATAGCTCACAGATGTGTACCTTCAGCCCAAATAATTCCTTTGAGCTCCAGCCTTGTCTATTCAATGTCTTCTCAAAATATCCAAGCTGAACACACATCATGCCACCCTGTGGCTCCCTCTCCCATGGGGCAGGATGGGATTACGGGGAACCTTGGGGCTCTTTCAGTGTTTTCCATTGTACCAGCATCCACTAGGTACGTAGAGTATAAAACAGACACTTAACAGTCATCCTGTTTCCTTCTTCTTCCTCACCCTCAATATTCAATCGATCACCATATAATTCGTGTTGTTTGTTTTGTTTTTTTGTTTCTCTGGGACGGAGTCTCACTCTGTTGCCCAGGCTGGAGTGCAGTGGCATGATCTTGGCTCACTGCAACCTCCACCTCCGCCTTCCGGCATCAAGCAATTCTCCTGTCTCAGCCTCCCAAGTAGCTGGGACTACAGGTGTTGTGCCACCACGCCCAGCTAATTGTTGTATTTTTACTAGAGACAGGATTTTACCATATTGGTCAGGCTGGTCTCGAACTCCTGACCTCAAGTGATCCACCATCCTTGGCCTCCGAAAGTGCTAGGATTACAGGCGTGAGCCACCACACCCAGCCGTAACATGTGTTTTATCAGGGATTTTTCTGGCCTAGCCCAGCCTTTCCACGTCCTTTGACATCATTACAGGTCCAAACCATATAGGATTCTGCGTAAGTTGCTTTTTGCCACACTAGATCAAAGCAAAAGCCAGAGTTGGGAATATAAAGTAAAAATTACTTCACATGCTAAACACCCCAGAAAGCATCTGGGGACCAGATACATTCTTGGGATTTATTAAATATCCAAACCAGCTAAAACCTACAGCTATCATCCCATCATCTCCCTCCAGCCTACAAAATAAGATGACTATGAGGAAGGAAGGGACTCAAGGAGAATAGTAGAAGTTATGGTTACAGCATCGGTCTGCAGTTTTGTGATGCACCATCACCCCCACTGATACCATCCCTACTCACATAAACTCAGGTGAAGTGGGCTCCAAGAAAATCTCTTCTAGAGATTGGAAGATGGATTTTCACTGGCTTCTCTTTTTCTGGTAGATTTGTTTATATAGTTTACGTATACTTAAGTAGTCACAATACACTTGTGTCTATTTAAGTGAAGAAAATAAAGAACTGAAAAAGAGATGTCAATTTAGAGAGGCAGCCCAGAAACAGCCGGATTTCCTACCTTTGCTTGGGCAAGGATGAGTAAGTGTCCCATGGGTGCGGTAGACACTGTGGAAGTTCCTCGGATGTGACTCATCTTGCCAGCACCTTATGCAGGATGGTGGCTGCTGGGCAAGGAAGAGCCAGCAGTAAGAAGGCACAAGTAGGACATGAGAGATGGGAGCAAGGGCAGTGGAGCAACGAGGCAGCAAGGAGCCCCACTATGTGCTACAGAAAGAACCCACACATGCTCCATGGAAGACGGTGGCATTTGGGGAGCTGTCCCAAAGGGGACACTTGAAGCACGTTAGAATTCACCAGAAAAACAATGATGGTCAAGAGAGGATGGCACCATCATCATCACCACTAAGAGAAAAAGTATCTGACCCCTTCTCCCTTCATCTCTTCTCCAAGTTCTCAACATACGAAAGGAGAAATGGCTAGTGGAATGGGGAGAAGGTATGGAAGCACAGATAGCACTTTGTCATTTTTGGAAGTTCTTTAGCCAAAGCTGGAAGAGAGGAGCATTCGAATGTGAACATGAGACTGAAGTTTTAAATGGGCCCAACGTGAACTAGACTAAATGACTAAACATGTGCAATAGGTATGGATCTGTTCAAATGTCACTAAGGGATGGGAAAATGAGATCTGACAAGGTTTACTTGAAAGAAGTAAGGGGATAAAATAAAACTATTTCATTTCATATTTGTGCTTAAAGAAATGTAGACCTTTTAAAGAACCAGATGTAAAACGTACTATCATCTTTCAACTAGACAACTGTGTTAAATTGCTCCAGGTCTACCAGCATCCACTCTGTTCTCTCTCAAATGTGATTATGAAAAAAATTGCATCTAACTGTGTCACCCTCCCACCTCTAATTAAAACCCTCCCATTTTAAGACCCATTATTTTTAAGACAAAACGAAATGTTTTTATGTAAACAATGAAGATCTCAATTTATATTCCACCTAACAACCCAGCATCATGTTTTTCCACCTCTCTTCCTTTGCTATTTACTCCAGCCTTCTTTCAGTCCTTCTTCTTGCCACTGTCTCTCATGCCACAGGACCTTTGCACATGTTCTTCTTCCTGGATTCATCCCACGTTTTTCACACTTAACTCTGAATAATTCCTTGGATCTTAGCTCAGAAATCATTTCCTCAGAGCATCCTTTCCTCTGTCTGCTACATCCTACAATTAGAACTCTGAAAGCATGTGAATCACTCATTCAGGTATTTATCAGAGATGCAATTTTGTATTAGTGTGTGTGTCGTTATTTGGTTATGTCTTTCTCTCTCTCTGTGTTTCGTATCTTCTCCTGCCCCCCAACACTGAGCTCCATGATGACAGAAATGATGTCTATTAGGACTCATTTTTGTGTCCCCATGGTCCAACACAGTATCTGGCACATAGATATAATAAGTCAATGTTTAATGAATAAGTGAACTACAAACTTTATATATTAGGATAAATAAAAATAATTACTATTAAATTTACGACCCAAGAGTCCATCTGTAGCTTTTCTCTTAAACAAAATTATTGTTATTAAATATGCCAATGATCTTAGTATTTCGGTTTCGCTGGTCACAGTCCATAAAAACTTGAAAATTTCACCCTGAAATCCAAGATGTAAACAAGATATCAAGTGTTAACCCTGTAATCTGTGTGCCCTGGGCCACAGAGATGCTGCTGCCTCAACATCCTTAGGTTCTAGAAAGCATTTAGGTAAACCAACTAGGGAACAAAAGGTAAAGAATAGAAGAATACAGACCCACTAACAAGACCAAGCTCCCAATACAAAATGGACAGGAAAGTATACCAGCAAAAGTACTGCAACAGTGGGTGCATAGTAAGTCCTCAGCAAATGCAGGAGGATTCTCATAATTATTATATAGGCATAATGTTTTATTTGCTAATAAATCCTGACCATGTGCAAAATTCAGCTGCAATTCTCTTTGTGTTTAATTTTTAAATAAATCACTGTTTATAAAATTCTGACCAAGTTAATTTGTTTTTTTATACTCTTAATAGCAAAGTTGTCCAAGGATCTAACTTTCTGGAACATTTTTTTCACATTTTTAAGGAACAAATAGTACACTATGTTATTAGAATTCAGAGACAGTATTAATTTATTTTATATTTCTCTCTGGACACAGCTGAACCTTACAAACATGCAACAGCCAACCTGCCCAGCACTGGGCAACACATGGAAAACCACCCAGATTTGTCTAAGATCATTGATTAAGAGAAACTGTCATGGCTCAGCAGTACTTTGTGTTTTTGATACTGAAGCAACGTCAATGCTAGATGAACTTATTCTTAGAGAGAATTTGGCTGCTCCCCTCTGGGAATATCATTTGAAAATAACCTAATGTTTTTAAGGTTACTCTTAGCATGATTAAATAATTTCCAAATGGCTGCTCCAGGGTGAAGGATTTTTTTTTTCTTTCTAGAAATAACTTCACCATTTTTTTCAAGTCCAGAATGTCATCCTCAATCTACAAAATAGATCATAAACTAAAACATTAAAGTAAAAATCAAACCTTATATGTACATCAAAGATTCAGCCTGTGTCAAACAGTGGCAAGCTTTATAAAGAAAGGAAAGAAGAAAGGCAGCACTCTTTGGAATAGAAGTGCTCTAATCTCTTACTAAAAACTCTTTGATTTAAACATGTGGTCTAAATACTGTAAACACAGGAGTATCGTACAATTAGAAACATATTTAAGGCAAGACTTTTAAAAAGACATATTTATGCAATTCCGTACTTTACTCAATCTAAAAAGAGTGTATGTAATCTTATTTATATATTAACCACTATCATGAAAACTATGGCTTAGATATAGCAGTGATAAAGTTTTTCAGTAATTTTTCTTGAGACTAGCAGGTTAATCATTAGGATTAGTTTAAATGAAAATGGCGAACTGCCTCTGTTTTTTCTTGAATTTCCATGGTGAGCAATAACCAAAAAAATTAGTATTCCATGTTATTCACGATTCTCCTATTTCATGACTTTATCAGTATCATTTGTAAAAAGAAATTATGTTTCTGTGGTTACTACTGTGAAAAGTCATTAAACAATGCAAGCAAAAAGCTTACGATAAAAGCAGCATGCTTTCATTCTATTGCCAATATCCCACCAGTGAAGGCTGCACATCTATCCAAATCATGTGGGGAGGACTGAGATGCATGAGTAGGGTGGAGAAATAGTTGAGACCACTGCCCATTTTATGAGAATATAATGTTCACAACTCATTTTCAGGAAGCCATGCTCTCTGTGTTTCAATAACAGTGATGAGTTTGTCCTGAGTCATCCACACTCTTGCCCAGATGTTTCTGTGAGTCAGAGCTTAATTTTTAACAAGTACATTCCAGGAAAACAAACATATAGCACAGATATTTATATTAATTTTTAAATGTTTATGAAAATCAACATAATATCAAATTACTATAATTTCTAAACAATCCCCTATAATTATGTATAGATTTACTCCACAAAATGATTTAGGCCATCAATATTTTTTAGCACTGGTGGCTAAGGACTCTTGCTGACTTCTAGCAGCTTAGCAGGGACTCTAGGTAATGAGAAGCTTAACAGGACAATTTTGTATTACTCACCATTTTATTCATTCAGTAAAATGACCCCATTCATCCACTGGGCAAGGAAGAGCCAGCAGTAAGAAGGCACAAGCAGGACATGAGAGATGGGAGCAAGGGCAGTGGAGAAACGAGGCAGCAAGGAGCCCCACTATGTGCTACAGAAAGAATCCACACATGCTCCATGGAAGACGGTGGCATTTGGGGAGCTGTCCCAAAGGGGACACTTGAAGCACGTTAGAATTCACCAGAAAATGGTGACCCCATTCATCCACTGGGGTCATTTTACTGTGATTCCCAAATCATTCAGGGCCACACAGGTTTTCAGCCGTTTGTTTCACAAGATAGGAAGCAGAAAAGATTTTCCAACTTGGCTGCATGCTTAGCAAGATTATAGACTGTTCTGATAAATCATTCTATTCACATTAGGCTGCATGGTCATCTTTTCAAGGCAGTTTGTTTGAGGATCAAGTCATGATCATGAGGACTTTTTCATAAGTCAGTATGTTCTAATCAGTGAAGTTGAGAGATGATAGATTAATTTGGAAAAGAAACCAATGATTATCATTCATATCTACTTAAGTCATAATTACTCTTATAAATGCAAACTATATAATTAAAACACTGCTTGAGAACAAAAACCAACCTTGCTTTATTAGGGTGGTGTGCAAAGGAATATAAGCAGAGGCAACAGAGTCGTTTTTTGGGACTGATGCTTAAGATTACAGAATATACCCAGTGCAGTCTGTTTATGAGAATCTGAAATATTAGGCAAGGCCACGTCACATAATTGTTGAAGGACTGTCACAACCAAAAATGGCTGTCACTTTTCTGAAAAGTCACACTGGGGAAGTGCTAGACCCAGTCAATCCCTCTACAGATCTCACACTTAGTGACAAGAACTGCTGAAACTCTGAAAGGAGAAAATTAACAATAGACATAGAAAAACAATCGGAATATTTCAGGAAGTACTATGTTGCAGGAGTACTACTATGAATTTTAGTGGTCCTATTAAAAACCCTCTTCTAGGGAAGACATGCTGGATTGTGCAAATTTACTTGATTTTTGTTAAAACAAGTCTTGGTGAGTTAAAATAGGGAGTCCTCCTAAACTGTAGGACCTTCCTCTTTCTTGTCCTGCTCTATTTACATTGATTGTCCAATAAATAGATGTTGCACAAGATAGAAATCATGAGATGTTCAGCATAGTTAATACCAGCAGTGGGTTTATAATAATCTGTATATCTATTTGATTATTCAATATAAATACTTAGATCCAGGAGGCTTAACTTGAAAAGTGACTTTATTTAGAATGGTAGACACATCATAGATAGGTAATTCCTATCCTTCCATTATTTTATGAAATAGAATTTGTAAAGAAAATATGTTGTTATAGGAATTCATACAATATTTTTAAGCAGAGGATATCACATCTGCATTTTGAAAAATATTTTTGAAAGACAATATAGCGAGTTTGAAGAGCATAAAATCAATTAAAAGTCTATTTCAGTGGACTTGAGAAAGCAACAGCCTAAGACTGGACATCTTATCTGTTTGATCTGTGCCCCAGTCCACCACCACCCCTTATTCTTCCACCACTGCTGGTAAAAACTGAAGTGAAAGCCAAGTAAATAATCATTGCAGCTAAGGTAGCTGATATGGTTTGGCTGTGTCCCCACCCAAATCTCATCTTGAATTGTAGCTCTCATAATTCCCACGTCATGAGAGGGACCTATCGGGAGGTAATTGAATCATAAGGGTGGGTCTTTCCCATGCTGTTCTCATGATAATGAGTAAGTCTCATGAGATCTGATGGTTTTATAAAGGGGAGTTCCCCTGCACACGCTCTCTTGCCTGCTGCCATGTAAGATGTAACTTTGCCGCTCATTCATCTTCAACCATGATTGTGAGGCCTCCCCAGCTATGTGGAACTGTGAGTCAATTAAACTTCTTTCCTTTATAAATTACCCAGACTTGGGTATGTCTTTATTAGCATCATGAGAAGAGACTAATACAGTAGTCATCCAAAGTATCTAATTAGAGTCAAAACTCATGAACAAGGGAAGGTGATGGGCAGAGAAAAGACCAGCCCCAAACCGCATTTTGGAAAGAAAGACAGGAGTTAGAGGACTGAAGTGCCAGAACTTAGCAATGAGCACTTATTTTTATGTGTATATACTTTAAGTTCTGGGATACATGTGCAGAACGTGCAGATTTGTTACATAGGTATACATGTGCCATGGTGGTTTGCTGCACCCATCAACCCGTCATCTAGGTTTTAAGCCCCACGTGCATTAGGTATTTGTCCTAATGCTATCTCTCCCCTTGCCCTTCCACTCCCCTACAGGCCCCAGTGTGTGATGTTCCCTCTCTGTGTCCATGTGTTCTAGCAATGAGCAATTTTTAATGGAGGCAGTAGGGAGATCCTGCCTTCAGCTGCTGGTAGAAAAGAAGCTCTTACGGAGAGATGAGGCCAACTTGAAAAGCAATAGTACAGGTAAGCACTGGTGCAGGCTGAAAGACCCATTGCAAATGTGGTGGAGAAGTAACCACAAATGTGAGTACTTGACGAATTGGAGAACAAGGCACAGTGCCACAATGATTCTGCATGCAGGTGTGGAACGGGGGAAGCTGGAAACCTTTCCCATGCTTTTATTTGGTTCCAAAGGTTGAATGATCCCAGACCATATTCACAAGAAAGTTTAAAAATGCAACTAATATCAAAATAACTGGTTTCTATATTATTGTCTAGTTAGGATTGTTTCATCACCTACTCCAGTTGTGCAGATAATTTGGAATAGACTAAACCTTTCTCTCAACTCTTTCCTATTTTCATATTTTATTAATTTTCGTATACTCACAGTGTATCAAATATTTAGGATTTCATTATCGAATAAATATTATAATGTTTATTTTTAAAGTTACTAAAACTAGACTTAATTGATACAAGTTCTCACTATGATTGCTTCTTTATGTTTTAAAAGTAATTTGGAAATGGCCGGGATTTTGAATGCCTTGAGCACAGCTTTAGAGATACACACTTTAGTTTCATGTGTAGACTAAAATTTAGATAGAATCCAGTTAAAAATCTCAAAGGAGCTTGTGTGATACACAGAATAGTCAAGGAAAGCACTTATCACATAGAAAGGGGACTAGGAGCTTTATAGAATTTAAACTTCATCTGGTATCAACACTTATTTTTTATTTCTACCCTCTCATATGTTGTTTCCTTCCCTAAAAATTACAAATACAGATAAATATAAAAATGTTCATTTTTATATGAAGGTTTTAATATTATAACCTTAAAAGTAGCCAATTTATTTTTAATATTTTTATTGTGACAAAACATATAACATTTGCCATTTTAGCCATTTTAAAGTGTACTATTCAGTTGCATTGATGACATTTACAATGTTGCACACTCATCACCACCATCTCTTTCAAAATTTGGCACCCATAACAGTACTAATTAAACAATAACTCCCCATTCTCTCCTCTCCCCAGCCCTTGGTAACCTCTAATCCAATTTCTGTGTCTAGTTGTCTAATCTAGATATTTAATAAAAGGGAAGTTATACAATATTTATCATTTTTTATCTGGCTTGTTTTACTTAGCATAATGTTTCCAAGGTTCATCCATGTTGTAGCACGCATCAAAATTTTATTGCTTTTTATGGCTGAATAATATTTCATTATATGTGTGTACCACATTTTATTTACCTATTCTCCTGTTGATGGACACTTCACTTGTTTCTACCTTTTGGTTATTGTGAAAAATGATGCAATGAACATTGTCATACAACTATCTCTTTCAGTCTTTTTTTTTCCTATTATTTTGAGCCTATGATGGGAGTTGCTGGATCATATTCTGTGTTTAACTTTTTCAGAAACTACCAAACATTTTCGCAATGGCTGCACCATTTTATATTCCTATTCACAATGTAAAGGAGGTTTCAATCTCTCTACATCCTTACCAACATTTGTTATTTTGCTTTTTCTAAATTATACCCATCCTAGTAGCTGTGAAGTGATAGCTCATTGTGATTTTGATTTGCATTTCTGTAATTACTAATGCCAATTTATTTGCAAAAACTACCTTTAATACAATAATTAATATTATGTGTTTCTAAATGTTCATTTCTAATATTTTATTTCATTTATATTTAAAACTTTAAACTTTATATTTTTATATAAAATATATAAAACTTTAAAACTTTATATTCTTAGTTCAATATTTTAAAATGCATTTTATAAGACAGAAAAAATTCATTGGCATTTTAAATTTGCAATATATTCTACAGCCAAAATTCAACAATATTGTGATGAAAATAGTTTTATTAGGTTGGTGCAAAAGTAATTTTTTTAAAGTACAAATATGCATGAAGCATTTCAACAAAACTGACAGCAGCAGAGAACACCTTCAAATCCAGATACTGTCACACTCTTTAATAACAGCTTCTCATCCACCTGATTTAAATAATATATAACACGTTACAGTTCTATGAGAGACTCTTTCAAAGGTTATATAAAGGACTTTTTCCTTCTATTGTTCCCTCCTTGACTAAAAGTACATGCCTGATTATTAAAAAATCTAACTTTATTTTAAAATACCTTAAGAATGTCATCTAGTCCATAAAACTTTGTAAGACACACACAAAAAAATTGCCTGTCTTTAAACTTAATCCCCTTTCCAATTCATGCCTGTGTTCATGTTCTTATTTTATTTTTCTCAAAGTGTAAAAATTGGAATTTATTTTTTAGGCGCTGTTGTACGTGACAACCTGGAACTAATTATCATACTTTAAACACAAGCAAAGTGAGTCTACAATTATGATATGTAGAGAACTTCATAATTAGCCTATAATTTAGATATCCAGTAATTTAAATGCATTAAACTATGCACTCTGTGTAGAGACATGCAGATTACCTGTTCCTGATATTAATATACAGCTCCCCCAAAAAACTTTTTGTTTTCATAATTTATTCTCCATTCAAGTATATGTTAATATTTCCTAATTTCCTAATTTGTGCTAGTGTGGAGAAAGAAATGAATAATGGTTGAACATACTATGATTAAATTATATTCAGTAGTCCGGTAACTATGAAATACACACATCTTATTTCAAATACACACATCTCATTTCTTAATGGCATTCCATTAAAAGTTCTAAAGCAAGGAGTAATAGAAGCTTTTCTGTTTTCTCTTTTTAAAAATGAAAGTCACTTAGGAAAAGGATTGCCAATTTATCCTTAAGTTTTTCCTCTTTATCTGTTTCCAACAGCCACACTCACCAACAAACCTCTCCCACTCGAAAGCATTGAAATAGACATGCTGCAAATGCGAAGGATGTATGTCTGTGATGTGAACACAGGAGTGGGTTGCTTCACTTCCCGCTCCTTCTGGAGGATTAAACAGATACTAATCCTGAAAAATACACAGAGAAAAGCTTCTTTCCCAAAACATATGCTCACACACAAGTCATTGTAGTAGTGAGCAGGGGAGGATCCTTTATCAGCCCTAACTTTAAAAAGGGGAGTGTGGCTTTTACTTACTATCATCCTAGTTTAAAACATAAACGATTATTGGTTGGTTGAAAATATGTATGGTCCAGAAGCCCCTAATGAATGCCCTTCACCAACAATTCTTTAAGTAATAACATGTACTAACGGACTGAATATTCACCAAAAAGACAGAAAATAGAAATATCTGACCTAAAAATAAAAAGCTGGCAAGTGTTTTACACTTGTCTGAACTAGTCTTACATCTGCTAATAAGGATAAAATACATCTTGACCACTTGGCTAGATGTGTCATCTTAACAACAATTACATATATACCTAGAATGTTTGCCTTTGCTCCTAAAGGAAATTGCTAAATCACATCTGATTCTAAGGGACTTAACTTACAAAGTGGGATAAGGAAACATAATACTATCTTGCAGCAACATCCCAAGGTTTCTGTAAGTTCATAGTGAGGGAAGTACTGAGCAGGTGCACTTCAGCTTGCCCAAAAGAACTGTAACACCCAATTCACCATAATGCTTAAAAAAGGATGTGCCACTGAGGAAGCTCCATCTTTGTTTTTCTTTCAGACATGATTGCAAACTCCAGGACAAGCCCTAAGGAGCAAAGTCAGGAGACTCTCAGGCAAGAGCTTTTCACTAATTTACTCTCTCTGAATTGTAAAGAAGAAGTCATTTAAGTGATCACAGGGGTTCTGCTGTTAGCTAATTACCTAAGAAATCCTAAGGAATATATGAGTACTCTCTCTTTCCCTCTCTCTCTCTATTCAAAAGCATATCTGAGAGTGAGATAAGGAATTAGTTCTCTGCTATATATCTTTACCAAAAGAAATGCTTGGATATTTTGATCAGTCATAGTACATCACCTGGAGTTCTCATTTGCCGTAAATTAAGAAAATGAAAATAATGGTGCTTCTAAACATCAATCATACACAAATACTTCCAGCTTCTCTTGATAAATTGGCACAGATATCTCAAACAGGAATGTATTTTCAGTTGTTTTAGGTATAACATGTATAATAATGAGCATGCTATGCTATATATTTTACTATACCACACTTAGTTTTGTAATTTTATATTTCATACGTATTAGTCTGTTCTCATGCTGCAAATAAAGACATACCTGAGACTGGGCAATTATAACGGAAAGAGATTTAATAGACTCACAGTTCCACATGGCTGGGGAGGCCTCACAATCACGGAGGAAGGTGAAGAAAGAGCAAAAGGACGTCTTACATGGCACCAGGCAAGAGAGCGTGTGCCGGGGAACTCCCACTTATAAAACCATCAGATCTTGTGAGACTTATTCGCTACCACGAGAACAGTATGGGGGAAACGTCCCCCATGATTCAATTATCTCCACCTGGCCCCAACCTTGACATCTGAGGATTATTACAATTCAAGGTGAGATTTGGGTGAGAACAGACCCAAACCTTATTGTCGTATAAATACCCCTAGACCTAATATTCAAGGATTTATTTAAATCCAACTTCTCCAGCTTTCAGGAGAGAAGAACTTCCCTTTTAATATATAAATTAAAAATGCAAAGACCGTTTTTTTTCACATTAGGAATCTACAGTCTTGCTGGTACTCAAAAGAGATATTTCACATTTGTCTTTGCGGCCAGGTTTCACCTATGATGACTACTTAATCACTGCTCCACCTCTCTCAAGTCTTCATCTGATGTCTAACGATAACTTTTTCCAGACTCTTGCTTCTCAAATGAGCGTAAACAATGCTATTAATTCTTCAGTGCATGGTTAAAATAAAGTTGCGGCATTCAACAAAAAACTTTATTACTCTTATTTTCTAGCAAAATCTGTGATCTCAAAACCCAAAGAATGGCCCAGGGAACACAAAACAAATGCCTAATGACCATCTAAAACCAAAATAAATATTGTCTTCCCCCTGGGTCTAGGTCAGAAAAGGGAATTGTCCTAGACTTCTGTCTTTGTTGAAGGTTGAATAAACACTGAACAACAGCGTGGTGTCTATGAAAATCACCATGGTTCACCATATTTATGACATCTCACTGATGGGACCTAGTGAGCAGGAAGTAGCATGTGTGTATGCTCAATACCTTGTTAAGAAATGTGTATTCCAGAGTACAGATGATTAAGTACCAGGAAATTCAGGGAGCTGTAACCACAACAAAATTTTAGGTATCTAATGTTTGAACTGTTTCTTTCAGGTCCACAATGAAATGCATGTTGCTTTATTTTGTACATTCCATTGCTAAGAGAATGTCACAACACTCAGTTGCCTCTTTGAACTTGGAGGCACTACATACTGTATTAGGATATTCTGCTCTATTTACCAGGTAGCCCATGAGGCTGACAGCTTTGAGTGGAATCTGTACAAGTAAAGACACTAAAACTGCATTCAGCTGGGTCAGGTCCCAATGTAAGAAGCCACGTTAACTAGTCTCTATGAACTATTGTCCAGTAATCTATTATGCCATAACAAATAACCCCAAATCATAATTATTTAAAACCACAACAATCATGTCTTTAACTCACAAATCTGAAATTTGGGCAGGGCTCTGTGGAGAAGACACATCCCTCCTCTACAATGTCTGGGCCTCAGTTGAGCTAACTCAAATGGCTGGGGACCGGAATCGTTCCATGTGGTCTCTACCTATGATCTTTCCATGTTGCTTGCATTTCCCTGCAGCATGACACCTTTAGGATATTTGAATTTCCCTTATGGATGCTCAGGACTCTAAGTGGGAAAAGTAGAATCTGCCGGTCCTTTAAGAGGCTATCCTCAGAATTGGCTATGCATCACTTCTGCCATACTTTATTGGTTAAGCAAGTTAATAAGCTAGACCAGATTCAAGCAGAGAGTGATTAGAAAACTTTTTAGTGAGTGTTGTAAAGAATATGCAGCCATCTTTAATCTATGATAGTCAATGGATCCAAAACACTCAAATTATCTGGCTGAACAGGTTTCTGTAACAACCCTATGGTAGGCCTTAAATTCAAAATCATAGCTGTGGACAAAGGTATGCCCCCCCCCTTTTTTTTTTAAGACAGGGTCTTGCTCTGTTGCCTAGCCGGGAGTGCAGTGGCACAATCTTGGCTCACTGTAGCCTCCAACTCCCAGGCTCACACAATCCTCCCACCTCAGCCTCTGGAGAAGCTGGGACTACAGGTACTGGGACACCATGCCCTGCTAATTTTTGTATTTTTTGTAGAAATGGAGTCCCCCATGTTGCCCAGGCTGGTCTTGAACTCCTGGGCTCAAATGATCAGCTCACCTTGGCCTCCCAAAGTGCTGGGATTACAGGCCCTCCTTAACAAGTAGCTGCTCTCTTTTTGAGAAATGGTTCCTGTCTATGGCCATAGCGATCACCTGAACGCACCTGAACTCATGTGATCTTGGAAGCTAAGCAGGGTGGGGCCTGGTTAGTATTTGGAAGGGAGAAACAGCTCCTGGCTTGTTGTTAAAATCCTGATACAGACTACACACATGAGTATAGACACCAAGTGATCAAGTGACCTGAACATGACATCAAGTGGGTGTCATCTGATATAGTATAGACTTACTGAAGACAGGCAGGACTAAATAAGCCTCTGTTTCCAAGTGGGAAAGATATGTACTTTATCAGGCTTTGGCAGCTCCTGAATGTGTTCACAGTAACATGGGTGGGATCTTCACATTCCCAGGATGTCTGTCGTAGTCCGTTTTCACGCTGCTGATAAAGACATACCCTAGACTCAGTGATTCGTAAAGAAAAAGTGGTTTAATAGACTCACAGTCTATTAAGTCAAATGGCTGGGGAGGAATCACAATCATGGTGGAAGGTGAAAGGCATGTCTTACATGGCAGCAGGTGAGAGAGAGAATGAGAGAACCAAGCGAAAGGGGTTTCCCCTTGTAAAACCATCAGATCTCATGAGACTTATTCACTACCACAAGAACAGTATGGGGGTAATCACTCTCCCTTCCCCTGTGATTCAGTTATCTCCCACTGGGACGCTTTTACAACATGTGGGAATTATGGAAGCTACAATTCAAGTTGAGATTTGGGTGGGGACACAGCCAAACCATGTCAATGCCTACTCCTGCTGCATGTTAGTAGTTAGCCCCTAGGCATCACTCAGAATTCCCTCTGACTAGTTGAGAAAAAAAAAACACCTCAAGTCTGGTTTACAGATGGTTCTTCATGGCATCCTGGCACCATACAAAATTGGATCGTTAGGCCTCTGCTTTTACCACTTTGAATGGTCCAAAAGGACAATGGGAATGGAAACACCTTCAAGTGGGAAGAACTTCAATTACCATATTCCTTATCTATTGTGTTATCCATGGTAAATGATTCTTACTATCAAGGAGAGAGGTAGGATTGTTAATGTATGATTGGAGATAAGAAGGAGTATGCCTATTATTCAGGGAATCCTGCTAGTTCCCTCCTAGTCTGCCCACATGCAGTTGAAGGAGTGAAGGAAATAATTCAGCATCTTATAAATGCAGGATCAAGAGTGCAAACTTCTTGGGAATAAATTTCAAGTGACCTGTCAGCTCAGGAAACTTTCCAATAAAGGTGTTGCCTGAAAGCAAAGGAAATATGAAATGAGTAGTTAAAAAAGAAATTATTGTATATCAAACATGACCTCATGAAAAGCTGTAAAAATGAGAACTATCATGAGGTACCCTATTTTTTTCATTGCTCTGTTATGTTCTCATTTTTATATAATTCCTTTTATTTTCCACTCTCCCTTCTACCTGTGATTTTTTACAGGATGTGTAGGTAATATCTCAGTGCAGAGATTACAGGATACCAAAATGCTGCTGAGTTATAGACTAAAAAGAGGATAAACATAAAGCAGAAATAAATGCAAGAACTGATGAGACTGTGTCATCACTTTCAAAGAGATGGTTTGTTTTTGTTTGTACAAGGAATAGATGCATTATGTTAGGCAGTAGCACTTTGAAGTTATGATGAGTTTATTTGGAACTTTAAATATCAGAAGATGGAGAGGGATGAAATGTTGCAAAGTCCAAAGGATGTAGTGGGGCACAAATGATACATTGGCTCACCCAACACCAATTCTAGCCCTCTCTTGAGCTTTCCTTCCTATATTGCAGTGACTGGAAATGGAATTTGCACACTAACTACCAAAGGAGGATAAACCTTATTTTAATAAATGCAACCAGTACCATCCTGTGAAAACCAACTTGTATTCATGATTGTTCAAAAGCTCTTAGTCAAAAAGAAATAGAAGTTAACTTCCTTAACCCAGTCAAAGAATTAACCAACCACAGTAGCAAAAAATCACACCTCATGTTGAAATATAGATGCATTCCTATTATCATTTATGCTATTCCAAACTAACACAATAAATCAAGAAAAAGAAATGTGTTGTAAATATTTAAGTAAACAAAAATGTGTCATCATTTTCAAGTGACACATTAGCATACCAAGAAAATGATAGTAATGAAAACAATTGTAATACCATTTAACATTTATTAGGCCCTTATTATATCAGACACTTTACTAAGCTGTTTATATATATTAAATAACTTAGTGAAAATAAATTATTAACAAAAACCACATTTTTACAAAAGAATAGATTCTTTAGGTAAAATATTGTAATTTTTTAAAGTCTGGCGAGTGGTTGGATGTGTGTGTAACATACACAATAAAATAATGTTCCTGTAAATAATAAAATATTTTTTAAAAGAAAAAATCTAGGTCCCAAAATAAATAAATAGATTAAAAAGCTAGGAATAACCAAATAGATGATGGATAACAGCTATATGAAGAAAATTGGAAAATATCATTGAAAGACATAAATGGACAAATGGCAAGATATGCCAATGTCCTAGAAAAAAGAATTTAATATGGTATATATTTCACTTCTCCCCAAGTTTATATAGATAATTCAATGCAATCTAAATCAACATACGAATAAAATTTTTGCTAAAAATTGACAAGCTGATTCTAAAATGCATGTGAAAAATTCTGTACATGTATAAGAAGAAACAAGAAATTAAATGACAAAATACAAAATAAAGAAGCAGGACTCATTTTATAATAATGGTAACTAAAACATTTTGTTATTCCACAGGGAGAAACAAATATATCAATGGAGACAACTTTGGGAACAATGGAAACAAAGAGCCAAAAATAAACCTGCACATAAACAAAAACTCCATATATGACAAAGGCAGTGTCATGACTTAAGTCAGATGGAAAAATAAAATAAAACACGATCTAAATGCATTAAATAAACAAGTACATAAAACAAGCCAAGTAATTCAAAACTCAGAAAAAAATATAGAAGAATATTTTTGTGATATTAAGACAGGGAGAAATTTCTTAAAGAAGATGTAGGAAAGTCAAATCACAAAGAATACACAACAAAATTAACATATTCCACGACAAAGTAGTTATAAACAAGGCTAAGAAACAAGCAATAGACTAGAGAAGATGTTTGAAACATATAGAACATGCAATAAGTTATTTTTTCAGAGTATATTAAGAACTCCTATACATAAAAAATTGAAAAATTAGTAGAGCATTTGAACAGCAATTCACTGAAAATGAAACTCAAATGGGCAGCAAATAAATTTTCCATCTCATTGGACATTAGATTGGGTGCATATAACTGAGTTTTGGAAAATGGAATAAGGGCAGAAGTGATGAATGCCACTTATGGTTCTGGAAAAAGAATAAAATGGAGGAGGAGAAAGAAAAATTGTAAGAGGAAGAAGAGAGGGTAGACAAAGAGAAGGAGGAAAACAAAAAGGAAAGGAAGGAAGAGAAGTAGAAGCAGCTGCCAACCCCACTCTCTGATCCTCCAGCTAGCTTTCCCCCTGCTAAAACAAAAGCAAAGAAAATGTATTCATGATGGCAGGGCTAAATGATAAAGGAGGGCACCCCCCTTCCCCACCACCTTCTTATTTGTTATGCAATAAATTAATTGTTTAGGGTTTGTTACTGCAGTATGGCCTAACCCTAACCTAATATGACACTCAACCTGGTTTAGCCGCATTTGCCACATCCCAGCTAATGACAACTCAATCCCTTGAAATATTAAAATAAGACTCGATACTATTTCCACCTCCTCTTTTTCTTTTTTTTTTTTTTTTTTTTTTTTTTTTTTTTTTTTTTTTTTTTTTTTTTTTTTTTTTTTTTTTTTTTTTTTAATTACTCGTATTACATTTCACCTCCTCTTTTTCTTCAACATCCAACATCCAGTCCATCAGAGAATCTTATGGTTCCGCCTTCAGAAGACATCCAGAATCTAACTTTGACAGTCATCTTCCAAGTGATCATCATCTGTCACTTGGATTATTGCAATGGTCTAAAAATTATTCTCCCTGCTTCCTTACTCATTCTCCTATAGTCTAATCTCAACCCAGGAATCATAGTGATTCTCTTGAAATGTATGTCAGAATTTCTGGAACGTGATTATGTCAGCTGTGTAGTTGTTTTAAGTGTCCCAAACTTCTCTTGAAAACCAAATAGAGAAGCTAGTATAGCTAAGACGATGGGAACAACAGCCCCAAGAGTGTGGGTACATCTTGGGGACAAAGCAGCTACAGCAGCAGGACATGCACGATCAACAGTTGTGGTGAGAGAGCATGAAGTGAAAGACAGCTAAATAGCTTAAAAGTCATAAAACCCAAAAAGTCAGTAATAAACAAATATGAACCTACCCCCTGCCTCACAAAAAAAAAAAAGAATTTGCCCCATGAGGAAATCTGGGAAGAAAAAAATATCTAAGAAAATTCATGATATTGGAATTGCAAAAAGTCCTCACAGCCTCAGAGCTGCAGATCAGTGCCAAAATTACACAGATGTTGGGTATGGTGGTTCTGGCCTTCAATAAAATCTCACATACTTCCCTCCAGTAGGACAATGCCTCATCCCATTGGAAATAGCAAAACTGAAAAAGGAAGGAACCATGAGAAATGAGAGAGAGAGAATGAGAGAATGTTCGACAAGCTCAGAGAAAGGAAGTCTCAGGAAGTACTTTGAGAGCAAATGCTTTTTAGCTACACTTGCCACCAAAAAAAAGTTGCTATGTGAGATGATGGATATGTTAATTTGTTTCACTATAGTAACCATTTTACTATCTACATAACATCATGCTGTAATCTTCAAATATACACAATCCAATTTTTTAAAAAAAGAATTCAGAACATATAGGAAAATATTTATCATTATTAATGGATAAATAAAAAGAGAGAGAAAAGAGAGTAAATGCAAGACCTGATGCTGAGAGCACAGCCATGGAGGACAAGACAGTGGACCTCACAGATGAGTGGCAGGGAAGCCTTTCTTTCTTTTTTTTTTTTTTTGAGACAGAGCCTTACTCTGTCACCCAGGCTGGAGTGCAGCAATGGCGTGATCTCGGCTCACTGCAACCTCCACCTCCCTGGTTCAAGCAATTCTCCTGCCTCAGCCTCCCGAGTAGCTGGGATTACAGTCGCCAGCCACTACGCCCAGCTAATTTTTTGTATTTTTAGTAGAGACAGGGTTTCACCCTGTTGGCCCAGCTGGTCTTGAACTCCTGACCTCAAATGATCTGGCCACCTCGGCCTCCCAAAGTGCTGGGATTACAGGCATGAACCACCGCGCCCAGTCAGGGAAACCTTTCTTAATTAGATATGGCTTAGAGAAACAAAGTGACTCATAGAGAGAGGGCGTATTTTTAACCTTTCCTGGTAAAAACAGAGAAAAAAATTCTTAAACTGTGCTACAGAGGAAGCTAGCTTGTCCTGTCTTTCTCCTATTAACCCAGAAAGTTCCATCTTATTTTGTTCCTCGTTCAAACATCGTGGACAAAAAAAAAACAATACTTTCTAGCACCATACCAAATTATTACAATAAAAAGTTGAATGAGGCCTTAATAAAATTAAGACAGAGAGAATTCGTCAGAAAAATGAGGTCATGGAACAGATGAAAACTGTAATATAATATTTAAGTATTAGAGAAGAATGAAAGCTTTGACAAAAACAGCACCAACAAGCAATAGAAAAAGCTCAAAACAAGTGAATAATCAGTAAAAAACTAAGAAAAAAAATTTCACAAAAGAGGACTAAATTAGAAAACCACAAAAGCAAAATGACACCATAAAAGGTATAGTAAAGGAAATAAGAACAAAGAAGGAAGAAAATTGAGGGGAAATGAAACAAATTTTTTCAATGATTCAAAAAAAAGGATTTGAGAAATATTTGCCTGATAGGCAGAATAATGGCCCCACAAAGATGTCTACATCCTAAACCCTGAGGCCTATGAGAGTTGCCTTGCATGGCAAAAGGACTTTAGAGATGTGGTTAAACTGAGGATGTCCAGATGAACTGATTATTCTTGATTATCCAGGTGGGTGCAACATCATTACGAGGGTACTTAGAGGCAGCACGTTTAGAGTCAGAGGAGAGGTGACAATGGAAGGAGAGGTTCTAGGGAGATAGGCCCGTGAGTCAGGTCATACAGACAGCTTCTAGAGACTGCAAAAGACATGAAACTGATTCTCCCCTGGAGCCTGCAGAAGGAACACAGCTCTGCCAACCCATTTTAGATTTCTGACTTCCAGAACTATCAGAAAATAAATTTGTGTTGTTTTAAGCCACTAAGCTTGTAATAATTTGTTACAAACATCAGCAATAGGAAACGAATACAATGTGATAGACATACAATACAGGAAACCTAAGGGCTAACGTACATAAAATTGATGTCTTCAAAGAAGAAAATAAAAATAATGAAAAAGAACAAATATTTAAAATTATAATTGAAAAACATTTCCTGAAATAAAATATTAAAAAGCATAGCATATTGTGTGTCAGATTTTGGGGTCTGGGTCCAGCCTATGCTGAAGTCCGAGGGGAGTGGGTGAATGAGCAGAAAGAACACTCGGGGGGCGGTAGGCAGGTAAAAGATGATTTTATTCAGCAGCAGCTCTCAGCAGCAGCTTCCTCACACTAGCTCTCTACACTGCTCACCTTTATCTCGGCTGTTTGCTCGGGCTCTGTGGCTCCTGCCGCCCCTACACCTGCAGCTGCATGGCCAGCTCTCCCTTGCCTTCAGGGTCAACAGCTTCACTCTTTCTGTCACTGGGCACCAGTGTGAGCCGTGCTGTGGCTCCCCTCTGTCCGTCTGCAAGAAGGACAGCTCTGGTTCTCTTTCTCTCTTTCTCTGAGTGCCAGTGCACCCGCCATGTTAAGCCATGTTGAGCCAAGCCGAGCCTCCAGAGCCCCTGTATAGTGTTGGCAAGGCAATTATACCTTTTACAGACAATAGTGGCTCAGAGCCAAGTATGAACTTAACACAAACAGGTTATATAACAAATGGAGGTGTGCACCTGTGCCCCAAACTCACTGAGTCATGCAGGCCTGGACATCCGCCTTGGCCTATTCCTTGACCAAAACACATTCACGTACCTTACACACCACCCTCTAGGCCGAGGCAGACATAGCCCTTGGACACACAGGTTTGATACACAGGTTTGGCACATAGGCCTGACATATCAACTTTGGGCATGCAGGCCTGATACATACACATAGGCTTGACACATAAGCCTCACACATAAGCTCTGGGCATGCAAGCGTGATACACAGGTTTGGGCACACAGGCCCGATACATACACATAGGCTTTGATAAACTGTCTGGCTATCGATGCAGATTACCACAGGTGTCACCTCTTGGTGATTACCATTCACCCCGCCCTGAGTTTAGCTTATTAGCTACTTCACCCACACCTGGTTTTAAACCAGATGGTGTCAGTACTAGGCTGTTGTTAATACTGCAGCAGCAGCAGTACTCTGGCTAGATCTAGCTGTATATCATGCCCCATCAGGAATGGGGTATGTCCTTCCTTATGGTAAAGGCTCAGGGTCTAGGGGTGCCTCAGGCCCCATGGCCTTATCTTGCATTAGGACTATAGACCCTAAAACCTCTTGTAACTCTGCTGCTAAGGGACTTGTACTCAGTGTACTTTACTGCTCTAAATAGGCGCCCCACTTCGCTAAAGTGGATGTCTGTACCGTCCCAGTTTGAGGGGTTGTAACCCAGGAACACACCTACCCTGCTGTCAGGTAAGTCATCTGCACGACGACTGTAGCCCATCCCGCCACACTCTTATGAGCCTGAAGGGCAGCGTATACAGTTACCAACTGCTTTCCCAGTCTGAGGTGGTGGTTATCCATGAACACACCCATCCTGCTATTAAACTGCTTCTTTATTAAGGAATACCAGGGCTCAGCTCCCTTCCATAGTTGGGACTAACAGCCCACTGGAGCTTCCAAGCATTCCATGCACTGCTACAGGCCCCAGCCAAAACTATCTGTGATTACATGTACATCTAGTATAAATGGGCACCCTTGGTTAGAAATGCTGGCTCAGCCTTATCATCCCAATCTCAGGCAAGAGGGGTGTTGCCGCTTCTAAACCTGCAAGAGAATCAGAAGTTAACATAACGTCATTAACAAAATCATGACACAAGATGGGGCTATACACATAGCCCCGCAGCAACACTGTAAAAGTCCATTGTCGCCCTCCCATGAAGGCAAACTGTTCCAGGCTCTCGGTGAATTGTCTCAGTTCCGTTGTCAAATGGTCCATTAAGTCCGTGACAGACAGCACAGCTGCCAAGCCATGCAAAACATCCGCCCCCGGAGTGTCCTCAGGTACGGGAGAGACATACACAGCGCATAAGCGGAGAGCCAAGCGGCCAATGCCAAGATGCAGAGACACAGGTTTCATTTTCACTGACCAGCCTTTTTATAGCCACTAATAAATGCAGCTCTGCCTGAAAACTTATCCAGATTCAGGGACCAGTAGATTGCCAAGTCCACATGTGGCTCTGGTTGTCTGGTGCCCTGCACAAGCCAGGTATCTCGGCCAGTTCTCTTATCAAACAGAAAAGGCTTTACACTTCCGCCAACTGTAGCAGGTACTTTTTGAACTGGAACTCTTGCGCAGGACCGGGTTGCGCAGCAAGTCATTCTCCCGAACGACTTGCAGTAAGTTTGCACGTGACTGCCGACTTTACTTACTTCACTCCCACAACTCAGCGGGGGCACAGGGACCACAGGAAGTGTGTTCCACCACAGTAGAGGCGCTCTGGGCCCACCCTCGGGGCCCAACAGCTGCTCGTGCTCTGTTTTCCGGTGCATCACTGGGCGAGCCTGTAATGGAGGTTCTTCCTCCTCCTGTGCTGTGTCCCGCAGGGACTGGGCATGCACTTCCCACAGCACAGTCACAAACGCCCATCTGACTCTGCGGCAAAGGCATCCTTTCCGTGCTGTGCACTTCCAGGTGCTTCAGCTCCTTCCCCACACTCATGGGAGACCAGTCCACCGTCTCCCACGTTTCCATTGGGACCCATCCGAGCAGCGCCACTGCCACCGGGTACCACAGCTCTTGCTGCGGCCACATAGCAGACCCAGGAGCCCTCAGGGGCTGAAGACCCACTCACCTCATCCCATCCTCATGGCCAATTGTCAGATCCTGGGGTCCAGGTCCAGTCCATGCTGAAGTCCGAGGAGAGTGGGTGAATGAGCAGAAAGAACACTCAGGGGGCCGTAGGCAGGTAAAAGATTTTATTCAGCAGCAGCTCTCATCCGCAGCTTTCTCACACTAGCTCTCTACACTGTTCGCCTTTATCTCAGCTGTTTGCTCTGGCTCTGTGGCACCTGCCACCCCCACGCCTGCAGCTGCATGGCCAGCTCTCCCTCGCCTTCAGGGTCAGCAGCTTCACTCTTTCTCTCTCTTGGCACCAGCGCGAGCCTTGCCGTGGCTCACCTCTGTCCGAAAGACAGCTCTGGTTCTCTCTCTCCCTTTCTCTGGGTGCCAACACACCCGCCGTTTAAGCCATGTTGAGCTGAGCCGAGCCCCAGGAGCCCCTGTACAGCATTAGCAGGGCAATTATACCTTTTACAGACAACAGTGGCTCAGTATGAACTTACACAAGCAGGTTATGTAACAAGTGGAGGTGTGTGCCTGTGCGCCAAACTCGCTGAGTCATGTAGGCCTGGATATCCGCCTCGGCCTATTCCTTGACCAAAGCACATCCATGTACCTTACACTGTGTAACTGAGAAAATTGACCAAAATTATGAACATCTCATTCTAAGCAATAATTATCATATTCTTAAAATGAGTTGGAAAATCCCTATGGTATCCAGACAAGAAATTAAAATCACTAACAAGGAAACAACCACCAGATTGATATAAGAATTCTCAATAGCAACATTTATGTTAGAAAAAGAATGTAGCCTTTTAAAAAATAATTTAATGGGAAGAAAATGTGAGATGAGAATTTTATGTCCAGCCAAAGTCTTCTTCAAAACAAAAGCCACAGACAAACAGCTATAAATATGCAAGACGTCAAGGGATGTCATTCCCATAATTACTTCCCGACAAATCTACCAAAAAACCCAAATCTACCAAGCACACATTTGTTAAAGGTTTAGGAAATATTTAACGTAGTGGAACTAAGGTTAGAAGATGGAAAACTGGTGAAAAAATAATAGGTACTTTTTATATGTTCAAATATTAACACTAACAAAAATACAAGGTAGGAATAACGGATAGTGAAATAAACTTTTCCCATGTACATTAACGTGAGGTAAATACTACTTGAAGCTAACGAAGTGGTACATGCTTAAGCATATTTAAGACTTAAAATATATCTAACAGTTAACAATATATTGTAAATGAATAAACGAGGTAGTAGCATGAGTAATTCGTGATGTAATGGTGAACACTAAAATAATCCTAGTGATTAAACTTGGAAGGTAGGGGCAAAAGTGAGGGACTAACTTTAGTCTTGTTTGTAATAAGAAAGTCAACATGAAGTATGTTAAAAAGAGGTGATTAAGTAACATTTTTAATGGTATAAATTACAAGATCTAAAAGTCAAAACTTCCTAAGCACCAAAAGAAATACTGATAGCAAAGATGAAAAAAAGGCAAACACATAATTGAAAGAATTTAAGTAGAAATAATGAGCCATATAGAAAATATATTATAAAACAGAATAACAAACTGAGACCAAAAATATAAATCACTAAGTAAATGTAAACTAGCCTAAAAATTGGCTGGGGTTGGTAGCTCACACGTGCAATCCCAGCACTTTGGGAAGGCTGAGGCGAGTGGATTGCTGGAGCTCAAGGGTTTGAGACCAGCCAGAGCAACATGGGGAAACCCCATCCCTACAAAAAAAAAAAAAAAAAAAAAAAAATACAAAAAGAATCAGCTGAGTATGGTGGCGTGCACCTGTGATCCTAGCTAGTTGGGCTGAGTGTGGTGGCGTGCACCTGTGATCCTAGCTACTTGGGCTGAGTGTGGTGGTGTGCACCTGTGATCTTAGCTACTTGGGAGGCTGAGGTGGGCAGATCACTTGAGCCGAGGAGATGGAGGCTGCAGTGAGCATTGATCTTGCCACTGCACTTCAGCCTGGGCAACAGAGTGAGACCATGTCTCAAAAAACAAACAAACAAAAACCTAGCTTAAATCACCTACTAAAAAATTCAGATTACTAATACAGCCAAACACAATTCTTTCTTCATACTAAAAGTGCTACAAGCTATAGTTCAAAAAAGCACGTGACATAATAATGTCTACCAAAAAGCACAACAGTTCAAATCCCCTACTTCACTCCACAAGCAACCTCTCTTCCAGTTTTTATTATCATATATTTGATTTGCTTGTTCTTAAATCCATATAAATAGAATCATTTGGGTCTGATTTCTTTCTCTCAATATAATGTTTTTAGATTTATCGACATTGTTGTATCAAAATCATGTACACATTTTATTACAAATAATTATTTACTTTAAATACTGTTTTTTTAAATATGAACTAAAATGGAGGTCAAGGCGGGTTTTTTCACCAACGTAAATGTCTGGCACCATATGTTTAAAAGATATTCCTTTCCTCCATTGATTACCATTGGTCACTCTGTTGAAATTTATTTAACTGGTAAGGTGTGGATCTACTTCTGGGTTGTCTAGTCTGTGTCATTGACTATTTATTATTCTTAAGCAAATATCATAATGTCTTGATTATTGTATCTTTTACAGGAAGTTTTAAATCAGATTTTATATATAAGTCTTCCAACTTTTTCCTCTTTTCCAAAATGGATGTGTCTACTACAGGTATTTATGTTTACTGACGTTTATAAAAGTTGCATTAGAAATACAATATAGATTCTTTTCCAAAACTGACTTTGTATCCTTAGGCCTTACCAAAGAAACTTATTGATTCTAGTAGTTTGGGTTGTTTTTTTCTTAAAATATACTATGTTCATAATCACATCATCTGAAAATAACACATTGTTTCTTTCCAATTCTTATGCCTTGTAATTTTTCATCATTTATTGCACTAAGTAGGACCTCTAGTACAATAGTGAATAGAACTGGTAAGAGTAAACTTCCTTGCCTCCTTCCTGATCTTAGAGGGAAAGCATTTACTATTTCACCATTAAATATGCTATTTACTGTAAGCTTGATGTAAAGTGTCCTAATCAAATTGAGGAAGTTCTTTATTTGTTCTTATTTGCTAAGAGTTTTTAACATGAACAGGAGCTGAATTTCATCAAACACATTTCCCCAATTTATTTAGGCAATCATTTGTTTTATTCTTCTTCATTCTGATAATATGGAGAATGATATCGATTGATTTTCTTATGTTAAACCAACCTTGAATTCCTGAGACAAATCCAACTTTTATGATCTTTATGATCCCTTTAATTTATTGACAAATTGTACATATTAATAACTTTGTTAAGAATTTTTTGTCTATGTTTAAATGAAACCTATAATTGTCTTTTCTTAAAATATAATTGTCCTTTTTGGGTCAAAAGCAGGGTTATTCTAGGCCAGGCGCAGTGGGTCATGCCTGTAATCACAACACTTTGGGAGGCCGAGGTGGGTGGATCACTTGAGGTCAGGAGTTCGAGACCAGAAACTCTGTCTCTACTAAAAATACAAAAATTAGCCAGGTGTGGTGGCATGCACCTGCAATCTCAGCTACTTGGGAGGCTGAGGCAGGAGAATTGCTTGAACCTGGTAGAGGGAGGTTGCAGTGAGTCCAAATTGAGCCATTGCACTCCAGCCTGGGCAACGGAGCAAGGCTCCATCTCAAAAAAAAAAAAAAAAAAAAGCAGGGTTATTCTAGCCTCATAAAATGAGCTGGGAAGTGTTCTGCCTTTTATTTTCTGATACCACTCATACAAGTTTGGAATTATGTCTTTCTTAAGTGTCTATAAAATTCATCATTAATGCCATCTGAGCAGTTTTCTTGGTGAAAAAATTTCAATTACAAATAAAATTTTTGATAAAATATCAGGAGATTCATGTGTTTATCACTTTTCATGCCATATTAGGTAAGTTTGTGTCTTTCAAACATTTTGTCAATTTTATTAGCTGTCAAATTTATTGAAAACAACATTTATTATATTCCTTAATTATTCTTTTAATTGCTGTAATCTGAGATGCTATCCCTGCTTTTCCTCTTAATTTCAGCAATTGTGTTTCCTCTCATTTTTAACTTGTTAAGTCTTGATAGAGGTTTATCAGTATTATTCATGAGCTTTAAAAACTTGTTTTTGGTTTTGTTGGTCTTCTCTATCTTTTTTTCTTTTTCCTAGTTTCCCTTTCTAAACTTTATTATTTCTTTCCTTCTTACTTTTGGTTTGTTTTACTCTTCTTTTTCTAGCGTTTTGAGGTATAAGCTTATTTCATTTATTTTGTATTATTTTTAACTTCTAATCATTTTCTTGGCCTGATAATTTTTTCTGCTTTTGTTGGAAAAAGGGAAGAGAAGTTAGGACTGAAAAGCAGAAATAACATGAAACTTCGGACATTCTCACGATGTTTAAAACGTTGGGCACTGCAGCAAAGGTGAAAGTGCAGCCCAGCTGACTCTGGACTCTTACAAAACCACTAAAAAATACAATAGCTAAAATAAAAAAATACATTAACTAAGTTTAACACACTAAAGAACACTGCAGGAAAAAAATAGCAGTAAACTTGAAGACAGGTTGAATGACATAAATTATTCCAAATAGAGTTAAAAAAATTTTTGCTTGGGTGTTGTAATATTAGAAAAGTAGACTTTAATACAAAAATTGTTGCTAGGATAAAGGAAACTGTGTAATGCTATAATCAATAAATCCGATTGTGTAGATAAATGTGTAATTCAATATCTTGGATAATAAAAGTTAGATGATTTTTTTTTTTTTTTGAGAGGGAGTCTCACTCTATTGCCAGGCTGGAGTGCAGTGGCATGTTCTCTGCTCACTGCAACCTTCGCCTCCCAGGTTAATGCAATTCTCTTGCCTCAGCCTCCTGAGTAGCTGGGACTACAGGTGCATGCCACCACCCCCAGCTAATTTTTGTATTTTTAGTAGAGACAGGGTTTCACCATGTTGGCCAGGATGGTCTCGATCTCTTGACCTTATGATCTGCCTGCGTTGGCCTCCCAAAGTACTGGGATTACAGTCATGAGCCACTGCGCCCAGCCGTCAGATGGTATTTTTAGGTGTTGATAATGGAGCTGAAAAATATATCCAAAAAAGATAAATCATATAGAAAACATTATTTTGTCAAAAAGCAGTATCACTTAAAACTAATAACAAATTCAAAAACAAAAAGTCTCTTCCACCTAGAAATTCTTTTTTTCAAGGGAAAGAGAAATTAAAATTGTAACTGCTAGAAAAATACTACGTACTTTAATCCTTGAGAAACCATTTGAACAATCCTCAGTATAAAATTTATAAACTCAAATATTTATAACATTAAACATGAAAAATTATATTGTTCACATCCTCGCTATTATCGCTTACTTTTTGATCGATGTGTCCTGGGCTAAGAGAGATTTGTTAAAATTTTCCATTGTTAATGTATTTCTATTTCTCCTGCATTTTTTGTAATTTCTGCTATATTAAAATTTACACTGTTATTTAAACTTATTTTGAATTTTGTTCTTTATAAAGTAGCCTTCTTTGTTTTAGTCAATGCATTTTAGCTTGAAATAATGCCAAGTTTGAGGACTCTCCTTTCTTTTTAATGAATTTCCTGTTACACATTTCCCAACTTCTTCTTTTTAACTTTTCTGTATCATTTGTTTCAAGCATGTCTCTAGTATATAATATGGACTGGTTTTACTGTAATCTAACTGAAAAATCTCTTTTTGTGATAAGAGTAATAAGCCTATTATTTTATGATGAGTGATAACCCTATGTATTAGTATATAAGCCCTGTTTAAGTCTCAATGCTGTCATATAATTTATATTGTTTACTAATTTAATAAAATTAGCAATAATAAAAATTTGTTTCTAGTCTTTTCCTTTCCTATTCTACTTTGACGCCTAAATCTCTTCAATATTACTGGCCTTCTTAGTGTTTACCTTTGTACTAAAATATTGTTAAGTATTTACTAGCTAACAATGTCTTGATTTCTCACTTTAAATAATATCTTTTGACTTCCTGCTATTGTTTAGGAAGACATTTGTGAGCTCATTCCATTTTTCTACCCTCTCTCATTTTCCTCTAAATTTCTGTTAGCTCAATTATTTCTACATCATCAAAGCACACAATGTATACAGACTTAAGATGGTTCAACTTAACAATTTTTTGATTTTGTGGTGGTGTGAAATCATCACAATTTTGACCTGTCAAAATTTGAATTCTGATATTTTCCAAGGCCTGCAGTATGTGGCATGATACTCTCTTGCAATAGTGGGCAGCAGCAGCAAGCCACGTTTCGCAGTCAGCCACTCCATCACCAGGGTAAACAACTGATACTCTACAATGCACTGTGTTGCCAGCATATTTTTTGATATTGTGTTCTGTGTTTTTGCATCCCATTGTGTCTACAAAATGCCCACCTGTCTTACTGTGTTTAGTGTTGCTATAAAGGAACACCGGAGGCTGGGTAACTTATAAAGAAGAGAGGTTTGTTTGGCTCACAGTTCTGCAGACTGTACAAAAAGCACGGCACCAGCATCTGCTTCTGGTGAGGGCCTCAGGCTGCTTCCACTCATGGCAGAAGGAGAAGGGGAGCCGGCATGTGCAGAAATCATATGGCAAGAGAGGAAGCAGGAGTTGGGGAGGTGCCAGGCTCTTTTTAACAACCAGCTCTCATGGAAAGTAATAGCATGAAAATTAACTCACTCCTAAAAAGGGAAGGTATAAATCTGTTCAGGAAGGGTTTGCCCCTATGACCCAAACACCTCTCATTAAACACGGGTATTATTCTATGTTATGTGCAAATGTTTATAGCAAGTCCTGGGTAGCTCCAACACTTTAAAAGGCATCATGACTTTTATAATGTGAAGGTCAGTGGTGAAGCAACAAGTGCCAATACTGAAGGTACTGAAGCTTTTAAGGAAAAGCTGCATAGGATAATGTGGCTGAGAAATATTTGCCAGAGTCAATATTTAATGTTGATGAAACAGACTGTTCTGGATGTGTATGCAGAGCATACTATACTACTCTGTTTTACGTTGCTATAAAGGAATACCTGAGACTGGGTAATTTATAAAGAAGAGAGGTTTATTTGGCTCATGGTTCTGCAGGAGGCACAAGCATGGCACCAGCATCTGCTTGTCTTCTGGTGAGGCCTCAGGAAGCTTTTACTCATGGCAGAAAGCAAAGGAGAGGCAGATGTGTTATATGGCAAGACAGAGAGAAGGAGGTGTCAAGCTCTTTTTAAACAACCAGCTCTTGGGTGAACTAATAGAGTGAGAATTCACTCATTATTGCAGGCAGGGCACCAAGTCATTTATGAAGGATCCACCCCCATAACCCAAACACCTCCCACTAGGCCCCATCTCCAACAGTGGGGATCATATTTCAACATGAGATTTGAAGGGGACACACATCTAAACCACATGACATACATATATTGATCAGGTGTTAAAGACAATGCCAGGATTCAAAGCACTCAAAGTTAACAATTCTTTAGGGTAGAAATGTTGTAAGGTTCCAACTAAATCCTTTTTCAATCTACCACTTGGAGAACTCTAGATCATTCAAAAATTTGAGCAAGCACACACTTCCTGTTTATTATTGCCATAACAAGAAATATGTAAATACCAAAAAAACTACACAAAGTTTAAAGTGAAATGGCACAAGAATAAAGACAAAGAGAATATCTCAAAAGAACTCAGAGAGAAAAGATAAGTCAAAGAAAAATGCTAAAGAGACTGACAACTGACTTCTCAGGAGCAACAATGGAAACTAAAATAGATGAAATACATTCAATTCCACACCTAAATAAAACCTTAAGGAAACATGTGCTCCTATAAATCAGGGAATAGTTATGAGAATATTTATATTAGCAATGTTTTTAATAGCCCAAAGAAACTACTGAAATGTTGGACACATCAATGGTGATATAGTCACATAGTGGAATAGTATGTAGTAATTAAAATGAACTACAGCTCATGTATAAACGTGGGTAAACTCAAAACCTAGCTTTGCAAATCACAGGAGAATATTTACTATTTAATTCTGTTCATATAAAGTGTGAAAATAGACAAAATTATTCAAAATATTTTTCATTTTGTTGTTTTTATTTTTGGTAGAATGATTTATTTTCCTTTGGAGATATATCTAGTAGTGGAATCACTAGGTGGAATGGTAATTCTGTGTTTACTTCTTTTTTAAATTTTAAATTTTTTTATTTCAATAGTTTTTTGGTGAACAGGCGGTGTTTGGTTACATGAATAAGTTCTTTAGTGGTGATTTCTGAGATTCTGGTGCACCCATCACCCAAGCAGTGTACCTTGTACCTAATGTGTAGTCTTTTATCCCTTGCCATCACTGACCCTTCTCCCAAGTCCCCAAATGACACATAAGAATGTGTCATTCTTATGTCTTTGCATCCTCATAGCTTAGCTCCCACACGTGAGTGAGAACATACAGTGTTCAGTTTTCCATTCCTTCAGTTTTCCATTCCTGAGTTACTTCACTTAGAATAATGGTCTCCAATTCTATCTGGGTTGCTGTGAATTGAATGCCATTATTTTGTTTCTTTTTATGGCTGAGTAGTATTTTATTTTATATATATATATACACACACACACACCACATTTTCTTTATCCACTCGTTGATTCATGGGCATGTGGACTGGTTTCATATTTTTGTAATTGAAAATCGTGCCACTATAAACATGTGTGTGCAAGTATCTTTTTCATATAATAACTTCTTTTCCTCTGGGTAGATACCTAGCAATAGGATTGCTGGATCAAATGGTAGATTTACTTTTAGTTCTTTAGAGAATCTCTACACTGTTTTCCATAGTGGTTGTACTAGTTTACATTCCCACCAACAGTGTAAAAGTGTTCCCTTTTCACCACATCTATACAACATCTATTTTTTTTTTATCTTTTGATTATGGCCATTCTTGCAGGAGTGAGGTGGTATCACACTGTGTTTTGATTTGTATTTGCCTGATAATTAGTGATGTTGAGTATTTCTCCACATGTTTATTGGCCACTTATGTATCTTCTTTTGAGAATTGTCTATTCATGTCCTTAGTCCACTTTTTGATGGGATTGTTCATTTTTTTCCTTGTTGATTTGTTTGAGTTCTTTGTAGATTCTGGATATTAGTCCTTTGTCAGATGTATAGATTGTGAAGATTTTTTCCCTCTCTGTGGGTTGTGTGCAGCCCTGCTGATTATTTCTTTTGCTGTGCAGAAGCTTTTGAGTTTAATTAAGTCCCTTCTATTTATCTTTGTTTTTGTTGCATTTGCTCTTGTGTTCTTGGTAATAAAGTATTTGCCTAAGCCAATGTCTAGAAGGGCTTTTCCAACATTATCTTCTAGAATCTTTATGGTTTCAGGGCTTAGATTTAAGTCTTTGTTCCATCTTGAGTTGATTTTTGTATAAGATGAGAGATGAGGATCCAGTTTCATTCTTCTATATGTGGCTTGCCAATTATCCCAGCACCATTTGTTGAATAGGGTGTCTTTTCCCCACTTTATGTTTTTGTTTGCTTTGTCAAAGATCAGTTGGCTGTAAGTATTTGGCTTTATTTCTGGGTTCTCTATTCTGTTCCACTGGTCTATGTCCCTATTTTTATACCAGCATCATGACTATGGCCTTATAGTATAGTTTGAAATCAGGTAATGTGATGCCTCTAGACTTGTTCCTTTTGCTTAGTCTTGCTTTGGCTGTGTGGGCTCTTTTTGGGTTCCATATGAATTTTAGGCTCGTTTTTTTCTAGCTCTGTGAAGAATGATGGTGGTATTTTTGTTGTTGTTGTTGTTAGACAGACTTTTGCTCTGTCACCCAGACTGGAGTGCAGTGGCACGATCTCAGCTCATTGTAACCTCTGCCTCCCAGGCTAAAGAGATTATCCTGCCTAAGCCTCCCAAGCATCTGGGATTACGTGAGCCTGCCACCATGCATGACGAATTTCTGTGTCTTTAGTAGAGACAGGGTTTCGCCATGTTGGCTAGGCGGGTCTCAAACTCCTGACCTCAAGTGATCTGCCCACCTTGGCCTCCCAAAGTGCTGGGATTACAGGTGTGAGCCACTGCATCTGGCTGATGGTGGTATTTTGATGGGAATTACATTGAATTGATAGATTGCTTTTGGCAGTATGGTCATTTTTACAATATTGAATCTACCCAACCATGAGCATGGGATGTGTTTCCATTTGTTTGTGTTATCTATGATTTCTTCCAGCAGTGTTTTGTAGTCTTCCTTGCAGAGGTCTTTCACGTCCTTGGTTAGGTATATTCCTAAGTATTTTTTTTTCAGCTATTTGAAAGGGGTTTAGTTATTGATTTGATTCTCAGCTTGGACTAATTTTTGTACATTAATTTTGTATCCTGAAACTTTGCTGAATTCATTTACCAGTTATAGGAGCTTTTTGGGTGAGTCTTTAGGGTTTTCTAGGTATACAATCATATCATCACTAAACGACAACAGTTTGACTTTCTCTTTACCGATTTGGATGCCTTTTATTTCTTTCTCTTGTCTGATTGCTATGACTGGGACTTCCAGTACTATGTTGAATAGAAGTGGTGAAAGTGTGCATCCTTGTCTTGTTCCATTTCTCAGGGGGAGTGCTTTCAATGTTCCCCCATTCCGTATAATGTTGGCTGTGGGTTTGCCATAGATGGCTTTTATTATCTTAATGTGTGTCCCTTCTATGCTGATTTTCCCGAGGGCTGTAATCATAAAGGGATGCTGTATTTTGTCAAATGCTTTTCTTGCATCTATTGAGATGATCATGTTATTTTTGTCTTTAATTCTGTTTATGTGGTGTATCACATTTCTTGACTAACTTATGTTAAACCATCCCTGAATCCCTGGTGAAACCCACTTGATCATGGTGTATTATCTTTTTGATACACTAGTTGGATTCAGTTTTGTTGAGGACTTTTGCATCTATGTTAATCAAGGATATTGGTCCGTAGTTTTCTTTCTTTCCCTTTCTTTCTTTCTTTCTTTCTTTCTTTCTTTCTTTCTTTCTTTCTTTCTTTCTTTCTTTCTTTTTTGTTATGCCCCTCACTGGTTGTAGTATTAGGGTGATACAGGCTTAAGAGAATACTTTAGGGAGGATTCCCTCTTTCTCTATCTTTTGGAATAGTATTAATAGGATTAGTACCAATTCTTCTTTGATGTCTGATAGAATTCTGCTGTGAATTCATCTGGTCCTGGACTTTTTTTTGTTGGCAATTTTTTTATTACCATTTCAATCTCGCTGCTTGTTATTGCTCTGTTCAGAGATTCTATATCTTCCTGGTTTAATCTAGGAGGGTTGTATATTTCCAGGAATTTATCCATCTCCTCTAGGTTTTCTAATTTATGCACATAAAGGTGTTCATAGTAGCCTTGAATAATCTTTTGTATTTCTGTGGCATCAGTTGTAATATCTCCCATTTCATTTCTAATTGAGCTTATTTGGGTCGTCTCCTTTTCTTGGTTAATCTCACCAGTAGTCTATCAATTTATCTTTTCAAAGAACCTGATTTTTCCTTCATTTATCTTTTGTATTGTTTTCATTGTTGTTGTTTCAATTTCATTTAGTTCTGCTCTGATCTTTGTTATTTATTTTATTCTGCTGGGTTTGGGTTTGGATTGTTCTTGTTTCTCTAGTTCCATGAGGTGTGACCTTAGATTGTCTATTTGTGCTCTTTCAGACTTTTTGATGTAGGCATTTAATGCTATGAACTTTCATCTTAGCACTGGTTTTGCTCTATCCTAGAGGTTTTTATATGTTGTGTAGCTATTATCATTCAGTTCAAAGAATTTTTTAATTTCCGTCTTGATTTCATTGTTGACCCAGTGATCATTCAGGAGCAGGTTATTTAAGTTCCATGTATTTCCATGGTTTTGAGAGTTCCTTTCGGAGTTGATTTCCAATTTTATTCCACTGTGGTCTGAGAGAGTACTTGATATAATTTCAATTTTCTTAAATGTACTGAGGCTTGTTTTGTGGCCTATCACATGGTCTGTCTTGGAGAATGTTCCATGTGTTGATCAATGAAATGTATATTCTGCAATTGTTGGGTAGAATGTTCTGTAAATATCTGTTAAATCCATTTGTTCAAAGGTATAGTTTAAGTCCATTGTTTCTTTGTTGACTTTCTGTCTTGATGACCTGTCTAGTGCTGTCAGTGGTCTATTAAAGTCTCCCATTATTATTATGTTGCCATCTATCTCATTTCTTAGGTCTAGTAGTAATTGTTTTATAAATTTGGGAGCTCCAGTGTTAGATGCATATATATGTAGAATTGTGATATTTTCCTGTTGGACAAGTCCTTTTATCATTATATAATGTCCCTCTTTGTCTTTTTTAACAGCTATTGCTTTAAAGTTGTTTCATATGATATAATAATAGCTACTCTTGTTTCCTTTTGGTGTACATTTGCTTAGAATATATTTTTCTACCCTTTAAGTTTATGTGAGTCCTTATGTTTTAGGTGAGTCTCCTGAAAACAGCAGAAACTTAGTTCGTGAATTCTTATCCATTCTGCTATTATGTATCTTTTAAGTGGAGCATTTAGGCCATTTATAGTCAATGTTAGTATTGGGATGTAGTCCCAATATAGTGTTGGGACTACAGGTGCATATATATTTCATAATAAAGAGTATATAAGCTGTTTAAAACATATTAATACAAAATAACATGTATGTACACTTTGGAGAATTAAAACATTTGCCAATGCCTCAGAAATCCCTGAGCACACTCTCTTAATTCTGGATTTTGTGTTGATTCACTCTTGTATATTAAAAAATAACTTTGCTACATGTGTATTGTATTTGTTTTCTACTGCTTCTGTAATAAATTACCACAAACTTAGTGGCCTAAAGCAATACAAATATATGATCTTATAGTTCTACAGGTTTGGCATCTAACGTGGGTCTTGCTGGGCTGAAATCGAGGTGTCCATAGGGCTGCATTTCCTTCTGGAGGCTCTCAGGGAGAATCTATTTCCTTGCCTTTTCCAGTGTCCAGAGGCCACCCACATTCCTTGGCTCATGGTCATTTTCCACCTTTGAAACGAGCAACATTGCCTGTCTCTGACTCCTCTTTCTTAGTCATGGCTCCCTCTAACCACAGATGGAAAAGATTTTATGCCTTTAAGGTTCCATGTCATTAGATTGGGTTCACCTGGACAATCTCCTCATCTCAAGGTCTTTGATGTCGTCATAACTACAAGGTATTTTTTGCCGTGTTAGGTACTTTTTGCTATGTAAGGTAAAACCATATTCACAGGTTCCAGGGAATAGGTGTGGATATCTGGTGGGGGGGATGCAATGTTCTACCTACCACATGTATATATTTTCAAAAAATATTTTGGAGGAGTTGTGAATTAAGATGGCAGACAGGAAGCAGGACTAGCTTGCAGCTCCTGTTCGGATGGACAGAGCAGCATGTGGAGACTCACACTGTGAACTTTTGCTCTAAGAACTACCACAGGAAATTACCAGGAAAGCCAAGAGACTCCGCAGACACTTTGAAGGAACTGGATTACTGTTGCAGGCTCCCTGAGTTGCTGAAAAACTGTTAATGGGCTTGCTTTCTCAAAGAGGAGGTTCATTATCTGGGGAAAGTTTTCAGTCCTGGTCACCAGCTGCCTGGAGATAGACTTTGTGCCATTAGGGGGGCACGGTGGGAGTGAGACTGGCCTTTAGGACTGTCGGCTGCCTGGCAGCGGGGTGAGGCCAGTGACTGCTGGCTTTCCCCCCACTTCCCTGGCAACCTGTATGACTCAGCAGAGGCAGCCACAATCCCTCTGGAAATATAACTCCATCGGACTAGGAATCATATCCCCATCCCTTTCAGCAGCTGCAGCAAGCTCTCAGACACATCTATCCCTGACCCACCTGGTGGTCTTTCTCTACCCACCCTGGTGGCCAAAGACAAAGGTCATAATTTCTTGGAAGCTCTACAGCCCTGCCCACTGCCTGAGAAACCTGAATACTTAGCCAGGTGTCCCTAAGGCAAGTTTGCATGCTCCCTACAGGACTGCAGCTGATGCACTCTTGAAAGCACCACCTCCTGGCTAGAGGCCAACTAACACAAAACCAGTGCACTAAAAACAAAAACACAACCAAGGACCATCAGAGAATCCACTTGACACCCCTGCTACCTCTGCCGGAGCAGGTGCTGGTATCCATGGCTGCAAGACCTGAAGATGGATCACACCACAGGACTCTTTGCAGACACTCCTCAGTACCAGCTCAGAGCCCAGTAGCTCTGCTGGGTGGCTAGACCCAGAAGAGCAAAATCAATTACTACAGTTTGGCTCTCAAGAAGCCCCATTCCTAGGAGAAGGGGAGAATGCCACTTCAAAGGAGCACGCCGTGGGATGAAAAAAATCTGAACAGCAGCCCTTGAATCTCAGATCTTCCCTTTGACACAGTCTACCCAAATAAGAAGGAACTAGGAAAACAATTATGGTAATATGACAAAATAGGGTTCTTTCACACCCCTAAATGATCATACTAGCTCACCAGCAATGGATCCAAACTAAGGTGAAATATCTGAATTGTCAGAAAAGGAATTCAGAAGGTTGATTATTAAGCTAATCAAGAAGGCACCAGAGAAATGTAAAGTCCAACTTAAAAGAAATAAAAGACATGACACAGGATATCAAAGGAAAATTGCTCAGTGAAATAGAGAGCATAAATATAAAACAACTGCAATTTCTGGAAATCAAGGACACACTTAGAGAAATGCAAAATTCACTGGAAAGTCTCAGCAATAGAACCGAACAAACAGAAGAAAGAACTTCAGAGCTTGAAGACAAGGCTTTCAAATTAACACAATCCATCAAAGACAAAGAAAAAGGAATTTTAAAAAATGAGCAAAGCCTCCAAGAAGTTTGGGACTATGTTAAACATCCAAACCTAAGAATAATTAGTGTTCCTAAGGAAGAAGAGAAATCTAAAAGTTTGGAAAACATATTGAGGGAATAATTGAGGAAAGCTTCCCTGGCCTGCTAGAGATCTAGACGTCCAAATACAAGAAGCTAAAAGAACACCTGGGAAATTAATTGCAAAAAGATCATCAACTAGGCATATAGTCATCAGGTTATCTAAAGTAAAGATGAATAAAAGAATCTTAAGAGCTGTGAGGCAAAAGCATCAGGTAACCTATAAAGAAAATCTATCAGATTAACAGCAGATTTCTCAGCAGAAACCTTAAAAGCTAGATGAGATTGGGGTCCTATTTTTAGTCTCCTTCGACCAAACAATTATCAGCCAAGAATTTTGTATCCAGTGAAACTAAGCTTCGTAAATGAAGGAAATATACAGTCTTTTCCAGACAAACAAATGCTGAGAGAATTTGTCACTAGCAAGCCAGGACCACAAGAATTGTTAAAAGGATCTCTAAATCTTGAAACATATCCTTGAAATACACCAAAATGGAATCTCTTTAAAGCATAACTCTCACAGGACCTAAATAACAATAACAATGAAAAAAAAAAACAAGGTATTCAGGCAGCAAGCACAATAAATAGAATAGTACCTCAATAATGAAATATATACTTATGAAATTTCTATAGATTTTTTAATAAAATTTATATATTTATTATGAGATACATTTTATAATAAAGTGTATATAAGCCTCCCGAGTAGCTGAGACTACAGGTGCACACCACCATGGCAGGCTAATTTTTTTTTAAGCGATGGGATCTTGCTATGTTGCCCAGGTTGGCCTGAAACCCCGATCTCAAGTGATTCTCCTACCCTGGTGTCCCAAAGCGCTGGGATTACAAGCATGAGCCATGATGCCCAATCTAAATGATATATTTTATATTTTAAAGAAAACTATGTTTCAAGACAAAAGCTATAGGCTAGAGTGTCTGCTACAGAGGAGCATCATCTTGAGTACACTGAATGGACATCACCTAGATGGGAATTTTCTCAATGCCCCATGACTAGATGGATAACAGGGCAGAGAGTGGAGATAGCAGGAGAGCTTCCTGTATTCTCTACCCTTTGGGATAGCAAGGCTGTGTGAATTTCTCATGATTGTGTAGAGATCATGAAACTTACCTGTGAGCCAACTTACTGGAGTCCCAGTCACGAAGGCCATCTACCAATTGAGCAGGCCTCAGCAATAAAAGTCTGTTGGGAGACCCCCCCCGTGGCATAAACTGGTATGAGAGGGGCTTGTAGAAGTACTGGAGCAGCAGCTGCATCTGAAATATCAGGGAACTGTACAGGAGGAGTCTGTGCACTACCCCTCCAAAGAACCCAGTGGTGCACCTGTAGTCCCTGATATTCCCAGTGTCTGGTCCTCACCACACCCATAAACATGCCAGCCTATTAGTGTCTGCCCCAAAGCACAAACAGCCACAGGGAGAGAACTGTGGCCAAGACCAGTTAAGCAAAGACATGCTTGCCCTTTTCTCTACATCTTTCCTCCCTGATCCCTCCCACCCCGTGGAACTGGACCCTAGCACAAGGAGGTGGGGAAGGGAATGACGAAGCAGACTGTACCCAGTCTGCATTCCAAGTCCCTTCAGCCAAAAGCCTGTCCTGTAATAAGAAAAACAGTTGTAGAACAGATAAATTAAAATTTTAAACTGTACTGGAGTTAGTTTAATAATGGAAAGTGACCAGATAATTATGGAATCTGCCCAAGATATTGTAAAGAAATGGGAAAAGGAATTTCACACAGAAAAGTTTAAAACTGTATTTGGAAAAAAGAAGACTGTCAACTTAACATTCTACCCAACCAAGACTGCTAAAAACAATGTTACATAGATGTTTATGGGGTCACAGGGCAGGGTCACATGATCTCCTCTAAGCAGCAGAATGTAATGCTAAAACTCAAGGGGAATTGCAGTTCCTGTATCAAGGGCTATAGTTTAGCCACTCTTTCACCATAGATAACTTATCTAAACTTCAGTTTACTTATGCATAAAGTGTAGAATAATTTCTTAAAGTATGTTTTTAAGTTTGCAACTTATAAAATGATAATAATAGTACCTATTTATAGGATTATTGCGAGGATTACTTAGAATTATGGATACAAAGTACTCACCAGGAGGCTTGACACATGTGAGCTCTTACTGAATGTGAAGTTTAATGACTGGCTGGGAGTAAGGGCTAAAGTGTGAGTAACAGCAGAGAGAAATGGATGCTGGTGATGGGGGAATTGTGGTATTGGTGATGGAGTGGAAGGGAACATTTCAGGCAGTGAGAACAACATAAGCAAAGAAACAAAGCAAGAGAAACAAGCATTGTGATGTCAGCAGGGTCAGGGAGGGGTGGTATACAAACATTTTGGTGTTGCCAGAGCGTAAATTTTTAGTCAAGGAGAAAAGTCTGAAAAAGAGAAGTAAGGACTAAATGGTGAAAAGCTTCAAGTACCTAGTTCCTACTCTTTTTTTTTTTTTTTTTTTTTTTGAGACAGGTTTTCACTCTATCACCCAGACTGGAGTGCAGTGGCATGATCTTGCTCCCTCTGCCAGGCTCAAGCGATTCTCCTGCCTCAGCCTCCTGAGTAGCTGGGATTACAGGCATGCGCCACCATGTGTGGCTAATTTTGTATTTTTAGTAGAGACAGGGTTTCTCCATGTTGGTCAGGCTGGTCCCAACCTCAGGTGATCCGCTGGCCTCAGCCTCCCAAAGTGCTGGGATTACAGGTGTGAGCCTCCACGCCCGGCCTAGTTCCTACTCTTATGTGCTCCACATACCAGAAAAAGGTACAAACTCTTTAGCTAGCATACATCCAAGGTCCTTTTTGTTTTTTTGTTTTTGTTTTGTTTCGTTTCGTTTTTTTGAGACGGCGTCTCGCTCTTTCGCCCAGGCCAGAGTGAAGTGGCGCCATCTCGGCTCACTGCAACTTCTGCCTCCTGGGTTCAAACGATTCTCTTGCCTCAGCCTCCCAAGTATCTGGGATTACAAGCGCCCGCCACCACACCCGGCTATTTTTATATTTTTAGTAGAGACAGAATTTCGCTATATTGGCCAGGCTGGTCTCGAACTGCTGATCTCAGGTGATCCACCTGCCTCCCAAAGTGCTAGGATTACAGGCGTGAGCCAACGCGCCCAGCACCAGTAATCAAATCAAATCCTTTTTGATTTGATTACTGCCAACCTTTCAAAATTCATAATTTCATGCAACACATAGATAGATATATATCCTAGACTCCAGCACTACTTCGGATTGCTTAAACACATGGAAAGTTCTCATATCCTGCTTCTCTGCTCACACTATCCTTAATGCTTGAAACAATCTGGCTCTTCCTTCATCTGATGAATTCTTTTTTTTTTTAATTTATGCAACCGACATCACCATCAGGAATTCTTCTATTATTTTTTATTGTTATTATTATTCAACAAATATTTATTGGGCACTTCGTCATACATGCCACTGTGCAAGAGGCTGGAACTGCCAATGTTAGCAAGTAAAGTCCCCGCCCACAGAGACAAAAGTCTCATGAGGGAGAGGGTCAAATAAACAGGCAGTTACTAAACCATGTTATGACTGAGATCAGAGCAGGTCACTACGAGAAGCCTGGATTCCTATCCAGGCCACTGTGACCAAAGAATGTTTTCCTCCTACCAAGAATTCCCTTTCTCTGTTCCTTTTGCCCCCATTTAGACTGTTAGAAAAAGGAGGAGGAGGAAGAGAAGAAGAAAATGAAGACATGTTAAAATTTATTGTGGTCCTAGTACGTGTCAGAAGCTATGATAAAACACTTTACATGAACACATTATTTAATTTTCCCCAAAACAGTAAGACATCTAGTTGTTATTCCCATTTTAAAGATGAAGGAATCAGAGGTAAATTAACTTGCCAATGATACTCAGCTAGGAAGTGGGACAGCCAAAACTCCAGCCTCAATCAGATTAACTCCAATTCCAAGCTGTAAAACACTGCACCACACTATTTGCAAGGAAAAAAAAAAGTCTCAATTTTTTTTAAAAAGATGATTATAGATAGAGGGAAATTGTCACAGTTCCCTTTCAAATATCTGTCTTCACCATTAGCCTATGTTCTTCTCGACTCTAAGAGATTCTCTAGGACTTAGACAATAAAGCACACAGAAGACTCTATCCTTTTTTAAATTATTCACCTTTCTTCTGCAGATGAACCTAAGAGACAGATGAACCACAGTTAGCCTTCAGTAAACGTTAGTCTGAATGCACAAATGCAAACATGAATGAGTCAGTCCTTAAATAAATGAATTAACTCAAGAACTGGTAAGACTGAACACATGGAAAGAGCCACAGAGCTTTAGGGGATGGTGACAGTGGGCAACTGGCAAAGGTCCAGGCCAGGATGGCAAGGTGCCAGCATCATAGAGGTCCAACCATAGGCAGCAGGCAGATGTCCTGGCAGTCAGGCAGGCCCTGTGTCAACAGATTTAGCAACAGGAAATAGATGGAAAATCAGGCAGGCAGGTGGTTGGCATCAAGGATTTTGGAAGTAGGTAGCCAGTAGTACAGCATTATATCAAGACCTCATCCCATTGAAGGACTTGGGTGATAGAATGTCACTCCTATCCCAGACAACAAAAGTGGGCATTCAGAGGCATGAGGATCGACACAAAAGAGCAAGGTCTGAAGCCGGGGTACAAGGCCTGAGCTGCACCCGTATGAGAGGCTGACAGATGCTGAGCCACCAGGCTGTGCTTCAGGCCCCTCTGAATTTCCTCTGTCTGGAATCCCTATGGCTCTTTATACCTGGCGGCCCGGCAGGGACAGTGAGTTAAGCCTATTCACAGGAATTTATTGGTCTCAGTTGTGGGGACTGGAGGGCTCTAGGAGCAGGAATTCAAGCACATCATTATTAAAGGAAAGTTTCTGTGATTAGATCGATACCAGTGAAGTCTTCCTTGATTCCTCAAATTATTTTATGCCACATATCCAAAGAGCAAATCCTACCAACTCAACCTTGAAAATATCTCCAGCATCTGACTACTCTTGAACACTTTCACTGCTAGTACTCCGGTCCTTGCCATCATCATCCCTCGCATAGTCAACTCCAATAGCCCAGCGCCTTCCGCATTCTGTCCTTCCCCATACAGCCTATCCCCAGTGCAGTAGCCAGCATCATTTTATTCTTATTCTGCCTCATTTTCTATTTGGTTGTTGTCTCTTTCTTACTTACATTTAGCAGTTTTTTGTACAACAGTACTTCAGTGAAAATCCTTTAATACATCTCCAAGTCACCCAGAATACAAGCCAATTTCCTAAGCTAAAGGTGGTACATAATTACCTTCCTTTTCTCTAACATCATCTCTTGCCACTCCCTTCATTTGTTCCTTGCTGTTCTTTGTCTATGACTGGCATACCCTGACCTGAGGGTCTTTGCCCCAGCTGTTTCCTCTGCTGGAATGCTCTCTCTCCAGAGATCCAGAACTCAACCCCTTGCTTTCTTCAGACCTTGACTCAAAATTTCGCCTTCTCAGTGAGGTCTTCTTTGCACCCCTATATGTAATTCATAACCCCTTCCTACTCACATGCATATGTACTTCCTATCCCCTTTTCCTGATCTGCTTTTTTCCCTTAGCATTTATAATTGTCAAAGTCTATATTTTTTTCTTATTTACATTGATCTTTGTCTGTCTACCTCATTAGAATTTAAGCCCCGTATGGGCAGAGACTTTTGTTTTTGTTCCTGGCTGTATTCTCAGTACCTGTGACAGTGCCTGCCAAACAGCCACATAATAAATGCTCAGCGTATATTGGCTGAATGAATTAACAAAACTAGAGGTGAAATACACTTCTGTGCAGAGCAGATTCTGACTATGACTGAAGTTAATTTTAATTTTAGATTACAGTGTCAATAAAATTGAGATCCTTGATACCACATATATATGCATATATGTATATATCTATGTATGTGTGCATGTGAGCTAGAAGGGGTTAGGAATTATATGTAGGGTTGCAAAGAAGACCTCACTGACAAGGTGATATTTTGAATCAAGGTCTGTAGAAAGCAAGGGGTTGAGTTCTGGTTCTACTATGTGTTGTGTGTATGTGGGGTGTGTGTGTGTGTGTGTGTGCGTGAGAGAGAGAGAGAGAGAGAGAGAGAGAGAATTTGCGTGTATTTAGAAGGCATTGCGCCTTTTTTTGATCAAGGGGCTTTTCAGAGCTGTTAATATGCCAATGTATTTATCAAATCCTAATAAATGAATTTAGAAGTCAATTTTTTATTACCCAAGCTGATTCACCAAGTGAATTCATTGTTCTTAAAGTACTAAGTTTGGAGGAAAAACAACAGTGTGGGGGTTCTTCAAGAACTATGGCCCTGATACTTGTGAATCTCCTTTTTCCAAATTATTTGACCCCCTTGACTAAAACAGATACTTGAAATACTAGGCAAATCTGACTATAATAATTAAACATTGTCATGTTCGCTAGATAATTTTGCTTTTTTTCCAAGGAAGACTGTTATCCAACAATGTGATAGATATGATAGGTTTGCTGAATGTGAATATGCAGGGTCTATCTAAAGAATACTTTTATGAAGTATTTAGGGTGATCCCAAACCAACTCTACATTGTCAAGCCATTGTGGGAATATTGTGGGAATAGATGATATACAAAATTGGGCATAAATGATTTAAAAAATCCCATAAAGATGTTTATATCTATTTCTAGGGACTCACTCAATTGCCTTGAGATATAAATTTACTAGCACAATTCTGAAAGAGTAATAGTGAGCCTTTTAAGTTCAAAGTTGGTAAGTTAAACAATTAAAGGAACATTAATAGCTAATGATTTATTCAAAATTAAGTACAGGCTGGGCATAGTGGCTCACACCTGTAATCCCAGCACTTTTGGAGGCTGAGGTGGGCAGACCACCTGAAGTCAGGAATTCGAGACCTGTCTGACCAACATGGAGACCCCATCTCTACTAAAAATACAAAAGTAGCCAGGCGTGGTGGTGCACTCCTGTAATCCCAGCTACTTGGGAGGCTGAGGCAGGAGAATTGCTTGAATCCGGGAGGCGGAGGTTGCACTGAGCCAAGATCGCACCATTGCACTCCAGCCTGGGCAACAAGAGCAAAACTACATCTCAAAAAAAAAAAAAAAAAAAAAAAAAAAGAAAGTAAAAGAAAAAACAGAAAAACATAATTAAGTACATTACATAGGAAATATAAAATTCTATATTTCATTTTTTAGCTTTTGGGGAATAGGCTATCTTTCCTTTTTCTCTTTTCTCTTCTCTTCTTTGAATACTGATGAAGAAACACAAGTATTTTCCATCTAAATAAGTTTCCTGGGATGAACCGGTCTCAATGGTTTGATTAAAATCAGTTGGAGAAACATGTTTAGCCCTATTTACTAAAAGTATAGAAAAAGTCCGCTGAAGCAGTCATGTTCTAATTATCCTTCCACATTCCACTCTGGAGAAGTTTGCCTGGCTGGAGCAGTCAGGGTTTTCTAGATTCAAGCAAACAATTAATTTCCTTTCCCTCTGCTTTTCAAAGGAAAAACAGCTTCTTTTAAATAAATAAGCATGTAGGAAAAGAGAATGAAATTTTAAAATGCTACATAGTTTCTTCCTGGAAATACTTTTGTAGGGTACCAAACTCACTGAGGTAATTTCCAGCTCTCCTAATAATGACAAATATTCCTAATTATGGATAAATGTACACTAAATACTTTGATGTTGATAGTCTGTGCTTTTGCAATATTTTCTGTCTGCAAATATCTTCTCTGCAAATCTCCTTCGTGCCTTACTGTAAAGCCATTATACCTAAACTGCTGCTGTGTCCAGAATTTCTCTACTTGAAAAGAAACACATTCATTATGGTAGGGAAATGCTCATGATCAAATGCTCCTTTTCATAATTACCATATAGCTGTTTAATGATGACTGGCCCGGTGAGCTCTGAAATTCTGTATAAAGAGAAGGCATCCCCATTGCCAAAACGAACTGAAATCCATTTCTGAGTCCTATAGGATAATTTTATATAACATTTACATTTTTTGCAAAAAATTTGAAGACATCATACCAAGCATATAGTAGATATTAATGAAGTTTACTGAATTGAATTATTGATCTGGTCATCACTTGATGTCAGTGGGGTTGCAGATAACTCCCTAGACCAAGTGTCCTGGTCTGTTTCATGTTGCTACAACAGAATACCTGAGACTGAGTAATTGGGTTTATTTAGCTCACAGTTCCACAGGCTGGGAAATTCAAGGGCATGACCCTGCCTTCCACTGAGGGCTTTTATGCTGCATCACAACAGGGCAAAGAAGGTCAAAGGCGAAGTGGACACATGCAAAGAGACAAGGCTTGAGGAGCATCCTGGTTTTGTAAGAATCTCCCCTCTAGGGAAATTGTTTATTCCCATGAGAACTTTTCCAATCTCCTCCAAGTGAGAATTCACTCACTACCTGGAGAACTGCACCAAGCCATTCATGTGGGATCCACCCTCAGCACCCAAACACCTCCTGCTAGGCCCCACCTCCCAACACCACCAAGTTGGGGATCAAATTTCAATGTGAGTTTTGGAGGGGACAAACTCAAGCCATACCACCAAGATATACACAGGGACTGCAAGTGATCAGACTCCACAAGGCGAATGTCATTAAAGCTGTGGTTGTTTCCACCCATCTAGTCAACTCTCATATGGTAGGCAACATTTTCAGTCCTAGAATACTATTATTACAGATTCTGGCTCATGCATAAGGGATTACACAAAAAACTATAACCATGAAAGAAAGTCACCAAGGGGTTACATTTGGCTTAAGCAACTAAATGAATGGCAGAATAGCCAAGTTGTCATACAACAATTGCCCAAACAGCCATTATAAGAATTTATGGAAGTAAGGGCCCATTTTTTATTGAATATGCTTGTTTTAAAAGTGGGTTCTGGGAACCTTACCCTACCATCTAGTTTAAATGAGCACTCCTGCATGCAGCCATGTGTGATGAGCTAGGCAGAGGAAACAGTGTAGTCTATCATGGCACCATCTGTGACAGGTTGGGCAGGGGAAACAATGTGGTCTATCTGTTCACTTCTGAAAAGCAACAGATTCTGAAAGGCGGCAATTAGGATCCCAGAAGAAGCATCAGCCAACAATAAAGAACACTTTTTCTAAGTTTGTTATTTATTCTTTTTTTTTTTTTTTTTTTTTTGAGATGGAGTCTCGCTCTGTCACCCAGGCTGGAGTGCAGTGGCGCAATCTCGGCTCACTGCAAGCTCCGCCTCCCGGGTTCACGCTATTCTCCTGACTCAGCCTCTCCGAGTAGCTGGGACTACAGGCGCCCGCCACCACGCCCGGCTAATTTTTTGTATTTTTAGTAGAGACGGGGTTTCACTGTGGTCTCGATCTCCTGACCTCGTGATCCGCCCGCCTCGGCCTCCCAAAGTGCTGGGATTACAAGCGTGAGCCACCGCGCCCGGCCAGTTTGTTATTTATTCAATCCATCCTTCATTCACTAAGTATACACTATGTGTCAAATCTTGTTCTGGGCACTAGAGATAAAACACTGAAAAGTGAAAGCAAAGCTCTTGAGATTCTTTACTTTAGCAGGGGCTGAGGAGAATGAATAAGCAAACAAATGAATCCAAGCTGATTCAGAGAGTGAAGTGTTTTAAAGACAATGAAATAAGGGGATCCAACAGAAAAGAACTCACTGGAGCATATTAGACTGGGTGGTCAGATGAAGCCTTCTGAAAAGTGATATTTCCGCAGACACCTATGTGATAGCTACTAAGGAGTCTGCTATGCAAAGATCTGGTGCAGAGGATTCCCCACAGAAAGAACAGCAAATACTACAAGTTAGATTTCTTCAAGAAACCTAAATAAGCAGGTCTACATGGCTAAAACACACTAGCTATGATCTACAGAAGCGTGGTATAACTAGTTAGGGACAATAGTATATAGAACCTTCTAGGCTGTGGTAAGAATTACAAATTGTATTTGAAGTGCAATGAAAAAAAAACTCACTTGAGCATGTTAAGAAAGGGTATGACACAACCCGATTGTTTTTATTTTTATTTAATTAATTAATTAATTTATTTATTTATTTTTTTGAGACGGAGTCTTGCTCAGTCGCCCAGGCTGGAGTGCAGTGACACGATCTCAGCTCACTGCAAACTCCGCCTCCTGGGTTCACACTATTCTCCTGCCTCAGCCTCCCAAGTAGCTGGGACTACAGGCGCCTGCCACCATGCCCGCCTAATTTTTTGTATTAGTAGAGATGGGGTTTCACTGTGTTAGCCAGGATGGTTTCAATCTCCTGACCTCGTGACCCACCCGCCTTGGCCTCCCAAAGTACTGGGATTATAGGCATGAGCCACCGTGCCTGGCCTCTGATTGTTTTTAAAAGATCGTTCAGCTCTTAGGAGGGTGTTGTTCAGGGTTGTGGAGGATAGAAATGAGCAGACAGAATAGGAGGCTTTTGTGGTTGCCCGGGTGAGAGATGACAATAGCTTGAACTAAGGTCATGGCAATAGAGAGGGAGCAAAGTAGATGACTTGGAAATATATTTTGGAGGTGAAGAAAACATGACTAATGGAGTGTGGGGATGAAAGAAAGCAACAAAACAAGGATGACTTCTAAATTTTTGGAATGAACAACGGAGTAGAACAATTTGAGGAGAAACAGGTCTGGCGGGGGTGGATATCTGGAGTTCTGCTTCTGAGATGCCTGTTAACCATGATAATAATAGTATCTACCTTGTAGGGTTGTTGTGAACAACGAATACGAAATATGAGGAGAATTTAGATCTGTACCTAGCATGTAGTAATTGTTCAATAAATATCAGCTATGACAATTATTCCTCAAGTGGAGATGTAAAGGTAGTGGAGGACATGAGTTCTGTGTGAGGCCAGGACAGGACTAAAGATATAAATCTGAAAGTTATATAGGATTCAATGCTGCTCAAACCATTTTTGGTGAAGAACTTTCATCTTTATCCACCGCGGATCAATACTGCAGTGGACTAGCTGTGTTTGTCTCTCCAAAATTCATATGTTCACATTCTAACCCTCAAGGTGATGATATAAAGAGATGGAACCTTTGGAAAGTGGTTAGGTCATGAGGGTGGAGCCCTCATGAATAGGACTAGTGTCCTTATAAAAGAGAACCCAGAGAGCTCCCTTGCTCACTTCCACCACGTGAAGACACAGCAAGGAGTCAGCAGTTCATGAGCTCGGAATTGGGCTCACCAAATAAGGAATCTGCCTACATCTTGATCTTGGACTTCCCAGTCTCCAGAACTGTGAGAAATCAGTTTCTGTTGTTTATAAGCCATCCAGTCTACGGTATTTTGTCATAGCAGCCTGGAAGACAAAGACAAATACTTTTGTGAAATCCAACAAAAATGACACTTTGAAGAGCACTAGTACTCAAAGCCATGGGAGGCCCTGAGACATATTTAACTCAAGTACCGGTGAGTGTATGAGGGTGGAGGCACAGGAGAGTTCAGTAGGCTGAAATAACACAACGCTTGCTTACATGAACACACAAGCAAGGGGAACTCACGCAGATTTACAAGTAATCTGTTTTAATTAGGTGTAAGAAAAAAAGCCCATTCACTCCTGCAGGAACTCCCTCCTCTTCCCACAGATGTGGTATCTGAAGAGCAAGACACTGCTTCTCCACTTCCTCCGCACAAACACTTCAGTCTAATCATTGGAGATGCAATCTAGCGCTCAGGTTGCATTAAGTATCCCAAGCTCCTTCCCTACCAAGCTGGGCTCCACTTGGGCACAGAACGATTATCAGACCTGGTAACTACAAAGCTGTCCCCTAAGGATGCTCTAGGCCCCAAACATCAGCAACTCCGTTAATAATTCACCACTCTTGCCTTGTCATCGGCTTTTCTCACTTAAAACTCTGCTCCAGCGAGTGGTCCGGGCGCCTGAGGCAGCTGGCATGGGCTAGGCCAGAGAGCACCTGCACTGATTCTTAGGAGAAAAGGTCCTCTTTCTGGGTGAGGAAGTCAATAAAGTAAAGGACGCTTCATAAAGTCCTTCGGGAAGCAAAACTTGCTTAACTTCACACTTCCTTGAACCCCCACGCAGGGAATGCTTCCTCCGGGACCCGGGGCAGGCAGGCTGCTGTGCCTGGCAGGCCGGCTCCTGGGTGCGAGGCTCTCGCGCAGCTCAGGACAGCAGCGCGCGGGCTGCGGGCGAGTGGAGTTGCAGGGGCCCGGGCGGAGAGCCGCCGTCACCCAGGGAAGCTCTCGGGACTCCGGGGCTCCCGCGTAGCTCCGGACGGGCGTCGCCGAAGCCGAGAGTCCCGGCTGAGCCCCTCCGCACGGTGGGCGCCGCGCCCAGGCGAGCGCGCGAGGTCGGGCGGGGCCGGGGGCCGCCCGGGGAGGGAGCAGGGCCGGGACTCTCGCGGCCGCGCGCAGGGGCTGGGAAGCTGCCCCTCTGGCCGCGCTGGGCGAGGGGCTGCGCCGGCCCGCGAGGCGCATGCGCGCTGCCGAGCGGCTCTCGCTCCCTCCCCGCCCACCGCTCCCTCCTCCCCCTCCCCCTCCTCTGCATCCTCGCGGCTCTCCCTCTCTCCTCGCCCGCTGGGTGCTGAAGTTGGGCGGATGGCAGCAAACCGGCTCCGCTAGAGGACCGAGCCGCCCAGCCCCGCTCCCCCGGACCCATCGGCGCGCTGCTCACACCTCCAGGCGACCGGGTAAGACGCTGCCTCCAAAACGAGCGGTGCTAAGTAAATGACATCAAAATGTCTGCTTTGCACCAATGGATGGATTTTTTTCAAGGTAGGGGGGAGGTGAAGGAAGGAGGGGGCGGAGAGCGCGACCGCCCATGCCCCGGCGGGGGCGGCTGCCCGGCGCTGGGGTCTCAGCTGTGGCCGCGGCGCCCTGAGCGGGAGCTGGGGCCGCGCCGCGGGTCCGGGAAGTTGAATCCCGCGTCGCTGCTTGGACGCGGTCCGCTCGCCGCCCTCAGCTGCTGCGGGGAACCGGGAGAGTGTCCTGCCCGCCGGGGAACGCTCGGCCGGGTCCCAGAGTTCCCGCGGAAAGCGGGGCGCCCGCTGGGGGCTGCCGGGAGGGCCGGGCCGGGGGCGCGGGAGACCCCGCGGGGGCGCGAGGTGCTACGGGTTTTGTGCGGTTGGCTGGGAACGAGGAGAATGTGCCATCAACAGTGTCCAATCGACTGATAACCTCGGGTGCTGTGTTTCCTCCCTTATCTCTCTTTACCTTTGGGAAAATGCACTGCTCAGGTGGGGAAGGTGTTCGCAGAAGAGGTTGCGAAAATGAATCCTTTGACCTGCAGTAAAATACCGGAGGGGTGTGTGTGTGTGTGTGTGTGTGTGTGTGTGTGTATAGGGGGTGGGGGGTCTCTTTTGTTCCTTCCCCTCCCCTTAGTCAAAGGAAAGGGAGTCCTGGCGTGTGCGGCGCGGGGTGGATTCCACAGCCACCGAGGGGGCGAGGACGAGGAACGCCCACCAACCGCGAGTCGCTGCCCGGGTGGGCGCATCGGAGCCTCCTTTGCTGTAGGTGATGATGGTCTTTCCGTGATCGATGGAATCATAGTTTAATCTCTGCCCGCCAGCCTCCCTGCTGTCCCTCATCGAGTGCTGCGGCAGAGGCTGGGTGCAGACACGGCCGCTTTCTCCTCTTCTCTCTGTCTCCCTGTCTCCCTGAATAAATGCCGGAGGACTAGAGGATGGCGGAGGGACAGAGGTGGACTCGGAAGCCGCGGGTGGGAGCTGCTCCTCGCGAGCCGGAGGCTGCTGGCACCTTGTCGCGGGCAGCCCGCGCCAGCCTTGGGAGTCCCTGGGCTCCGGGAGAGCGAGCCGGGGTCTCCTGGCCACAGAGATGCCCGCGCTCCCGCCCTGCGTACGGGACCCGCCCTGCGCCCTGAGCCCTTCGCCTCGCCCGGAACCCGGGACGTCGGCTCACGTGGGAGAACCCCTGTCGCCCGGGGACGATTGACCGTGGCTCCTGGCATAACTCTCCTGACCTCCCCTGACCTTTCCATAAATGCTTCTTTCAAAAGAGTCACTGTAAGATTTGTCTGGAGAACTTCACACGCTTCAGAGTTCTTTCTTTCTTTTCTTAAATTGTTTTACGGCGAGATTCTCTCCAGCGTGGGATGGCTTTCACAAATAATAAAGAGAAATCTTAGTTTGGTTCCCATCTAGAATAAGCAGTTCTAAGGCTGGGTGCCATCTGCATTTCCGGCGTTCATACATACCGGTTTTCCGGGTGATGAACCCTTGTGAAAATCATTTAATTGAAGACGTGAGAATTGATTTTTATTAGTGTAGTGGAAAATAATGCTTTCCTCCTCGATTCACAACTGCCAGACGCTGCGTGTACGAAATAATTTGCAAACCGTGAAACATTTAAAATACATTGTACTTGTTTCCAAAGTCTTCTGTAGTGAGAGTATTATCCAAGAAATATACATTATAGCACTCCTATCTAATGAAAGGGTGATTTAATACAAATGAATGAGAAGTTTGACCTTCTCCAGTTGTTACTATTGTTAAGCCATTTCTTCTGTTAACATGAACTAAAACAGTAATTAGCACACTCATGGGAGACTGGATTTATTCACTAGTTTTTATAATCTTTTGAAACCCACACTTAGAGCCACCATAGGAGAGTAGTTTATTTAGTTTTAGGTAACGAGAAAAGAAGTGTTTGTTATTACAAAAAGATTGGGTGGTATTATTTATTAAATAAGATAAATCTCCATGGCAATGACACGTGATCTCAGAGCCAAGGGCACTCATCCTTCCTCCTGAAGTTAGTCTGAACGATTAAGAAAACTGTCTAATTTACAGAACAAATAACATAAGGTGTCTGTTATGCTGATTGATTTCGATCCTTTTTGCTATAGTTCCGCAACTACTCCTTGGCGTTTAATCCCCACGGAAGGGAATTAACAAGGAGAGTTAATTTACTATCCTGTTCATTTTAAGGCAAACAGCATTTGCTTCTCAAATAGCTATCTGTTTGGTTGTAGGGCTCTTCCTCTGAGGTACTTATTTATTTGAATTCATCATGTTTAAGGTCTAAGTTCCTTATCATTCCTATGATCATTTTATACTTTTGCATAATAATTAATAATAATAATAATAATAAACCTTCCTTAACATTTCCTACCACGAGGGCCACGGTCTTTGAAGAAAAGGAGAAATATATATTCTTACCCGTTTGATCTTATTGTAACAGCCAAGTAAAAGTGAAAATTTTAAATCTGAATTGATTAAAATTCTGGTTGACTTACAGAGTAAAGTCTAAGAAAGAATTTACCTTTTAATCTAAAGCTGTAGAGATAATGGCCTTTGTGTCAGAAGTCCGTTTGCTAAAATACATGGGCTTTCCTGGAAAAGGAAGGTAGGCATGGTTGATGAGGTACGATGCTAAGAGGGCTGGGAGTCCATTCAACCACATTTCTGCTGAGAATCCTGTTTCTGATACTCTCCAACTCTGCTTACTTAACACTGAAAATACTACACTACCAAAGAGGGCAAATCGAAGGACCACTATATACCCAGAGGATGAGAATAATACTATGTGATGTTAAAAGCATTTTATTTCACCTGATTGGTATAATTAGAGTATAAGTGTGAATGCATTGTGGAGGCGTAAAATTATATGACATTTCCAAGGGAGCGTCATGGGTCCTCAGACAAATACATTTTTATGGAAAACCTTAAAATAATCCTTTGCTATAGGTAGCCAATAGGTAGCCAAGACTTTCAATGTGAGATTGATGGATGCTGCCACCTTCCTTCTCTCCCTACCCACACTTATCTCTGAAAAAAAGACAGTTTCCTAACTTCCAAAGAAATTCATTTAGACGATCGTTCCTGCTATTGTGCCAGCACCTGGCACAGTATGTGGCAAAGGCAGGTATAAAATAATTTTTCCTAAATTAATAAATTTTGCAGGGTCGACATGGCTCGCAAAAGTCTTCCAAGATAAGAATTGCATTTTTAAAATCAGCACTTACACTGTTTACCAAGTGCACTAGTTGGGCTCCTAAAACTCATGTTTATGGTCCTACATCTTTGGAGGAAGCAGTTTTCAGAATTGTCGTTTTGAGAATATATGTGTGTTTAATACAACATTTATATTACTGATTTGTTTCCCAATTATAAAAGCAATATTTGCTTATCTTAGATCCCCTACAATACAAAATTACCTATAGGCAGATATGGATGTGAAGAGCATGAATTTTGGGTCAAGCTGGCCTTAGCTTGTATTGTGGCCCCTCCCTTTAAAAACTTTATTGCTGTAGGCAAGTTACTAATCTGTCGTGAGCCTCAGTTTCCTCAGACATAAAAGAGGGATGAAGGCAGGATGTAAGCATAAATACAATGCAATGTATATAAAGTACTGAACATACTGCTTGGCATGTACTGAGCGCTTGTAATTATCTCAATACCTAAAGAACTGCTATTGGAAACACAGCATAGTTTACCGCGTTTATTTCCTTTGTATAAATGTACCATTGTTTTAAGAATTTGAATGATATTCCAGAACAGGGGTCCCCAACCCCTGGGCTGCAGACGGGTACCAGCCCATGACTTGTTAGGAAGCCAGCAGCACAGCAGGAGATGAGTGGCTGGTAAGTGAGCATTAACTCCTGAGCTCCACCTCCTGTCTGATCAGCAGCTGGCATTAGATTCTCATAGGAGCGTGACCCCTATTGTGAACTGCGCATGCAAGGAATTGAGGCCGCGCACTCCTTATGAGAATCTAATGCCTGATGAGCTGACGTGGAACAGTTTCATTCCAAAACTATTCCCCCACCCCCACTGCCATCCGTGGAAAAATTGTCTTCCATGAAACTGGTCCCTGGTGCCAAAAAGGTTGGGATGGCTGTTTTAGAACTTCATACTTCTAAAAAAAATTAACATTCCTTTTTTGCTGTTTCTCAAGAAATTAAAATTGATATTTTTAATGTGATTTAGTGACTGCAAAATAGTTCACCTTATGGATGTCTTTATTTAGCCATTCTTTTATCTTTGGATTTTGATCCTTATGCCTAAATTTTGTATGCGTATCTCTATTGCAGTGGCTCCTTTGGGCATGTTGCTTAGAACAGCTGGTTCTTGCCAACATAATGCCATTCTTTAAAAAATCTTTGCTAACCTGATAGGTGAAAATAATATTTTTCAAAGTTTTATTTCTTTGGCTACCAATAAGACTGATTACTTTTTGACGTGCTGATAAGCAGTTTTTGTCTTTGAGGATGGCTCATTCAGGTCTTTAGCCTGTGTTTCCACTGCTGTTCTGGTACATTTTTCTTATTTGTTTGAGTGCTAATATTAATTTTTTTAAAAGGCAGAAGCAAACAAGGCAAGGAAATGCTCAGTGACAAAGGCTCCATGTGGCAAAGACTACAAAGATCACTGTGGCTAAACCAGAAAGGCTGGATCAGCCAGGGTATAGGGGTTCATCATATACTGCTACACCCCTGAGTTTTCCAACCTTTACAGTTCTTTTTAGAAGTCCAGAATCAGTAAACAGTTTGCTCACAAACACCTTACTATGAGAAGCTTGTGTCTGAAGAGTTCCCAGATAGTCATGGATTGTTTCTGCCAGTTGCCAATGTTATAGAAGAACTTCTGAGTTTTTCTGAGATAAAGGGGTTGAAAGGAAAGATGGGAGTACATGGAGATCCTAGGGACATTCGTTGTGATTTCTCATCAGAACGAATCAATTAAGCTTAGTTATAAAACCGTGTCAGGTTAGAATCATATCTTACTTCAACTTGTAAGCTCTAGGTGAAATTTAAATGTGTTAAAAGTAAGAATTTAATGTGTTACTTTAATGAGCTCTGTATCTGCGATGTTTCACATGATTCAGTGGTCTTGTAAGCTTCTGTTTTTGGCTTTTTAAGTTCTATAACTTTTGACAAATTTGGTTTCAAAAGTTTAATTATCTAGCTTGGAAAATCTATAAATTCCTTAGATATTAAACTATCTAGAAAGTATAAATGTTTTTGTTTTGTTTTTTGAGACAGGGTCTCACTCTGTCACCCAGGCTGGAGTGCAGTGGCCCAGTCATGGCTCACTGTAGCCTCAGCCTCCCTGGGCTCAGGTGATCTTCCCACCTCAGAAGCTGGGACTACAGGTGTGTACCACGACGCCCAGCTAATTTTTGTATTATTTGTAGAGTCGGGGTTTTGTTTGTCTTGAGCTCCTGGGCTCAAGCAATCCACCCACCTCAGCCTCCCAAAGTGCTAGGATTACAGGTGTGAGCCACTGCGCCCAGCTGAAAAAGTGTAAAATTTTATAATCATCAGTGGTACCAGTTTATCAAATACAGAAAACCTGAGTAATTCAGAATTTATAATGATGGGAGGTCCCTATAGGATAAGCAATGACCTATGGTGGAAAATAAAATCTATTTTAAATAGAAATGGATTTGAATTTTTACTCTACTATTTATTAGATGTGCAGGCTTTTTCATGAAATTATAGAAGTATTTTATACTTAATATTCTAGCATGAGTAATAAATATCTAAAATCGCTGAATTTATTAAGCTTTGTATGTGAGATTTTTAAAAATTCCCTGTGTCAGTAAATATAATTCTATTGTAGTCAATGATTGTGGTTCACAAAGCAAATATTTACTTCCTTATCTTGGGTCACAGGCTTTTCACAGTACAGTACTGCTGATTGGCTGTTGAAATACACAGGTTATAATTCAAAAGCCATGGCATTACAGTAAAACAGACACAACCTGAGGGAAATTATGACATAAATGGAATGAGCAGGTGAGTGTTTATTTCATTTTAAAAATTATCTTGAATCTTCCCAATAGTATAGTGAGTTAAATCCAGTGAAATCTCTTGTGAAAGTTGTCACTTTCTCTATTTTCCAGTCTCTGTGAAAGGTGGGAGCCTGTTTTTTTTTGGTGTATTTATGATAAGTCATGTAATCTATAGATTTTATGAGTCAATTTTGGCTCTTGGTAGACGACCCTATGTCCGCGTCCTATTACCCTTAACTCTCCTATTTTTTCAGGATTTAATTAATCAAACTCAACAAATATTTGAAAGTTTGCTATTTGAAACACAGCAATCCATATGATTTAATTCATATGAGGTAAAAAAGCTTATGGAAAATTGCCCTTAAAAGAAGGAGACTTTAAAAGCAGAGAATGTAATTTGGTGGAAAGAGCCCAGGTTTTAGATTCAAATAACCAGGGATTTAGCCATCACTTCTTTGAGTCTTAGTATCATTATCTGTAAAACTGAAGACAATTAAAAAATGTTAAAGAATTAAAAGAAATTATGTCTATAAAATCCTTCATATATTGGTACTCAGTATGAAAGTGTTAGGTATTGTACTAGACTTAATAAATCAAAATAGATACAAGAAACATCATGTAAACAATAAGTGCTTGAGGGGGTTTTAATTTCTTGCCAGTATTTGTCTTAACTAATTGGTCATTATTAATGTTTAGGTTGTTATCCATGTATTTCCTGTGTTATCCTTTCCTGACTAGCTTGTTTCACCAACCTGCTTATAAACATATGTGAGCACCTACTGTGTGCTAGGCTCTGTGATATTTTTGGATACAAAGATTAATTAAACGTGGCCCCTTTCCACAAGGAGTTCACATATAAGCTTCTTCAACTTATTTTTCTTTTATCTGGTGAGTACTGGTCATTCTAAACTTTGAAGTCATAGCTAAATACAACATGGGAGTAATAGGCAATGATTTCCTTAGGGTTTAGCAATAGACCAATTGATCTCAAAATTTAGGAGCCTCTACCACTAATGTTCAAGCAAGCTGCTAAGCAGAGACTCAGAGATAAGGGGAAGAAAAGCAGGAAGTGGCTCTATTGGTGGATGATTTAACAATCTCCACCATAATATCAAAACAACAACAGACTGGAGGCTTAACCCTCTTTGTGAACCGACCTCAACACCCAATTCCTTCTCATTGAAATAAAGAAAATGTGTACATACATCTGTACTATGCCTTTTCCCCTCTCACTTTTAGGCTACCCTGCGTAATCATTGTAATGTAAGACATTCTAAAACGCTGGTGTAGGGGATGAACAAAGGGGGAAGGAGAGTGAGATCCCTGCCCTTCTTCAGAGTCCACATTTCCCATGCACTAGCAACATTTTAGAATTTTTTCCTGATACTGCTGCAGTTCCATCTTTGATTACAATCTGTTTATAATATAGTACCTTGACCAAAAACCCAGAATCCTCAGTTTGGATGAAAAATAAATACATTTAATTTTGAGAAAGAAAACCATCTTCAATATCAACTTGTTAAAACCACTAGGGCAATTTCTAAATCTAGCAGTTAGATTTGCTCCGATCTGGAAAGATTTTATATGATTTATAAGATCAGAGTGAAGACTTCAAACCTTTTCTAGAAATAGGTGATGAATATATAGTTAATATATCTAAGTATGGAAATGAAAGACATTGACATTAGGAATGAATTAACTTGAAGGTAAGCTCAGCACTCCTGTCAGCTACTACATTTAACATTCTTGTCATTAAATCTTTGACCGGGCTCTTAATAAGTAAAAATGTATGCTAATGTAAGATTTGAACCTATTTCTTTCTCAATTTATTTCTACTCAGCACTACCATACAGTAATTTACCTGTGACCTATGAATTTAGTACTTTCAAAATTCACTAGATAAAAGCAAAGGAAAACTAGTATCTTTTATTAGGGCACTAAGGTATAGACATTCTATAAAGCAATACAATAACCTATATAATTTACAAACTATTATGATTAACTGAATGCTGTATTTTGAATTGGAGTATTTAATACTCCAATTTACTCCAATGTACATTGGAGTAAAAGGCTTCATTGTGAATTGGAATACTAACATTTTCCCTACCTACTGTTTGGGTGAGGCTTGACATTCGATTTTCCCCACTCTCTCTTATGATTATTGTTATTAGTATTTCTAAATAGATAAATTGAGGAGAAAGGAGTATCTTTGCTTTTCGTACATCTAATAGTTCATAGAAAAATAGGTGTTTACTCATATTTTATGTAATTTTAGGATATTTACATAATTTTGTTGCCTGAAATTTAAAACGTATCAAGAGCTCAAATGTCGTATCTGCCAGGAAAAAAACAAACAAACAACCCTACTGTCTTATTTTCTTCTGGTAGTCAGGAATAAACTGCCCTGATTGTAATTTCTATGCTAGTTTATCAGTAAATAATATTGGCAATTTCGACTCAAGCTATTGGAGTCCATGTTTTCTTCATCTACTCAAGTCCAGTAACTTCAATTTTCACTGATGAAGAAACATTTTAAACTAAATTACTTTTAGTAAATTCAATGTCTAATGACCCACCTATGTTTATATAAATGATGGATTTAGTTGAAAGTTACATTTATTTATCATCTTAAATACTCAAAACCAAGCAATAGAGAAATCCTTCCCACACTGGAATTGTCTCCAAAATGTAATATTTTGAAAAGATGATTTTGTGTGTCAGTATATGCATTTATGTGTGTTTCCCCTTTTATTTATGGGAAACAACTGACATGATGCCTATGTAATCATAGCCAACTATTCAGGAAGAAAGGATACATACTTGAGAATAGAGGCGGAGGCACAAATGAGATGAGAAGGAGAGCCAAGTAAAAAGCAGGAAGGCTGGGCTCAGAAAACAAGACTATTAGTTAAAAACTCATTATATCTTAAAGTATAATATCATTCAATACGTTATTATGTAACTCTGCTATATTATGTAACCACTTCCAGTTTTGTGAATTCACGTGACCTAATCTTAAGGAGGTAATTTTTTCCCATTAATTCAGTAATTTCATTGACTGAACATCTGAGTAATGCAAGTGAGGTTTCATAAGGTAGAATTCCATTAAATAAATGTTAATTCCAGGAAGGAAAAAATGTGAGGCACTTTTCTTGAACTAACATAGGTTATGTTAAATAGTTTAAAATTATCATAGGTGATACTGAAATTCAATCACATTGATAAAGAATCTATTCCCAAGTTTTCTTTCTAAATGCAACTATTTTAAGTACATCTTATATAAAATCAATTTCATCTTTGTGATGTAAAGACCTTTATGTCTTGTTTCAAAACACCAGCAATGAATAAATGTGTATGATAAGCTTTTTTTTTTAATTGAGCAACAGGACATTGCAATGACTTAATATCTAAAATATTAAGACTTTAGGGGAGTAACAAATGAGCTTGGAAAAGCTTGTCTGCTCGTTGCCACTGAGATTATTTTTAAGAGAATGTGGGTTTATGGCTTAGTAGGATCACTGAATGTAGTTACTCAGTGAGGTGGCTGATTGCAACCAAAATCAACTTTGGCACTTGGTGTTCTGGCCTCTGACTGTTATCCTCAAGAGAGTTCTAGTCTGGTTAGATTTTAGGGAAAAAGAAAGAGGTTATGTTCCTGAAAGTAGAGTTCAGAGGATACAGTCTAAAATGTTATGTTAGAGACAGGCAGCAACAAAGGAAAGAGAGAAAAGTCTTTCGGTGCATTGGTAAGTACAGCCTGTGTGGGTCTGAATTTCCAAGTATTTGCATTAGATTTCCAAGTTTTCTTCAGTTCTGCTACTCATCAGTTTTACCTCTTCTGTTTCCTGCCTCCTTTTTCTTAATTAATGTGTTGTGTAATTCAATCCTTACTCTGTACCAACGAATAGCAAAATTAAAAAAAAAAACATGGCCAAGTCTGAGGGAGACTAAAAAATAAAGAGATAAGACCTATATGTAAATTTCTGTTAGTATTATATTCTAGGAGAGAACTAAAATGCTGTGAGAACTCAGCAGCGTGAGATTAATTTTAAATGGCTAGACCAGGATCTGGCAAAAGTGTCATAGAGGTTGTGACGTTTTTTCGGATTATTGAAAGATAGAATTTTGACATACAAAGGAAGATGTCCAGGCTCAAAGACAATGTAAATAAAGACAGATGCAGAATCAGGAAAATTAAAACCATTTTGTGCGCAATATTTCAAAAGCATACAGTACTTACAGGAAATCACTAGATGATAAGGCTAAAAAAGAAGACATATACTGGCAGCTGTTAATATAAGAGTAAAAAGGTGGAATTTTCCTTGCTAGACAGAGTGCTGCTGAAGCTCTCTAAGCAGAGGATTACCGGGTGGGAGCTGTGCTATGGGACAGGTGCTTCATCAGTCCATGCAGGGCGGCGGTCAAGGGAAGTAGGAACACCACAATTTCAGCTGTCCAGGTGAGAGAAGAGGCCTAAACTGAGAAACAGCAAAGGGCAGGGTCCGTGGGAAGATGATGATGTGAGAAAATGTTTGAGTCAGAGCCTTCAAGACTTGGTGAACAAAAAGATGTAAGAGGAGCTATAAAGCTGTCAGGGAGCATTTTAGCCTATGAGTCTGGGAAATAAAGATGTCATAAGACATGGACAAGTCAAACTGATGAAGAGGTTAGTGAGGAAATAAATTGAGTTCAGTATGGGAAATAGTTTGACATAGCCATCAGAATTCTCGCAGATATTTAGCACGCCATTGATTAGAAAGCCTCAGGGATATTAGTTGATTAAGTAGGAAGTAACAAGTATGATCTTAGGCTATGTCGGTAGAGCCATATAGCATCCAGAATGAAGTTGGCAATCGTTATGTTCTATTCTGCATATCCAAGTCACAATTGCAATGTTATTTGGAACTTATTTTTGACACCATGGTTAGAGGTCAAGAATATAGGTGGTGAAATTCACTTACAAAACAAAATAATTTGTGTGAGACGTGGTTGGAGGAATTTGTACTTTCTTAACCTGGAAGACAGTGGTTTCCCTGGAAGATATGTGTGTTTCACCATTTGGAGAAAACCCGTGGGAAAAGATTATACATTCTAAATTGTCCCAATGATATGATGAAAATAATAAAACCACCTTGCAGAGTTGTAGAGAGATAATATGTGCAGTGCCCCTGGAACACATTTCATATTCAATGTGTCTTAGCTCTTATTGTTACCTTAGGAATAGCATTAGAATCAGTGGACACGTATCATAGAGATGTTGCCATCCTATTGGAAATAACCGTTTTTTTTTTTGAGATGGAGTCTTGCTCTTGTCGCCCAGGCTGGAGTGCAATGGCGTGATCTTGGCTCACTGCAACCTCCACTTCCTAGGTTCAAGCAATTCTCCTGCCCCAGCCTCCAAAGTAGCTGAGATTACAGGTGCCCACCACCACACCCAGCTAATTTTTTTTGTATTTTTAGTAGAGACAGGGTTTTACCACGTTGGTCAGGCTTGTTTCAAACTCCGACCTCAGGCGATCCACCCGCTTCAGCCTCCCAAAGTGTGGGATTACAGGTATGAGCCACTGCACCCGGCTTGAAATAACTTTTAAGAGTCATAGCCAGCTGGTTAGGTAAGCTGCCTTGAAAGGTAGCAAGTTTAATGTCACTGAAAAAAGGTAGGGTAGACAAATACTTGGCAGAGATGTCATGGAGGAAATTCAATGACTGGGAGGGTGAATGAACTACAAGGCCTCATTCTAACTCTGAGGTCCAGATGGTACCAGAGAATTTGGACTGCAAACCCAAGAGAATGACTAGAGCTAGAAATGAAACTTGAAAATCTTTTACATCTGGGTAACAATAGTAGAAAAGTGTCAAAGGAGAGAGAGCAGAGAGCAGGTGAGCTTAGAATAGAATCCTGGAGCATATCTGCATGAATGGACATGTGGAAAAAGAAGGAAACTAAATATATATACATGCATACATGTATACATGCATATATTCATATATGTACAAATTCATACATAAGATAGAATAAAAATATGTTATAAAGAGAATGAAGACACTGTAATATGCCATAAAACCGAAGATGTGGAGATTTTTTTTGCCAGTTTTATTCATATGTATAATAATCCTACACCAACGATTAGAAAAAGTTTAAGAAAGAAGATCAGCTGAGTTATATCATGTGGCAGAAAGGGTGAGTAAGATCAAGACCAGGGTGACACATCAGATTTTGCAATGAGGAAGTTACTTGTGATTGTTTAGAAAGCACTTGTGATTGATGATTTATACATCATCTATTTCCAAAAAGTTTGGGGCAGCTTAAATAAAAGCACTTTCACACAAGGCAGTAAAAATAAAACAAAATAAAGATAAGAAACCACCAAGAGAAATAAATGGAGGAAATAGTGAATGTACCACAAAACCTGGGTAAGATCGTTATTGTAATAGGAGTACTACCTTTTAGCTATGTGGTTCCTGGCAGCCAAAATAAAAGGATAACAGGAAAGATTACCTATAATTCACTGGTTAAGGAAGGAAAACAGATCTTCAGAAGAATTTTTGTTTCCTGGCACTAAATTCTATGAAGAGTATATCTCATGCATTCTTATAAGAGACAGTGACATGTTAGACAATGTGATGAACAGTGCTTCTGCTGAAGATGCAGGTTTGCTTTAAATTGCTGTTTCTTTAAGGCCTTGAAGGTCAAGTGTGCAATATTAAGATGAGGTTGGTAAAAGCCAATAAGGCAGTAATATTTCTTGTGGGCATAGACCAGATGGGCATCTGAATACTCCTTGGTGTGAAAAATCAGCATAAGAGAGCATTAGGGAAGAAGACATCCCAGAGTGGAGATGCAAGGATAGTTCTATGAACGTGAGGAGAGAGCACCAAGTGCCCTGCAACCTCCTTTCCTTGGCACCTGCCACTCCCTCTGCCTAACAAGCTGTCCTCCGGTCTTTCTCATCATTCAAGTTTCCATTCAAATGTCACCACTTCAAAGAGACTCTAAGAACTGTCTTCCTAATGTGGTCCCTTCTTCATCCCTCCTCATATCTCTCACTCTCTTACAATAATCCATTTTATTTAACAGTATTTACTGCTCTGTTAAATTATTGTATTTATTATTAGTCTCCCTCATTCCAGAAACTAGAATGTAAGCTAGTACACCAAGCAGTGCCAGTGATTGACATGTTGAAGGAATGAATGTTTTATGAATGGGAAAGAACTCAGCTCAGTACTGATGTGATAATAGGATGGTAGTATTGGGCATGGACTAAATGCTTCCTAAAATGTTAGCTGAGAAGAAGATGATAATTACGATAAGGACATAATTTTGTCCTGGGAATATCAAGAACATTGGGGTTTGGAGGAAGAGCACATATTCTCTGTATACTTTTCTGTCCACTCAAAAGGTGCAGGAGTACTAATATTAATGGTACTAATATGAATTGCTCATGATTATAAGGGGCAGAGCCTAAGTGGGAAGAGTACAAAGAGTCCTATGTCATGGCAAACCCCTTTTCCTCTCATATTGGTTGAGATTGTTTGATAGTGCCTGATATGGTTAGGCTTTGTGTCCCCACCCAAATTTCACCTTGATTTGTAATTCCCATAATCCCCACTTGTCTAGGGAGAGACCTGGTGGGAGGTGATTGGATCATGGGGGCGGTTTTCCCCATGCTATTTTCATGATAGTGAATGAGTTCTCACAAGATCTAATGGTTTTATAAGAGGCTCTTGCCCTTTCACTCTCATTCTTCTCTTTCCTGCTGCCATGTGAGAAAGTCCAAGCTTGCTTCCCCTTCACCTTTCACCATGATTGTAAGTTTCTTGAGGCCTCCCCAGCCATGCAGAACTGTGAGTCAACTAAATCTCTTTCCTTTATAAATTACCCAGTCTTGGGTATTTATACTTTTTTCTTTTTTTAAATTATTATACTTTAAGTTCTGGGATACATGTGCAGAACGTGCAGGTTTGTTACATAGGTATGCAAGTGCCATGGTGGGTTGCGGCATCCATCAACCCATTATCTACATTAGGTATTTCTCCTAATGCTATCCCTCCCCTAGTCCCCCACCTCCTGACAGGCCTTGGTGTGTGATGTTCCTCTTCCTGTGTCCATGTGTTCTTATTGCTCAACTCCCACTTATGAGTGAGAATATGCGGTGTTTGGTTTTCTGTTCATGTTGTCTGCTGAGATGATGGTTTCTACTTCATTGTCTCAAGACATGAATCATCTTTTTTTGCGATAGTTTTTTTATTGCCATTTTTTTTTTTATTATGCATTTGGTTTTTTTTTATTGTGGAATGCTGCATAACTACTGTGCATGTGTCTTTATAGTAAAATGATTTATACTCCTTTCAGCATATACCCGGTAATGGGATTGCTGGGTCAAATGATATTTCTGGTTCTAGTTCCTTGAGGAGTTGGCCACACTGTCTTCCACAATGGTTGAACTAATTTACACTCCCACCAACAGTGTAAAAGCATTCCTATTTCTCCACATCCTCTCCAGCGTCTGTTGTTTCCTGACTTTTTAATGATTGCCATTCTAACTGGCATGAAATGGTATTTCCTTGTGGTTTTGATTTGCATTTCTCTAATGACCAGTGATGATGAGCTTTTTTTCATGTGTTTGTTGGCTGCGTAAATGTCTTCTTTTGAGAAGTGTCTGTTCATATCCTTCACCACTTTTTGATGGGGTGGTTTGTTTTTTTCTTGTAAATTTGTTTAAGTTCCTTGTAGATTCTGGATATTAGCCCATTGTCAGATAGATAGATTGTAAAAATTTTCTCCCATTCTGTAGGTTGCCTGTTCACTCTGATGATAGTTTCTTTTGTTGTGCGGAAGCTCTTTAGTTTAATTAGATCCCATTTGTCAATTTTGGCTTTCATTGCCATTACTTTCGGTGTTTTACTCATAAAGTTTTTGCCCATGCCTATATCCTGAATGGTATTGTCTAGGTTTTCTTCTAGGGTTTTTAGAGATTTAGGTTTTATGTTTAAGTCTTTAATCTATCTTTAGTTAATTTTGTATAAGATGTAAGGAAGGTGTCCAGTTTCAGTTTTCTGCATATGGCTAGCCAGTTTTCCCAGCACCATTTATTAAACAGGGTATCCTTTCCCTGTTGCTTGTTTTTCTCAGGTTTGTCAAAGATCAGATGGTTGTAGATGTGGCATTATTTCTGAGGCCTCTGTTCTGTTCCATTGCTCTATATATCTGCTTTGGTAGCAGTACAATGCTGTTTTTGTTACTATAGCCTTGTAGTATAGTTTGAAGTCAGGTAGTGTGATGCCTCCAGCTTTGCTCTTTTTGCTTAGGATTGTCTTGGCTATATGGGCTCTTTTTTGATTCCATATGAAATTTAAAGTAGTTTTTTCTAATTCTGTGAAGAAAGTCAATGGTAGCTTGATGGGGATAGCATTGAATCTATAAATTACTTTGGGCAGTATGGCTGTTTTCACGATACTGATTTTTCCTATCCATGAGCATGGAATGTTTTTCCATTTGTTTGTGTCCTCTCTTATTTCCTTGAGCAGTAGTTTGTAGATCTCCCTGAAGAGGTCCTTCACATCCCTTGTAAGTTGTATTCCTAGGTATTTTATTCTCCTTGTAGCAATTGTGAATGGGAGTACGCTCATGATTTGGCTTTCTGTTTCTCTGTTATTGGTGTATAGGAATGCTTGTGATTTTTGCACATTGATTTTGTATCCTGAGGCTTTGCTGAAGTTGCTTATCAGCTTAAGGAGATATTGGGCTGAGATGATGGAGTTTTCTATGTACAATCACGTTATCTGCAAACAGAGACAATTTGACTTCCTCTCTCCCTATATGAATATCCTTTATTTTTTTTCTCTTGCCTGGTTGCCCTGGCCAGAACTTCCAATATTGTGTTGAATAGGAGTGGTGAGAGAGGGCATCATGTCTTGTGCCAGTTTTCAAAGGGAATGCTTCCAGTTTTTGCCCATTCAGTATGATATTGGCTGTGGGTTTGTCATAAATAGCTCTTACTATTTTGAAGTACGTTCCATCAATACCTAGTTAATTGAGAGTTTTTAGCATGAAGGGGTGTTGAATTTTATTGAAGGCCTTTTCTGCATCAATTGAGATAATCATGTGTTTTTTGTCGTTGATTCTGTTTATGTGATGGATTACGTTTATTGATTTCCATATGTTGAACTAGCCTTGCATCCCAGGGATGAAGCTGTCTTGATCATGGTGGATAAGCTTGTTGATGTGCTGCTGGATTCAGTTTGCCAGTATCTTATTGAGTATTTTCGCATCGATGTTCATCAGGGATATTGGCCTGAAATTTTCTTTTTTTGTTGTGTCTCTGCTGGGTTTTGGTATCAAGATGATGCCAGCCTCATAGAATGAGTTAGGGAAGATTCCCTCTTTTTCTGTGGTTTGGAATAGTTTCGGAAGGAATGATACCAGCTCCTCTTTGTATCTCTGGTAGAATTCAGCTGTGAATGCATCTGGTCCTGGGCTTTTTATGGTTGGTAGGCTATTAATTACTGCCTCAATTTCAGAACTTATTGTTGGTCTATTCTGGGATGAGACTTCTTTCTGGTTTAGCCTTGGGAGGGTGTATGTGTCCAGGAATTTATCCATTTCTTCTACATTTTCTAGCTTATTTGTGTAGAGGTGATTTAGTATTCTCTGATGTAGTTTGTATTTCTGTGGGATCAGTGGTGATATCCCCTTAATCATTTTGTATTGTGTCTATTTGATTCTTCTCTCTCTTCTTCTTGATTAATCTGGCTAGCGGTCTATCTTTTTTGTTAATCTTTTAAAAAAAAACAGTTCCTGGATTCATTGATTTTTTTGAAGGGGTTTTCATGTCTCTGTCTCCTTCAGTTTTGCTCTGATCTTAGTTCTTTCTTATCTTTTGCTAGCTTTTGAATTTGTTTGCTCTTGCTTCTCTAGTTCTTTTAATTATGATGTTAGGGTTTTGATTTTATATCTTTCCTGCTTTCTCCTATGGGCATTTTTAGTGCTATAAATTTCCCTCTAAACACTGCTTTACCTGTGTCTCAGAGATTCTGGTACTTTGTGTCTTTGTTCTCATTGGTTTCAAAGAACTTACTTATTTCTGCCTTGATTTTATTATTTACCCAGTAGTCATTCAGGAGCAGGTTGTTCAGTTTCCATGTAGTTGAGCGGTTTGGAGTGAGTTTCTTAATCCTGAGTTCTAATTTGATTAGACTGTGGTCTAGAGACTGTTTGTTATGATTTCCATTCTTTTGCATTTGCTGAGGAGTGTTTTACTTCCAATTATGTGGTCCATTTTAGAATAAGTGCAATGTGGTGCTGAGAAGAATATATAGTCTGTTGATTTGGGGTGGAGAGTTCTGTAGCTGTCTATTAGGTCCGCTTGGTCCAGAGCTGAGTTCAAGTCCTGGATATCCTTGTTAATTTTCTGTCTCGTTGATCTGTGTAATATTGACAGTGGGGTGTTAAGTTCTCCCACTATTATTGTGTGGGAGTGTAAGTCCCCAATAGACCTCTAAGAACTTGCTTTATCAATCTGGGTGCTCCTGTATTGGGTGCATATATATTTAGGATAGTTAGCTCTTCTTGCTGCATTGATCCCTTTACCATTATGTAATGCCCTTCTTTGTCTTTTTTGGTCTTTGTTGGTTTAAAGTCTGTTTTATCAGAGACTAGGATGGCCACCCCTGCTCTTTTTTTTTCTTTCCCTTTGCTTGGTAAATAGTCTTCCATCCCTTTATTTTCAGCTTATGTGTGTCTTTGCACATGAGATGGGTCTCCTGGGTACAGCACACTGTTGGGTCTTGACTCTTCATCCAATTTACCAGTCTGTGTCTTCTAATTGGAGCATTTAGCCCATTTACATTTAAGGTTAATATTGATATATGTGAATTTGATTCTGTCATTATGATGCTACCTGGTTATTTTGCCTGTTAGTTCATGCAGTTTCTTCATAGCGTTGATGGGCTTTACAATTTGATGTGTTTTGCAGTGGCTGGTACTGGTTTTTCCTTTCCATATTTAGTGCTTCCTTCAGGGGCTCTTGTAAGGCAGGTCTGGTGGTGACAAAATCTCTCAGTATTTGCTTGTCTGTAAAGGATTTCATTTCTCCTTTGCTTATGAAGCTTAGTTTTGCTGGATATGAAATTCTGGGTTGAAAATTGTTTTCTTTAAGAATGTTGAATATTGGCACCCACTCTCTTCTGGCTTGTAGGGTTTCTGCAGAGACATCCGCTGTTAGTCTGATGGGCTTCCCTTTGTGGGTAACCCGACCTTTTTCTCTGGCTGCCCTTAGCATTTTTTCCTTCATTTCAACCTTGGTGAATCTGACAATTAGGTGTCTTGGGGTTGCTCTTCTCGAGGAGTATCTTTGTGGTGTTCTCTGTATTTCCTGAATTGGAATGTTGGCTTTTCTTGATAGGTTGGGGAAGTTCTCCTGGATAACATCCTGAAGAGTGTTTTCCAACTTGGTTCTATTCTACCCGTCACTTTCAGGTACACCAATCAAAAGTCGATTTGGTCTTTTCCATAGTCCCATATTTCTTGGAGGCTTTGTTCATTCCTTTTCATTCTTTTTTTCTCTAATCTTGTCTTCAGGTTTTATTTCATTAAGTTGATCTTCAATCTCTGATATCCTTTCTTTGCTTGATCAGTATGGCTATTGATACTTTTGTATGCTTCACAATGTTCTCATGTTGTTTTTCAGTACCATCAGGTTACTTATGTTCTTCTCTAAACTTGTTATTCTAGTTAGCAACTCCTATAACCTTTTTTCAAGGTTCTTAGCTTACTTACATTGGGTTAGAACATGCTTCTTTAGCTCAGAGGAGTTTGTTATTACCCACCTTCTGAAGCCTGCTTCTGTCAATTCGTCAAACTCATTCTCCATCCAGTTTTGTTCCCTTGCTGGTGAGGAGTTGTGATCCTTTGGAGGAGAAGAGGCTTTCTGGTTTTTGGAATTTTCACCCTTTTTGCGCTGGCTTTTCCTCATCTTTGTGGATTTATCTACCTTTGGTCTTTGATGTTGGTGACCTTTGGATGGGGTTTATGTGGACGTCCTTTTTGTTGATGTTGATGCTATTCCTTTCTGTTTGCTAGTTTTGCTTCTAACAGTCAGGCCCCCCTGCTGCAGGTATGTTGGAGTTTACTGGAGGTCCACTCCAGACCCTGTTTGCCTGGGTGTCACCAGCGGAGGCTGCAGAACAGCAAAGATTGCTGCCTGTTCCTTCCTCTAGAAGCTTTGTCCCAGAGGGGCACCCACCAGATGCCAGCTGCAGCTCTCCTGTATGAGGTGTCTGTCTACCCCTGCTGGGAGGTGTATCCCAGTCAGGAGGCATGGGGGTCAGGGACCCACTTGAGGAGGCAGTCTGTCCCTTAGCAGAGCCCAAGTGCTGTGCTGGAAGATCTGCTGCTCTCTTCAGAGCCGGCAGGCAGGAATATTTAAATCTGCTGAAGCTGCACCCACAGCCACCCCTTCCCCCAGGTGCTCTGTCCCAGGGACATGGGAGCTTTAACTATAAGCCCCTGACTGGGGCTGCTGCCTTTCTTGTAGAGATGCCCTGCCCAGAGTGAAGGAATCTAGAGAGGCAGTCTGGCTACAGAGTGTGGTGGGGTCAGCCTTGCAGAGCTGTGGTGGGGTCAGCCCAGTTTGAACTTCCTGGTGGCTTTGTTTAGACTGTGAGGGGAAAACTGCCTACTCAAGCCTCAGTAATGGCGGACGCCCCTCCCCCCACCAAGCTTGAGCATCCCAGGTCAAGTTCAGACTGCTGTGCTGGCAGCAAGAATTTCAAGCCAATGGAGCTTAGCTTGCTGGGCTCCGTGGGGGTGGGATCCACTGAGCTAGACCACTTGGCTCCCTGGCTTCAGCCCCCTTTTGAGGGGAGTGAACAGTTCTGTCTCACTGGCATTCCAGGCACCACTGGGGTATGAAAAAAAAACTCCTGCGGCTATCTTGGTGTCTGCCCAAATGGCTGCCCAGTTTTGTGCTTGAAACCCAGGGGCCTGGTGGTATAGGCACCTGAGGGAATCTCCTGGTCTGCGGGTTGCAATGACTGTGGGAAAAGTGTAGTACCTGGGCCGGAGTGCACCGTTCCTCACAGCACATTTCCTCATGGTTTCCCTTGGCTAGGGGAGGGAGTTCCCCAACCCCTTGCACTTCCCTGGTGAGACAACACCCTATCCTGCTTCGGCTCGCCCTCTGTGGGCTGCCCCCACTGTCTAAGCAGTCCCAATGAGATGAGCTAGGTACCTCAGTTGGAAATGCAGAAATCACCCGCCTTCTGCGTTGATCTCACTGTGACCTGCAGACCGGAGCTGTTCCTATTTGGCCATCTTGCCAGCCACCAGGTAGTTCTTTATAGCAGTATGAAAACAGACTAATATAGTGCCCATTTAAATTTTGGAGACTATCTGTGCTATTATTGCATTAATAATGTCGCAGGGTTTTTTCTAAGAGTCATTAGTCAGTGCATCCTTTTATGACCCTTCCTGGTAGCTAACAACAAAACCCTTATTATATTGAAGTGTGTGTGTGTGTGTGTGTGTGTGTGTGTGTGTGTGTGTGTGTTGTAAAGAGTCCATCAAAATTGCCTAAAATATAAAGCAACTTGCTGACATACAAATGTAAAAGCAGAGGTGCTGGTAGAGAGAAGCTCATCAGAATTGAAGAGGAAACTAGAACCAGGAAAGGAAAGACTGGAGATAGACTAGGAAGTGAGCCAGACATCTCTTTGAATGTGGACTGGTTGTCCACAAAAGAACTATGGAGAGGAGAAGAGTAACTAGAGGAAACTTAACAGCAGCCTGAAGTGGGTAGTAGAACCAAACAAAACTCTCTTGACACTGATTTTGGGTTTATGGAGCTTCTTGGCTGTGAAAAAGCAAAATTACCAATGGAGAAGGGTCAGAAAAATACCATGGTATTTCCTAGAATATCAATTTTATTCATTCTTGAGAAATTTAAAATGTTTCTATATCAAAGTAAAAACAAATATTAGGAAACAGTATATCATTTTTATGGATTCATTTGTTTATCTATTTGTGTGTTTTTTAGGTTAGACCTCATGTTTGGAAGAAATTTTGATTATTCAGGCACCATATTGGGCTTTGTCTCAGGGCTCCAGGGGGCAAGTTTGCAGTTTAGAGATAGTGGAATTGCCCCAAGGTTCTGGACAAGCAAAAGGTTTTAGACTCACATAGCATGATAAGTTTAAATGGCACGCTGACACTCTCTGAGTCCATGGGTCCTTTTTTTCCTCATCTCCTTTATCTCTAATATTTTAACTCCTAACTAGAAGAAAGATGTTGTGAGACAAATGTCACACATTGGTTTTTCTCTGATGGCTTTACTTGAACCATCTGAAATGACAAAAATTTACTTACAGCTTTGCAAAGGACAGATTAAAAAACAATCTAATTTTCCTTCCATGCTGAAAGAGGAGGTTTGGTCATGATATTATCTGTATTACTTAGTCCATTAACCAAATGTGTGGCTGCTAAAACAAACACACAAGTAAGCAAAGACTTTCCTGACTATAATTTGTTAGATTGTTCCATAAGAGGATGTCCAATCTAGTGAATGTTGCCTGTGTGCAATTGACCAGGTAAGAAGATACTCTTAAAAAATGGAAATGAACATTTAAAGGAAAAATAATCACCTCATAAACTCATTGGGAAAGTACCCTTTGGAATGCAAATGTGAAATAAGGTAGATTTTAATATACACTCATCTCTTATTTGAAGGCAGAACAGTGAACTGTCATTCAAAATAAGGGGATAAACAGGAAATTGAAGTTGAAATAATAAAAATGAAAAAAAAATGGCATTTAGCTGCAAATTTTTCAAACCATGGAGTAAGAAACTACATTTACTTCCTGTATTGTTTTATTGTTTGTTTATGTGCTTGTTTCTAATGTTTGACTGCATTTGGCTTTTATAGAAATAGTCTGGGAAAGAGGAGTAAGTGACTTTGATTAAAAAAATACTTATTGAGCACCCACTATGTGCTAGCACTGTTCTGAGAGATGCAGATTTACTAGGGAACAAAACAGACAAAAATGCCTGCCCCCATGAGATGGCTATACTTGGTCTTTGAGGGTTTTTTTATTGGCTCATAGAGCTCCATTTGGACTCCTTTGTAGAGCAAGGCTATAAAGATTGATCTGTCTGGCTGCGCACAAACACACACACACACGCACACTCTTTCATTCATACATTAATTAGGTACAAGTACATAAGGCTTAAGTGAAGGGGTACCAGAGGCATAGTGGCTGTATCAGATTGGAATGTAGGGGAATTTTCTACATCTTAATTGTTTTAAAAAACTGACATCAGTCTGTTTCAAACCAATATATTGTACTACTACAAATGTATTAATTGCAGTATAGAAATATTGGAATGAGAGGTCAGAAGAAGGAGATTCCACTCTCTTGCCTTCTCTCTTTCAAGGAAATATATGGCTCAGGGCATCTGAAGTTCTGGGCACAAGGGGGAGAAGTGAGCTCATTTTTTCCCAGGCTGGAAATCTGACTTCCCTCCAGGAATTTCCCAGGAATGAATGCCTGTTTCATCTTCATCCCTGTGCCATTTCTGCCATTTGCCTGCCAAACTTGTTTCCTAGTGCTCTGAGGTACATTTCTGAGAATTTAGAGCATAATTAACTGAAGCAGAAGAATTTTGAGGTATACCAGAAAATTTAGATCACATTTAATGGAGATAGAAAACCTAAAGGAATATGTTCCTCAGATGCATATTAGGTGATAAGATGGAATGCAGCAACTTTATTTTGTCTAAACTTTTGGGAAAATTATGTACGGAGGCTGTATAATATGCTCAGCCAGAATAGGAATGAAATGAATGAGAGCAGAAGCAGCCTCAAATAACAAAGAAGGAGGTGGCACTTTTTGGGGGACGGGAGAAGATGGATATTTTGGAGATTGCCCCATAACTGACATGAACTCAGGGTTTCCAGTCATATCATAGGAGAAGCACTATTTCCTGAAAGCACACATTTGGAGCAATCTGAGCTCCCCTTTTACCTGTGATTTTTTTAAATGACATATACACAATAACGGATGGCTTTGTTTTCAAGAATGGCACTGAAACAAGAAATGAAAAATTATCAAGAGCTGTTAGGGATTTGATTGCCGCTAAGTGAAAATGAAAGAAAAGAATCTGAAAGTATTCCAGGAAAATATGTAATGATAGCTAATGCACCAGTTGGTGTTTTATTTGTTTTGAAATGATAGATGTGGAGAAGACATAGCAAGTACTTCACCAACACTTGCAACAATTTAAGGTGAAACAGAGCAAGTGATATTTTTACAGCTGAGACTTTTAAATATTAATTTTTTTAAGTTGTGTGTTGGGGTGGAGTTAAAATTTCATTACCATAGTCCCCAATATAATAGATAATAGAATGTAGGCTTTAAGAAGTTGATTTGATACTTGAATTTTATTTTTACTAACAGCATAAAACATTCATTACAGAATTTATTTGGTTTAGTTTATAAAAACAGCTAAAGGCTCCAAGATGAAATAAAATATTTAAATAAAGTATTGTTAAATTTGTATTAAACTTGTTTTTGACATTTCAGACATAACTACAATATTAGGTGTTTGAAGAGAACATGGTGCCAGTGATTATGAATACCAAACTACTTTTTTTTTGAGACGAAGTTTCGCTGTTATTGCCCAGGCTGGAGTGCAATGGCGTGATCGCGGCTCACTGCAAGCTCCACCTGCTGGGTTCAAGCGATTCTCCTGCCTCAGCCTCCCAAGTAGCTAGGATTACAGGCGCCCGCCACCATGCCCGGCTAATTTTTGTATATTTAGTAGAGACGGGGTTTCACCATGTTGACCAGGCTGGTCTTGAACTTCTGACCTCAGGTGATCAACCCTCCTCGGCCTCCCAAAGTGCTGGGATTACAGGCGTGAGCCACCACCCACCACATCTGGCTTATGAATACCAAACTACTAAAATATTATTTTAATCCAGAGATGACATCAAGAGAAATGAGTTCTAGCTCTGGCTGTAGAACTCTGTGAATCCTAGTATGACAGAGAATTATACATACAGCCAGGCATGGTGGCTCACGCCTATAATCCCAGGACTTTGGGAGGCCGAGGCGGGCGGATCACCTGAGGTCAGGAGTTCAAGACCAGCCTGGCTAACATGGTGAAACCACATTTCTACTAAAAATACGAAAAATTAGCTGGGTGTGCCTATATTCTCAGCTACTCAGGAGGCTGAGGCAGGAGAATTGCTTGAATCCGGGAGGTGGAGGTTGTAATGAGCTGAAATTGCACCATTGCACTCCAGCTTGTGCAACAAGAGGGAAACTCCGTGTCTATATGTATATAATCACTATGAATTAATGTCATCAGCACGTTTATGATGGCTACCATTACTCTTCAGGATTGTTGATCAACAGTGAACCCAGTTGCCTTACAAAATGGTGAAGTTAGTGAATTCTCCCTTCCTGAAAAAAAAAGTCCTGAATGTAAACCCCAAACCATTCAAGGGCCAGCCTCTTCATCCCTTTTCTTCTACCCTCTCCTTGCAAAATCCCTTATACTTACCCCCAGAAAATGGTTTCTCTTTTGCCACTTCTGTGTGCCTTTGCTCAGCTGTTTTCAGCCTGAAATGCTGTGCATGCTTCCCTTCACTTTTCTAAGTCCCGACCATCCTTTAAGGTCTAAGGTAAAGTCCTAAGGCCTTTATGATTCCTTGCCTGGCCACCTCATAGTGACGTCCGCCTCCACTGAAACTGCCTGCATCAGAACGTGACATGTGCATTCCTGTCTTCTCTATGAGTAACCCCTTTCCTTCTCATACTCTAATCAGGTGGCTTCTACACAGTCCCCAGGAGTCAGCCTTGACCCCCTTCTCAGTCACACCCATATGTAAACTATCCATAACCAGGGCTCAATCTACCTCTTCAGGACTCCTTACCTCTGTTCTGTTTCTCCGTTTCTGCTCTCCCAGTTCCCATCATCCCTTTGCCTGGACTGTTGTGGCAGCCTCCCTGCCTCCATTGCCATTTCGCTCCACTTCTCTTCCATGCAGGTGCCGAAGTGTTCACACGAGACTCCTGATGCCACACTACAGTCTGAAAGCATTCGGTGCCTCCCCATTACCTACAGAATGAAATCTAGAGACTTTTGCATGGCTCCTCCCCTGATTCCTTCTGCCTGTCTGTCCTTGGTTGCCACCACCTCTCAGACACCTTGTGCCTCAGCCACACTGATGAATGAATGAATCTTTAAAAAGTAAGCCATGCTATTTAGGCCTCCTTGTTTTTTTCCATGCTGTCACCTCTGGATGAGATGTTTTACCTGCCTTCATCCACTTGGAAGACTTCACCTTACATACTGCTGTCAGACCTCACCTCAAGTATTTTTTAAAATTAAACTGTCTCTGGCTACTCCTGGATGATCATAATTCTGAGCTTGCCCCTCCAGCAGCGAACACTTGGTATAGACCTTCATGATTTCACAGCTAAGTTATAAGCTCGTCGTGAGTGGCAACTAAATATTTGTATTTTTTATTTTATTTTATTTTTGGTAGGAGGCTGAGCCCGGGGTGGCAGCAGGATGCGGTGGGCACTTTTCTAAATGCCCAGCACAGGTTATAGGTCTTTAATAAATATTTATTTGTTAGCTGTCCATGGAGCTGTCAACCCTCTCTAGAATAAGCCACATTTTATAGCACAGCAACAAGGTAGACAGAACAACAACTACAAGCCAGGTAGCCTGAGATTAAATTGGACGATGAAGTAGACATATTTGGGATGCCTAGGACAGAGTTATTGAACCTGACTAGGTTCTAAATTCCATGAGGCTGCTGTCCCTAAGGTCATCATTTTGTTCTGTGTAAATCCCAAAGTCTTTACATTGGCCCTCAAGGCCCAGTGTGATCTGTCTGGCCACCCCCATGCCTTTGGTACTGATCACCTTCCAGGCTCTTCCTTTCTGATTCTGCTCTGGCCATCCAGCCTCTCAGCTGTTCATGCAGAGCCAGGACATTCCCAACCAGGCCATTTTCCTTCCTCCTGCCTGAAATGTTCCTCCCCCAGATAGATATCCATGTAGCTCACTTCCTTATCTCCTTTTTCGTTCTCAAATGTCACCTTTTCAGGGGTGCCTTCCTTTTCTTTCTTTTTCTTTCTTTTTTTTTTTTTGAGACAGAGTCTCACTCTGTCGCCCAGGCTGGAGTGCAGTGGTACGATCTCGGCTCACTGCAAGCACCTTCCTTAGCCACTATTTAAAATATAAATTCCCCCATCCTCCTCCCTCCAACCTGTTTGTCTCTGTAACTCTTAAATGTTCCATGTGATTTTAGGTATTTTATTTACTACTGTATCCTAGGTACTAAAATAGAGCCTAACTCACAGTAACCATTCAGTAAATGTTTATTGAATAAATCAATGGATCCATCTGACATGTGCAACAGCTTTTCCTATGTATCCAACAGATACATTTCTCCTTGAATTATCTTTACATCCATGTTCTAATTTCAGATCTGGGAGCTGGTTAATGTCTGACCTTATTCAAACATGTTCTGGATTCAGAGACATTTATCTTGGGTTTCACTCCTGGCTCTGTTACTTTCTAATTATATGACCTTGAGTGAGTCATTCAATTTTTTTAGGCCCGGTTATTCTCATTTATAAAAACAGGCCTAGTGATACCTAGTGAATTACTAGGAGTATAACAAACATGTCAACAACTATCAAGTTCTATAAGCATGTTATTCAATAACACTTTTTATCTACCATCTGTGCAATGAATTGAAGAAACGACATTGAATTAAGATGAGTTTGAACATAATAGTCAAACAGATATGGGTTTGAATTATGTCTCTACCCCTTATTAGCTGTGTGACTCTGAAAACCTGGGTTCTACTCTTTTTCTGTAAATACATAGGATATTTTATCTCACAACTGATTGAAATATCAAATGAGTAATGTGTCATGTTTCAATAATTCTAAGATGCATATTTTTCACATTCCAGAAATCAGTACACATTTTACAATCAATGATATCTTTGGCTCAATAAGATGTGGTATCCTCTTCAAAGCTTTTATATGTGAAGCCGGATGGTAATTATGGTTTAGAATCTTTCAGGTCACTCTGACAATTTTAAGATGTTTACTTCTCTTCCTCTATTGGGAAAAAAGTAGCTTCTACTGACTAATGATAATGTAGTTTTTTCTTAAAATGTTTAATAGCCACTCTTTTGTGGATTGTCTTTAAAATTTGTTTTCTGATTTTACCCAAAAGAAAAGATACATTTTTAAAGCATTAGCAACAAAATAATTTGCTCAATTTATTTCTTCTCAAGAATAGGCTGGCATTTGATTTTTCGGGGTCTCTCTACCTGTGTGTTTGCCTCAGTTTGGTTTACACTTTCTCTTGCCTTTGGTTTGTTCATGGAGGACAAGAATAGAAGAATATCCTGGCAACCTCAGCAACTGCACTTTAACATAATATGGTTGCTAGGAGAAAAGGGTGGTAGCAGCACTTGAGAGGAAGTGTGGCTCTGCTGTCCTGGAGGAGCCGGTGGCAGAAGCCAACAGCTCACAACAGCATCCTCCACCCCGCCTTCTGCTGAAGGTCACGGAAATATAACTATCATATCAGTGGTAATAATTATGGCATATATTAAATAAATTATGAACACAAAGGGAATAAAAAGTTACTTCTAGAGATGTCATCGTAAAGATATGAAACATCTCAGCCCATTATTCCTTAACCACTGTTCTATTAAACTGAAACTCCTAATGCTGTGCTACAGTCCAGCAGCAGGTCATTACTCATATGTTAGATCCTCCTGTGTATCTTGTGATTTATTGTATTGTCCCTGGTTTTCAGCTAACGAAATTGGAAAAGAGTAACTGAAGAGTGCTGTCTGGGTTATTGTAAGAAATTCTACACCCATTAGCCATAGTCTTTGTTCACTGAACTATAACAATTCTAAGATGGATGTAGTATACCTCCATAATGCTTTCCAATAGCAAAAGCTTGTGTAGAATTCATTTCATTCATTCAGCAGTTATGGCTGAGAGTCTACTAACTGCCAGCCACTGAGTATCAGGGCAGTGACTAAAAATAAATATTTTAAGATAGAATGCATGAAACAAGACACATACACAATGAACATGGAATGCCTAATGTTTGCATTGTAGTTTTTCTTTATTTGAAGGGGACAACAAAATGCTTTTGGCCTAACCCTTATTAGCATTTGAAAGAAAGTAATATTCAGAAAAGAAAAACATTTGAGGATCTGCCCACATAGGCCAGGCCTCAGTTGACAACTGTGATTAGATTCTTCCACATGTAGAGAGGGGCCTGGAGGAGCTCTAAGGGACCATCTCTGTGACATTGACAGCGTTGCTCACTCACTATCATGAGAACGGCATGGGGGAAGCTGCCCCGTGATCCAATCACCTCTCACCAGGTCTCTCCCTCAACAGGAGGCGATTACAGTCTGAGATGAGATTTGAGTGGGGACACAGAGCCAAACCATATCAGACCCTTTTTGTTTTACCAGTAAAGACATGTATCAAATATAGAGTTCCAGTATAATTGATTGGTTTGTTCCTGCATAGTCCAAATCACATCAGTAAGAATGTGGCAACTCTAGAACTAGTCTCTCTGAATTTTCACACAGGTTCACATACATACATACACGTTATTCTTGTAATTTTACTTGACAGGTAAGATGTGTTAATTTTGCCTCTTTTACCCCTAGAGAAAAACTAGAGGCAAAATGTGTCTCTGTCATGTTCCATTTCCTATCCTCCCTGCTGGTGTCCCATCAGACTCTCTCAGAGCGTCATCTGGGGTCCAGCTGTTAGTACTGAGTTAAGTGATAAGGCTTATCATTTCCCTTAATAGAAGACTATGCAGAAGCAAAATGCCTTTGAGTACAAAGGCAGATCGTTGCATTGATGGCAGAAATGCTAAACAATGGATTTGATAACTTGTTGGTAGGTACCAATTCATAACCACCTGTATTAGTCCATTTTCACACTGCTATAAAGAACTACCTGAGATTAGGTAATTTATCAAGGAAATGTTTAACTGACTCACAGTTCTGCAGACTTAACAGGAAGCATGACTTGGGGGTCTCAGGAAAACGTATAATCATGGCGGAAGGTGATGGGGAAACAAGGCATGTCTTCTTTTGGTGGCAGGAGAGAGAGAGAGAGAGAGAGTGAAGGGGGAAGTACCACATACTTTCAAACAACCAGATCTCACGAGAACTCACTCACTATCACAAGAACAGCAAGGAGGAAGTCTGCCCCCATGATTCAGTCACCTCCCACCAGACCCCTCCCTCAACACGTGGGGATTACAGTTCAAGATGAGACTTGGGTGGGGACGCAGAGCCAAACCATATCACCACATAACATATGTAGTCACCAACAGTAGCATATACTGTTAACTGCTAAGGCCAACCCTACCAGTCTCCAGTTCCATTTTATGAAGGAATTCTTCTGTATATAGAAATGACATCTGCCATCACTTTTAAATCGATAGCATACAATATGATCACTAATAGATGCAGTCTTCCCTTGGTCTCCATGGCGGATTGGTTCCATGACCACCCGAGGATAACCAAATCCATGTACACTCAGGTCCCCAGTTGTCCCTGCAAAACCCACATATGGAAAAAGTCAGTGCTTCTTATACTATGCAGTTTTGCATCCTGTGAATACTGTACTTGCAGGTCACTTTTGGTTGAAAAAAAAAAAAAAACTGTGTGTAAGTGGACTCCGCAGTTCAAATCCGTGTTGTTCAAGGGTCAACTGTATAGAGTATTCATAGTCTTTGAAATCTAACACACTAGGTTCAAATTTTTATTCCATTGCTTGGAACATGGACAAATTACTTAAATTTTTCAAAACTCAGATTTTATTTTGTTAAAAGCAATACTGTAGCCAAATTAAGTTTAACCAAGTTTGAGCAAAGAATGATTCGTGAATCTGGTAGCCTCTGAGCCTGAATAGGCTCAGGGAGACTCCAGTACAGCCACATGTTAGAAGATTTATGGACAGAAAAAGGAAAGTGATGCTCAGAAAACAGAACTGAGTGGCAGAAACAGCCGGATTGGGTACAGCTTGGCATTTGCCTTTTTTGAACGTGTTTTGGACAGTTGACCACCTTTGGCCAAAACTTGTTGATTGGCACAAGAGTAGGTTATGGTCTGTTTACACCTCCATTTAGGTTATAGTTCATGATGTCCAGGGAAAGCTTTAAGCCAAATTTAAAATATTTAAGGGGCTGCTTTAGGCTAAACTTGATTTAACAGCTTCTAAAATGGAGAGAATATTTACCTGGTAAACGTTCCTCTAGGAACGTTCCTCTAAGGAGTAAGTTAGATAAAAGGAAGACTTCTAGCAATAATTCTTAGACATATTGGCATTTAAACTATTGTTTCCATTTCTTTTTTTCTTTTTCTTTTTAGGTGATGGGTAATAATTTTACATACGTATAGGATATAGAGTGATAGTTTGATAATATGTGTATACAATGTATAATGATCAAATTGGGATAATTAGCGTTTTGCTGTATGAATTCTAATTCCAGTTCTAACATTTGATTCTAGTCAAAGGTTGATACGGAGAATTATGTCAGGATATAAACAAGTATCTAGGAGAAATAACAAGTTTCTGGAAGAAAGAACAGATAAACTATGTGACAAATAGGAGTTTATTATTGCCTTTTACAAAAAAGATATGATGTAGACAAGAAAAATGTGGCAGTATATGCACATAAATAAAAGTAATTTTGTCTTTAATTACATAAATTGCCTGATATTAGCCTCATATAAAATTCTGATTAATCAGAATGCTCAGGGTATGTAGTCTGTAGATAAATGGTCTGCCAGGTTAATTAAGGCTTCTTTATTAAGTCTTCTTTAATTTCTTAGGAAAAATTATTGTCAAATTGAAAATGTATTAATTTCCCTTTCTGCCCTATCAAGGAGCATGTACTAAATATAGCCCTTGATTTGGGAACTAGTAGCATCTTGAAAATATCGTTATTAAAAGCAATTCTCATATAACAAGCTATAGATTGAAACAGAAACTGGAAGTAGAGTCGCTATGTGACATTTGAGGGACCAAGTGCCAGGTGCTGTGATAAGCCCTTTCATACATATTTTCTTATTTAATCTTCCCCCACTCTGAAAGTGCTTTTCTGCTTGTGGAATAATAATTGTACAGATAAGGAAACTGACGTGTAGAGAATTTAGGTAATCTGCTTACGCTTAGTTATTGAGCTAATGAATGGTGCAACCAGAAACAAATACAGGACTTCTGATTACAAATCCTGACATCTTTTTTTTCTACCCAAACGCTTTTGTATTGTTCTTCACAAAGCCACTTGTAAAATACAAAATCACTCAGATTCCAGCAAGGGAGAAACTTGGTATGGACAAAATGCACACTTCCTCTAGGACAGACACAGCAATTTTTTTTCTGAATATATTTTAGAAAAGGGTTTATCTCACTTATGCTTCTCTAATTATAGCATGGTAAAAAAATAATTCAAGTTAAGTCAGGATAATACTTATTTGAACTTAATTGTCTGTACAGAGATATTTAAAATTTAGCCTAAATATTCTCCACTAAATCTTCAAATAAAGATTAATTAAAAGTCCTAAAGCTATGTAAATATAAATCAATAAGTAGTAAATATTAAAGAGACAAAGTTGCTTTTCTCTAAACTCTCTTGCTAGGAGAAAAAGAGAAGGTGAGGCATGAAAGTCATGTAGTCACTCAAAAGAGTGAGTAGATTACACTTTTATTTCAACTAAATCATGTGTATTTGTGTCTGTGTATCTTACTGGTGTGTTCATTTTCATTTTTCAATCCACTGTATCTAGAGTGATCAGATAATTCATCATCCAAGTCAGTTTCATTTTAGAAAGTGAAAAGGGGCACTGGAAACATTTTTTTTGGAGGGGGGACAAGAGATATAACCATGAACATCTCCAAGCAAATCAGAATAAATGACCACTTAACACTGACCCCAAAAATCTTCTGCTCTAGTATTTTTGTCAGTTCCTTCTCTTTTATTCCTTCAATGCACCAGGTGTAGTTCTGGCTAATTTTCTGGTTTACAATGTCAATTTCAGATTCAAGTTTATTCTGTTAAGATCATAGAATGTCGTATTCTTATTGGAAGCAACTTTATTAAAAATCTGATTTTCGAGGTCCCCTTATGTGGCAGACAACCCCACACTTTAACTTGACTTTGACTTTTAAAACAGAGTTGCCACCCTGTATCTGATACATTGATTAAACCCTGTTTACTTTGAACTCTTTGTGATTCCTTTCAATTGCCTGTCCCTTAGGTTTATAATTCATGGAGAGAAGCAGAGTAGCACAGGACTTCCCTGAGGTAGCTGATCACCATGTGGGGGGCTGAGACCACAGAAATCACTGCATGAAAGATACAATAATGATATAAGAAGGAGAAAAGCAAAGTGCCAAGCAAAAGCAGATATTTTATAACATTTTAGAATCAATAAATATGTTGAATGCATATTCGGTTTTAGGAGTGGAAAGTGTTAAAATCTGGAATAAATTTTTCCAAAACAAATTTAATGAGAAATCTAAAAGCAGTGGTTCCTGATATGTCATCATTGAAGATATTAGTTGGTCATCATGGAAATGTTTACTTTCTCTCCCCTTATATAAGTCACTACAGGAACTCCTCCTGACTAAGGTCACCCCCTCATCCATACTCCAATACCTGAAAGACTCTATATTTCCCTCTTTTATTCCTGTAACCCACTTCTCTTTAATTGCTGATAGGCCTTCAGCAGCAGCAGTAATCACTGTACATCCACCCTCTTTTCTGGATACTCCTTTTACTTTCTCGATCTAAGAAACCTGACTTTTCCATTAAGTCATTACTTCCCTGGCAGCTCTTGGAAGTGATTGTTTTTCATCCTTTTCTACCACTACCCAAGAGGCAGAAAAGAGGCAATGATGAGTGAGAAGAATTACTTATTCCACCTATTGAACACTGGTAGAAAGGGGTGAAAAACTGTCATTTGCAAGAGCTCCCTTAAAATCTCCAAATTTGAGCCCCACATCATCAGATTATATCACCCCGTACCACTCATTATTGCCATCGTTTACTTACTCCTGTGTCACTCACCCTAATTTTCACCAATCTTCACTCCAGGCATACTGTCGCTCTCACAACCTTCCTCCTCTTTCTAATCACTTCAGAGATCCCTCCTAAAGTTTCTTGACCTTCTCTTTCCTAGTGATCTTGTCCTCCACACTATGCTAGACATTCACTCCCATGTCATACCTCATTAGACTAAGGCATGAATTCAGTCTACAACACCTCCAGAATCTCAGTGTTGCCCAAGTCTTTGACCCCACTGCACATCCTGCTACAGACTTCCAAGGATCCTTTGGCTACACAAGGACCTAAAATTCATGAACTTACTGTTCTTTAGTCCCTTAATGTCCTATCATTCCTGGGTGCCAAAGTTTTCTTTTTAAAAAAAATCGTTTATAAGTCACTATTGTGGGAGGCTGTGGCAGGAGAATTACTTGAGCCTAGGAGGTAGAGGTTGCAGTGAGCTGAGATCGTGCCACTGCACTCCAGCCTGGGTGACTCAGTGAGATTCTGTCTCCAAAAAAAAAAAAAAAAAACTGTTGTCTAAGCCCTACCAGGCACATAATGGTTGTTCAATAGCCATTGAATTAAAGGAGAGAAAACATTTGGGATCAAAATTTACATCCATAGGTCATTTTTCCTTGGTTTTGCTCGTAAGAAATATTTGATAATTGTTTCATGCAATTACAAAACATGTTATTAAAACCCACAAAGAATAGCTGGCTAGTTTATTTTTTCCATGATTAAGGAACAAATAAATCAAAGTGCCTGTTAAGCTATTACATTTTGTTCTGAAGTTGTAAGCCAACAAGTTGCAACTTGTTGAAACAGCCAGAAAACAAACAGGTTCTTGATGCTTCCCCTATTGTCAATGTTGTTATATTTAGAGGAAGAGGCCCTGGTATGAAGAAGGGACAGAGTGCACTTTGGGCCATGTTTTTCAGATGCTGTCTATCATCTTTCTGAAATCTTTCAAAAAAAAAAGTAATTTACCTGAAATAGAAATGAAAGTTAGAGGTGTTCAGTTTTGAATAAATCATCCAACCTGAAGACCTAAAAGCCAGTTCTATGACCCTATTATTCATCAAACTTGATATGTTAAAAGGTTGTAATATAAAATATTCCTCATAGAAAAAATTTCTTAAAGTTTACGTACATTTTACATCTTAATGTGAATTTTTACTTATGTGGCGACGATCATATAGCTATGACAGTCTTTGAATTGGAAGGGACTTGTTTGTAGTAATTATAAAAAGTGATTTAAAATGTTTAAAAATTAAACATTCTAATTCAGAAATTATTTATAGAGCTTTCATTGATAAAACTGGTTATACTCTTATAAAGAAGGTATAAAAGCCCTCCATGAAGATATGTGCCCATGTGTAAATGAGGAAGGGAGAAGAAAGAAAGAGAGCCAAAAAATTATTTTGAGACCACCTGCCATTCTTTCTCCCATTGATTGTGTAATTTTCAAATTACTGACATACCGAGAATATCTCAAAACACTACAAGAAAAGCCTGACAAAAAACTAAAATTATTATGTTGAAGCTGATCTTTTTCCTAGTAATCCTGAGTCAACCTTCTTAAAAGTGTTCAGTGTTCTGAATTTTCTTATTTGATTTCCAAAAAGTGTCAAAATGAAAACATGGAAATTAGGTAGAGAAAAGCAAAGGTACAAGGATGAGAAGTTATCTATAATATTATCTAATTATCAACATTATTATATTATGATATTATCTAATTATCAACTTTAAATGCATATCATTTAAAAAGTTCAGTAGGCCACTGAGCACAATGCTCACGCCTGTAATCCTTGCACTTCGGGAGGCTGAAGTGAGTGGATTGCTTGAGCCCAGGAGTTCAAAACCAGCCTGGCCAACATAGCAAAACCCCATCTCTACTAAAAAAAATACAAAAATTAGCCGGGCGTGGTGGCATGTGCCTGTGGTCCCAGCTACCCAGGAGGCTGAGGCATGAGAATTGCTTGAACCCGGGAGGCAGAGATTGCAGTGAGCCAAGATCATGCCACTGCACTCCAGCCTGGGCGACAGAACGAGAGTCAGTAAAAAAAAAAAAGTTCGGTATAGATGTGTGTAATATATTTAGGAAGAGTACATATGGAAAGCCTCCTCCATTGATGATACCAGATATTACATAATCATATTTATATAATGCACTTTCATATACATTGTGACATTTGGGCCCGAGAACAATCCTGTGGGGTACTAGAGAATTTCATCCCTATTTTCACAGTTGGGAGAACTAAGGCTAAGTAAATTTAAGTGACTTGTCAAAGATTACCCAGGGATTTAGTATAGGTAGCGCTGAAGTTCAAGTCCCCTGACTGCAAGATCGGTGATCTTTTCACTAGAGCACTTTGTCTCCAGAAAGCTGCAAATGGAAATTTATTGTATATTAATCCCCTTATCTACCAAGTCAAGATTGTGTTTTGTAGGTGCCATTCTGGGTGCCTTTCTGTTCACTTTGACTATGTGGATTCTTTTTTTTTTTTTTTTTTTTTATTATACTTTAGGTTTTAGGGTACATGTGCACAATGTGCAGGTTTGTTACATATGTATCCATGTGCCATGTTGATTTCCTGCACCCATTAACTCGTCATTTAGCATTAGGTCTATCTCCTAATGCTGTCCCTCCCCCCTCCCCCCACCCCACAACAGTCCCTGGAATGTGATGTTCCCCTTCCTGTGTCCATGAGTTCTCATTGTTCAATTCCCACCTATGAGTGAGAACATGCGGTGTTTGGTTTTTTATCCTTGCGATAGTTTACTGAGAATGGTGTTTTCCAGTTTCATCCATGTCCCTACAAAGGACACGAACTCATCATTTTTTATGGCTGCATAGTATTCCATGGTGTGTATGTGCCACATTTTCTTAATCCAGTCTATCGTTGTTGGACATTTGGGTTGGTTCCAACTCTTTGCTATTGTGAATAGTGCCGCAATAAACATATGTGTGCATGTGTCTTTATAGCAGCATGATTTATAGTCCTTTGGGTATATACCCAGTAATGGGATGGCTGGGTCAAATGGTATTTCTAGTTCTAGATCCCTGAGGAGTCGCCACACTGACTTCCACAATGGTTGAACTAGTTTACAGTCCCACCAACAGTGTAAAAGTGTTCCTATTTCTCCACATCCTCTCCAGCACCTGTTGTTTCCTGTTTTTTTAATGATGGCCATTCTAACTGGTGTGAGATGGTATCTCACTGTGGTTTTGATTTGCATTTCTCTGATGGCCAGTGATGATGAGCATTTCTTCATGTGTTTTTTGGCTGCATAAATGTCTTCTTTTGAGAAGTGTCTGTTCATGTCCTTTGCCCACCTTTTGATGGGGTTGTTTGTTTTTTTCTTGTAAATTTGTTTGAGTTCATTGTAGATTCTGGAGATTAGCCCTTTGTCAGATGAGTAGGTTGCAAAAATTTTCTCCCATTCTGTAGGTTGCCTGTTCACTCTGATGGTAGTTTCTTTTGCTGTGCAGAAGCTCTTTAGTTTAATTAGATCCCATTTGTCAATTTTGGCTTTTGTTGCCATTGCTTTTGGTGTTTTAGACATGAAGTCCTTGCCCACGCCTATGTCCTGAATGGTATTGCCTAGAGGAAGTCAAACTGTCCCTGTTTGCAGATGACATGATTGCATATCTAGAAAATCCCATTGTCTCAGCCCAAAATCTCCTTAAGCTGATTAGCAACTTCAGCAAAGTCTCAGGATACAAAATCAATGTACAAAAATCACAAGCATTCTTGTACACCAATCACAGACAAACAGAGAGCCAAATCATGAGTGAACTCCCATTCACAATTGCTTCAAAGAGAATAAAATACCTAGGAATCCAACTTACAAGGGATGTGAAGGACCTCTTCAAGGAGAACTACAAACCACTGCTCAATGAAATAAAAGAGGATACAAACAAATGGAAGAACATTCCATGCTCATGGGTTGGAAGAATCAATATCGTGAAAATGGCCATACTGCCCAAAGTAATTTATAGATTCAATGCCATCCCCATCAAGCTACCAATGACTTTCTTCACAGAATTGGAAAAAACTACTTTAAAGTTCATATGGAACCAAAAAAGAGCCCGCATCGCCAAGTCAATCCTAAGCCAAAAGAACAAAGCTGGAGGCATCACGCTACCTGACTTCAAACTATACTACAAGGCTACAGTAACCAAAACAGCATGGTACTGGTACCACAACAGAGATATAGATCAATGGAACAGAACAGAGCCCTCAGAAATGATGCCGCATATCTACAACTATCTGATCTTTGACAAACCTGACAAAAACAAGAAATGGGGAAAGGATTCCCTATTTAATAAATGGTGCTGGGAAAACTGGCTAGCCATATGTAGAAAGCTGAAACTGGATCCCTTCCTTACACCTTATACAAAAATTAATTCAAGATGGATTAAAGACTTAAATGTTAGACCTAAAACCATTAAAATCCTACAAGAAAACCTAGGCAATACCATTCAGGACTATGTGGATTCTGTAAAGTGTGTGTACGATTTATCCGCCCCCTTAGGAACCTTGCCCTAAATGTGTTCCAGTATTCTCACCACTTTTCCCCTTGTTTAGTCCTCATCCTTAAAGTAAGGCAAGAAATGATCATAATCAGGAGTTGAGTCCCTTGCCTGGTACTGAAGAAGCTTGTGGAAGATAAAGTGAACATTTTCCTAGTGGAAAAAAGAAAGATGAACCAAACCAAGACTATAGTCGCAAATACTGCATTGACTTACAAAAAGTTTCACCACACTGGGTACCAGTGAGAAGTCATCCTTGGAGAACCATGAGTTTCAGAGATACAGAGAAAATCAGATCAGATTGATAATCTAAAATGCTGTTCATCTGCCTGTAGATAGCATGAACACACCATAAAAAGAGCCATTGTTTTTGTAGCCATTAAATAGCTATTAATGCAAATCTCTATTGTATTAATGACTATTCAAAATTAGAATCAATGAGACACTAGATGTATGATATCTTAAAAAATAATGTTTCAAGGACATAATACTTGGTTAGAAGACTAATTAATTCTTGATAATAATATTTCCTAAGTAGCATCTTTATGATTTTTGGTTTCTTTATTTTTAGTCTTTGTTAGGAGTCTCTCCCCTGATAGAGGAACAGTGGAAGTTGAGTAATCTGAAGCCCTGATAATGTCAGGAGTTAGTCAGTCCATTTCCCCCCACCTTTCACTGGTTTTCAAATGAAAGCGAATCATAGAGGGAAATTGAAACCATAACTGCTTCTGTAACACTTTGTTCCTTAGGGGGTAGCTGGACTAAAAGGATGCACAACAGCAAAACGCACTTAAGGTACAAGTTATATGAGTCATCAGACACTGTTTGTATAATTCCAAAACATTCACAGGCTAAATTGAACCAGGATAATTTGTGAGCAATGTTCTGACCTCTAGCATATCCAAGTCTTATTTGACTCTGTAGCTGAGAGGTATTTTTTAAGTGTGCCACTTTAGTTTTGTGGCATCCCAAGCCCATTCTGCACCAAGCCATATACAATTGTACATGTTTTATCCAAAAGGCAGAATGAGTAAAGATGGGACTGGAGGCGGGTGGAGACAAAAGGCATGCTGTGACAAAACAACCACATTAACTCATAGGCAGTTGCTTTAGAAAACTGATACCAAAATACTGTAGTTTCCTAGAGAGAGCTTCATAAAACATACTGGCAAGAAACTTCAGTGTCAAAAGCCAAACAGCAAACTCTCTTTTGACTTGTCCTAAAGCAATGTTACCTGAGTCTTCAATTGCTTCCTTCAAAATCATATAGTTAAATTTGTACCTTAGTATTTAGATATATCAACATGACAGCATTTTATACAGGCAAAGAAGTACCCAAAGTGAATAGTTCTATGCCCCGTAAAATTTGAACACAGGACTTGTGTAGGTAGGTTTAAAGAAGGTGAATTACATCTATATTTTTAAAAGACAAGAATTCAAAAAGTAAGTCCAGTAATCTTTTGGGATTTTTTTTAATGATTGGCTTAAGATTTTCAGGTGGTAATAAATATAGTGGTAAATATCGATCTTGAGATATATCCAGCTGAATCTGGACTATCACATTTCTGCTAGTTTTCCCAAAGGTGGGAATTTTTTTCTGTTTTATCTAAAAAGCTCGTGCTTTGATCTAAAGATGTCTAGTCAAATCTTGATTAAAAATTGAGATTCTTGTTTTCCATTTCCCCAGATTTACAGAATATGATTAAATGGAAACAATATTTTAAGGTCAAGTACTTTTATTAGAATCTTTAAAGTATGCCGGCTGGGCACGGTGGCTCCTGCCTGTAATCCTAGCACTTTGGGAGGCCAAGGCGGGCAGATCACTTGAGGTCAAGAGTCCGAGACCAGCCTGGGTAACATGGAGAAACCCCGTCTCTACTAAAAATACAAAAATTAGCCATGTGTAGTGGCACACATCTGTAACCTCAGCTGCCCGGGAGGCTGAGGCAGGAGAATTGCTTGAACCCAGGAGACAGAGGTTGCAGTGAGCCAAGATTGCACCACTGTACTCCAGCCTGGGTGACAGAGCGAGACTCCGTCTCAAAAAAAAAAAAAAAAATCTGTAAAGTATGGATGTTAAATGTCATATCTTTGCATAATATGTAGTTATGGAGATTTTAGCTCAACAGCCATTAATGAAGACATTTTCTTAAAAATATTCATGTATTTACAGTTGGCAAAATCGTTTGAGACAGTTCTCCAAACTAGCCATTATCTTCATGTTCAAGAGTGGAATGCAACATCTCAAGAAACCAGGGGAATGTATTTTAGAATCAGTTGTGCCTTTAGATTGTTTTCCTAGGCAGCAACAGCATGTGAATATCATTCTGAAGTAAGATTAATGAGTGGGAATCTATCCCAGTTTCATGCTATTTCTAAACCAAATTTCTTTTTCCCTTGTAACTTTCTGGCTATATAATTAAGGAAATGCAAATACCAAAATTTTCTTTAAAATATATATAAATGTTTACATTACTTGGTATTTATAAATATTTTCATCCTTGCCTAAATCATTGATTTATTATTTTTAAATTGTTTTGTTAAATGGTCTTACTTTGTTAAATGTTCTTATTGTAGGGCATAAGCCACCAGAGGAAAATGTGTACAGTAGTCCCTTTATCCTCAGGGGGTTAGTTCCAAGACCCCTGTGGACACCTGAAACCACAGAACCCTATATATACTGTGTTTTTTTACCGAACCCTATATGTGCTGTGTTTTTTCAATCTGATTACCGAAACAGCTGTGACTGATGGAAGGTAGCATACACAGCATGGACACACTGGACAAAGGGATGATTCACATCCTGGGCTGGAGACAGCGTGAGATTTAATCATGCTACTCAGAACAGTGCACAATTTCAATCTTATGCATTGTTTATTTATGCAATTTTCTTTCCTTCTTTTTTGAGACAGGGCCTCATTTCGTTGCCCAGGCTGGAGTGTAATGGCTCAATCATAGCTCACTGCAGCCCTGCAGCCTCCAACTCCTGGGTTGAAGTGATCCTCCTGCCTCAGTCTCCTCAGTAGCTGGAACTACAGGGATGTGCCGCCACGGCTGGCTACTTTTTTTTTTTTTTTTTTTTTTTCAGTAGAGATGAGGTTTCACTATTGCCCAGGCTGATGTCAAACTCCTGGGCCCAGCAGATCCTACTGCCTCAGCCTCCTGAAGTCCTTGAATTACAGATGTGAGCCACCATGCCAGGCCTGGAATTTTCGATTTAATAGTTTTGGACCACAGTTGACCTTGAGTAACAAAACCACAGAAAGCCAAACCACAGTTAAGAAAGTGGGGTATTATATTTTTACCTCTACCTGTTTTAGAAGCAAACACTTTCAGTAACCAAGAAGTTACCAGTTTCCCAACTTTCCCTTTTTCATAAATTGATAATAATTTTTATTTTAGCTAAACTGGATCAGTTTCCTTAACATCATACAGCAGATAGCAGTTATGAAAAGCAAAATTTAAACTGGGAATAAAAAATGATTATTCATACACTGTTCAATCCTTCAGTTAATCTAAGAGAAGCAGTTAATCAAGAGTAAGATGCTGCTGCCAAGGGAGTTGTCTGCTAATGATTATGTGGACTAGACACTGATGCCTGGAAAAGATTTATTAACAGTTTATCTTTTATGTGGAAAAAAATATTCATAACACATTTGGTAGACTTAATCTAGACATATTAACCAGCATGCTATAAAAGTTACAAAATAATTTTTAAAATTATATATACTTACATTACATATACAGGTATAGGTGTTTTTTAAAAAACGTAATGCATCGTTCTCTTCTCTACAATCAGTTAAACTATTACCAGATTTATTTATTTAACAGCTTGTAAAATATCCAATGACAGCGGAGAAAAACTAAGTCCAAACAGATCATGAATGTGGTTAATTTCACTTAGGAAAAAAAAATCACCAAGTCGTCTTTATCAACTTCAGAATAACACTTTTTGGACACATCTACTTAGATTTTCTAAATATCATTTTCCTACACACAGACTAAAGTACCATGTCTCCTTAATGTGTTGATGGCAGAAGCAACATTCACTAAATGACTGGACCACTTCCTAATTGTTCATTTTGACTGCTTAATCACCAGTATTACAGTTGGGTTAGATCCATTATTTTCATTTTTATCAAAAATGGACTTATTTCTATTTCTAGATGAACTCTTAGAGTTCTAATTTCAAAAATATAAATTTTTTATTAATTGGATTCTATTGGCAAAAACCACATATATCTACTTCCCCCTACTCAAACCTCTTAATAAGAAATAAATATATATATATACATATATACCTATGCACATTTGTAAAACATGTGTTTCATAATGCATGCATACCAATAATGCAGAAAGAAAAAAAAAAGTGTACCATTGGTGATCAGAGACTTTGAAGCATCCCTAAAAGACACACTATAAGAAAAAAATCACAGTCTAAACAGTGTTTGAAAAAAATCCTTTTATAGGTGGGAACAGTTCTTGAGATTCTGCAAACACATAGTCACAAAATACACAAAGTAGGATGTGTTCTTGGGAAAATCATTAGGTGAGCAATTTTGAATAGTTGAAATATTACTCATTTCTTTTCCCCTTATAATAATCTGAGGGCAGCTGCAGTGTTTACCCTAGGTCAAAGTACTGAATCTAGCGAAAAATACATGGTACTATCTCAGGGAGGTCTAATCTGAAATATGAATGGATAAAGTATTTTAGATATACCCCCAAAATAAGCTACCTGCACAGTTACTTCCAGTATGCCACACTCTGCACCCCACAGTCACCAAAAGCATCTGCACATGGGCAAATAAGGAATCTCTCATGCCAGAATGAGTAGAAGGAAGACCACCAGTACCATGAAAGGGATGCCAACAAGCTGAAGAACTGACACCTGAGAAAACAAAATAAAAGACTCTAACATAAAAATAATGATTTCCTCAGTTTACAAGATCCAAATATCTCGCTAAAATAAACATATAAAAAGGAAACAATTAGACATATTGGAAATAAAAAAGCAATTTAAGAAAAATGTGCTTTATTTAAATTTATGCATTTATTTGTAAACTTATAAATAATTGGTCAGGTTCAATGCATATGAAATCTTTAATCAGAGTAACAAAGTAAGGGTTCAGTCTTATATCAAACTCAACATCTGTATTAGTTATTTACTGTTATATAACAAATTGCCCCAAAATTTAGGAGCAAAACCAATAAATATTATCTCACAGCTCCTGTGGGTCAGGAATTGAGGCACAGTTTACCTGAGTGCTTCTGGCTTAGAGTATCCCACAAAGCTGTAATTAAGGTGTTCGCTGTGGGCAACAGTCATCTCAAGGCTCACCTAGGGAAAAATTCACTTCCAAACTCACTTACATGGATTTTAGCAGGAGACCCCTAGTCCACCCTGATTGTTGGTCCTCTAGCAAGGACTGTATCAGTTCCTTGCTACCTGTGCCCTGGCATGAAATGACAGAGTGAGGAATGGAAGGGAGAGGGAGCCCAAAACAGAAGCCGTGATCTTTTAATAACCTAATCTTAGAAGCAACATCCCATCACTTTGGTCATATTCTCTTCCTTAGAGGAGAGTCAGTAAATGTAACCCACATTCAAGGGGAGAGGATTATACATTGGTGTGGAATACCAGAAGGCAGGGATCATTATGGGTGATCTCAAGGTCCTCAGAAGTCTTCTCCCTTTACATAATCAGCTGGAAGCCTTGAATTTCATTCTTTAAATTAGATCCAGGGATGGAGGAGGCTTCTTGGGTAGTTTCTTAATTAGAGCTCATTAAATATCCTCTGTCTTCACTGCAGACTGAAGAGATGAAACATTATCTGCCTCCCACACACCCAACATACAGTGGTGAGACACACAAAGGATAACTGCTTATAAACATTTCAGAAAGGGGAAATGGAAAGCTCAAAAAACCCACTGATCCTTAGAAATCCTGACATCCAACTGGGCAAATGTTGAAAGTTCTTGATTAGAGCGCAAAGCCTAGAAATGATTTTCCATGGCTCTCACATCTGCCTGAGTTATCTTTTCTTTGCTTTGGAATGGCAGCATGTGTTTGCAGCTGTCTAGTATGTGTATTTGTTTTTATAGAAGATTAGAGGATATAGATTCGATAGATAGATAGCTTTTGATAGATAGACAAACATTAAGCATTATTCCTAGGTTGTGAAATATTTTTCATCATTATGTATATCTGTGTTTTCTACATCTTCTCCAGTACACATTTTTAGCTGTTTGTTTGTTTGTTTCTTTGTTTCTTTGTTTGTTTTAGACGGAGTCTTGCTCTGTTGCCCAGGCTGGAGTGCAGTGGCACGATCTTGGCTCACTGCAACCTCTGCCTCCTGGGTTCAAGTGATTCTCCTGCCTCACCCTCCTGAGTAGCTGGGATTACAAGCGTGCACCACCACGGCCAGCTAATTTTTGTATTTTTAGTAGAGATGGGGTTTCGCCATGTTGGCCAAGTTGATCTCAAACTCTTGACCTCAGGTGATCTGCCTGCCTCAGCCTCCCAAAGTGCTGGGATTACAGGTGTGAGCCATTGTGCCCGGCCTTTTGTATTTTTCTTGAGGATGGGAGAAAACCTACTTAATTCAAATACCCAAAGATGATGTAATGAACTGATTTTTACTATCAGACCACAAGACCAAAAAAAGTGTAAACTATACTACCAACTTACTAATTCATGTCAAGAAATATTACTGCTAGCATTCTTTTCCTGCATGAATAATAATGTGAAAGCTAAGTCATAATGAGAAAGTTGCATGATGAACTCCTGGGTTCATGTGGGACATGTGTATGTTTAGTCTAGGGCAAGTTATGTTATTAACCTCCCTGTATCTTAATTTCTTCCTCTATATGATGGAGTTAGTTAAATAATAATGCCTACCTCTTGATGTGTTTGTGACAGTTAAGTGATCTAATATTTTCTGTGTGCTTAGAATTTTGCCTGCTGCTATTAGCAGTAGTAATAATAGTGTGTAAGCACATGGAACTGAAAGAAGATACCTGTTCTGGAAGCAACATTGTAGGACTTAGCATTTCCTTCAAGGTGGTTATAAATCTATTATCTGTCAAAGTGTTTGTGGCATGACTTCTTCCTCTAGAGATGTTTCACAGTTTCTTTTCAGCATAATGTACGGGCAGGCCAATTTATAAAGTGAAAAATGAAATCAGTGATCACTGGTATTTTGTTTTACCCTGGTGATACAATAGTAATTTTTTTCATACTTAGAATGAACTTTCAGATAGCCTGTGAGTTATAAAACATACTTCTAAAACCACTACATCAAAATTTATCATTAGTTCCAAAAATCAATTCATATTGAGTATGATGAATCATAGCAACATGTCATTCTCTTTTTTTTAGTATTTTTCATTTTTTTCTGTTTAGAAAAATACAAGAATCAGATGATCATGCTTCATGTGATGGTTAAATTTATAAAAGAATTCTAAAACAATTATTTTAGCAGTAATCAGGATAGCTGAAACCCATGAGTTAGTAGGGATGTAATTATCTTTCAAAAGTCTGTCTCTCAGACATACACAGATAAATATGATCCCATGAACTCCCAAGAACTTTCCTGAATTGTCAGGCAATAAAAGTGACCAGGTTAGAAGGACAGCCTGCCCCCTCTACAGTTGTTTTTCCTGTATGAATCTCTCTAAATAAAGTCATTTAAATCTGCATGGTAAGCTCATGATTTTCATACTTGCAGACTGGGTACATGGGCTCTGTTTTTTAAAGGGTAATCTCTTGGACACTTAATGGATTCGTTAAAGAAAAAATGTAAGAGTAATGAAGGAAATGTAGCTATGAAACTTCAGTAATATTTATTAATGCCATTCATCGTTACGGAGAGAATCAGACATTTTGTGATTTTTCTTTCAGAATTGTGCTACTCAAAAGTTATTATCCTTGGACTAATCCTGATATGTGACTGACAGCTTCTGATCAGCAACAGAATATAAATTAATGCACTGCTTCCCTTATTCTTTTGCAAGCCCCTTATCTCAGTGTGAACCGGTAATAAACATTTTACAGACCAGAACTTTGAGCAGTACTGAGCTGGAGTATTGCAGGTGACATCACTTCTGTTTCCTGCCCTCTGTACATGTTATGGCACAAGGGTCTGGTTTTGACCCAGCTGCTCATTTCCAGTGTTATCCTGATGGAATTCTCTTAAGTGCTTTGTATCTTGGTCTTCTCTGCATGAGGAGGATGTGGTACCTGATAATCTCTGAAGTCCCTCGCAGAGCTACAATTCAAATTTATGCAATGATTACATTTACGTTAGTTATAGCCATGGCCAGCAATAGAGAAAAGGCTAAGTCAATCGTGGAAATTAAACATCGTAGTATCAAAGTGTTGACTATGGATACTATACAAGATAGAAACATGATTATAATAAGTAAAACAAACAGTATGTCCTATGCCATTTGCATATATACCTTACTACAATCATGGAAAAGTACATATGAGAGAGAAGACTGAGCGTAAATTAAAACACAGTTTTAAAGCATTCTGAAACTATGACTTGTACATTCATTTTTTTCTTTATCTAAATTTTTGTAACATTATCTTATTTACAAATGTAAATAAATAGCATACAAACATACTCAAAAATAATATCCCTATGATTTTTAAGTCTTTTTCTAAGTACTTTAATGGATGGAACTGCCCTATTTTCACTATTTGGAATTTCCTGTGGCATCTCTCAGTTCCTTGTTCTTGCACCACTTAAGGCTTTTCCAGAGCAAATGTGTGTATACTTCCGGCCACTCCAGAGTCAAAGACACCATTCGCTGGACAGTGCTTACAAAACGTCCTATGAAATTAACGGAGGCACAGCTCCTCCTAGCTAAGGCTGTCTGTCCACCTCTCCTTGAGATTGTAGTCCAGTCTTCTGAGGAACCTTAAATCACTTCCATACTTCCATTTTTAAAAATAAAATTTCCTCCCTTGACCATGCGGCCTTTTCCAGCTGTTCTCTATCATTCCTTTCCCTTTCACAACCTTTTAGAATGAGTCGTTTAAGCCAAGTGGCTCCCTTTGCTCACTTCTCCTCTGTCCCTCACTCGCCTTCAATCAGTCCACCACCCTATGACTCCGTTAATAGCCCAGACCTTCTCTGGTTGCAATGACCCCCATGTAATTAAATCCATTGACTCTTTATTTCTGTGTCAGTTGGTTTTAGAATCCACTCTAGAATAAAACAGAAAACAAATTTGTTAAGAGATTTTATGTAGCACCCAGATCTCTAAGAGGGCCAGGAAGACAGGCTCTATAACTGATCATCCAGGAGTAAGACCCAAATGGAGCAACTGTAGAGAAAACACCACTGCTACTTCTGTTCTGCATCGATAAAGCTCCAGGCTGGATGGTAGTAGCTCTGCTACTCTCATCTTTGAGTAACCAAATCCTTCTACTACCTTGTATGCCAGAAGACCAATTCTCCCCAATGTGGCCGTCCCCTCCTTCTGCTAAACAAAGGAACTAGTCATTCATCAAAATTTCAATGAGTTATTCATCACTACATGCTGACAGCCTGAGGCCACCTGTCACACTTGAATGTTACGTATCAATACTGCAAATATTCCTATTTCATAAAATGAGATTTACAGTGATTTTTAATATTTATGCATATTTTATAGGTGTGTGTATGTCTTCAAAAATAAACCCTTTATCAGGAGAGCTGTATTACAGTTTTTCATGTGGCAAAACTAACATTGTTTATGCAACATGAGAATACCATTATATAATTTGTGGCATCAACAAATTCAAGCAAGTTCAGTTTGCCGTTTCAGATTTTTCTTTGTTAAAATAAGGCTCCTGTGTTTAAATGTAATTGATGTTGTAGCAATACTTTACTTGCATTTCAATTCCAAGATCCAAGCCATAAAGTGGTATTTACTGAGTCAGTTTCTTGTTTGTTTCCCTTTCTGTCCTCCCCCATCAATATTGTCCAAAAGTTAATGAATTGTGTCCATCGAAGATTAGTACTAATTACCTTATTTCCATAAAAACAGATTTAACCACTCTGCCAGCTTTTTCTTCTGCAAGCTTGCCTGTAGGAAATGATCCATTAGTTAAAAATTAAAAAGAAATTAGAAAATGTTTGTCTCCATAAATCTGGCAATGGCATAGACCTTGGTTTGTTTCAGCTTTTTTCCAAAAGAGAATTTTTAAAAACCTATGATGACAACTATAACTATTTTCTTTACTCTATTTCCTGAAAGTTAATGAAGAAAACTAATTTTCATAGTCTCATGATGTGTTCTTTGTAAACAAGACACAAATGTTTTCTCACCATTGCAATTTAGATAAACATTTAATTAGAGATACAATCTTATCTTAGAGAAGATGGTGACAAGAATTTTTAGGGCAGAGTTTCAGAGGAGGGAACTTTTCACATAAAGAACTTCAGAAATCTGCCTACGGTCTTCTTGAGTCTTTCTGAAGTACTAGGCCATGAATGTAAAAGTGAAATTCTACAAAGCCAAGCTAAAAACAAGAGAAGAGCTGTAAACCAAAAAGTTCCCAGGTCTTAGAGTAGGCAGAAAGCCGTTCAGACTCCAGCCAGAATGGACACAGAGTCCAAAGTAGTCACCTGGAGCATTTAATGTGAACTCTGGTGGGATGAGGCCTACTAGTAGGACTGCACTGGCCCTGGAATAATGGCTACTCTAGACTCATGCAGTAAAGCTTAAATATGGGCCTGGATTGGTATGATTAATGGCCTGTCAGGACTCAGTCTAACTTCCATTAAAAGATGAAAACAAAACTTATGTATCTAACAATGTAAAATTAACACCGTATCCAGTGACAGATTACTAGACATGCAAAAACACAATAAAACATGATTCTTAGCCAGGAGAAATAGCAGCCAAGAGAAACAGAATTTTAAAAGAATATAGATTATGGAACTAGTAGATAAATACTATAGCAGTTATAACAATGTTTAGGAATTTAAATGAAAACATGAACATGATGAGAAGGAAAATGGCAGATATAAAAAATTACAAAGTAAAACTCATAGGTAAAAATTCAAATAAAACCATTGGATGGGCTTAACAAAAGATTTGATTGTGGAAAAAAATTGAAGATTTAGTGATAACTTGAAGATTTAGTGATAGAATTTATCCAGCTTAAGACACAGAGAGAAAAAAAAAATACTGAAATGAAAATTGACACAGCCTCAGTGTCAAGCTGTGTAACATATATGTAATTGAAATTCCAGAATTTGGAAGGGAGCAGTGCACAAAATTTATTTGAGGAACTATTAGCCAACAGTTTTCCAAATTTGATGAATTCTGTAAAGTCACAGTTCCAAAGAGTTCAATGAACTCCAAGCAAGATAAACTATGCTAATATACACTATTAAGTAAAAGCCACTATTAAGAGCAGTCTTAAAAAGAGCCAGAAACCAGACACATGCACAGTGTATAGAGAAGCAAAAGTAAGTATGACTACAAACTTCTCCCAAACACTATGCAAGCCAGAAGATAATAGAGTGACATTTTAAAGTGCTGAAAGAAACTACCAGGAATCTTCATATTCTCCCCAGTCTATTGTTCAAGATTGAAGCCTAAATAAAACCTTTATCCAATCATCAATAACTGAGAAAATATGTGTCAAACAGAACTGTAATACAAGAAATATTAAAGTTATTCAGCCACCAAGTAAATAATACCATGTAGAAGCAGATCTGTACAAAGCAGTGAAGTCTGTCTTAAATGAAAAATGTGGGTAAACATGAAATACTTTCCTTTTCTATTTTTCCTTAAATATTTGTTGATTGGTTAAAACAAAAAGAGTAACATGTATTGTAGGATTAATAACATGTAAAAATACCATGTAAAACAATAGTAGCACAGGGAACTGGGGGCATGTAAAATGAAAGTATGCTCAAGAAAGAAAAAAGAGGGGAAAAAAAGAAGGAGATGAAGCAAATGGAAAATAAATGGCAAGATGGTAGACTAAAACCAACCATATTAATAATCACTTTAAATACAAACGGTCTAAACATTTCACTTAGAAGCTAGACATTATCAAGACCCAACCATATACATTATCTACAAAAATACTCACTTAAAATATAAAATACAAGTAGGCAAAGATTAAAAGGATAAACAAAGATATACTGCCAAATCAGTAACCATAAGAAATCTGGAAGAACATTTGAATATCGGAGACCTGGAGTTCAGAATAAAGAATATAGCCAAAAAGAGGACGTTTAATCAAGAAGACATAACAATGATAAATGTGCATCTAAACAATAAGAGGACTTCAAGGCATCCAAAAAGGAAACTAACAGAACTGACAGGAAAAACAGAAAAATTAACAATAATAATTGGAGATTTTAAGATTCCTTTCTGAATAATTGGTAGAACAAGTGGAAAGGCTAGAGAAAGGATAAAGAAGAGTGAATAGCACTGTCAGCCAATCTAATTGAAATTTATAAAACACTGCATCCAAATGCAGCAGAGTATACATTCTTTTCAAATACACATGAATATATATCACAATAGATGCTGAGCCATTAACCAATTATTCTTAAATTTTAAAAAAAACTAAATTTAAGGTAAAATTTTAAATATACACGGTATATTTATTCCAAAATGGAATTAAATTAGAAATTAACAAGAAAAAGATATCTGAAAAATACAACAAATAGTAGTCAAACTACACCTTTCCAAATAAATCATGGATTAAAAAAAACACAGGAGAAATGAGAAAATGTTTTGAACTGAATGAAAATAACATTATAATTTTTATAATGCAGCTAAAGTAGTGCTTAGGTGACATTTTACAGCATTCAGTGCTTCTTATGTTAGGAAGAAAGAACTCAATTACCTACAATTTCAAACAAGCTAAAATAATAAGAGAAATTTTAATTCAAAATTAGAGAGAATGAAATAATGATTTAAGGCAGAAATCATGAAAATCAGGCAAACAGAATTGATAAGAATTAATACAATATTGATAATCATAATGATTTAAGATTAGAAATCATAAAAATCCAGCAGACAATAGAGATAATTGATAAAACAGAAGATGATTAACTGTAATAATAATAAAATTGATAAACCTCTAATGCGACTGAAGGGGAGGGGACAGAAATTACCAATATCAAGAATGAAAAAAAGAGGAGGGCAGCACGATAAACCTTATAATTACTGAAAGAATAAAGAAATGCTATCGGTAACTTTATGCCAATGATGAACAGCTTACATAAATTTCTTGAAAGACGTGAAAATGAGAAACGGAGGCTGGGCATGGTGGTTCACACCTGTAATCCCAGCACTTTGGGAGGCCGAGGCAGGCTGATCACAAGGTCAAGAGATGGAGACCATCCTGGCCAACGTGGTGAAACCCCATCTCTACTAAAAATACAAAAATTAGCTGGGTGTGGTGGTGTGCGCCTGTAGTCCCAGCTACTCAGGAGGCTGAGGTAGGAGAATCGCTTGAACCCAGAAGGCAGAGGTTGCAGTGAGCTGAGATCACACCACTGCACTCCAGCCTGGCGACAGAGCAAGACTCCATCTAAAAAAATAAATAAAAATAAAAAACAGAAAAATCTAAATGTCAAACTTTAAAACTTCTCCCCAAATAAGGTCTAGATAACAGGTTAATTATCTCAAATATTTAAAGAATTAATATGAATCTTCACAAAGTATTTCAGAAAATAAAAGGAGGAACACTTCTCAACTCATTTAATCAGACCATCACTGCCCTTGTATGAACATTAAATTAAAAAAAAAACTACAGATCAATATCCTTTATATTGGTATATACGAAAAACCTTTAAAATATATTAGCTATTCATATCCAGCAATATATAGAAAAGATAAGAGAGCATGACAAAGTGAGGTTTATTCCAGGATTATGAGTTTGATTTGATACTTCAAAGTCAGTTAATAGAATTTCTTGGATTAGTGAAATAAAAAGGAATGCCCATATGATCACATCAGTACATATTTAAGAAATTACAAAATTCAACATTCATTTGTGATTAAAAAGAAATTAGCAAACTAGAAATAGAATTCCCACAATCTGTTAGCATTTATGACAAATCAATAGCAAACACCACAACAGTGGTGAAATCTGCTTCCTTTTTATTATGATTAAGAACAAACCAAGAATGTTGGCCAGGCACTGTGGCTCACGCCTGTAATCCCAGCATTTTGGGAGGCAGAGGTGGGCAGATCACCTAAGGTCAGAAGTTCAAGACCAGCCTGGACAGCATGGTGAAACCTCGTCTCTGCCAAAAATACAAAGATTAGCCAGACGTGGTGTCACATGCCTGTAGTCCCAGCTACTCAGGAGGCTGAGGCAGGAGAATCGCTTGAACTCGGCAGGCAGAGATTGCAGTGAGCCAAATTGGACCACTGCACTCCAGCCTGGGTGACAGAGCAAGACTCTATCTCAAAAAAAAAAAAAAAAAAAAAAAAGATTATCACTTCTTTTCAACATTGTTTTAGATACTCTAACCAGTGTAATAAGGTGAGAAAAAGAAATACAGATAGAAAAGGAAGAAGAAAAGCTGCGTTTAGTTATAGAAGACATGGTTTTTGTAGAATATCCTGAGGATTATTTTTTTCTTAACTACCAGAGTTAAGACGTAAATTTAGCTAGTCAGGATACAAAATTAAGATGCCAAAACCTACCGTATTTCTGTGTGCTGGCAATGAATGACTAGAAATTGGAACTAAATGATACCATTTATAATATTATTTAAAATCTGAAATATATATAGGTAAATCTTTTTACAGTATGTAATGCCATTTACCAAAAGCACCTGACATTGTTTTCATTTATGTGATTGAAAATAAAGTTGCTAAAAGTATAAATTTTGTTAACCTCATTAATTTATAGAAATGTGAGCCAGAAAATTTTATGATTACTCAGTATATCACATTAATAGTGTTATTATTTTAATATATAAAATTATGACACCAACTTTTAAAAGCAATTTGTAAGTTTATATTGTTTCTTATGTGTCATTATAAACCCTATTGTATTTTATAAGTAATAAAAGTTTTTAAAAGGAAAAAATGTGCAAGACCTAAGCTCTGAAAAAACAATAAAACAGCACTGAAAAATTTAAAAAGATATAAATATATGAAGAGATACCATGTTCATGGACCAGTAGAGTTAATATTTTTAGGATCTTTAATTTCCCCTAGTTAATCTAATTCAACCTTAATGAAGATCCCAAAAGGCTTTTTGTAGAAATTAACAAAGTGATTCTATAAATATATACAGAAATGCAAAGCATCCAGACTATCCAAAACAATTTTGAAATAGAAGCACAAAGTAGAGAGGCTTACAAAAGCTGATGATAAATTTCCTATAAAGACAGTGTAAGTCGGCTGGGCGCAGTGGCTCACGCCTGTAATCCCAGCACTTTGGGACGCCAAGGCAGGCAAATCACCTGAGGTCAGGAGTTCGAGACCAGCCTGGCCAACATTGTGAATTGCCTTCTCCACTAAAAATACAAAAATTAGCCAGACGTGGTGGTGGGCGCCTGGAATCCCAGCTACTTGGGAGGCTGAGGCAGGAGAATTGCTTGAACCTGGGAGGCAGAGGTTGCGTTGAGCTGAGATCGTGCCATTGCACTCCAGCCTGGGTGATGGAGGGAGTCTCTGTCTCAAAAAAAAAAAAAAAAAAAAAGATACTGTAAGTCATTTGCTCACATTAGAGACCCCAACAACAAACTCCCAGATGTATGGTCAGTATTTCTTGGAAGACAAAAAGCATAAGCCATGAGAGAAAAAAATTAATACATTTTTTAAATAAACTTCATCATAATTCTAAGTAGCTACAATTTAGTTTTGTTGTCAGTGATAATTTTCTTCCTTTTGTTTTTTTGCCCCAACTTTCTAATTATGAAATTTTAAAACATACAGAAAGATATACCACAATTTAGTTTTGTTGTCAATGATAATTTTCTTCCTTTTATTTTTTGCCCCAACTTTCTAATAATGAAATTTTAAAACCTACAGAAAGATATACTATTTAAAAGGCCACAGATGTCATAAAACTACTCCTGAACTACTTCAGTATATATTATCAAAGAATAAAGGCCATCTCCTACTTAATCACAGTACCATTATCACAGCTAGTCAAATTAGCAATAATTCTATGGTCTCATCTAATATCCAGAGTTTCCCCAGTTGTCCCAAGTATTATTTACAGCTATTTTTTTTCCCAAACAGGATCTAATCCAGACTCATCTAGAACAATCTCCCTGTATTTTTCCCCCACACAGCATTGATTTTGCAAGGAGCCCGAGAGAACTGTATTTTAGAAATTCCCATGTTTGAAATGTCTTGTTGTTTCTTCTTAATATCACTTAACTTCTTCCTTTGTCTTTTTTGTTTCTGTAACTTGAAAATTAGGTCTAGAAACTTGGTGATATTCAAGTTAAATACTTTGTGGGAAGACTAGTAGATGAGTGAGTATCTCCTGTTGCATCAGTTATGAGGCATACAATGTCAGGTGGTCCCTCATTAGTGATGTTTTCTAAAAGTGGTCACTAAAAGATGGCTTCATGATGAAAGTACATTTTTTCCTTTGTAATTAGTACACAATCTGTGATATTTGGGCCCCATACAAAGGTTTTATTCTCAGTCTTTCATGTTAGGGTTTCAGAATCCATTGGTAATCATTGAGTAAATCAATTAGTTTATTGGGGAAAAATGATGTTTTTTCCTTGTATCATTAGCTGGCACTCTTCTGTAAGATGAAGCCTTGTATTCCCCTATTTAGTGTTACTATGGACATGAATTTGTATTTATTCAGTGTAGTAAAATCTATTGCATACATTATTTTTTAGATGCTTAAATTACTCTGATTTTGGCCAGGAGCCTCTTCAAACTGACTTCTGTTTCTGTTTATGTGAACCCATTGGTCTTTAAGCATTTCTCTACTGTCTGGCACAAGATGCCCTTGGCTCATCTTAGGATTTTTCTATGTCAGACCTTGAATCACTATTTCTCCATCCAGCTCTGGTTCCTTTTTGTGGGAAATGGTATTTAGAACCCAGGATCCAGATACTATGTGTGTTCATTGCTACTGGCGTATCATTGCTTCTGAGACTTTCCAGTGGAAAGAGCAAGGAAATACATTTTAAAAATCACAGGGTCCTGTGAATAATTCTAATTCAGCTGCAATATTACAGTTTTTCTTAAGTTCTGTATTTCTCTTTTCTCTTACATTGATAATATTGGTTCGTAAGTATATTCCATTTATTTATATTTTATATATTTTTGTTATTATATTGTATATAATAGTTTCATAATGACAATAACAGTGTCACTACCAACAGAATCCTACCAGGCGAAATTTAAGATTTCCTTGTTTATATCCAACCAAGGATATACAGGGTGTAATGTTTAAAATTTGCCTAAATGGATTCTTCCATGTATAGTTGTATTAATAATTTAGCATGTATTAAGGTTTATCTGTGTTTGTGTTCAGTTTTAGAATTTAAAAATTTTTTTTGAGCATGAAATACATAGCTCAAAAGTCAAAGTTCTGTAAAAAGTTACACTCTAAGAAATCTGACTTCTAACTGTCCCTATTTCCACTACTGTATTCCCACCCGCCTACTGTAAATAAGCATTATTACTATCTGATTTGTCCCGTATGTGTCATTGTTTTGTAAAAGTAAGCAAATATGTATGCAGGTATGTATGAATGTGTATGTATGTGTATACACACAGAAAAACTTTTCTTTTTTATACACATATGCAAATGAATACATTGTTTTCTTTTTCATTTCTCATTTAACACATATGCTGAAAATTACTCGATGTCAGTTTATAGAGATCTTTCTCATTGTTTTAACAGATGCACAGTTCTCCATTTTATAGATGTGCAGTGCCTTCCAGGGAGATTTCTTAGGCTCCACCAACCATTCAGACTCAGAAGACTCTCAGTCTGCTTAGAAGGATAAAGGATGAGAACCCTGGGGGTTCTCTCAGTTGTTTCTCTCAATTGTTCCATGCAGCAGTCCATGCCAGTGACAGCCCACAAGGCAGTTCAAGAGCTCTTTTCTCTAGGTGACACATCTCAGGTGCAAGAACATGAGATCCACATCAGACAGGGTAGAGGTACAGATGGGGGAGGAGGCTGGTGGAGAGGCACCCAGCCTCCTACAGAAGCCAGTATCTCTTGCAACAATTGAATAGACAGTTTTCAGGGTCTCCATGAGACGTATGCCCAGTTACAAAAGTGAAGGTACTTATAATTCATTTACAATTCTCCCCAGTTCAGATGCAACTTACAAGTCAGGGTCTCATTTTTATCAGAAGCAAAATTGCTGGGATGTAGTTGGCGTTCTACCTTTATCAAGTTGCTAGGATTAATGTTGGACAGTTAAACAAAAGTTTAGACAAAAGTTTCAGTTTACTTAGAGCTAGATTACCTAATTTATCTTTGCAAATACTTTTTAAATATAACGCAGAATAAAATGTATGAACTCATTTATCTATATTGTTTCTTACTCATCATTTCATAAATTCATCCAAGTGAAATAATCAGCCTAATCTTGCTCTTAATACTAATCAGCATCCAGGGAAGGGCAGCACATGGTTTCATGCTGAACTGCACTAAACCGGGAGCAGATGATGGTCCCTGCCTCGCCAAGTCTTTCGTAAAAGTGTACTTCCAAAGAAAAGCTTAAAGAGTGGATTTTAGTTTTATTCCCAATCTGAGATATCCATATAGAAAGCAGACTACGAGTCAGTCAGTAAATAATCTCTCTCTGATACCAACCATGGACTGTTGTATATACCAAAAAGTCCTTTTTAAAATATTAGCCTAATTAATGATGAGAGTGAAGATTGCTGACAACATCCAATTTACAAAAACTAAGAAGGAATTTGTAAAAAACCGTATCCTGTTTATAACGTCTATATACCTGGCAACTATGAAGGCGGCCTTTTCCCCCATCAATTACAGAATTAAAGAAACATTTTTTATTTCATCTACTCCACAGTTGTATCAACATGGTAATTAAAGAGTTCCAACTATTTCCAACATCCATTCTGCTTTAACAGGGAGTTTTGTAGTGAGGAAGCTGTTGGAAACGAAGAGTGTTCTTAGTAACTTTTTATGTGACTGGTTAAAGTTAAGGATGCAGACCCAAACTAAATGAAGAGGATGCATTAAGAGAAAGATTACTCATGTTGAATTGATTTTGCCCACCTGTTAAAACCCTGCAACACTAACTTGCGATCAACAGAGCACTGCTGGCTGTGCTGATTGTGTATAAATGAACAGCCAGAAGTAAATTCAATGTTATACAAACAAGCCACAGAAAACACAATCAGTTTTGAGAATGTAAAAAATTGTGTAAGTTTGTCTCATAAATAGGGGTAGCTCTTTTCTGGAGGATGTTGGGGTTCATTTCCTCATCAAGAATGTTTTAAACACTGAAAACAATCTCGTTTTTATATATTGAGTGACATGAAATACTTGTCTTAGTGCTAAAATGCAACGGAATTTTTACACAACTTGAGGTAGATCTGAGTTTTATTTCCTTCTTATTTTAGGTCCGGATATTACACTTAGCAACATACAGTAAGCTTGAAATCTCTCTCATTATATTTTGTCATCAAGCAATCAGTACACAGGACCTGAGGGAAAATGGTCCAACAGGACAGTCCTCCTGGCTGGATATCCACCATTTGCCCCTGCAGAGTATTACCTTCTCTCCCTTTCCTCCTCTGTCCCAGGAGACTGATCTATAACGGTTACATCAACTGGTTGGACCCATGGCAAGCACTGACAGGAGATGAAAGGGAGGATGGAGTGGCTGGGAACATTTGTTTCCTGCACAGTCACCTAAGCTGATGGCTTCTCTTGACCTACCTATATTCACAGCTTTGGTGGGAAGACCGCTCTCCACCCATCCCTCTCTGTCACTAGATTCTGTTAACTGCTTTCTCTCCTTGTGCCTGCATGCCTCAGAAGGGTAGTATCACCTATAACTTACCACCTAATCCCAGGGTGCTGCACTTTCCCTGGGGCTTCTCAACATTTGCCAACCCCGTTTTTAAACAACCCATTTCTAAACACTGAAAGTTTGACTGTGCCCTTAGTTACTTTCTGGGACCCTGACTGCTAAACCTTCTTTGACAGAGTATCCTCAGATTTTCAAAGGCATGTCTGTGGCACCTCAAGCTGAGTCAAAAAGTTGTAGATGCTAATAAGACTCTCTAAAGTGGAGCAAGCCCATTTGGAGGAAAAGATAGTTACTGCATCTCCTGGGCGGGGGTGGAGGAGGGATTGAAAGACAATGGAGCAGAGCAGGATGATTGCACAGAAGATGAGAGATGCATTTCCTTATGGTAATTCCAGTGAAATAACATTTACACTGTTTTCTGAAATATATTAGAAGCCCCTTGGTAGATGTATTTGCAGTGAAGGGGACACCTACATCCTACAAACTTTCATTACAAACTAACTCAATGGAATTGGTATGTCATTGAGATGGAAAGCAAGATGCTGCCTTTGGCCTGATATGTGTGTAGTAAGAACTTAATACATGCATGTTTGTTGATTTTCTGAATTTGTAAAGCTTTAGTTATAAATCATAAGACATATATTTTTAACTGTGGATCAAATATTTCACAACTCATATGAAATGGAAATCAAATACTGTTAAGTTTATTTCTGTGATAAACCATGAACAGGTATTTAAGTGCTGACTTTTATAGGCTCCCTTGCTGAATAAAATAATTTAACTCTAATGATTCCAAGTTATTATAGAATAGTATAGAAGCCTAGACCATTGAGGGAGATTGACAACTCATGCATCACGGATGGACTCAGCCAACCAACCTTTCAGGGCATGAGGCCTCTACTTCTAGCTGTGATAACTTCTTGAGCCCTATAAGGGCTTAGCCCTGGAAGTTTGTGCTAGATCATGTTGCCTAGGAATTATTGACAGAGAAAGAAGGACCAGAGACTCTGGAGATACCAGTCTTAAATTTAAATGTGTAGGGATATTAACTGGACATCCAGTGATGAAGTGATCTCTCTGATTTCAGTTTCCTTATTTATAAAATGGCAATGTCTACCCTATAGGTTTGTTATGAGGGTTGTATGACAATCTATGTAAAAACTCCTCAATAAAAGAAGAGCGACGTGCATCCCATTTCTATTTAATTATATTACCTATTTCTACCCAACTGGGTAACACATTGATGAAGACCTTTACTTCATGAGACTGACTTTTGCTGAGACCTGTGATAACCTATGTGTGTTATTTGTTAATGCTTTAATTGCTTACGAATTATTTGGAATAGAGCAATGCTATTATATGTTTTCCAACAGTGTGGTGAATTGCTTATATTTTTTCATACTTCTTAATATTTCTGCTTCTTCATGACAAATAATCATCATTAACTGAGCAGCCTGGACAGTTAGACACTCCCTTATATGCTGGGAATACAAGTAATAATGTGATAGGATTCTTAGCCTCAAAAGACTTGTAGAGAAAGTACAAAAGTATAAAAGCAAGGAGACTTAACATAAATTGAGAGCTCACTATGTGCCCAGTGCTGTGCTAATTACAAAGATCTTATTATTTAATAATCACAATCCAAACAACAACCTGGTAAATTAATTAATATCTCAATTTTATAATTGCATGACTTAGTGCTCAAAATAGTTTAGATAACTTGCCCAAAGAATGAGAGGTAGAGGTACAGTTTGAACTGTCAGCTACTACTATAAAATAGATTATCCCTAACAATGCTAGTTCTGATATTTGGTACAGACAAGAAGTGTTAGAACATGGATACTCAATGTGTAATCTGTGGGCCTGTGCTCATTTGCAAAACAGTTGTTATTGGTTGTTATTTCTCTAAACGAATAACAAAGACAGAAATTGAGAACAAGCATTTAGAAACTTTTATAGCAATTTGACACAGCAGTTTTATGTCTATTTAATCTAATAGTGAAAACTAATTGGGGCTTGTGTTTTGCAAGTTTTTTTTCACTTTATTATTCATTTGTATTGTATTTGACAAAAGTATTGCTCCATGGCTGATTGGAAATTTAAAAACAAAACAACATAAAAACCACCTTGGTCCTACACCATTGATAGAGTCACTCTTCTAACCAGGAGGATTAGTGAGGTGGGAAAGTGTCATGGATGAAGTAGGAACTATGATGACAATATGAATAGCTGATGAGAGCCAAGTACCTATTCTGTGCCCATTGTTATGCTTAGTACCTTATAGTTTATATGTATGTGTGTTTATAGTACCATATATATATATATATATGCTTAGTACCTTATAGTTTATGTGTATGTGTGTTTATATCTATGTCTATAGACTGTGTATATATAAGATATATATAAGATATATATGAGTGTGTGTATATATGTACACATACACATATGTACATATGTACATATGCACATGTGTACATATACACAAATGTACATATACAATATGTACTTATATATTCAGATATATATGAGTGTGTGTATATATATACATATACGTATATGTACTTATATACATATACGTATATGTATATATGTATGTGTATGTGTATATGTATAGGTGTATATATGTACATATATGTATATGTGTGTGTATGTATACACACACACACACACACAATCTTCCATGTGGTACTGAGAGATGGCTGTATATATACAGCCGGTATCCATGGAAGATTGATTCTAGAACCTCCAAGAATATCAAAACTCATGATGTTCAAGTCCCTTACAGTTGGTCCTCCATATCCACAGGTTCTGTATGCTCAGGTTTTGAGAGATCAGATCAAATCCACTGTTAATTTAATCACAGATGTGGAACCCACAGTTATGGAGAGCCAACTCGTATACATAGACATAACTATTTAATATCCTAGAACTTTATAAAGTAGATATTTGTTATGCCTCCTTTATCTGATTATGTTCTATATTTTGCTGCCAATATCCACTTCTCTCCCAAGAGTTATTCTTTGCTAAAAGCTGAACCAACTGGGCTGCTTTCATTACCAGTGCTCTTCCATGGATATGTGAGAATAGAGAATCATCATACTTCCCCACACCCCCACCAAAAAAGAAAACAACTTGTCATTTTAGTTATTATTTCTTCTGTATATCAGAGAGTACTTTAGTGGGAGGTTGGGAATAGCTGTGTCAGGGCTGCTGAGTAGAGCCTTTATTCCTTCATCATCATGCGAAGCCTTTCTAGTAGCTGCTGCCCACTCTTCCTGGAATGAGCAAAAATGTTTTGCTATGTAAGGAGTGTTGATTGAATTGATTCCATCACTTGTATACTTCCTGGAAGTTGATGTGTTTTTTAAAAAAACAAAAAGGACAAAGATGGAACCAGAATGAGCTTTGTAACAGGACCAGTTTGCTGAGAATACATTATATTAAAGGTAGAATGATGGGAAGACATGATTTTGATTCAACAGACATAATAAATAACGTGCTGAAGTGAAAGAAGACCATAAATCCTCTCCAACAATTTTTTTTAGTTTTTAATTTTTGTGGCTACACAGTAGATACACACACACACACACACACACACACAAGGTGTATATATGTATGGGGTACATGAAATGTTATGGTACATGCATGCAATCCACAATAATTACATCATGGAGAACGGCATATCCCCTCAAGCATTTATCCTTTGTGTTACAAACTATCCAATTATACTCTTTTAGTGATTTTAAAATATACAATTAAGTTATTATTAACTATAGTCACTGTTGTGCTATCAAATGGTAGGTCTTATTCATTCCTTCTAACTATTTTTTTCCACTCATTATCCATTCCCACCTATCTCCCACCCCACACCCCAATACCCTTCCTAGCCTCTGGTAACCATCCCTCTACTCTCTATGTCCATGAGTTCAATTGTTTTGATTTTCAGATCCCACAAATAAGTGAGAACATGCAATGTTTTTCTTTCTGTAGCTGGCTTATTTTACTTAACATAATGATCTCCAGTTCCATTCATGTTGTTGCAAATTACAGGATCTCATTCTTTTTATGGCTGAATATTACTCCATTGTGTATATGTACCATATTTTCTTTATTCATTCTGTAGCTGGACACTTAGGTTGCTTCCAAATCTTGGCTATTGTAAACAGTGCCACAACAAACACGGGAGTGCAGACATCTCTTCAATACGCTGATTTCCTTTCTTTTGGGTATATACCCAGCAGTGGGGTTGCTGGATCATATGGTAGCTCTACTTTTAGTTTTTGGAGGAACCTCCAAACGCTTCTCCATAGTGGTTGTAGTAATTTACATTCTCACCAACAGTGTACAATGGTTCCCTTTTCTCCACGTCTTTACCAGCGTTTGTTATGGCCTATCTTTTGGATATAAGCCCTTCTAACTGGGGTGAGATGATATCTCATTGTAGCTGTGATTTGCATTTCTATGATGATCTTTGATGTTGAGCAAATTTTCACATGCCTGTTTGCCATCTCTCTGTCTTCTTTTGAGAAATATCTATTCAGATGTTTTGCCCATTTTTTGATCAGATTATTATGTTTTGTCCTATGAATTTGTTTGATCTTTTTATATATTCTGGTTATCAATCCCTTGTCAGATAGGCAGTTTGCAAATACTGTCCCCCATTATGTGACTCGTCGTTTCACTATGTTGATTGTTTCCTTTGTTGTGCAGAAGCTTTTTAACTTGATGTGATCCCCCTTGTCTATTTTTGTGTTGGTTGCCTATGCTTGTGGGATACTACTCAGGAATTTTTGTCCAGACCAGTGTACTAGAGATGTTCCCTAGTGTTTTCTTGTAAAAGTTTCATAGTCTGATGTCTTAGATTAAGTCTTTAATTCATTTTGTTTGTTTGTTTGTTTGTTTGAGATGGAGCCTCACTCTGTCACTCAGGCTGGAGTGCAGTGGCACGATCTTGGTTCACTCCAACCTCTGCCTCCTGGGTTCAAGTGATTCTCCTGCCTCAGCCTCCCAAGTAGCTGGGACTGCAGGCATGCACCACCATGCCCATCTAATTTTTTGTATTTTTAGTAGCGATGGGGGGTTCACCATGTTTGTCAGGCTGGTCTCAAATTCCTGATTTCAGGTGATCTACCCGCCTTGGCCTCCCAAAGTGCTGGGGTTGCAGGCATGAGCCACCTTTAATTCATTTTGATTTGATTTTTTGTATATGGTGAAAGATAGGGATCTAGTTTCATTCTTCTGCGTTTGGATATCCAGTTTTTCCAGCACCATTTATTGAAGAGACTGTCTTTTCCCCTGTGTATGTTCTTGGTACCTTTGTCAAAAATGAGTTCATTGTAGGTGCGTTGATTTATTTCTGGATTCTCTATTCTGTTCTGTTGGTCTGTGTGTCTGTTTTTATGCCAGTACCATGCTGTTTTGGTGACTATAGCTCTGTAGAATAATTTGAAATCAGGTAATGTGATTCCTCCAGTTTTTCTTTTTGCTCAGGGTAGCTGTGGCTATTCTGGGTCTTTTGTGGTTCCATATAAATTTTAAGATAGCTTTTACTATTTCTCTGAGAAATGTCTTTGGTACTTTGATAGGGATTGCATAGAATCTTTAGATTGTTTGGGGTAGTATGGACATTTTAACAATATTGATTCTTCCAATCCATGGACAAGAAATATCTTTCCATTTTTTGGTCTCCTCTTCAATTTATTTCATCAGTGTTTTACAGTTTTCCTTATAAAGATCTTTCACTGCTTTGGTTAACTTAATTCCTAGGTATTTAATTTTATTTGTGGTTGTTGTAATGGGATTACTTTTTTTGGTTTCTTTTTCAGATTGTTTGCTGTTGGCATGTAGAAATGCTACTGATTTTTCTATGTTGATTTTATACACTGCAACTTTACTGAATTTTTCAGTTCTAATTTTTTTTTCAGTGGAATCTTTAGGTTTTTCCAAATATAAGATCATATCGTCTGCAAACAAGGAAAATTTGACTTCTTCCTTTCCAATTTGAATGCCCTTTATTTCTTTCTCTAATCTGATTGCTCTACTCAGGACTTCCAGTACTATGTTTAATTACAGTGGTTAAAATGTGCATCCTTGTCATGTTCCAGATTTTAGAGGGAAGGCTTTCCATTTTTTTCCCATTCAGTATACTAGCTGTGTTTCTGTCATATATGGCTTTTATTATGTTGAAGTGTGTTTCTTCTATAACCGGTTTTTTGAGGGTTTTTAATCAAGAAGGAATGTTGAATTTTATAATATCAGATGATTTTTCGGCATCAATTGACATGTTCTTTTTTGTTTGTTTGTTTGTTTTGTTTTTGAGATGGAGTCTCACTCTGTCATCCAGGCTGGAGTGCAGTGGTGCGATCTCAGCTCATTGCAACCTCCGCCTCCCAGGTTCACGCCATTCTCCTGCCTCAGCCTCCCGAGTAGCTGGGACTACAGGCGCCCACCACCACACCCGGCTAATTTTTGTATTTTTAGTAGAGACAGGGTTTCACCGTGTTAGCCAGGATGGTCTCGATCTCCTGACCTCTTGATCCACCCTCCTTGGCCTCCCAAAGTGCTGGGATTACAGGTGTGAACCACCACGCCCGGCTGACATGTTCATATGTTTTTTGTCCTTCATTCTGTTGATGTGATGTATCACATTGATTGATTTGCATATATTGAATTCATTTTTGCATTCTAGGGATAAATCCTACTGGGTCATGATGAATGATCTTTTTAATGTATTGTTGAATTTGGTTTGCTAGTATTGTGCTGAGGACTTTTGCATCAATAGTCATCAGATATATTGACCTGTAGTTTTCTTTTTTCGATGTGTCTTTGTCTGGTTTTGGTATCAAGATAATACTGGCCTCATGGAATGGAAGTATTCCCTCCTCCTCTATTTTTCAGAATAGTTTGAGTAGGATTGTTACTGGTTCTTCTTTAAATGTTTGATGGAATTCAGCAGTGAAGCCCTCAGGTCCCAGGCTTTTTTTTACAGGGAGACTTTTTATTATGACTTTGATCTTGTTACTTGTTATCGTTCCCACCAACTTACATTCTTATAATCTTACGTTCCCACCAACAGTGTACAGTGGTTCCCTTTTCTCCACATCTGTTCAGATTTTGGATTTCTTTCTGGTTCAATCGTGGTAGGTTGTATGTGTCTAAGAATTTGTCCACTTATTCTAGATTTTCCAGTTTATCAGTACATAGTTACTCATAGTAGCCTCTAATGATCCTTTGAATGTTTGTGGTATCAGCTGTAATGTCTCCTTTTTCATTTTTGACTTTGTTTATTTGGATCTTCTCTCTTTTTTTCTTAGTCTAGCTAAAGGTTTTCCTATTTTGTTTAACTTTTCAAGAAACCAACTTTTTGTTTCAGTGATCTTTTTTTATTGTTTTCCTCTTTCAAATTCATTTATTTCTCTCTGGTCTTTATTATTTCTTTTATTCTACTAATTTGACGTTTGGTATTATCTTGCTTTTCTAGTTCTTTAAGATGGATCATTAGGTTATTCATTTGAAGTTTTTCTTCTTTGTTGATGTAGGCACTTATATCTATAAACTTCCCTCTTAGTACTGCTTTTACTGTATCCTATAGGTTTTGGTGTTTTGTGTTATCATAACCACTTGTTTGGAGAAATTTGTCAATTTCCTTCTTAATTTCTTCATTGACCCACTGGTCATTCAGGAGCATGTTGTTTGATTTCCATATATTTTCATAGTTTCCAAAATTCCTCTTGTTATTGATTTCTAGTTTTATTTCATTGTGATCAGAAAAGATGCTTGATATTATTTCAGATTTTTAATGTTTTAAGACTTGTTTTATGACCTAACACGTGATCTATCCTTGAGAATGATCCATGTGCTGAGGAAAAGAGTATGTGTGAAATGTTCTGTAAATATCTGTTAAGTCTGTTTGGTCTATAGTGCAGATTAAGTCTGATGTTTATTGACTTTCTGTCTGGAAGACTTATCCAATGCTGAAAGTGGAGTGTTGAAGTCTCTAGCCATTACTGTACTGGGGCCTGTTTCTTTCACTCTAATCATATTTGCTGTATATATCTGGTTGTTTTATGTTGGATGCACATATATTTAAAATTGTTATATCCTCTTGTTGAATTACCCTCCTTATCATTATATAGTGATCTTCTTTGTCTCATCTTACAGTTTTTGTATTGAGATTCATTTTGACTGATGTAAGTATAGCTACTCCTGCTCTTTTTTGATTTCTGTTGGCATGGAATACCTTATTCCATCCCTTTATTTTAAGTCTATGTGTGTCCTTTTAGAAGTCTGTTTCTTATAGGCAACAGATCAAGGGGTCTTATGTTTTTATCCATTCAGGCACTCTGTATGTTTTGATTGGAGAGTTTAGTCCCTTTACATTCAATGTTATTATTGATAAGTAAGGATTTACTCCTGCCATTTTGTTGTTTTCTGGTTGTATTGTGGTGTTCTCTTTCTTCTTTCTTTCCTTCTTGTCTTCTTTTAGTGCAGGTGATTTTCTCTGGTGACCTGATTTAGTTTCTTGTTTTTTGTATTTTTTGTGCATTCATTGTATGTATTTTGGTTTGAGGTTACCATGAGGCTTGCAAATACTATATTATTATCCTTAATTTTAAGCTGATAACAACTTAGCACTGTTTGCATAAACAAATAAAGAAGCAAAATGAAAATTAATAAACACTCTAGGCCTTAACTTCATCCCCCCACTTTTTTTTTTTTTTTTTTTGAGACGTAGTCTCACTCTGTTGACTAGGCTGGAGTGCAGTGGCAGGATCTCAGCGCACTGCAAGCTCTGCCTCCTGGGTTCACGCCATTCTCCTGCCTCAGCCTCCCGAGTAGGTGGGGCTACAGGCGTCCGCCACCACACCTGGCTAATTTTTTGTATTTTTAGTAGAGACGGGGTTTCACCATGTTAGCCAGGATGGTCTCAATCTCCTCACCTCATGATCCACCTGCCTCAGACTCCCAAAGTGCTGGGATTACAGGCGTGAGCCACCGTGCCTTGCCCATCCCCCCACTTTTTAACTTTTTGTTTCTATTTATATCTTATTGTACTGTCTATGTCTTGAAAAGTTGTTGTAGTTATTTTTGACTGGTTCATAATTTAGTCTTTCTGCTTAGAATAAGAGTAGTTTACGTACCACAGTTACAATGTTATAGTACTCTGTGTTTTTCTGTATACTTTCAGTGAGTTTTGTACCTTCAGATGATTACTTATTACTTACTAACTTCCTTTTCTTTCTGATTGAAGTACTCTGTTAGCATTTCTTGTAAGATAGGTCTAGTGTTGATGAAATCCTTCAGCTTTTGTTTGTTTGGGAAAGTATTTCTCCTTCATGTTTGAAGGATATTTTTGTCATATTTATTATTCTAGGGTAAAAGTTTTTTTTCCTTCAGCACTTTACATATGTTATGCCACTCTCCTGGCCTGTAACATTTCCACTGAAAAGTCTGCCACCAGATATATTGGAAGTCCATTGTATGTTGTTTCTTTTCTCTTGCTGCTTTTAGGATCCTTTCTTCATCCTTGACCTTTGGGAATTTATTTATTAAATGCCTTGTGATAATCTTCTTTGGGTTAAATCTACTTGGTATTCTGTAACCTTCTATAACCTTCTTGTAATTGGATATTGATATCTTTCTCTAGGTTTGGGAAGTTCTCTGTTATCCCTTTGAATAAACTTTCTACGCTTCTCTTTCTCTACCTTCTCTCTAAGGCCAACAACTCTTAGATTTGCCCTGTTGAGTCTACTTTCTAGATCCTGTAGGCATGCTTCATTGTTTTTTATTCTTTTTTCTTTTGTCTCCTCTGACTGCGTATTTTCAAACAGCCTGTCTTCAAGTTCACTAATTCTTCTGCTTGATCAATTCTGCTTTTGAGACTCAGATGCATTCTTCATTATGCCAATTGCATTTTTCAGCTCCAGAATGTCTGCTTGATTCTTTTTAATTATTTCGTTCTCTTTGTTAAATTTATCTGATAGAATTCTGAATTCCTTCTCTGTGTTCTCTTGAATTTCTTTGAGTTTCCTCAAAACAAATATTTTGAATTCTGTGTCTGAAAGGTCGTATATCTCTGTTTCTTCAGGATTGGTCCTTGGTGGCTTATTTAGTTCATTTGGTGAGGTCCCTTTTTCCTACAACTATCAACAATGTCTTGATAGTTGTAGACGTTTGTCAGTGTCTGGGCGTTAAAGAGTTAAGTATTTATTGTAGTCATCACTGCCTGGGCTCCTTTGTACCATCCTTCTCAGGATAACTTTGCAGATAGGACTTGGGTGTTGTGATGTTAGCTGTGTCTGCTTTAGGGGGCACCCCAAGCCCAGTAATGCTGTGGTTCTTGCAGACTTGTACAGGTACTGCCTTGATGGTCCTGGGCTCTTTATAGTTAGCAGGTGATGAATACTGCCAAGACTAGGTGCTTCCCTTCAAGGCAGCATGTTCCCTTCTGGCCCAGGGTGTGTCTAGGAATGTCATCCAGAAGCTAGGGCCTTAAAAGAGCACCTCATGACTCTGATTAGTGCCGTATCCTGTTTGGCTGAGCATCCAAGATGCAAGACAAAGTCTTCCCCACTCTTCCCTCTCCTCTCCTCAAGTGCAAAGAAGGGATCTATTTTGGAACCACAAGCTGTGCAGCCTGTGGTTAGAAGAGGGAAATAACAGCATTCCAGTAGCTGGTAGCCACCCTGGCTGGTGTCTTGATAGGTCACGTGCCCCCGAGTCTACGGTCTCTGCACCCAGCTCAGCACTAGGACTCCTGTAAAAGTTGTAGTCCTTGTAGCTTAGGTTGCCTTTCAAGTTCATTAGGGCCCCAGGGTACTTTAGCCCACAGTGGCAAGGTTTGAGGGAACTCAAGTTCCAACCTCTGGGAGTAGTGATTCCCCTCCAGCTAGGGCTAATATAAACACTCCCTCTGTGGGAGGGCATCAGCTGAATTTGGTCGTTTTCCCTTATGTTCTAACAGTACAGCACTGAGTTCAAAGCCTTCCAATTGTTGTGTTGTCCCTCCCTTAGTGCCTAGAGATGCTCTTTGCACCTGGCCACTGCTGGGGGTAGGGAGAAGAGATGGCAGTCTACATGGTGGTTCAAGTCTGTTTCTCTCTACCTCTTCAGTACCTCTTTCAGTAACATGATATTAAAACCAGGTATTGTGAGTATGCACCTGATTTTTAGTTCTTATGATGTGCTCTTCTTGTGTAAATAGTTGTTAATTGGTGTCCTTGTGAAGGATGGGGTGGGCGGGAGGCACGGGGATCTGCCATCTTGCTCCACCTTCTCAATGCCATCTTTATTCACTCTCCAACAAATTTTTACCTTGAGTAGAACACAGATTTTTTGAAAAGGTTGACTGATTATTTGATTGTATCTTTTGTATAGATATCAGCTAGTTTAAGACAGAATACATAGAATGTAGCTTTGGAAAGTGTACATAATGTTTGCTCTCATATGCTTAATATCTGGAGAGATGGCCAAATAAAGCTGTTCTTCAATATACAGGTATTACGAAGTACAAAAGAGAGAATCACAGGTAACCTACATTGTTTTAGTTGTAAAAAAAATAACATACAGGTATGTTACATTAAACACAAACATAAATGGGATACATTTCATGTGTTTTAACTCCTTCTGGGGATATTTCCACATAGTATTAATCTCTTCATTCCCATTTAAGATATTTAAACATTGTCTTGTATTGAATTTCCACAGCTGTTATCCCTGTTTGTATAAGTATCTTAAATCATTATATGATTAATAACTATTAGGGGAAACAGTCTCTGGAATACCCTTTTTCAAATGTTATTGTTTTTGTTTTGCATATTTTTTCACATTTTAAGTGGTTTTTCTTCTTTCCTTATTTTAACCTTATCTTCTTTACATGTAGTGAAATATTGAGCATGTCTGCTCTTTGAAAAATAGTTTTATGAATCTCGAAATGAACATGTCACATAGATGAAAGTGCTGTCAGTATTTTCCTAAGTAAACGCATTATGACTCTATATTAAACACAGAGTTTTTATTTTAGAATGGCACAGTGAACGTAATAGGGCCATTTTAAAGGTTCTTGTTGTCACCATGCAGTATTTCTGACAAAAGCTGCTCTAACTGTAATGCATTTTTGTACCCATTAAGACGTTCACCCCAAGCTAATGCTGCTGTGCTAAAATAAAACAAAGCCTGAATAAGTCAGGTAAAAATTGGATTTTTAAAAGCATTACTTTGTCCATATTTGTCTTCCAGTCTTTCTAAAATTTCTAAGCAATTGAATGACTTTCCACTTCATTTTAACTGTACACATCTGGCCTCTTGTTAGAGAACCTAAGTGCTCACCTACACTAGAAAGATGCCTTCCCATTCTCCTTTTTTCACTCATTTAACATACATTTACTGAACTCACTGGTTCTCAAGGTTATTCATGATGCTTCTTATCACACGGCATTCTCAAAATACTAGCATCAAAATAATTTTTAAATGGTTGTTCTAGATGAAATACTGGGTTCAGAATTTCATAATGGGTTTTTAATTATCCCTGCAAGGGTGATAAATTTATTGTGTATTTGGAATTCCAAAGTACACAAACATTAGTAGGCACCGACATTTTAAGAAAAAAAAAAAGTGCGATAAACCTTATTAGAGCCATTTCTCCTGATTAGATTATTTTTTTCCTCTCTGAGCGAAATAGAACAATGGCTCCAGCTCACAAAATATCAGTGCTTGGTTGGAACTTAATTGAAACTCGTATTATTTTTTCTTGTGCACCAAGAATACTAAGATGAATCACCCAGCTTCTGCCCTCAAAGAGCTCAGAGCCTTGTAGGAAAAACCTACAAATGGCAAAACTCTAAGTCAGTAGGGAATTACAGGCCAAAGAAGATGGAGCAGTGCTAGGCACCGTCCCAAAGGCCAGGAAGGTCTGCAAAGATTTTCTGGGGGAAGTGCCTCTGCCAGGTGCTGGTAAGACCAAAAAGGGTGAGACTGTTTAGGATGTCCGAGTCCAGTGAGAGAAGCCAGCTTGTACATAAATACAACTCAAAGTGGCAGGTGCGCAGTACTATGTGTGAACACTGAGAGGGCCTATTTCTGCCCAAAGAGCAGAAGAAGAGGGTGAAACACAGAATAGAAGTTCAACAAGCCCTTAATCTTTTCTCTCACTTGGGTCTTCACTAGGACACTCCGTGTCCTTCTAACTCTGAGAAACAGACTTCCCCTACACACCAATCACAATGCCTAGTAGGTCAGACCTTCAGGGTCACAACTCAGTGTGGCCTGAGCCAGTGCTTCCCAGGTCTCAATGCCTATATTACTCACCTGACCTGTAACTCTGTATTCGTTGATACTGTTAACATGCAGATTCAGGCACAGGAAGTCTCAGGTGGGGCTTGAGATCCTCATTTCTAACAACCTCCCAGATGGTGGAATGCTGCCTGCTGGTCCAGGAACTACATTTTGAATAACAAAGACCCAAATTTTGACTTGTGTTAAAATTGTTATTTGGTAATTACCAAATAAATCTATCACCCTTGCAATGATATTTAAAAACCCATTATGAAATTCTGAAGAAATATCATCAGCTTTTTATTGTAAATATGGAAACAGAAGTTGGTCCAGGAGTAATAATAACATTAGGAACAATTGTTATAGTTGGGATTACAAATTATCGAGTGCTTTTCACTTGGCTCCTTGTTACAGTTGTTAGTAAAAACTAGCAATAAGTAAGGTTTCTTTTATTCCTTACAATTACTGAGTGAAGTAAATATTTTCCTATTTTGCAAACAAAGGCAGAGGTTAAGTGACTAATTCAATGCCACACAGCCAGTACAAGGCAGAACTTTGTGATTCAATTCCAGATCTCTCCTACTCCAGAGCCAATACCCCCTAAAGGACATAGTCAAAAGAAGCAAATAGAAAGTTGATAGAAGTGCAGAATAATAAGAGTAAAAAATGTGATGGCCTGTAGCATAGAAATGGCTTAACCTTCTGGGGACGAAGACTAGCAGCTGAGCTACACAAGGTGCCCCTGTCAAAAGCTCTGTCGAATAATGCTTTTAAATGCGACCAATAGATATACATGAGCCAAAACAAGAAGGCAGCTGGTGCTAATCTGATTCAGTACTTTAATAGGGGAAAGCACCGGAGCAACTATTTTATAGTCTTTTTATATATTTATATATAACTATGTATATATAAATATTATGAACATGAAGAGAGAATTGCTGACTCACCATCAAGTGACATTTCAGTGAAGGTTCTATATCAAGTAGGAAAAGAAATTACATGGATATATTCACTGATGGAGCCAGATTCTGACCACCCAAAGTAAGGACCAGACCATATTCTTACCAATTATTCACTCTGAATGCACAAAGAATTTTTTTCTTGAATTTCTGATCATTTTAATATAATCATAAACATGGTGATTTTGAAAAAAAAATGCACTAACGAGTATACCATTCCAGGAGTAGTAGTATTACTCCAGGACAACTCTTTTTAGATAAATGGGTCATAAACTAAGAAGTGACATTGGAAGCTTGCTCCGTTGCATAGATATGTGCTGGCTTAGCTGAAGCAGGGTAGTTATCAGAAATTTTAAATTGAGAAGTGAGTTGCTTTTCCTCACAGGAAAAATTCGTCACAACTAAGAATAACTATCTGTACTTGGTGAATTGCTTCCTTGTCCACCCCAGTGCTAAAGTGGGCTTCACCAATTTGGCTTATTGAGCAGATAACTTTATGCGGCCCCACGCCGAATCAACAACTACATGGTAAAACCGGATGCTTTCAACAACCATGACAAGACAGCAATGGTTATAATGAAGTTTGATTGTTGGATAAAGAGTTGATTGTGGGTACTATGAGTCACTTTAGACTCAGTTCATTTACATGTGATAAAAAGTACAGTGTCAATGGTGAAATAATAAACCAAACCATTAGTCTTTCTGCCTCACTGACTAAGCCTTTGTGTAGAACCCTGAGACAGGAAGATCCCAGCCAATGGATACAAAAACTTTACATCCCACCATATAAGTGAAATGATCTCTCGGCAGGAAGATAATGATGAAAACCTTCAACATCTGGAGCACTAAAACATTGAACCACACTAACTTTTTGGCAACATTATGAACAACTCTCCTCAGTGTTACCTTGAAAGAGCTACCACATACTGAGCACTTACTGTAATTGCAAAGATTTGTTCCAAGTATTTATGTGTCAAATTCATTCAGCCCTTATAGCAGAATGGATATACTTATGTGTTCTGTTATTATCAATTATTATCTGCCAATGAGGAAACAAGGATAAGAATAGGCAAAGTCAGGGGTTCCCAACCCCGGGCCATGGACAGGTACTGGTCTGTGGCCTGTTAGGAACTGGGATACATAGTAGGAAGCGAGCAGCAGGCCAGCGAGCTTTGCTACCTGAGCTCTGCCTCCCGTCAAATCAGCAGTGGTTTTAAATTCCCATAGGAACATGAATCCTATTGTGAACTGCACATGCGAGGGATCTAGGTTGCACACTCTTTATGAGAATGTAATGCCTGATGATCTGTTATTGTGTCTCAACACCCCCAGGTGGGAGTGTCTAGTTGCAGGAAAACAAGCTCAAAGCTCCCACTGGCTCTACATTATGGTGAGTTGCATAATTATTTCATTATATATTACAATGTAATAATAATAGAAATAAAGTGCACAATAAAATGTAAGGTGCTTGAATCATCCCAAAACCATCCCCCACCCCCATCCGTGGAAAAATTGTCTTCCATGAAACTGGTCCCTGGTGCCAAAAAAGTTGGGGACCGCTGGAGTAACTAACCAAAGGTCATCCAGTTGATAACAGAAGCAAGATTTGTACAGAGGCAGTCTGACTCTAGAGCTTGTTTACTCACCATATTGTAAGACAGCTTGGGAGTGGTGATACAAGAGACTGCCCTGTTTATATTTGTAAGTTTAAGTCCTAAAAATTTGGTGACTTCAAGAGTGAGATGAGAACTAATTCTGATGTGTAGATTCATTTCTTTTCCAATTCAGCCTAATTTTCCAAAATTGATCTTACTGCAATGGCATCTTGACCATTAAGAAAGATGGAGGAGCATTCTTTTTCTTCCAAAGTTAAGAATATGAAGCTTTTATTTTTATATTTATATATAATATATATCAAAATACCCAGATGTTATGTGGATTTTAAAATAAAATGTAAGTGTATACATTGCAGCAGGTCATTCAGACTTAATTTTTCCCTTCCTCTGTGAGGGATACTTTGGGAAAGGATGAGGAGCACCATTCAAACTTGACACTGTGCTTTAGGGCTGTAAGAATTGTATGTGAAACTTCCAAATCTCTGCCTTGGGAAAATAGATATTTTTAATAATCAGAGAAATCTGTCATATTCATCATCCTCAATAATTAATATTTATTTTGCATCTACAATAGAGAACACTGGGATTCCAGGAAAACACATACACACACACACACACACACACACACACACACACAGCCCTTCCTCTTAAGAGTTTTTCAATCCTATTGGAAAACAGTATCTAAACAAAAGGGTGAAGAATATTAGTCAATGTGCAAAGATTGACAATATAATCTATAAAAATGTACAAATTGATAGAAATAGGAATTCATCATCTCACTCCCAGCTGTATTTTGAAGAGAGCAGTTGGGTTAGGCAGCCCGTTTCAGGAATAGTAACCTCAGAACCAAGAGAGATTTTCTGTCTAATCATCTATGTAAATTTGAGGCCCCTTTAAATCAACCTCTTTCAAGGACTTGTTCACCAGTAACTTAAATACTCAAGAATGCTTGGCTTGAGGCTCTTCTTAACAGGTGAATTAAGATCTTATCTGAGTATCAGTCAGACTTTCCATATATGGAATAAAGAGCCTTCCTATTCCTTCTATTCGTCAATCCATGTTCTAACCTTTGGGATCTTACAAGTGAATGCATATCCTCCTATCCTCTTCTACATGGCATCACTTCAGTGATTAGAAAATTATGATTCTGATTATCTTTCTCTTCTTTAGAGGAAACACCTTTGTTCTAAAACTAGTGTTCTTATGAGACGCTCATGAGTTTTTGTTAACTCTCCTCCTTTTAGTCTTCTGAACATATTTCAATTTATTTCTTAAATTGTAGTGAGCAGAATTGAACATAACTGTTTAACCAGCCCAGAGAATATCTATTACATCTCGTTTTAGAAAACGTATTTCTGTTAATGCATTCTAAATTGCCATTGACTATTTTAACATCACACTGTTGGTTAATGCTGAATTTACTGTCCCGAATTTTTCATATGCTCCTGTTAAACCATGTTTCTCCCATCCTAGCCTTAACAGTGTTTTTAGACCCAAGTTCATATCCTTAAATTTATCATCGCTTCTCGGCCTTTTGGCTAAGATCAAGTGTAGCATATCCTTAAATTTATCCTTTTTACATTGTATTTTGTTTTATTTGGCCCATTGTTCAACCTGTGAGATGGTTTTGATCATTGCACCTGACCCTGGGGAAGGGAAAGAAGTAACAGAGTAAAACTGTAGACAGCTAGAAGTTACAGCCGAATTTCCCCTCATTTCTTGGAAGATATAACTAATGCACGACAATGAAAAACCTTCTCTGATTAGTACACCTGATTTATGTGTGTTCCTTATTAATAAATTTGCCTAAGCTTTGAGGGGAAAACCATTATGCTGGGTCCGTTAGTATTTATTCCATACCAGCTTTCCCTGCACCTCACCGTAAGGACTAGATGAAGTGTTTTTATAGGTGGCTGATAGGATGCCAGCTGCAAAACACTTTCCATCCTTGCTCAGCTCAAAAAAAAATCTGAAGTCCCAGTTTTGTGCACAGGTATGTCCTTCTTTGCAAAGGAGAGACCAGTTTCTCCTGCCTTGTTCTTCTCCACCATGTGAAGTCAAATGGGTTTTTGACACTTCCTCCATAGGGAAGTAGGGATGACAAAAAAGAATTGACCTCCACATATTCAAAAATATTTGAGAGTTTCAGTCCATAGTTATGCTTCATTTTACATAACTTTTCATTTTTTAACTTATAAGATTAAGAAAATGTGTTTGGCTTAAAAAATTAGAATTGGTGAACTCAAAGGAAAAAAAAATAGCAGACAGATTTTTCCCTTCTGTATTTACTGATAAACCCACACCAATCCCCTCAGCACCAGTTTGCAGTGGTGCACAGGAAGTAGAAGCAAATAGGGGTTCCAGGATGTGATCACCTGAGGGCATACAGCAATTTTCCATGCTTACTTACCAGGGACAGGGATTTGGGAAGGACCTTCCTAGGCACTGTCACTAAGCAGCTCTCTGAGATAGTGCGTCTTCCGCCTGCTCTGTGTGTCTAATTATTCAGACGCCCCAGCTATGTAGCAAAATATTATACCTCATTGCTTGCTGGGCGGTCCAGAAGTTTAGACTGGAAATACAGATGAGATGCTGAACTGCTGGTATTCAGGGCCTTAGAGAATTCTCTATCAGTCAGAAAAATAGGAATGATCTGTTCCAAATGGTATGGGAACTACACAAAGGAAATCAATGAGTAGGAATTTGTTTCCAGAAGGAAGATGATTATGGGACAACATACACAATTACTTCAGAAGAGCACAAATAAAGCGTTTGCCTGTGATGTTTTTTTTTAAGCCGGCTGAAAGACATAGAAGAGAGTGAAAGTCTTGCAAATCTTTTTATTTATTTATTTATTTATTTATTTATTTGGGATGAAGCCATGCACTGTTGCCCAGGCTGGAGTGCAGTGGTGCGATCTCAGCTCACTGCAACCTCCACCCTCTGGGTTCAAGCAATTCTCCTGCCTCAACCTCCCAAGTAGCTGGGGTCACAGGCACCCGCCACCATGCCTGGCTAATTTTTGTATTTTTAGTAGAGACGGGGTTTCACCATGTATGGTCAGGCTGGTCTTGAACTGCTGACCTCAAGTGATCTGCTCATCTCAACCTCCCAAAGTGCAGGATTTCAGGCATGAGCCACCATGCCCTGCCTCGGTCTTGCAAATCTAACAAATAATATTTGAACCCCTCTACAGTGATTTCAAACCACAACAATCTCAGAGATTTCTTGAATAAATGGATATCCAAGATGTCGTTTACCTCTGAATGTTTCAATATTGAGTATTTAACAGTGAGAAAATTAAGGTATTCAATTCTCAAGAAAGTTTTTGAATCTTTCTGCAAATTTTCAGGATATAAACAAGAAATTCCTGCCTGGTATAAAGCTATATATATATATGATGTGTGTATGTGTGTGTGTGAAAAAGAAAAGAAAATATAGATAAGTATAAAAGATAATAAAATAAATACTCCCATACCCAAAACTCTATTTTTCTTTCTTTCTTTTTCTTTTTTCTTTTCTTTTTCTTCTTTTTCTTTTTTGAGACAGGCTCTTGCTTTGTCACCCAGGCTAGAGTACGTGATGCAATCCTAGGTCACTGCAGCCTCGAACACCTGGGTTCAAGCAATCCTCCTACCTCAGTTTCCCAAGTAGCAAGTACCTAGGACTACATATGTATGCCACCATGCCTGGTTAAATTTTTTATTTTCTGTAAAGATGGAGTTTCACTGTGTTACCAAGCTGGTCTCAAACTCTTGGCCTCAAGTGGTCCTCCCAAAGGGCTGGAATTACAGATAATGAGCCACTGTGCTCTGCCTCAATACCAAATTTATGTAACTATAAATATTTTGCTTTTTCTTCAGATCTTTTTTAAAGAAATGATTAAAGTTGAAATTCTTTCTTTTGCAATCACACGCTGATCGTTATCTCCCCAAACACCCAGTAATGGATCCAGTCCATGCTCTGTAACTGCGTATGTTACACATATTCTCCAGAAAAGATATGTATTATTGTTTGTTTTGTATGCTTATGAAAATTATGTTGATACTGTATTTAATATTTTAAAGCATTTTTTTATTCAACATTGTTTTGTGATTGCCTCAAGTTGATTCATATAGATCTAAGTTACTCATTTTAAGAGCTGTTTTATATATTAACATATAACAATATCACCATTTTAAAATTCATTCCTGGAAAAATGAGAATATTGGTTGTGTCTTAGCTCAGGATGCTATAACAAAATGCCATAAGCTGGATAACTTAACAACAGAAATTTATTTCTCACAGTATTTCTCTGAAAGTTGAAAGTCTGAGATCAAGGTGCCAGTATGGTTGGGTTCTGGTGAGGGCCTTCTTTTAGGTTGCAGACTACTGGCATCTCATTTTATCCTCACAGGGTGGAAAGAGAGCAGGAGAGTAATCTGGGGGTCCCTTTTTTAAGGGCACTAATCTCATTCATGAGGCCTCCACCATCACTGTCTAATGACCCTGTCCATAGGCCCCACCTCTTAATATCACCCTGAGATTAGATTTCAACATATGTGTTTGAGGAGGACACAGACATTCAGTATTTAACATTCTGCTCCTGGCCCTCCACAATTCATGTCTTCACATGCAGAATACATTATTTCCATCCCAGTAGCCTCAAAAGTCTTAACTTGTTCTAGCATTGGTTCTCAAGTCTAAAGTCCAAAGTCTTATCTAACTATCATCTAAATCAGATATGAGTGATTCTCAAGGTATCATTCATTCAGAGACAGAACTCCTCTCCAGCTATGAACATGTAAAACCAAATATTAGGTTGATGCAAAAGTAATTGTGATTTTTGCCACTTTTAATGGCAAAAAAACCCACAATTACTTTTGCACCAACCTAATAAGTTATGTGCTTTCAAACTATAGTAGAGGGACAGACGTAGAATAGATATTCCCATTTCAGAAGCAAAGGAATAGGAAAGAAGAAAAGAGTGACAGCTTTTAAGTAAGTCCAAAACCTAGCAAGTCAAACTCTATATCTCAGGGCTGGAGAATAATCCTCTGTGCTTGATGCCATACACTCCAGGCCCACTGGGGCAGAGGTCCCATTTTCCAGACCCGTAGAGTTGAGGTATTGCTCTGCACCTCTGCCAAATTGGGGTCTCAGTCCCAGGGTTCTGCTGGGCAGGCACCAAACCTCCACAGCTCCTCCCAGTCCTGCCCCCATGCCTTTGATTGGAGGTAATCTAACTTGTTGAAAATCAGGCAATTCTTCCTCCACCCTTTGCAACATAGGATGAAGCCCTTACGATCTCTGAATCACTTTTTTGTGGTCATTCTTCCCTTGTCTTGAAGAATAGATCATGTTTGCAGCTGAAAAGTTTTATGGTCTTCCCTGTAAAATCCAAAAAATCTGACATTTCTTCATTCCTTCCCATATCCTTCCCATTGAGTTCAAACTGGCAGTTTTCCTGCTGAGGTAGCTAATTCAGTCCATGCTTCACACCATACTAATCTCCTTATCAAATGGTGGCTTGGTAATACTTTTAGTGTTCTCTTTTAAACATGCTTTCTCATTTTGTGCAATATGGATTGGCTGAGAATTTTCCAAGCTCGTTAAGTTCTAGTTTCTTGTTGTTTGATAAGTCCCTCTTCACATCATTTCTCTTTTCTCACATTTTACTGAACAGTCAGGTGGAACAAAGCCGTGCCTTCAATACTTTGCTGAGAAATATCCTCAGCTAAATAGCCAACTTCATTGCTCATAAGTCCCAACTTCCACAAAACACTAATAATATGAACACAGTTCAGCCAAGTTGTTTGCCGCTTAATAACAAGGGTTGCCTGTTCTCCATTGCACAAGATGGAGAAAAGGACAGTGAAATTTACAGTGTTAATGAGGATAATAACATGTTTTTACTTCAGTCTGAGAATTCATCAAAATGGCCTTTACTATCCATATTTCTACTAACATTCTGTCCATGATTACATATGTATTCTTTAAGAAGATGGAAGCCTTCGCTGCAGCTCTTCTCTTCCCTTTCTGAGCCCTAACCAAATCACCTTTAAAAATCCCTTCATGACAATCTTGGCTTCTTCTAGATGTACTTCACAGCTCTTGGTTAGTTCCAAAGCTGCTTTCACATTGTTAGGTATTTGTTATAGCAGCACTCCACTTCTCAGTACCAATTTCTGTCTTAGTTTGGGCTGCTATAATAAAATACCGTATGTAGGGTGGCTTATCAATAACAGACATTTATTTCTCACAGTTCTGGAGGCTGGAAAGTTCAAGATCAAGGTGATGGCCTATTTGGTGTCTGGTGAGGGCCTGCTGCCTGATTTTAGATGACTATCTTCTTTCCATGCCCTTACATGGGGAGAAGAAGAACCAACTCTCTGGCCTCTTCCTATAAGAGCACTAATCCCATTCATGAAGCCTCTGCTCTTGTGACCTAATTACCTCTGAAAGGCCCCACCTCCAAATATCATTACATTTGGCCCCATCTCCAAATATCACTACATTTGGGATTAAATTTCAACATACAAATTTGAGGGGGACATAAACATTCAGTCCATAACAGGTTGTTTCCAATTTAAGGTGTTAAATATACTGTAATTAGTGGCTTCATATACAGGTTTGAGTTTCTCCAGTGTATAAACATAAAAATGGAATTTGTCATAGGTTATGTGTATTGTGAACTACGTGTAGTCAATATTGTTCTTCAAAGTGATTTCTCAACGTGTATTCCTACCATTAGTGTGAGGAGTTTTTAATTTACCCAAGTACTTTTCCAAAATTGATATCGTATGACTTTTTAACTGTGGAAAATTTGGATGTGGAATACTTTTTTATCCACATTTCTCTGATTAATAGTTCTGAGCATCTATTCATTTAATTTGGAGTATTTATATTTTCCTCTTTTATGAACCGCCTGCAAATTTGTTTGCCAATTTTTCTATTAGGTGTTTATGTTTTTAAATTGCAATCTGTTACTTATTATTATGGATAATATTCCTTTGTATCTTCCAGTATGATTCTCTATTTTTCTTTTATTTATGGTTTCCTTATTTGCTCAAAAGTTATTAATAAATTAAACTATATAAAAAAAGCTTTTCCTTTTGAGCTTGATCTTATAGTAAGTAATCCTTTCTGCTCTGAAGCTATAGTCTACATTTTTATGACGGTTTTAGAATTTGTAACATCTATTTTTTTATTCATTTTTTGAGTTTATTTTTGCATGTATTATCACTTGGAGGTGTAATTTTTTATATGCAAGTGCAAATATCTCAACACCATTTTTGAGTAGTCTGTCATTCCTGAATGATAAAGATGCATACTCTAATTTAAGCCAGGATTGCATAAATGCCTGAATGTTACTCAGCTCTCTGAGAGTTTTATTATTTTGATCTATATATCTGTTCCCATGCCATTGCCTAATTATTATGACTTCTATATTATTGATAGAACAAACACCCCCCCTTATTTTTATTTTCAGACATGTCTTGGTTATACTTTGCCCTTCAGTTTTCCATATAAGTTTTAGAATTCATTTGTTAAGTTCCATGAATGATTGAATTAGAATTTTTACTGCAATCACATTGAATTTATTTATTTATTTATTTATTTATTTATTTATCTTGAGAAAGAGTCTCGCTCTGTCACCCAGGCTAGAGTGCAGTATTGCGATCTTGGCTCACTGCAAGCTCCGCCTCCTGGGTTCACACCATTCTCCTGTCTCAGCCTCCCGAGTAGCTGGGACTACAGGTGCCCGCCACCACGCCCGGCTAATTTTTTGTATTTTTAGTAGAGACGGGGTTTCACCATGTTAGCCAGGATAGTCTCGATCTCCTGACCTCATGATCTGCCCGCCTCGGCCTCCCAAAGTGCTGGGATTACAGGTGTGAGCCACTGCACCCGGCCTTGAATTTATAAAATAATTGAGGACAATTAAGATTTTGGTCTTCCCACTTGAGAAAATAACCTAACTCTGTATTCAGGTCTTATTTTATGTTTTTTGATAAAGTTTTGTAGTATTTCTATAGAGTGCTTATACAATTTTTGTTATAAATATTAACAGTTACTGTTTTGGCTTTGCTATTGATTTGAACTATGCCTTTGTTTCTTTTATATATTCAAATTCGTTGTTGCTAGTGTATTAGAAGTATATGATATTTTAAAGCTTAAACTGGCATTCCTCTTGAACTGCCTCTAATACTTATCTGCCAAATCTCTTGGAGTTTTATGTTGATAACCATATCATTTGTAAATAGTAAAATTTGTATTTTCTTTTCCAATTTTTATTTATTTTTTCTAATTTTGTTGCATTGGCTGCAAAATAAAAAATTTTGAATGTTGGGTATATAGACTTTATTGTTTTCTTCTTATCATTAATAGGAATGCTGTAAAATTCACCATTCTACAAATATTTGTGTACCTAGTATGTGCCAAGCATTGTTACAACAATGAACAAAACAGACAAAAGTGTCTACTTTCATCAAATTTATTGGCTACTTGGTTAGACAAACAAACAGGTAAAACTTGTAGTATGACTAGTGATGATACATTATATGGAGACAAGTTAAACAGGAAAGGGTAACAGATCATACTGGGGATGGGGTGAGGGAGTTCATTTTTAAATAAGATGGTCATGAAGGCTTCAAGGAGAATGTAACATTTCAGTAAATACTTGAAGGAGTGAAACCCCAAGTGTGGAACAAATGCAAAGGTCTTGACACGTAATTGTACCAAGCATGGCTGAGGAGCAGCAAGGAGGCTCTTGTGATTGAAACAGAACAAGAGGCAGAGAAAAGGAGATACATTCAGGGGAGTAACAAAAAAGCAGACTGTAAGAACTTCATTCTGAATAAGATGGTAAGCCACTGGAAGTTTTGGATTGGATTTGAATGGAAGAGTCTTTGCTGAAATTATTTGACTTAGGTTTGAAAAGCTCATACTGGCTGCTGTCTTGAGAATACAATAAAATGGAATTGTAATAGAGGGAGATAGGAGGTGGTAGAAACAGAAGATGGGTAGCGGATACCAGTTAAGAAGTCTCACATTTGCTGATCTGCTGATGTGACATTCAGATGAAATAGAGGAGTCAAGGATGAGTCTAGGATTTTTCGGTGTGAAAAATGAGAAGGATGAGGCTTTTCATTCAGTAAAATTGGAGAAACTGTGGGAAGAACATGTTTTTGGGAAAAGATAATGAGGGCAGACTAGAGCATGTTAAGTTTCAGAAAGCCAAGTGAAGATATTGAGTAGGTAGTTGGATATATGCATCCTGAATTCAGGAAAATTATCTTCACTGGGCATGTAAATTTGAGGATTTTGTACAGAAAGCTGGTAGACCCAAAAAAGTCTCAATGAGTTCATCAAAGAAGTGATAGAGAAGAAAGACAGAACATTGTGGCCATTCAAAATTTGGAAGCGAGGAAGATGAAAAAGAAACAAGAAAATAGACTGCAAAGAAGTGATGAGAAAGCAGACAGGTGAGTGTGGTGCCCAGGAGGCAAGAGAAGAAAGTATTTCAAAGAGGGTGGAGTTAAAATAGTCAGTTTGGACTACTATAGACAAAGCATCATAGTTGGGTAGCTTAAAAACTACGTAAATTTGTTTTTCACAGTTTTGGTGGCTGGGAAGTATAAAATCAAGGTGGTGGCCTATTTGGTGTCTGGTGAGGGCCTGCTTCCTGGTTGGAGAAGATTGTCTTTCTGTATCCTCACATGGTGGGAAAAAGCAATCCAGTTCCCTGGCCTCTTCTTATAAGGGCACTAATCCCATTCATGAGAGTTCAGCTATCATGAGCTAATTACCTCCCAAAGGCCCCAGCTTTTATTACCATCACAATTGGGGTTTGGACTTCAACAAATAGATTTTGGAAGGGCAAATTCTGTCCATTGTAGTGTAAAATGCTGTTGGCCCAGAAGGAGATGGCAAAATAACTCTTGGACTTAATAATATGGGGACATTGAGATGTCTACAAAATCTTTTTCATTAGAGGGTTAGGTCAGCCCACCCATTTTTGTAATTGATGTAGTCTTAAATTTAATTCTTGAGTGTATCTAAACAGAGAAATGTAGACTTTTATTTTAGCCAGGTCATTAAGTTCAGCATCCTGTTTTACCAATTTCAGTTCTTGTTTCTTGTATTCTACCCCTTCCCTCTAATTTTGTTTTCTTCTGACTGAAGTAGGTTCCAGCAAATATTTGAGTAATCAACTCAGTGAGTTTATCAGAAATGATCTTCACTCTCGAATTTTTATTTAGCTGCATATAAAATTGTAGGATGTTTATTATCCCTCAGCACTTGGAACACATAACTCCATTGCCCACCATCTTCAGCATCTACTATTGCTCATGGAAAGTCCACTGGCAAGCAAAGCGTTACTTGTGTGTGGGTAATTCAGCTTTTGTCTTTTATCTTCTAGATGTGTTTTTACTATTTTAAGTGTAGATTTATTTTTATTTTTATTCATCCTACTCAGCATGTGGTATACTCCTATATGTGAGGCTTTGTTCTGTTTTGTTTTCTTCCAATTCTAGGGAGTTCTTGGCCAATTTTCCTTAAAATATTATGACTTTCCTGACAATCCATTATTTCTCCCCTTATGAAGAAAGTCTTGTTGGGTATATAGTGGGGCCTTTCAATGTTATTGGTCTGCTTATCTCAATTCTCCTTTCATGTTTTAGCTTTTCATCACTCTTTGCTGAATTCTGAGTATATTCCTTGGCACCATCTTTGGGATTGTTTGGGAAAGAAATGATTATGTGTAAATCTTTTAATAGCTATTTGTGTTTGTTTTTACATTCCCATTATGTCTTTTCTTATTTCATATTTGCCAATTTTTGTTTTATAATTTATTTTATTTTATTATTTATTTTAATTGACAAATAATAATTGTACATATTCATGGGGTGCATAATGATGTTCCAGTACATAAAATGTAGAGTGATAAGGTCAGGGTCATTAGCATATTCATCATCTTAAACATTTATCATTACTCTGTGTTAGGAATTTTCAAGATCCTCTTTCCAGCTATTTGAAACTATATATTATTGTTAACTTTAGTCATCCTACAGTGATGTAGAACACTATAACTTATTCCTCCTATCTAGCTGCCATTTTATATCCCTTAAAAAATGTATCCATATCCCTCCCTTACTCCTACCCTTCCCAGCCTCTGGTATGCTATGTCCTTCTTTTTACTTCTATGAAATCAATGTTTTTTTAAACTTCTACATGTGAGTGAGAATATGTGGTATTTAACTTCTGTTCCTTGCTTATTTCACTTAATATAATATCTTCCAGTTCCATCCATGTTGCTGTGAATGACAGGAGTTCATTTCTTTTTAATGGCTAAATTAGTATTCCATGATGTATATATACCGCGTTTTCTTTATTCATTAATCTGGTTTTGGACACCTTGGTTGATTCCATATCTTCGCTATTGTGAATAGTGCTGCAATAAACATGGAGGTGCAAGTATCCAAAAGGCATCCAAATTGGAAAAGGGGAAGTCAGATATGTTTTATAATTTATTGTTCTCCCTTTTAAATTATATTCTTTATCACATTGTTTATCTTAAATATATGTTTGTTAAACTAATTTTAGGTGATTCTGTTATTAGCGTTTGATCAGGAATATATTAATCTCCTAATTGTTGAGTTGGTTGTCTGTTTTCTGGTGTTAATATGGATTTTTGCTTTCAGGTAACACATTGAGTGAGAGATGTATTTCTTACTGTCACTTACTCTTCATAATGTAATGCTTTTCATTTGTTTCCACTAATCCTGTAAGACCCTTAGTCTTGAAGCAGGTCTTTTATCAGTATCTCAGGATTCCCTGCCATCTGGCAGTGATTTTGGAAAATTCCCTGCCCCAGTCACTGAACAAATAAGCTGATTGGCTGAAGTCTAATCTGGATGGCTTTCTCTGCATCCTACCCTTTCTGCAGCTAGGCATCCCTGAATAGTAGAAATTGTTTTTTCAGTACCTTTTTATGAATGGCACAATCACAGCCCCTGATTTTATGCAGGCAACCTGGAATCAGATTCCCACTCCTCATAGGGGAGCATCTGACACCTCACTGGAGTGTGGGACTGTTGCCCGCTTCTGTTTCAATATCTGAATTGCATAATTACTGTGGCTTTAGACCCCATTTACCTACCACTGTGGTTTTCTACTCTGTTTCTGGTCGAAAAATATGTTTATCTGGTTTTCAAGAATACAGTATTTTTTAAAGTGGTTTATCATTGTATTCAGAACTGAAAATATAATTTTAAAATAATGAGCTCATAATGCCAAAATAACCTGAAGCACTTTATAGTTTTAATAAGTACTGCTCTCAGCCACACATTTGACAATATATGTGTATGATTTACATACATTGCATATTTATGAAAAACATCATTCAGTAGATTGCATTACTTTTTCTAAGAGTTCATGCTACATTTGACATTACTCAAAGACAAAACTTTTTATTTTAATCCTCAATACAGTCTTAGATCAGGATTGGTCCTATAAATAGGTAGCAACTCATTTGGCCTTATTTATAAGATCATAGATAGGACATTCTGTATCCCAATATTTATTTTATCTGCCATGATACATAAATTCCACCAGAGTAATTCCCCTGAATTTGATGACTTTTATTTTCCCCCAAGTCTCTGTTAAATAAAAATAAAGTTGGGGGATGGAAGAAGAGAAGCTAATGCCTTTGCAACACTGACACCTAACAGAAAATCAGGCCTTTTGGTAATGTTATTAAGGTTAGGCCTCTGGAGGATGAGTCAAAAGTGCCAAAAAGGATATTGTGTTTCAAAGGAAGTGAGAGGGCGCCAAGAATAAACTTGATCTTCCTCATACTCTTATATAGTTAGAAACCATGCAACAATCGTTTATAAAGCTCAATTTACCTTACTGTAAACATTAGTGGAAAAACGAGTTACATACACCCTCTGTAATCACTGAATGGTGTCCATAAAAAAGGCAGATTTAATCATTGTTGAGTAAAGAAGGAAGTTAAAAATAAATTTTCAAACCTTATCATATTTACTTTACCAACAATCTTGATTACGTGGTAACTTTGTTGCTATAATTTTATGCCGCAGATCAAGGTAGACGTTCCTCCCCAAAGTTTTTAGTATATCCCTCTAAAAAGTTTTCCTGAGAATTTTTAGTTTGACTTCTCAAGCTTCCTTGTTTTACCTTTTCTTAAATTACCTCCCTCCTCCCTTAGTGAAATGAGACTTCCTTCAGCATAGGCAACTTATCCTTATTGCTTTTTTCATACCCAATTTTTTTTTTTTTTATCTCTTTCAGCCAACTGGGTCCTGAAGTAGCTGAAATGCGAAAAAGGCAGCAGTCCCAAAATGAAGGAACACCTGCCGTGTCTCAAGCGCCTGGAAACCAGAGGCCCAACAACACCTGTTGCTTTTGTTGGTGCTGTTGTTGCAGCTGCTCCTGGTATGTCATGTTACCTGTAGGATGCCACACCCAGGCTTGGCAGGCACTAGCATGAACATGCATGCCAACTCTCAGAACTGTAGAAACTGCTCAACATGTCTTTTTTTGTTCTTTCTTTGCAAGTAGGACTTATTGAACACTATCATTGGTTTAATGCAAATACTTTCACAAACAAAATATATAATATTTCCCCAAAATCTACATTTAAATTGATAGTAAGGTAAAAAAAATGAAGAGGTGTTTTATATCATGTTTTTCTCCATCCAAGCTTCTTAAAGATATGGGTAAAAATGAGATTTTAGTTACATTTGTATTTATCAATAAGCAATATTCTCCAATGTTACAGTCAAGAACATTAAAATAACATCTAGTAATATTGCATGTAGTATTGAATGCGTGTGTGTGTTTTTTTTAGTTCTCTGCTGCTACTTGATAGGGTGTTGAGCATTCAGCTGCATGACCAGATAACTGTAAGTCAGGGTAACAACCTCTGCCCAGAATTCCTGCCAATAAGGACAGAGAGAAGAGTCATTGACTCACAACTAGCTATCTAAAAGGTCAGTGGCTGTGCTTGGAATGAAGTCCAACTCAGTTCATTGAAAAATCCTGAAATTAGAGCCAGAGAACCTGCTTCCCATTGTAGTGTTATCACTGGCAGGCTCTGGGACATCATGCAAACTCATAATCTCTTTGTCCTTTGATTTCCTCATTGGCAAAATGATGAAGAGTTAGACAAGCTAATTCCCAAGGTGCCATCTAGTGCTAAATGTCCATGATCTGGAACCTGCTCGAGTTCCGGATTCGTAAAGTGCCTAACATTTATGCAGATGAGATTCCTCAAGGGGATGCTAGACTTTATGGAACTTTCCTTTGAACCATACATTTTGGGGTCTTTTAACATCCAGTTTACAAGTGGATCTTCTAGCCCAGCAGTGGTCTTCTGGGTCTCCGCTGACTAATTCAGAACCTAGAGAAAGGCCCATATGTTGGAGTCATCTCTCTGTGTATTATCTCTACAGATTCCCAACATATATTGAGGTTTCTTTTTTGATATGGCAAAACGTTGTATCATTGTGGCCAAAATAGAAGGTAAAGAGGGCTGTACTAGAGTGGTACCCTTGGTGATGAACAAGCTCCATCCACTCTAGAAAACTCCAGTTTCAGAAAAACATCAGACATTGTAGTAATCTGGAAAGCTTAAGTAGTTTTTATAAATATCAATATTGCTTCCCAGATGATGGTTCTGTGTTACAGAAAGTCATACTGTATTAGTCCATTTTTATGCTGCTATAAAGAAATACCTGAGACTGGGTAATTTATAAAGAAAAAGAAGTTTAATGGACTCACAGTTCCACAGGGCTGGGGAGGCCTCACAATCATGGCAGAAGGTAAAGGAGGAGCAAAGGCATGTCTTACATGGTGGCAGGCAAGAGTGCATATGCAGGGGAACTGCCCTTTATAAAACCATCAGATCTTGTGAGATTTATTGACTCTCATGAGGACAGCATGGGAAAAAACCATCCCCATGATTCAATTACCTCCCACCGCATCCTTGCCATGACACATAGGGATTATGAGAGCTACAATTCAAATGAGATTTGGGTGGGGACACTGCCAAACCGTATCATATACATAATTTGTTTTCTTTCATTATTAAGCCTTAATAATTTAAGATGGAGGAAACAGAGTTTGAGATGAAGTACATATTTCAATCATAGTTGTGTAATGTTTTTCTGTGTCATGCCTAAAGAGATTATCTAGCTCTGGTCTTAATCTGTGAAGTACCATGTAGTGACTTACTATAGTGGTTCTGAAGTCAGACTGCCGGGGTTCAAATCTTATCCTCACCCATCTCTAGCTGCATGACTTTCAGCAAGTTAGTTAAATGACAGTAATAAAAATCCCTGCCTCTTAAGGTCATTGTAAAATTAAATGAGATAAAATACATAACAAGCCAAGAACAGTGTCTGACACGTAGTAAGCATTTCATAAGAGTTAGCTCTCTGGGCTACAGAACACTTCATATTGGAAAATAAAGATCACTTTAAAGAGGAACTGGCTTGAAATACTGTTTTAAAAAAAGATCAGTTTGTAGCTATAACACAAAAATTATCTTGGAAAAGAAAGCTATTTTATTTTAAATTCTGTATAAAACATCACCAATATATTGTTACATAAGGTTGAGGAATAGACTTCTAGTGCTCATTTGCACTATACCAGATTCCTGTAATCGGTATATGATTTTCCTTAGCTGCCAAAACTTATTTCTGAATTGCTTTGGGATTAAAACACCAGAACAGATAGAATACTGAAGTTTATTTGTGCTATATGTATTAGCTGCCATATAAGTATTTAGTGAGATTTGCTTTTATCAATTTTTAAAGGACACATTAAATAACAAAACATTTAATATTATCACATGAGCAAGAGATTATTGCAGTACACAGACAATAGATGAAGAACAAAACAGCTTTTGGAAGCTGCATCAACTCTCTACACCTCTAGAGTAGATCCCCAAACATTGGGTACGTTGGCTGCATGCTCTGTTAGCTCTAGACTAGCAATGCCCTTGTCAGGAACTGCATTTGTTGTCAATGAACATTGGATGCCTGAGTCTAGGCCATAAAATATACAGTCTATGAATTTACAAGTCCTTCTATATATGATAAATGATATAAAATTTCTAAGTATTATAAACCACTTGATTATTATTTATTTATTTATTTGTATTTGAGACAAAATCTGCTCTGTTATGCAGGCTTGATTGCAGTGGCACAGTCACAGCTCACTGTAAGCTCCAACTCCTGGGCTCAAGTGATCCTCCCTCCTCAGCCTCCCCAGTAGCTGGGACTACAGGTGCATGCCACCACACCTGGCTAATTTTTTTTTTTTTTTTTAGTGGAGTCAGTGTCTTGCTATGTTGCTTGGGCTGGTCTTGAACTTCTGGGCTCAAGCAATCCTCATGCCTCAGCCTCTCAAAGTGCTGAGATTTACAGCCATGAGCCACTGTGCCTGGCCACTTAATTTTTTTAAAAGGATAAAAGTTAAAGTTCCTTGAACTATGGATTTTAATTATGACTATATTGTCTTACTGCAAATGAAAATGTCCTTTACCCGTATGTTTTTAAAATATCATTATTTTTATACTTCAAGTTTATAAAAGAAAATTGTAAAGGCTTTCTGGAGTAAAAAGAAAAAGAAATAAATGTTCTCCAGATTTTCCAGGCTAGGTCAAAGGAGCAGAACAAAAAGAAACACTAAAAATGTAATTTAGGGACTAAAAAAAAAAAGTTAGAAATCAAAATATGAAGTAACTGTCATTCGTGAATGGGACCAGTTGTCATGTGGCTGAATTTACTTCCTTTTAAGGAAATAGAGTGGTAGGAAAATAAATTTCTGTATCTAGTAATAAATATAAATACCTCACCCTAAGCTTCATGTTATGGGTTTTTTAACAGTGTAATATTTCCCTCAAATTCGCACTTCTCATTCATATTTCATTGTCAGCTCATCTCTCATTTTTAAATTGATTCCTGTCTTTATAACATTACCACCACATTTTTGTGGGGGAGGATACAGAGAGTGAGTACGTAACTGCTGAATGTTTCCAGTTTCTTTCAAAATTCTAAACTGTTTAGACAGGCTTCATAGTGATTTAAGCTGACCCATTCTCTATCTCTGTCATAGAGGCACTTTCTCCCCCCACGTCAGTCTCTCTCCTTATCTCCCTTTTCTCCTCATAGCCCTTGAAATTAAAGAAGAGAAAACAGGAGGATGAGGTTTAGAACCATTGACATCCTTAAATACACAAGCAATGGATGCCCAAATCCAGGGCATAAAATGGACACTCTATAAACATGCAAGACCTTCTATTCATGGGACTAAGCTAGGGTGAAGAGACCGTTTTGTCAAGACCATTTGTTTACAGGTTCAAGGTTGACACTGGCAAGTGGAATGTCTCGTTTCTTCAGATAGTAACCTTCTTCCGTTTTCTTTATAAGAAAGAAAACTTTGAAAGATACTGAAGGCTCCTCTCAAACTGCCTTCAGTCAGGACAGTGTGAAGCAGTGAGGTTGTTCAGATGCTCACACGTGAGATAACACATACAAAAGTGCAGGGCAGACTAGAAACTGCTGTGTGCTTACAAAAAGGAAGGGCATCGAAATGGCCACAGGAAAGGTAGAGCTTTCAAAGTTTATTATGAGCTTAAAGCTTATGTTCAAATTGTCCTACGAACTCTCTTGCAACGTCATTCAGAGGTTGCATTAAAATAACCCATGCTACTTTTTCACATAAAATCTTCAGGTACTAATTCCTCTTTTAACACTGATGCTTCTGTGGGTGTCCCATCAAGCAAAACAGGGTTCCCTGTGTAAAAATTAGAACTTCAGAGACCTCAGCTACCATCTCTCCAAAATGTTTACATTGCCCTCTGCTTGGCATATCATGGTGGTGAGATGACGGCTGTGGAGGGGAGAAGAATGAAGTATCACTTGCCACAGCCCTGGCTCCAGCTTGCAGTTTGCAAGAGAATGGTTCTGTCTTTAGCTACTTTATAAATTAGACTTAGGTATAAGCTTTCATTTGAAAAAAAAAAAAAAAGTTTGGAAAATGTTGTGTCTATTTTTACAGGTAAGGAAACGGATGGCTTGCTGATGTCAGTAGGCCCATTAGGGATCGAAGTGGAACTGAGATGCAAGCCTCTGAATGTCTAGTCCATTGTTTCGTCCACTTTAATGTGACACTTCCAAACTTTTCATTTCCAGGTTTGATATGAGCCATTTCCAAATACAACTTTCTCAGTTGAATTCACAATCTCATGCACTCCCGGGTATTGCCCACGAGATTTGGCCCACTGCACTGGACTCTTCTCAAGAGAGATTGGTCACAGACCGAATTTAGTAGATTAGCTAGCCTTTTGAAAGCTAAAATTGTCTCTCTTTTGGATACATTAGTTCCCAGAGTTTCCAGACCATGGGATGGATCTCACTGAGTAAATGTTAAGTGCTTCATAAATATGCTTTGGGCTGCCCCTCCCTCCATTTCTAACAAGTACCATGGCCTCTATAATTCAAAACAGTGCAAAAATAATGTCCTATTTTATCCTCTGATGCTGTCACACTTTAGCTCTCTGCCAAAGGAAATACTAAGATGCATGCTTTAAAAGTCAAAGGATATTTTTTGAAAGGAAAAACAAAAATCCATGCCTGCACCATGGTAAAGAAACCACTCCCTGGAAATAAAACTCCTCACACATGCAAGGTGAATCATTTCATCTGAGGCACCAGGGAATACATGGTTTCCTCTGTGCCTGTCACCCTTGGAGAGCTGATTCATCTCACATGGCAGAATATGTTATTCCTGCAGAATAACTCACACTGCACAAGATTTCCAGAGTACTTGTAAACAGACCATCATACATATCACTTACAAAGTAGCAATACAGAAGTCTCCAGTTTGGAAATTCCATCTTGCCATGGCATGGGTAAATTTCCTCAATGTTTTTATCAATTATATCAACTTTACACAATCAAAAGACATCTATCAAAATGAACCCAAGTTTCTCAGGCCATATACACAAAACCAGAGTGGACAATAGGACTATGGACTGAATGAGAGTTAATGGTAGAAGGAGCCTCACTCTGGTGAAGAAGTCCAGAGTCCCAAGAAGCCAGGAGGAAGAAATTGTAGATAAAGAGGTGGCAGGTGCATTTGGTGACAGGGCTCTGCACGGTGAGGTCTGCTGACCTCAGATACCCCAGTCAGCTTCAAGGTTCAGACCGGGACAGAAAACTCAAATTTCAGCCAAAGCTGACTCACTGTACGTGGCAACGTAGTGAGGACTATGTCTGGATGGGCCAGGATGTACCAGAGTTTCAGGGATGACCTTGGTAATGGACTGGTGCTGTTCATACCCATGGCCATGGCTCCCTCTGCCCTAGAGAAGGCTGAACACATGAAAGGTCAGAGTTTGACTCACCAACCCACTGAACCATTTTTTATACGAGTGATACTCCTGTCTGCCCCATGTTTTTGTTTTTTTAGGTTAATACCTTTGGTAAAAATTATATTACATAGATCTTGTATTTGAATTCACAAAACTCCATATTGGTCATTGCTGCCAGGCATTTTTGTAAACAGATAACTGAAATTTCATGCATTAAAATAGCAAAAAAATAGGCCAGGTGTGGTGGCTTATGCCTGTAATCCCAGCCCTTTGGGAGGCCGAGGTGGGTGGATCATGAGGTCAAGAGTTCGAGACCAGCCTGACCAACATGGTGAAACCCCGTCTCTACTGAAAATACAAAAATTAGCTGGGTATGGTGGCGTGTGCCTGTAATCCCAGCTACTCAGGAGGCTGAGGCAGGAGAATCGCTTGAACCTGGGGGGCTGAGATTGCAGTGAGCCAAGATCGTGCCACTGCACTCTAGCCTGGGCGACAGAGAGACTCTGTCTCAAAAAAAAAAAAAAAAAAAAAAGCAAAAAATACATTTTGGCTTACATTGTTTGGCCAGTATTAGTAGGTGTTTAATATTTGTTGAGTGGGTGATGGATTTGGATTTGCCAATTGAGCCTACTTTATGAAATATAAAAACTTGTGTCACAGAAATTCTTTTCAAAAATTACAGGCACATTCTCCCAGGCCACCAGATTTTTTTTATGCACCATTTTTTCTTCATGCTCCTCTGTGTGTGTGTGTGTGTGTGTGTTTGTGTATGTGTGTTTTAAAGGTAGTAGTACTACTAATTAGTAGTACAGAGGGGCATGAATTTGCGGAGGGGGCACTAAATCTGTTTAGCCTTTCTGGGATATAAAGTCAAGAAGAACAAAATAGAAGACTAGGGAGATAGGCAATGACAAATAATCAAATATCTTTTACACCTTATTAAGGAGTTTACACCTTTTTAGAGATGGGAAGCAATTGAAAAGTTTTAAGTAAGGAGGGGACAAAGTCCATTTTATATTTTAAGCATTCTCCTGAGGGAATGGAAAATGTATGGAAGAAAATACAAAAAGTAAGGGGGATGTTAAGAGACTTTTATAATAGCCTTGGTGAGAGATAGTGGGGCCCAACAGAAAGAGACAATAAAAGGGATGGAGAGAAGTGCATATTCAAGAAAAAATTAGGATATACTGCCAAGAATTAGTGATAGACAAGAAAGAGAAGGATGACTCCATATTGCTTGCATGAGTAGCTGGGTTGCTGGTGATCCTATCAAATGAGAGGACACTGCAATAGGAAGTTATTTAGGCCAAGGATACAAAGATGAGTTCAACTTGCTCTGATTGAGGTATCCAAGAGTTAGTTGTATAAATGAATTTGAAGCTTGCAAGGCAAGCATGGATGAAATATGACAATCTGGGACTCATCAGTTGCAAGAGATGAGAATGATTGGCACTGGTGAGTATTCCAGGGTGAAAAGCAGGGAGCTACAGACAGAAACCTCAGGACACACCACATTTAAAGAACAATGGAGGAGTGAGAGAGTTGCAAACACAGTGGAGAAGAAGTGATGTGAGAAATGACATGCAAAACGCAGCAAGGGGGCTGGGCACAGTGGCCCACAACTGTAATCCTAGCACTTTGGGAGGACATGGCAGGAGGAAAGCTTGAATCCAGGAGTTCGAGACCAGCCTAGGCAACATAGTGAGTCCCCATCTCTACAAAAAATTTTAAAAATTAGCCAAGTGTGGTAACACACACCTGTAGTCCCAGCTACTCAGGAGAGTGTTGTAGGAGGATGGGTCAAGCCCAAGAGTTGAGGCTGCAGTGAGCCATGATCACATGACTGCACTCAAGCCTGAGTGAGACCCTGTCTCAGAAAAATAAAATAAAACACAGCAAGGGACTGTTACAGAAGCCAGGAGAATTGAGAGTTTCGCAAAGGGAAGTGTGAGGTTGCAAATACACCAGGGAAGTCCAATACAATAAGAATCATAAAACATTCTGTGATTTGACCAACCAGGGGGGCTTCTTGGTGAACTTTGAGAGAACCAAGTTCTTGGTGAACTTACAGAGAACCAAGCTTCTCTGTAAGATGTGCAACGAGGAAGAACTTGGAGAAAGAAAAGCTACTGACAGAGAAAATGAGTGAGCCCCTCTTTGAAGACTCTAAGACTCCATATGCTCCTCCTTCAAGGTGAAGGTTTGCTTTGAGAGAAGTTGGAATTTCCTTCCTGACTCATTCAAAGCAAATTATTCATTTTCCAAGGCAATATGAAATTCAACCATTCCAAATCCAGGTCAACTTTATTAGCTACCTGGACAATATTTAACGACTTCCTCCAGAAAATTCCAATCAATAATGCAAAAATGAGGTTGACTTCTTTGCTACCCTTATTTATAAAATTTCATAGTTGCGTTACACCTGATTAAGTATTAACCCTACTTTTGCTTCTCTCATTAAAATTCTTCATTATTTCTTACGGACCTAACCTACTATCTTTCATGGTCTAGGTGTGGTAGACCTATTACAATCTGCCTGCTATTTAGGACATGATTCAAGAATTACTTGTTCTGTTTTTGTCAGATAAGACAATCAAATTCACTTTTTGTGAAAATGAAATTGATTTTATAATTATGCTGGACTGGGTGCTATAATTTATATCATGTATAAATGCTATAAAGTCCATATCTTTGTTTCAGATATTAATATATTATGTATTAATGTACATCTTTTTGCATGGGAACATCTGTTCCTAAGTGAAACACAAATTTCTGTCACTGACACTTTGTGTATAAAGCAATATACTTTTATTTTTTTGAGACAGTCTTGCTCTGTCACCCAGGCTGGAGTGCAGTGGTGCGATCTTGGCCCACTGCAACCTCTGCCTGCCAGGTTCAAGCAATTCTCTTGCCTCAGCCTCCCGAGTAGCTGGGACTACAGGCATGCACCACCACACCTGGCTAATTTTTTTTTGTATTTTTAGTGGAGACAGGGTTTCACCATGTTGGCCAGGCTAGTCTCAAACTCCTGACCTCAAGTGATCTGCCTGCCTCAGCCTCCCAAATTGCTGGGATTATAGGCGTGAGCCACCGCTCGCAGCCAAAGCAATACAGATTATTTAAAAGTACAGAGCCATTTAACTGCCAATTCCATAGTAAGAGTGGAACAGTAACTTCATGTGTTTCGTTCTAGAGGTAGTCTTGCCATATTTGACAATTACGTAAATTCTAATGGCATGTCTTTCTTGGAAAGCTGACTTTCAAGAGGCTGTATGGGATAAGGAAAGACCAATGGCGCTGGAATTTTACAGACCTGAGTACATTCCAGTTTTATCACATGTAACTATGAAACCTTTGGCAAGTTACTTACTACCTCTGAGCCTCGGTTTCTTCCTCAGTAAAATGCGATTACTAATGTACACAAATCCCTGCGTAATCCTTTATTGATAGGTATTATTTCTGTCCCTTTTCAAGTCTCAGGCCCAGAGGAATTTACCAGACTCTGTAGGATCTGGCTATTGCAGATCCTACAGACCTGGCAATGTTCTGTTTGCATGGTGTCATTTAAGGTAGCAGATGCTGTTTCTTCAGTCTGTATCACTTCGCCCTTCCCAACTCACGTTAATCGGCACAGGTGTATGTCAGAGCAACCCCGGAGCATGCACTGCACAGCCACAGGACTCCCACAGTGTTGTAACGTTTATATAGCAGGGTTTTGTTTCTCTACAGATCAAGATTGTTGTCTTCCATGGTGTCTGTTCTCAAGGAAGCCCCGCACATTCATCCCATACGTATTCACACACACACACTAACTGGAAAATGCGAGGGAAAGGATGAATGGGTAGATGAATGAGCAGTCCTGCCAGCTATCAGATATAGTTCTGAATATTCACTAACAGGATTTTAACTTTTTCACTCTCCTTTTTATGATAGGGACCCAGCCTTCTAAAGCTTGAGCTCCAACTGAACTAATGCACTTGACACAGATGATCGCATGCCATTTTAATAACAGTAACACTATTATTGCTCCTAACTAAATAGAAGTCCATTTGGCCTTTTCACATCTAAGATAATTTGCTTTCCCACTAAGGCATTCACTTAGTTATAAATTATAGGTAAAATTACAGTGGGTTGAAGGAATAGCTTAAAATAGGATTTTAATCAATGTGAGAACTGAGGTATAGAAGATTCTGATGATTGGCATGTATTTTTAATATTTATTTTATTTTTATTTATTTATTTATTTATTTTGAGATGAAGTCTCACTCTGTAGCCCAAGCTGGAGTGCAGTGGTGCCATCTCGGCTCACTGCAGCCTCCACCTCTGGGGCTCAAGCGATTCCTGTGCCTCAGCCTCCTGAGTAGCTGGGGCTACAGGCACGCGCCACTATGCCTGGCTAATTTTTTGTATTTTAGTAGAGACAGGGTTTCACCATGTTACCCAGGGTGGTCTCGAACTCCTGAGCTCAGGCGATCTGCCCACCTTGGCCTCCCAAAATGTGGGATTACAGGCATGAGCCACCACGCCTGGCCTGGCATGTATTATGGAAAGTATATCTTTGTATTCAGACCTGTAATTCTCTTAATTTTAAGGAAAAATAAACTCTGTTTATGATAAATAAGAAGCTTTGGTCATCTAACTGAACATAAACGTACAGTGTAGATTTCGATTTTCACCATGTGATTACTTGGTAAATGAAGTTGGCATTCCAAATCAAATCAATGTGTCCATGAAGGAAATCCAGGGCTTGGGGTTTCAAATGAAAATTTAATATAGATAAAAAGATGGAATTTTTGATAGCCATCTTTTCGAACAGATGCGTATATAGAAGGAAATTGGCAACAGAGAGAATCAGAGAATGAAGAAATTTGTCTTCAGTTTCCATGGGTCAAAAGAAGAAATGAATGTTCACATACCACCCAAACAGAAATTGAAATAGTGTGGAGAATCCATTCTCAGGATGGCTCTTTTAAAATATTGTAAATAAAAAATATTTCCTACCTATTGGTAGTTAAAATCCTTTTCTAATTTATTTGTTCTAAGAATGTATGACCTAAGTTCTGTATTATCCCAGCATGAGACGGTGGAATGCAAAATGACTTCTTATCGGAAAGGATAATGACAATGTTAATAACAGTATGCCTGCCTGTTTTTAAGACTAAAGTATTCCCAAATCAAATGACTTTGGGCCGGGGTCTATTCAGAATATTTTGTAAATACCAAAAAGGAAAAATGGTTGCAGTTATGCAAACCTCCCAAGATTAAGTTTATCCTCTTCGAGTTTGATTATTACACTCACCAAAAAACTGAATGACTCCTTTTAGATTCCTTAGAAAGATATAATTATCAAAACTCCTTAAGAGAATGAATAGACTTTTTTTTTTCAAATAAGGATATTTATCCGCAGAAACATTTTTTCAGTTTTTCCTTTATTCTGACTTGGTTAAAATATTGTATTTATAAAGGTAACACAGCCACCTAGTGGACAGATATTTGATAGCTGATTATTTTACTTGAGTTTAAGTTCATGAAACAAAAGCTTAAGCCAAATGAAATACTTGTTTCATGACACGCGGTACATGATTACAAAATGTGGAGTGAGCCTTTAGAGGGGCAACATGGGGTATTTTTAGGCAAGTGTTTTACAACATTTCCAGACACAAATTTCTAACCACTGTTCCCATCCCCACACACCCCACTCAAAACCATACTCTATTATAAAAATATAGAAATGAAAGAGGTGAAGTTCAAATCATAGGTTTAACACTGAGTTTCTATGTGTCTGAAATGTTGTATGTTAGGTAGTTACCAGCCCATCTTCTGGTGTCTTTTTGGTTTGGGGTTTTAGTTTTTTTGGGGGGTGGGTAGTCTTTTGTAAGTGAAACATCACTTATTCTCCTTTCCTTGTTGCCCTCTCCCTAAGTTATCTTTGCTAATGGAAGAAAGTCGCACTTCCCAGGATGGCCCTCCTCAGCCATAGCAACACCATCTGCAGTCATTAACAGTGTTACTTTTGTCCTTCCTCTTTCACACTTTGCTGTCAAAACCTTCTATAACAACTCCTTTTTGTTCATCTCAAATTCCAGGGAATTGAGAAGTTACTCTTCATCAAATTCTACTGCAAACTCAGGCCTCTGGGCAACAGCTCCTATGGAGTGATAGCTGTGGGATGATACCTTAGAGAGGGCATTTATACTCAATGCACTGGATTGTACTAGGAGGTTTATTTTTCCAAACCTTAAAGAAAAATCATTTGTGTAAACACTTGCAACACCACAATTAACTCTTCTATGTAAAGAGAAATGGCATTGCAGAGGGAAAATGAGTCTGAGACAGGAAGTCAGAAGATGTGAATTCCAATCCTAGTTCTAGTAAGTTTGAGTTGTGGGTATTGTGTAAGTCATCCCCAATAACGGTTTCCTTGTAAATAAAACAAGAATGACTAATAACAACTCCCCTGCTTACCTTCAAGGACTATTTTGAGGAGGAAGTGACTCCTCAAAGTAATGGATGAGGAAGTGTTGTGTAATAATGACAAAGGAAAAGTCTCTATTTACTCAGGTGGAAATAAAAAGCTCTTTGGTAAACTTGGAATTGGAATTTTAATATGCAACCAACTTGCCCTTGCATTCAACTAAGCATCTGTAATGGCCTTTTTGTCACGAGCTTTTACTTTTTGTTTTACATCCTTATGAAATAGTTCATTGCCATTATCCCCATTATGAATGGTGAAAACAAAGCATGGAAAGCTTAAACCATCCTGAAGGAGGTATATTCTACATTTGGAGTCCACCTCATCATTTTCTTGGATAACACATACTTTGCTGCCTGTTTTAATCTCCTGGTCCAGCCCTGCAACATCTGATATGTCCATTCTGTTCTACATTTGTATCGTGCTCCTGCATGATTTTATCCCCACTCTGAATGAGATCCCCTTTGTCCAGGTCTCCATCTGGCAAACAACTGCCCATTTTCAACCCAATTTAATCATTACCTCTTCTGTAAAGCCTTTCTCAATTCTCTTATGCAAAAGCACAGGTACCATCAAGGGTGTCTAAGAAACCCCATATGCACAATTCTGTCCGAGTTCTTATCACAATGCCATGTGATGTTTATTTATCCTTCTGAGGTCCTCAATAGCAGAGCCTTTGTCTCATTCATTTTTTATGTCCAACCCAGGGAACGTTGCGTGAACCAGTGTTTCATACACATTACTAAAGTATTGCTAACTCCTCTAGTATTTACTGTGATATCTTGAATGCTGAAAATGAAATATTTAAAGACTAATCTACCAATTCATTTTCAGAGCCTGAAGGATGTTAATTTTATTTTTGCACCAGGAACTTTGAGGTAGAAGCTGTTAAATAAAAAGAAAAGATTGATATCACAATGTGAGACTATTTCAATATTGAATAGATTGCTTTTACCAGTGACAGTAGTTCTCTCTTGGAGCCTTGATGTCACACTGTATTAAATTTAGGCATCTTATTGATTCTTCGGTTTAATTTTTCTGTAAATATATGTGGTTTCCTGACCAGCCTCTATCCCAGAGTTACCATGGCTACCGGTAAGTTTTCATCTTCTTTGCAACCATTTTAACAGTTTTTCTTAAGAACCAATTGTTTTCCTTACAATAGAAAACTATCTTCCCAAATAGACCCTGCGCATATCCATGATGACAGATCAGTATAATTGGCAGCAGGTAATGTTTTTTCTCACTTCACTGTCCACACTCCCCTGTAAACAAACAATCCACCCACATAGAGAGGGGGCACATTTTCTTAAGTTCTGAAATGTCCCAAGTATTTTTCCTCCCTTTTCAAAGTCACTATTTAGAAAATCTCTAATGGGATTTTAAATGCTTATTTTAGTATATTTGGCCAAGGATATTGGCACTTTTCTTCCATAAAGTATTTAAGGTTTGATCAAGACCCCCACAGTGAGCACTGTGTATGTGTTTAGTTCTCCTTGTGGCTTTTATTGCTTAAAAAGTAGAAATGTTAGTTTTAAATGTTACATACATAAAAGTCAGTGGGGGAGTGTCTCTTCTTGGAGAGATATGGGCTAAAAAGAAAAAAAAAAAAAGACATGTAATCCCAGCAGTTTGGGAGGCCAAAGTGGGCAGATCACAAGGTCAGGGGTTCAAGACCAGTCTGACCAACATGGTGAAACCTTGTCTCTGCTAAAAATACAAAAATTAGCTGGGCCTGGTGGCGGGTGCCTGTAATCCCAGCTACTCAGGAAGCTGAGGCAGGAGAATCACTTGAACCCGGGAGGCGGAGCTTGCAGTGAGCTGAGATCATGCCATTGCACTCCAGCCTGAGCAACAGAGCGACACTCCATCTTAAAAAAAAAAAAAAAAAGAAAAAGAAAAAAAAGTGTTTCTGTGGGACCCTCAAAACTGTTGATGTGGTATTTTCCTTTTAGGGCTTTCCTCAAACACATATAACGTATATAAGTTGGTCTAGAGCAAATATTTCCAGTGAATGAAAAAACAAGACAAAACAATGCACTACTTGGAGCAGGACCAAGTAGGACAGACATTAGTCAGTATCAAGACAGACAAACTGTTAAGTATTAATCCCTTGTCTATTTTCTCCATTTCTCTTTAACTTAAAATGATATTTTCAGCAGTTCTTGAAAACTGAAACCTTGAAACCCATTTTTTAAGACCAGTAGTAAAGGACAGTTAATAAAAAGGACAATTTGTCTGTTGCCAAAGTTCAATTTCTACAGGGCAAGATTGTGGCCAATATTAGATCAAGAGCTGCACAGTGAACAGTTAAACATTTACTGAATGTCTGTTGTAAGTAGTTTTAGTCCAAATGTGTGTCCATATTTTACCATCTGTAGAAAAGAAAGATGTAAACTCAACCTAATATTTCATAATGATCGCTCTAATATGGTAGCATTTGGGATGTTTGTAAATATCACAGAAACAGATAGAAGAGCCAGAATTCATGTTCAGAAACTCGTGATTCATGCCTGTAGACTCCAGATTTGTCACTCTACAGCAAAGGCACAACGGAGAAAAAATTTCTCAAAGATGTTTAATGAAATGAAGTATACCTGCGTCATGTGTACTGCCTTCTGTGGGACATTGTGTGGAAATGTACTCAAGGAGTTTATTATTTAAGCAAGGAATGAGAGCTCTTTTGCTAGTTGTGTTATAGTGCCTTAATATGTGTTTGCACACACATATAGAAGCTCAATAAAGGTTGGCAGAATGAGTATCAATTTCCTATTTTAAAAAGAGCTGAATAGAATTTACCAAAAAATTGTACATTTTATATATACAGGAAGTTTTACAGAATATTGTCAGCAGTGTATCCCCCCCTTATCCACTTTTCCCATCATTACTGGAAATACCTCGAATTCCAGAGAAGAACTTTCTTACTCATTAGTGAATCTCCTCTAAAATACTTATCTGGCCTATTTGTATAGCGACACGGAGGACTGAGGTTTCCTAGGCTATATCAAACCTCAAACACATTCACAGCACTCACACGCAAATACCTCCAAATTTTATACGCTCTCTCTGAATTCCTCCCCAAAACTACACTACACTGAAGGCTTTGCTGTCTCTAACCCTGGGACTGCTGCCTCCAGCAGGGGTCTAGTCAATGTGCAGCGGGTCCAAGGGACCATCCGCTCTAGTTTCTGCTCCCCAGAATCCTTTTGGGCTACATTACCTTTCCCTCCATGGTTCTACACCAAAAAACCTGCCCCTGTCCCTAGACATGGGTAGAGGCAAACTCAGTGTATTTCACTATGAAATCCTATGTTTTGTATGTCCTTTTCCTGACTACAGAATCCTTTTCAATTCCCACTGGGTTCTCCTTTTTCCAGTGAGTCTGCTCTCTCGGGTCAGTTTTCCTGTCTAGCCTCACTTTCCATTGTAGATGGGCCCGCTTGTCAGAAATTATTCCCTTTGCTCCGTTCTCTCCGTCCTCACGCTTGCACTTGCGAATCAAAGAATGAATTAAGGAGACACTGTCTTGGTTTTTCTTATCAGACTTTCCAGATTGAGAATAACTGCTTGTTGGGCACCTCTTCCTAAACACTTCCTTTCCACACCAACGATGTTTAGTGACCCTTTGCATTCACATAGTAAGTGGTCTATGACCTCAGTGTCTGTCAGCAGCCATGGTCCATAGTAGGCACTCAGAAATACAGGGTTGTTGAACAGGGTAGGCTTCCAATTCCAACTATGCCACCTATTTAGTGTTCAGTTTTGGGCCAGCCTCCCAGACGGGTCTGCACCTCACTTTGCTCATCTGTAAAATGGGGATAATAATATTAATGGTAAAAGAATGGGCCGGGCGCGGTGGCTCACGCTTGTAATCCCAGCACTTTGGGAGGCCGAGGCGGGCGGATCACGAGGTCAGGAGATCGAGACCACAGTGAAACCCCGTCTCTACTAAAAATACCAAAAAAAAATTAGCCGGGCGTGGTGGCGGGCGCCTGTAGTCCCAGCTACTCGGAGAGGCTGAGGCAGGAGAATGGCGTGAACCCGGGAGGCGGAGCTTGCAGTGAGCCGAGATCGCGCCACTGCACTCCAGCCTGGGCGACAGAGCGAGACTGTCTCAAAAAAAAAAAAAAAAAAAAAAGAATGGTGCCCAGCACATAACAGGCACTAGAAAATCATCATTTCCATTGCCTCTTATTTTGAGTAAGTAAGTGAAAGAAGGAACAAATGAGAGATGTTATCTGAACTTCTTGTGCTCTCTGCCAGGCTCTTAAGCTCCTCGGCTTCTAGACAGAGGGATCAGTTGGCTAATTTGGGAGCTCAAATTTTCCCGAGCCACTGAGTTACTCTCCCTACCGTGCTTCTTAGTATCTCCCATGACCTCATCTGTTATTTCTAGTCTACACCTAGTATTTTCGGTGTTCCGCCCTAAAGCACTGCTCAGCTTTAGGGAGCAATTGTCATTGGACAATTCTTATTCTTATTCTTGTTCTGGGCTACTAAAACCATCGGCATTATCCTCTGTCCTCTATGATGCTGTAGAATTCCCAAACCTATGCCACGCAGACACACACTCCTCCCACCCAATGCTCACCTGTTCCAAATGCGCAGTTACTGGTCTGTCCCTTTCAAGACCTTGGAGATTGATTTACTGGGGTGAAAGGGCAAAAACAAAGTCAAATATAAATCCGGTAGCTTGATTTTAGCAATTGAAGGAATGATATTATCGGTAACAATGTAAATTAAGCAAAATCTGTATTAGATTCTGACACATTGTATCTTCTTAGCTCTCAATCGGGGAAAATTAATGGAAAACAGACTATGAATAGAATTAACCAAAAATCAAAATGACATTTTGTTTAAAGAGTAAGGTAATCATATGTGTGTGTGTGTATATACATATATATATAATATTAAAGCATTTAATCATATGTCTCAGAAATATTAAGTAATTCAGATTATGTAAGGATGAAGTCGGAATATTTAACAATATCCACTTTTGAGAGTCTGATTTACTTTATAATTTTATTTAAAAATTATTCTCTTCCCTTTGACATGGGCTTGCCCATCATTTTAAAGTGGTATTGCTCTTTTATACTTTAAATATTCTCACATAGTTGAATATAAGATCTCCTGTGAAATGTTTCTCCAGAAAAATTTATTCTTTTCTTCAACTGATTGAGTTTCCCTTGACAAAATTAAATGTTCTGCTACATTACAGCCTCACTGTGAGGAATGAAGAAAGAGGGGAAAATGCGGGAAGACCCACACACACTACAAAAATGGAGAGTATCCAGGTCCTAGAGGAATGGTGAGTGTGAGAACCACATAGCTATTGTTTCTTGCATTCATATTCCATTTACATCAACTGCGTGCCTAAGTATTACCCCTTGCTCCATGGTACTCTTCAAAATGATTTTGGGAAGTGAATGCAAATTCAATCTGGAAGATCTTATTTTGTCATTGCCGTTGCTTTTCAGCAATTTTTCTATTAGCTATGTTAAGTTATTGGCTAAAACATGATCTAAATTTACTTTTCTCTTTAAAAAAAAAAAAAGATTGTCATGTGAATTAGTACCCAAAGTTTCCCTAATTCATTACTTCTCATTTTTGAGAATTTAAGTTTTTCTCTTTATAAGAGAAGTGTCTAAACACACACACAAATGATATGGAATGTCCAAGTGAGTGAAGAAGGGCACCCAGCGACTCCTGGTTCCTTTTCCACCAGAGCAGACTCTCCCCACGTGCTTCCTCCCAAACGAGAGGTACCTATGGACTAAAATCAAAATACAAATAGTCCAGTCATATAATTACAAGTGCTTTCTTTTTCTGCTTTTTATGAGAAGGTTTTAATAATGATGCTTCATGATAATTTTTAAGCTTTTTAAAATTAAAAATTGTTTTAAGTGAATGAGGAAGTGCAGAGATTATGGAACAGTAACAATTTATTTGAAATACCTGGTTAAATAGGTAAAAATATTTATATTTACCTTTATATATGTATTCACCTTTTTATGTGTATATGTATTTACCATATATATATATATGTTTATATATATATATAAACATACTTCTTTGGCCAAATGTCTTTTAGGTTGGAAAATTATTAAGTAAATCATTGAACAGGAAAGGAAGATCAGAATCATTTTAACCATAAGACTCTCCAAGCTTCTGCCTTCTACTTCTTTAATGTATAAGCAAGTGGATTAATTACTGGTGGTTTCTGCAGTCACCTAGTCACTAAAAGATCTGTATATAGTTTTAAATTCCCCAATGTCAGTGTCATTATAGAAGCACTCTGCTTCCAATTGTAACTCCATTTATGACTAACAATTTGTACATAACTTTTCATAGAAAAAAACCTTTTTTTTTTAGAGGCAGGATCTCACTTTGTTGACTAGCCAGGAGTGCAATGGGATGATAATAGCTCACTGTAACCTGAAGCTCCTGTCTCAAGTGATTCTCCTGCCTCAACTCCCAATTAGCTGGGACTACAGGCACATGCCACCACACCCAGCTAATTTTTAAATTTTTTTTTGCAGAGACAGGACCTTGCTATGTTTCCCAGGCTGACCTCAAACTCCTGGACTCAAGAGATCCTCCCACCTCAGCCTCCCAAAGCACTGAGATTATAGGCATGAACCACCATGCCCAGCAGAAAAATTATTAAAGTTTAGGAAAATATGTGACAAGTGCACACAGTGTATTCTTATTTTAAATCAAGTGACAAATGAAAAAAATGGCCACCGGAGATGAGAAAAAAAAAACTGTATCTTATGGCTGGAAAATTGAAATCCTGATTAGAGGCAAAGAAAAAATTCATGTTGTCCTTAGTCACTTACAGACAGTTTCTATCAACTTGCAACATATTGTTAAAGTTTGAACATTTCCAAGCTTCATTAGGAATGTATGATGACTGCATGCATATTACGTATAGGCCCCTTGCTATTTGAATGCTTGTCTCCCTACATGCCTCTTATGCCTGTGTGAATGTTTGTCAAAACCCTGAAATAACTGATGTAGTCCTGACAGATACTTATTTGCCAGATCAGGCTGGACTGAGTGGCAAAATACTGACCACTAGATGGCAGCAAATTGATAAAATTTCTATCTGCTCCTCTCCTTACCTGGTCTAGCATTCATCACAAAGTTCCCTTTGATCACGGCCCCGTTCTGTCTCTGCAGCCAAAACCCCACTGCAGAGGAAGTCTTGTCCTGGTCTCAAAATTTTGACAAGATGATGAAGGCCCCAGCAGGAAGAAACCTTTTCAGAGAGTTCCTCCGAACAGAATACAGCGAAGAGAACCTACTTTTCTGGCTTGCCTGTGAAGACTTAAAGAAGGAGCAGAACAAAAAAGTAATCGAAGAAAAGGCTAGGATGATATATGAAGATTACATTTCTATACTATCACCAAAAGAGGTAAAAATCTGGAAAACATTGACTTGGGCTTCCTAAGACCAAGGATAACTGTCAAGGGATGGCTGTCCCCATTGGGTAGGGCATGGGATGTGGAGAGGGCAGAAGATTTCACTGGGTAGATAATTCAGCTTCTGTGGGGAGAATTTCCTTGAACACAAGTTTGAAGGCTAGGTTTCCCTACTATGCTTTGACTGTTTATCTCTAGCTGACTTGTGTGGTAGTTCACTTGCTTTTCAGAACTAACACTAAGGAGCCTGCTTAAACACAATTTGCTGTGACAAACGAAAATGGAAAGAGAGAATCTATTTTAGGGTGGTATTTCGCAAAGCATGACCCCTAGATCATGTGAATGAGAATCCCCTGGAGCATTTGTTTAAAAAACAAATTCTTAAGGCCTCACCAGGACTTCTGAATCTGAATTTTTGGAAATAGGACCCAGAAATCTGCACTTTTAACAAGTTTTCCACATACATACTTAGTTGGAAAACCTCTGGTATAGGGACTCAAAAAAAAAATCTGACATGTTTATTGGTGTTTATAATTGAATCTTTAGAGAAATGAAAAATGATCCTTGACCACTAATATTCTTAGGTGGGAAATGTAAATTATTTTACTTATTCTAGGTTTTCTTTTATTGAAAACGCAAGTGTCTTTCCCATTGCCAGAATGTACCTAATCAATAAGCAATACTTCTAGCAACCAAATAGCACTTTTCCATTGACTGTTTAAAACTTAATTTGTTCTTGAGAAATGTTCCAGCTAACAGAGTTAAAAGCATTTGGTGAAGGAGTGGTTAATAATGTGGCCAGGCCCTTGGAGCCCTGTGTGATGGAGCTCCAGAGGGCTTCAAAGCACTTAGAGAACATAGAGGTTCCTAGAATGTCTTCTCTTTTCCGTCCCAGCCTCTTTTTGTCTTTTTTGTTTCTTCTGAACAACTGTGATTTTTGCCTTTGCATTTAAATGGCATGCCCCTCTCTTGTGCACCTGAACATTTATGGGCTACAGTCATCTGTTCCTCCTCCAATACCTGGCATGGCCCCAGGCTGCCTTACACTCCTTGCTTTGGGATCTATAAAAGGAATTAGTGTCTATTTTATTAACCTCTAAGTTTGGAATGCTACATAAACTATTTCACTTCTAATAAGATATACAGTATCTAAGTTATTTAGTTTTTTTTTATTAGTTAGGTTAAAATGCCATTGGTATTCCAGAGTGCTCCAGGACTATTGTCTGTACAAAATGAGAAACCTTCTAGAATTAGATGCACAAAGGATTGATTTATTTTTTTATTTCCTACATGAACATGAAAAATGTATTCATAAAAGCAAGGTGGGGAGAATTTAATAAATATAATACAGTGTGACATCAGTAATAAATGTGTAGCCCCAACACATTTGTTACTGATGTCACACTGTATTTCTAATACTGGTATAATTCTGCATCCTAAAACTACATTCTTCAGGCTTCTGGCCTGCCTCGGATTTTAGTATCTAAACAACTCTACTTGTATTTTATCAGTATAATAATTTTATGCTAATTTTTATTATTTTAAAGTTACTGCATATAGCAAATAAACCAGATGATCCAAATGTGCCCAAATATGTGCTTCTTTTGCCTGTAATTATACAAAATGAGAGTCCTTGGGAAGGTTATCTAGCCCATTTCTGCCCCCAAAGTATGTAAGATGTGACATCTTAAAATGATAGTTGTCTAGATTACTTAGTCCATTCCTTTGTGCTATATTTGTAGCATCTTAAAATGATGACCGTTCCATTCTTTTTCAGTGTTAGGAGAAAAAATATTCTCCATCCTATGTCCCTTATTTTTACAGTTTCTGTTCTTTAATGTTTAGTTTTTTATGTAAAACATTTTCTTATTATCCACAGAGTCCCTGATTTTCTGATGTCACTGATTGATGGAGCTTTGCAAAATACTTAATTTTTTCTCTTTGAGCCATGTTTAGAGTTACTATAGTGATTATTTAAATATAAACTAGTGAGTTTCCATTCTTTTTGCTAAAGCAATAGAGGTTTGTTTTCATCTAATTTTTTTTGAGATGGAGTCTCACTGTGTCACCCAGGCTGTAGTGCAGTGGCACGATCTCAGCTCACTGCAACCTCCACCTCCTGGGTTCAAGTGAATCTCCTGCCTCAGCCTCCCGAGTAGCTGGGATTACAGGCACCCGCCAACATGCCGGGCTAATTCCTGTATTTTTAGTGGTGACAGGGTTTCACCATATTGGCCAGGCTGCTCTGGAACTCCTGACCTCAAGTGACCTGCCTGCCCTCAGCCTCCCAAAGTGCTGGGATTATGGGTGTGAGCCACTGCGCCTGGCCATTTTCACCTAATTTCTTTCTTTTGAACAGAAGTTTCACCAGAAAGTCACTAAAATCTCATTTCCTGATCAAGAACATGACCTTTCCAGAATGACATACACTAATGTTTAGTGTCGTAACCATATTTACTCTCTCCTTTATGTTTCCTAATACCCATATTTTGGCGACTACCTGTTCTTTAATGTCCTCAAAATATCACAGAGAGAAACAGAGACAGAGGTGAATTTCAAATTGCTCTAATTTTGCCGACTTGTAATTAACTCTTGATATAGAAATTAATACACCATTGAAGTGCCATTGTTTAGCCAGCTGATTTCTATCCTGTCAGCAGAGTAATTAAATTTGATTGTTGTTTAATGGCAAAAACAAATAAGCAAAAGTAGATATTTTCAGTTATAAAAGATAATTGTTAAAAAGCTATGTTTTAAACCAAGGTATCCTGTTCATTGACTCGACTCATGTGCAAAAAGTCATCCATTTCTAATCAGCCACAATACATTACTAACTTACATCAAGTTACCACTCTTCAGATTTTGTTTTCTAACATTGGAGAGAGCACATGTCAGATCGAGAGAGCCCTGATTATACCGGAATTAGAGCACTGGACTAATATTCAGGTGCACAGGATTTTAATCCTGCCTTTGCTACATCCCAGTTGTGTGGCCTGGGATAAATCACTTTACCTCTCTGAGTCTCAACATTCAGTTCATTTGTTTACAAAAATAACAATAAAAATAAGCACAGAAACTAATAAGCCAAATGCATAACGGCAACTGTAAGGCTATGAAGCTATTGAAAAGGTTGGTTAGGCCGTTCTGGGCTTTCTACCTCTGAAATTCTGTACATGTTTCTATTTATTCAGAGTATTTGTGTTACTACTTCATCCTCTCCACCTAATGGCATAGCTTATCCATCATGGTCCTCCTTACTGCTGTCCCCACACTGAACCTCAGAATCTATTTAAACACAGTACTCAAGGCAGTTAATACCAATCTGAGTTCCTACCTATTTCTCATTTTGGGGCTAGACAATCTGGACTTTCTACCTCTGAAATTCTATGCATGTTTCTACTTATTCAGAATATTTTTAAAGAACATGAACATTTGAATCATTATAAAATGGTAATGACTAAAAATTGTCATGATTTTACTATTAAACAGAAGGCCATTTTTCTTCACTAGACTTTTATTTCACCTTAATTTGATTGCCTATTTGTGTTCCTCTTTGTTAAATATAGAAAAACAACTACATTTTAAAAATTATTTATATATAGACAACTTTTTCCCTTAATGAAACTATTGAAGTCAATGTGCTAAAAATTACATTACCTTATTTTAAGAATATGTTTTATGCATTTGTAATAATTTGAGCATTATGTTATAAAATAAGAGATATTACCGGGTGCGGTGGCTCACGCCTGTAATCCCAGCACTTTGGGAAGCCAAGATGGGTGGATTACAATGTCAGGCATTTGAGACCAGCCTGGCCAACATAGTGAAACCCTGTCTCTACTAAAAATACAAAAAATTAGCCGGGTGTGGTGATGGGTGCCTGTAATCCCAGCTACTTGGGAGGCTGAGGCAAGAGAATCACTTGAACCTGGGAGGCGGATGTTGCAGTGAGCCAAGATCGTGCCACTGCACTCCAGCCTGGGCAAAAGTGTGACTCTGTCTCTCTCTCTCTCTGTCTCTCTCTCTGTCTCTCTCTCTCTCTCTCTCTCTATATATATATATATATATACATATTTTAAAAAGATATTTGCAATTAGGAGGTGACATAACTTCTGTTCTTGGTATAGTGTGCATTTTATGAAGGAAAAGGCCAAACTAAAAAAAAAAACTAGAAATTTACACATTTGTTTTAAAAAGTAAATTTTTTTTAAAGTTATATCTTCAAGGGCAAAACAAATGAAGATAATAAAGAGGCCTTTAAGCCTAATAGTAGACTTGCTCCACGTAGCGGATTTTGGTGGCAGCTTATATTAATTAATGGAAGGATGTGTTAGGCCAATCTTACATTGCTATAAAGAAATACCTAAAACTGGGTAATTTATAAAGAAAACTGGTTTAATTGGCTCACAGTTCTGCAGGCTTCACAGGAAGCATGGTGCTGGGATCAGCTCAGCTTCTAGGGAGGCCTCAGGAAGCTTATAATCATGGCATAAGATGAAGGGGGAGCAAGTACATCACATGGGCAAAGCAGGAGCAAGGGGTGGGGAAGTGCCACTCACTTTTAAATAACCAGATCTCACAAGAATTCACTCACTATCACAAGGACAGTACCAAGAAGATGGTGCTAAACCATTCATGAGAAATCTGCCCCCATGAACCAGTCATCTCCCACCAGGCCCCATCTCCAACACTGGGGATTACATTTCAACCTGTGATTAGGGTGGGAACAAACATCCAAACGATATCAAAAGACAAACCTAGCAAAATAAATAACTTGGATAAAAAATCTACTTAGAGGCTCTTATCAACTGTAAACAGCATTAAGCTACTGAAAAAAGAAATAACTATAAATCCTTCAACAAATATCAGACATTTATCTGAATTGAAGAAAACTGTGGTCCAGTTATGTAGAAATCTGCCTAATGATGGCGTTGTCGTTACCAGGACTATAAACTGGATCTGTCACTTACCATCTGTGAGCCACTTAGCAGCTCACTTTAGCGCGCTGGAACCTCCACGTCCTAGTGTTATGAATGAAGGCATGGAGAAAGCCCAAAAACCCACGAAATCTGTGATGTTCAAGCTCTGGGGAATGGTAATTGTAATCGTAGTAGGAGTTTGCTTTTTCTGATTTTTCTAACTTCCCAGTTACCATCTGAGAGAAAAAAGTAATAGACCTATCTGAACACCAGAATTATCTACAAAATAATGCTTATGTGATAGACATGCAGATTCTGTGTGTCCAGGTAGATATGTCTTTAAGTGAAATTATGTGAATTTAGCACATTCAATGATTTCAGTCAGTTTTTCTAAACAGAACTCACTTGACTGTATTTTCCTAAATGTATTTTTTATGCATGCATATTATCATTCAAAAAATATTAGTTGACTATTTCCTATGAGCCAAGCACTGGGCTAGATGTTGGGGATATGATGATAAACAAGAGACACTGGCCAATCCCTTAATGGAGCTTACATTTTAGGAAGACAGACAAATCTTGTTGAAGTAAGTAACTAAAAATTGTGATGGGCTGGAGACTGAATTAGATGGAATAGAAGTAGTCAAGTAAGGTCACTCTGAGAAGGTAAAATTCAAGTTGATGCAAAAGCCAAACACATTGGGTTTGATCAAGATGATGTCATAATTATGATCAATTATTATTAATTACTTTACATTGGCTTCATTATTGGCACAGTGGTCTTGCCTATATTATTACAGCCTGAGTCTCACAACAATCTTTCAGCCACGAGGACAGATGGTACCACTTTACAGCAAAAGAAACTGATTCTCAAAGAGGTGAAATGAATGTCTGAGGAAATTATAAATATATCTGGTAGAGATAGAATGCAAGCCCAAGATCTTCTGATTCCAAATGTGGTGCTTTTGCAAATCCACCATGCTGATTAATTTTTCCATTGCCTAATATTTTCTTCCTGATGTTACCTTAGATTTCTATAAACCCAACCGTAGAACTTCACACATGATGAGAAATAGCAACCTTAACCACAGGCCTGAACCCTCCCCTAGACCAGCAGGATATACTTTCCTATCATCCAGACACCACCAAGAGTATTACATTACAGTTTACCCTACCAATAATCTTTGTTCTAAGAGAGAAATTCAAACAATTGGTCTTATTTGCAATGTGTAATTATTTTCAGGAAAAATAACAAGCACAAAATAAAATGTGACTAAATATACACAAAGTAAAAGTTAAAATTGACAGGAGGATCACGTATTCTTTAGATTTATGAAATTTAACATAGGAATACCAAATTTAGTTCAAATTAAAAGCAGAAAAGAAAATTTCCAGTGGCAGATGTTATCATTGGTACAATTTGATATGGACTTATAAAGGGAAAAATAATCAGAATTTTACTTGGAAAGGAATTCTAAATAAAGAAACTTCAGTAACAGTAAAAATAAGAGAGAAAAATGGAGAAAACACTTGGATGTGATACATGAAAAACATTGTTCAGGGATTTAATAACATAAAGAAAGGTTGTCTACAGAGAAAAAGACTTTCAGTGAAAATTCATTATTCTTGTATAATTATGCCAAAAATATACATAGGATCAAATTTTCCCTTGCATCTTGATGACTGGAATAAAAAGGCAGGGTCAAAAGTTGGTGTACTCCCTTTCAGCAGTGCTAACCTACCTTCATGTCCTCCTTCAATGAATAGGAAATCTAGTAAGATTAACCAGGGTATATGACTCAGTTTAACCCAGATTTTCCCAAGCCACACTAACAAGATTTCTCTGTCTTCCTTCTCCTCGCTTTACCTCCATACTTTTGTTGAACACTTCGCTCTCATGACTTTTTGCTTGCAAGTCCCTTGCTTTTCTGCCTCCCTGTCTTCTACTCCCTGTGGGAATGAATGCTTCTAAGTTCACCGAGACCTATTGCAAAGTCACTTGTGTGTTTTTAAAACTTCAGTTGCTATGGCTCAACATTGCCGGATTTTTCAGCACTGCTAAAACTGCCAGTTAAATGCGGTCAAACCTATCATGCTGCCCGTGTCCTGTCTCACAAGGGTAGTGCTTTTGTGCTATAAATTCTGTTATTGCTGGAATGCACTCTTCCCTCTCTGTGGCCTGAGATAAGAGGAGACACGCATTGCCCGAGGATAGCTCTTATCTTGTGCTACTCAACTTTCTCTTCCCTTAGGATGAGTTCTTTACAGGAAATTCCTCAGTCCCTCATGCAATGGAGCCCAGATAAGATGGCTTTAGAAGCCATCCAGACACACCTGAATCCTAGGGTGACTGTGGCCCAGGCCCAACTGGGATCCACCACCAATACCTTGTATTATAGATGATCCACATTCTGAAGCACAAAAATGCCACAAGATGAAACAATAGATTGTTATCCCCATGGGGTTTATCCTTATTATTTGACCTCGCTACACTTCTTTTGACTGATCGACAGCCTTTTCAGGCAAACAACCTGATATTAAGGTAAATATTTTATTCTTTAAATAGAAATAACAAATGCATTTTTGTTATAGATTACTAAATATTGAACTGTATGACTTTACAATATTTCAATACTGTTTTTAGCTTGCAAAAAAATGAAAAATTAAACAATGAGGACATAAGCCATTTAAGTTTATTTGTCTTAAGATAATAATATGATTCCATCTACTGAGAAGAAACCTTTACACTATATTTAATGATACTCCTATTTAAGAAGTAAATGACCCCCCTTTTTTTAATCTCTAATGTAAGTTTTCCTGCTCTATTGAAACAAAAAGTTCACTCAAGTTTGAAAGAAAACAGAAGGGTGTGTTTGGTAAGAATTTACCTTACCATAACGTGATGTTTCAGAATAAGATAAATCAGTTTATTTCAGTTTAAACTCCAGTGTCAGCATTTCTCTCTGGCATATAAATGCAAAAATATATTTTTAGATAAAATAAAAACGTTGGGGAAAAATATTCTGTGCTTTCTAAAATCACTTTGTACTTCATAGTGACCTCATGTGGTAATAACAGAAAATAAAAACTGAACAATTCATTTCCAGAACATTTTTATTTTTAAAGAATTCCCAACAAAGACAAATGTGTAGTTCAGCCAAGTAATGCTTTTTAGGCTTGCTTCAGCAATACTGCAGGTTCAGTTACAGACAACCACAATAAAGCAAATATCACAAAACAAGTCGCACGAATATTTTGGCTTCCCAATGCATATAAAAGATATGCTTGGCTCGGCGTGGTGGCTCACGCCTGTAATCCCAGCACTTTGGGAGTCCGGGCGGGCGGATCACGAGGTCGGGAGATCGAGACCATCCTGGCTAACACAGAGAAACCCCGTCTCTACTAAAAATACAAAAAATTAGCCGGGCATGGTGGTGGGCACCTGTAGTCCCAGCTACTCGGGAGGCTGAGGCAGGAGAGTGGCGTGAACTCGGGAGGCGGAGCTTGCAGTGAGTCTTGATCGCGCCACTGCACTCCAGCCTGGGCGGCAGAGTGAGACTCAAAAAAAAAACAAAAAAAAGATATTCTTATACTATACTGTAGTCATAGTATAAACAATACTTGGCAATAGCATAGCAACAGCATTATGTCTTAAAAATGTGCATACCTTAATTTTAAAATACCTTATTGATAAAAACTGCTAGCAGTCATCTGAGCTTTTAGAGAGTCATAATCTTTTTGCTGGTGGAGAGAGGGTCTTGCTTCGACATTGATGGCTGCTGACTCATCAGGCTGGTATTGCTGAAGGTTGGGGTGGCTGTGGCAATTTATTCAAATAAGACAACAATGAAGTTTGCCACATCGATTGACTTCCTTTCATAAAAGATTTCTCTATAGCATGTAATGCTATTTGGTAGCATTTTGCCCACAGTAGAGCTTCTTTCAAAATAGGAGTCAATCCTCTCAAACCCTGCTGCTGCTTTATCAACTAAGTTTATGTAATCTAAATCCTTTGTTGTCATTTCAACAATGTTCACAGCATCTTCACCAGGAATAGATTCCATCTCAAGAAACCACTTTCTTTGCTCATCTATAAGAAGCAAGCCCCCATTCTTTAGAGTTTTATCATGAAATTGGAGCAATCAGTCCCATCCTCAGGCTCCACTTCTAATTCTAGTTCTATTACCATTTCCACCACATCTGCAGTTAGTTCCTCCACTGAAGTCTTGAACTCCTCAAAATCATCCAGGAGGGTTGGAATCAACTTTTTCTAAATTCCTGTTAATGTTGATATTTTGACCTCCTTCGATGAATCACAAGTGTTCTTAATGACTAGAATGGTGAATTCTTTCCAGAAGGTTTTTCATTTGCTTTGCCTAGATCTATCAGAGGAATCACTATGGCGGTGATAGCTTTATGAAATGTATTTCTTTGCTTTTTTTTGAGACAGAGTCTCACTCTGTGGCCCAGGCTGGAGTGCAGCAGCACGATCAAGACTCACTGCAAGCCCCGCCTCCCAGGTTCACGCCATTCTCCTGCCTCAGCCTCCCGAGTAGCTGGGACTACAGGCACCCACCACCACACCTGGCTAATTTTTCGTATTTTTAGTAGAGACGGGGTTTCACCATGTTAACCAGGATGGTCTCGATCTCCTGACCTCGTGATCCACCCACTCCAGCCTCCCAAAGTGCTGGGATTACAGGCATGAGCCACCATGCCTGGCCTCTGAAATGTATTTCTTAAATAATACTTGTGAGTTGAAATTACTTCTTGATCCATGGGCTGCAGAATGGATGCTGGGTTAGCAGGCATGAAAACAATACTAATTTCCTTGTGCATCTTCATCAAAGCTCTTGGATGACCAGGAGCATTGTCAATGAGCAGCAGAACTTTAAAAGGCATCTTTTCTTCTTTGAGCAGTAGGGCTCAACAGTGGGCTTAAAACATCCAGTAAGACATGCTATAAACAGATGTGCTGTCATCTAGGCTTTGTTGTTCCATTTATACTTCACAGGCAGAGTAGATTTAGCATAATTCTTAAGGGCTCTAGGATTTACAGAATGGTAAATAAGCATTCGTATCAGTTTAAAGTTACCAGTTAGTATTAGCCCTTAACAACAGAGTCAGCCTGTCCTTGAATCTTTGAAATCAGGCATTGACTTCTCTCTGGCTCTGAAAGTCCTAGATAGCATCTTCTTCCAATATAAGGCTGTTTTGTCTATATTGAAAACCTGCTGTTTAGTGTAGCCACCTCCATCAATTATCTTAGCTGGATCTTCTGAATAAATTACTGCAGTTTCTACATCAGCCATTTGCTGCTTCACCTTGAACTTTTATGTTATGGAGATAACTTCTTTCCCTAAACCTCATGAACCAACCTCTGTGAGCTTCAAACTTTTCTTACACAGCTTCCTTACCTCTCTCAGTCTTCACAGAATTGAAGAGAGTTAGGACCTTGCTCTGGATTAGGTTTCGGCTTAAGGGAATGTTGTGACTTGTTTGATCTTCTGTCCAGACCACTCAGACTTTTTACATTTCAGCAACAGGCTGTTTTGCTTTCTTACTCACATGTTCACTGGAGTAGCACTTTTAGTTTCCTTTGAGAACATTTCCTTTGCATACACAACTTGCCTAACTTTGAAAAGACGCCCAGCTTTTGGCCAGTCTCAGCTTTCAACATGCCTTCCTCACTAAGTTTAACTAACCATTTCTTAGCTTTTTATTTAATGTGACAGATGTGTGAATCTTCCTTTCACTGAAACACTTAGAGGCCACTGGCGGGTTATTAATTGGCCTAATTTCAATATTGCTTTCTCTGTGGGAAATAGGGAGGCCTGAGGAGAGGGAGAAAGATGTGGGAATGGCAGGTCAGTGGAACAATCAGTATACACACCATAGTCATCAATTAAAAATTAATTAAGTCTTATATGGGCATGGTTCATGGCCTCCTAAAACAATTGCAAGAGAAACATCGAAGGTCACTGGTCACAGATCACCTTAAAATATATAATAATGATGAAAATTGTGAAATATTATGGGAACTACCAAAATGTGACACAGAGACACAGAGTGAGCACACGCTATTGGAAAAATGGTGCCAGTCGACTTGCTTGACACAGGATCGCCATAAGCCTTCAATTTGTAACAAACGCAGTATCTGCGAGAAACTAAATAAAGGGAAGCACAGTAAAATGAGGTGTCCCTCTATGAGTTGGTCTGGCTAAGCCACAGATATGTAGTCTGGATTGCCATCTCCCAACAAATCTAGTAGCCATCCCTGGGGTGTCGCAATCAACCCAATTCCACGTGGTCTATTGAGCTCAGGAAGCTGGGGACACTGGATGGAATAGGAGAGGCTTCAATAAGAGACTGTCTTAGTTCCCAGACTTCATCCGAACAGTGGTGGGAAAAGAAGCCAGACTAAAAGGCATTTGCAGAATGCTTATGACAACACATTTAAATATAAATATGGAAGGTTTGTATGTGAATATATCATGAAATAACTATGGTTCACAGGTCCTATTCCTTGCTAAATAGTGAGGATCGAGGAAAACAATCTGGACTCTGAGTGGTTGTTTACCACTTGCAGGGTTGTTCTAACATGGTGTTTCAGCGCAGGGCTTTAGTTCTGTTCCTCCAACCATGCCCTTATTGCCAAGGGCCCTTTTGCCCATTTCCCTTTCTAACGCGTTTTACCAGTTCCAAGAGGATTCGCATTTAGTGAGGAAGTGGGAAAATCCTAAATCATTGCAGAATTTAATTTCTGTACACTTTTCAAATAACACTGTATTGATTATCTTAATGGTTATTCTGCATTCCTATTCCTATTTCTCCTCTCAAAGATCTCACTCCAAGCAATTGATCTGCTTCATCGTTAGTAAGAGGTCTTTGGATGTATAAGGATGTTTGCTAGTCCTTGCCAGGTAGATGTGAGACATGAAGCATACCTGCTCGTTGCACGCCCTGCCTCACTCTTGGTTCCTACTTTTGACACAGTAGGACTTGTTAGGATATGAATCTGTGGGGAGTTGGCATTTTATGTGCATGTTAATTTTTGCCAGGGAACTCTTCTGCCAGTAGATTTTTATCTTCTTATCAATATTGCCAACCTCCCCCAGTCACAGAATAGGAGGAGGTGAATTCATATTCTGGCTAGGAAATTTCTGGTATCTCAACCATGATTAGAAATTGTCAAAAACTCCTGAATGAATGCATAGAAACTATAAAACCAAGTAAGCAAATGCATCTGTAAACTAAATTTCTGGTTTAAAAGACTTAATTGGATTTTTTGTTTATTTAGTGCAAATTTTGAAGGAGAAAAGTACATAAGGTTGTGTAGTCTCAAAAGACGAACTCAAGACTTTTGGTAGTTGGATTTGCTCTTTAAAGTTTCTCTAAAATGTCACAAACCTACAGTTACTTAATTGAGGTCTTTTGAAAAAAATATTATTTAATGTATTTGCTCTTGTTTCTTTTTAGGTCAGTCTTGATTCTCGAGTTAGAGAGGTGATCAATAGAAATCTGTTGGATCCCAATCCTCACATGTATGAAGATGCCCAACTTCAGATATATACTTTAATGCACAGAGATTCTTTTCCAAGGTTTTTGAACTCTCAAATTTATAAATCATTTGTTGAAAGTACTGCTGGCTCTTCTTCTGAATCTTAATGTTCATTTAAAAACAATCATTTTGGAGGGCTGAGATGGGAAATAAAAGTAGTTAAATAACATCAGAAACTGAGTTCCTGGAGAACTACAGTTTAGCATTCCTCAGGCTACTGTGAAAACACAACCGTTATGGTCTTTGTCTCCATTTTTATCAAGGTTTTCCGTGGTTAAGTTTGGAGAAAATACCACACAAAACAATGAATTGCCAAATTGTTTGTTTTATTCAACACTCATTCTACTTGCAAGCAAAGTGTATTTGTAGTCCTATGAACAGTCTCCTCGTGTATCTCCAGAGACTGCATGTGCAAAGTAAAATGCTTCATTTGCCACATAGTTGTTGTAATATTTAATCCAATAGCATAACTTATATCTGTATTTAAGGACTTTTGTGCAATATGGTCTTAAGAAATAATTGCCAAAAAAATCGGCCATGGTTTGCATTTTTTAACATAATCTAAGACAGAAAAAAGCAATTTTTACTATGTAACAATGGTATTCAACATTCTATATACTGTGTTTAGTACACTAATTTTGAAGCCAATATTTCTGTACATGAAAAAGAGCTATTTATCTCTGTTTGTTGGAAAATCCTAATTGGGATTCCTCTGGTTGTTCGCTGCCAAAACTGTGGCATTTTCATTACAGGAGAGTTTACTATGCTAAAAGCAAAAAACAAAAAAAAGGAAGAAGAAAAAAAAGCACAAAACAATTTGAAGATATCCTATCTCAATGACAAATCAAAGAGTGATATTGCTTTTAATTGTAATAGAAGAAAATGAATTTATGTATATATCAGATGTCCAATACTGTAATTAATTTATTAAAGACTGGCTCTCCAGTTTTAAAATGGTTGTGTAAAGTTATGTACTTCAGCAAGAAAAAAATAATAATAAGCTCGATAACTTAGTTTTGGAATATAAAGAAAAGGACTTAATAAAGGAATGCCTACATGTAGCACTGTAAAACATTTTGATGAATAGCATCTGTCCTGTGGCATATTTTCCTTGAAAGTGAAATCCAATGAAAAGCTAAGTTTTTACCAGGAAAAGTTTTATAAGGGTTATGAAGAAAATAATTCTCTACTTCAGACCTTAACTGTTTTCACATAATATCTTAAGGATGACATTTTAAAGATGTTTAAACCAAACTGTTAGTTTTCATCCATCATTAAAAGGCAGTACAGTGCTCAAATCTTCCAGCTGCCATATTATTTTTCATAAGTACACTAAATCTTTACGACAAAACACTTGCCTGACATTGTCATGTACTTCTGACCTTCAAGGAAACAATATTCTGTCATACACAAGAGTGATAATTAAAATAATCAGCGTCATATTTATATCAAAGTGTTACATTTGAATATTAATATCCCCTGAAGACTATTTTTTTAATATTAAACTGAATGAATATAATACTGAGTAACTTAAAATGAAAGTTTTAAAAAGATTTATATCCACTGAGAACACTGGCCTTATATTAAGGATGATATTACAGTTGCAGGTTTTCTTTGTCATTTTTTTAACTACCTCTCATTTTTTAATTTATTAAACATATTTTTTAAAAAAACAGATTTGGGGGTTTCTTTTTAAATTTATTTTACTTGAAAGGTTGGCATCGTAAGTTTCTTTTTCCATAAACTTAAAACATTTCAAAAATTGTTTTTTTAAGCAAGTGTGATTTTCTAATTTATATAGAATTCAGGAGACATGAATAAAAGGGCTATTATCTATTCCCTATGCAAATATTTTAACTGTTGCAGTGTTTGACAAAATGGGATTTTTAAAAAATTGCAGAGTAGAAAACAAAATATTCTGTTTACACTGGCGTTGCTGACTATCCTACCATATTCAGCACTTTTAAATATGTTATTTATGAAAATGTAGTTAAAATGCAAGATAGAAAATATTTATAATAATCATTTCTTTTAACAAATGCCTGTGTTTTCTGAAAGTGTTAGTGTGTTAAGACATATTTTATTCATGTCATTTAAATACTATTTGAATAACAGTTTTCAGTAATATGTTGAAAAACAGATAGCTATGAAGATGTTTACAAAAAGTCATATTTTTTCCTAAAGAGTAAAGAAAAACCTAAAAGAATCATCACTTCTATTGTGAAGCTCTATTGTTCCTAAATTATTTAATTTTTTTCTTGCTTAGAATTGTTTATTATGCTACTATGATATATACACATGTATGGTGTAGTATCATATTTGTTTCTGTGTTTGAGGCACAACAAATTGGTGCACATGACTAGAAAATATGTAATATAGTGTGATACACTGCATGCATCAATCTTTTTAAATGTAGACTTTATATTCTCGTTGTTACTATATATGATGGTGACCTGCTAGTCATAAGTTATCTTTATAAGATACTTTGGACTATTAGATGAATTGTCTGTTTGACAATATCTTTAATATTTTACCAAATGTAAAAGATAAGGGCCCTTATAAAGAGTCCTAATCTCTAACCTGGGCATTTGTAGAACACAGATTTTAAAGTTGGTATATCCTTTTGAAACCTGATTAGGAAGTTGTGTTAAAAAAGATTCTAGAGCAGATTTACACATCAGATGTTGATAACCATGCTATGTGAGCATTTCTGTGCTAAACTCATATTTTTGGGTGAGGGGAGGGTTTCTCATTTAAGAGTATGTCTGTATATTTGCAACTCTACTAATTTTCTAAGTATGATATAATTCCTTCTGTTTAAGTTACAGAGCTATTATAAATAAACAAAAAAGCCTTCAACTGGTGTCTATGCTACCATTCCAAGAGCACAATATTTGTTTTATTAGAATTTGAGTTTTCCTAGTGAGTAAATTCCTCCCTGGGGAAAAATTAGCACTTTAAAATGGACACTTTGTGTTTCTGATTGCCAAGGTATCTTTGTGTACTATTAGAATTTGCTGATGCACACAGAAAGAGACTAATGCACTTTCTATAGTGCCTAACTTTAGATATATCTATAAAAGAAAGAAAGTAGAGGATATAGATTATGTATATATGAATAAACTGGAGAGCCAGAGTTCTTCAGGGATTGATCTTGTACATTAATCACACCAGTAATGGATGGATGGCACTTCTTTACTTGGGCTATTATGTTATCCAAAGGTAGTATAGATGCTCTGACAGTGTTAGAGTGTGCACATGAACAACAAGAGCAAAACACAACTTTGATACTAAAGTTATGAAATGCAGAAGTCAAGACCATAATGTGATTTTTTTTTTTAAATCTTAAAATATGTACATAGAATGACCAGTTCTGATATGCGGTCATAGTGCATGGGTGTTTATTAGTATCCTTTAATGCTGCCTAGGTTCTGACTTACAGAATGAAATATGTGTTGTTTGTCTACCTGATAGTTCAGTTTTGCCAAAGGAATATAGGGATAAGTGAATAATGTTTATTTATTAGGAGCAAAAATACATTTTCATCCCATTAAGCTGATTTAAAATAATGCCTGATTTTTACTTTTGAGTTTATCCATTTTTCTATACCTTTAACTTATTTACACTCTTAAAAATCATATTGTAATTGTGACAAATTATATCTAAAAAAATACCAATTATTAGATGCTTTGGTGTTGAAATGTAAAAGAGAGGGAATTTAAAATACAATCAAAAAGTCAAAAATAAAACGTATTTGAAAACCACCTACAATTTCTTGGCCAGGCACAGTGGCTCAAGCCTGTAATCCCAGCACTTTGGGAAGCCAAGGAGGGTGGATCACTTGAGCTCAGGAGTTTGAGACCAGACTGGCCAACATGGTGAAACCCCGACTCTAGTAAAAATACAAAAATTAGCCGGGTGTGGTGGTGGGTGCCTTTAATCCCGGCTACTTGAGAGGCTGAGGCAGGAGAATCGCTTGAACCCAGGAGGCAGAGGTCGCAGTGAGCTGATACCATGCCACTGCACTCCAGCCTTGGCAACAGAGTGAGACTCCATCTCAAAATAATAATAATAATAATAATAATAATAATATTTTTAAGTCTTAGACAGAAAATGCCTATAGATAGAAGCCTATCAAACATGTATTTTGAATACTTTGATCTTGACACATTGCCAAATTATTTTGAAAGATGGTAAAGATATTTCCAAAAAATATTTTTGCCTATCTATTTACATTGACAGTTTACAACCATAATTTTCTAAGTATATTTTCATACATGTATTTTTGTGTTTTCCATCTTCAAATTTCTGATCATTGGGTTTGTTCTCCTGCAAAAACAATATCCAATCTGCAAAATTTTTTTTTTTTTTTTTTTTTTGAGACAGAGTCTTGCTGTCGCCCAGGCTGGAGTGCAGTGACGCGATCTGGGCTCACTGCAGGATCCGCCCCCCGAGGTTCACGCCATTCTCCTGCCTCAGCCTCCCGAGTAGCTGGGACTACAGGCGCCCGCCATCTCGCCCGGCTAATTTTTTGTATTTTTAGTAGAGACGGGGTTTCACTGTGTTAGCCAGGATGGTCGCGATCTCCTGACCTCGTGATCCGCCCGCCTCAGCCTTCACTTGCTACAACTGCAAATATTTATCAATAAAACTGATAACCCAAAACTTGCTTCATATTTTCTCTGCAGTGCTTAAAATATCTTTGCAACACAAGACAGTGCACAATGACAAGTATTATTTCTAAATACCCAGATTTGATTTATTTGTATTTTTAAAATTATTACTCTTACAGGTGTAGTCCTCTCCAGCCCCAAGTAACATCTTTTCAGATGAATTCAAGGGGCTGTTCAAGACTTTGACTCTAGTGAAAACACTACAAAAGGCAAAATGTTGCCCTAAGTGATAGAAGGTCCCAGTCTGGGAACTGATTTTATTCCTATGACAAAAGCTGTAAGATGAGTAAGCTTACTAATGGAAATGTATGTCCACAGATTCACTTAGGGAGCATAGTGTAAAAACATCAGGAACTTAAAATTACAAATTTGATTTCAAGTTATATTTCTGTCTCATGTGACTTTGGGCAAATCATTTATCTTCTCTGAGTTCATTTCCTCATCCGCAAATGACAAATAAAATATGTAATTATCAGGATAGCTATGAGCATTAAATAAAACAAACATGGAAAGAATAAAGTGTGGCATACATTATTATTTTATCAAAGTGCTTCACGTCGATAACTGTTTTGTATACTTGTATTAAATGTCATTTTAATGCACTTTCCCCTATTTTTTTCCAAAACATACACTAAACATCTGATTTAGCTACTCATCAAAACATACAATCATGTTTTAAGATGGAACACTATATCAGTGTTATTGCTTTTCTCAATAATGTGATCCCAAATCACTACTTTCAGTTCACCATCACCTCAAATCTACAGAAATGTTTCTTTCAATGACATAGATAGACAGATAGATAGATGGATGATAAATAGATAGATGATAAATAGATATACAATTATAGGTTAAAATTAAAGTTTAAATAAGATAAATCATTTGAAAGTTTTATTTCCAAAGGAAATAAAACAACATTCCCAAGGACAGAAATAATATCAAATTAATTGCTAAATATATAAATGAGTTATAGAGCTAAGACTAAGTTATAAGAGATTGACAATTAGAAAACACTCTTTTTCATATTAAGGTGGTATGATTTTCTTTAACAATTTTACAATGAAAATAAAAACTTAATAAAATGTAGTAATGGGCCAGGCATGGTGGCTCACGCATACAATCCCAGCACTTTGGGAGACTAAGGCGTGAGGATCACTTGAGCCCAGGAGTTCCAGACATGTCTGTGCAACAAAGTGAGACCCTGACTCTAAGAAAAAAAATAAAATGTACAAAATTTAAAATAGTAATGTGTCCATTAAACCTTTTATTTTAGAGTAGTTTTAGATTTACAGAAAAACTGCAAATAGAGAGGTCCCATATACATCTATGGGCATTAATGAGCCAATATTGATCATTACGTACATACTTCATTCAGATTTCCTTAGTTTATAACCTAATGTCCTTTTTCTGTCCCAGGATCCCCTTCAGGATACATTACATTTAGTTGTCATGTTTCCTTAGGCTTCTCTTGGCTGTGACAGTTTCTGCAGCTTTCCTTGTTTTTGATGACAGTTTTGAGAAATAAACTGATATTTTGTAGAATGTCCTTCTATGGGGATTTGTCTGATGTTTTTCTCGTGACTAGACACGGGTTTTTGGTTTCTGGAAGAACACAATGGTAAAGTGCCATGCTCATCACTTGATATCAAAGGTACATGCCATCATCGGGACTCCTCTTAGCTGTGACAGTTTCTCAAACTTTAGGCTACTCTTAGCTGTTGATGTTAACCTTGATCACTTAGCTGAGGTAGCATCTATTATATTTCTCCACTGTAAAGTAATACGTTTTTAAAGAGATTATATTGAAGGTAAATTTTCTGGACATTTACACTGAGCTAAACAAATTCTAAACACTAATATTAGGTTCCACTAAATGATTATTAATAAATGCTATAAAGAAAATACAGTGAAGTGGAAAAATAAAACTCCAAAAGTCTTAGCCTGAATATTCACCTAATAGAGGTGAAAGTGAATTTTTTCCTTGAACTGTCTGTGCAATTAATTACAATAATCCTCCACATACTTTGGATATTAAAGATCTTAGTCTTACTAATTGTTGTAAGAGGTAATTTAAATTTAAACTAACCATTTTGCTTATTGCATTTCTATATTGTCCTCCACTAATCAATGAACACTGAATATTGAAATAATGTAAAAGGCCTGATATATTTCCCGCTAGCTTTAACCGATTTGTCATAAATACATTTCTTGTATACGATTTTTAAATGTTTGCTAAATATTAAAAAGAATTTCAATGTGTTTGATTTTGTAAAATTACATATCGAATGTGTGTAATTTTTTACTACCATGTTCATCACACTTAATCTATATCCATATATTGTACTCCACCAATATTTATCAGTGGACGATAAGGAAGTTTTGAATGCATGAATACAACTTAAGAGGCACCACAGCTGGTTATTTTGCAATGCCAGAATAACGGTGGGTATTCACAAATTGAATAGATAATCCAGATTATGTTTCCTCCAATTTAAGTTTTTCTGGGTTTTTTTATTCCCCCTTCCTAGAATCAATTTTATCATTTTACCTATGTACAATAACATACTTCTGGAAAATGCTAGAATTTTCACCATGTAACAGAATTTGAGCATGACAATAATGTAAAAATATTCAGAAGTCTCGAACTATAGGTTTCTTTGAGTTTTCAAAGTAAATCAAAATACAGCTGTTTTCATTTTACTATATTGTGGAAACCTATGGATGTTATTGTAAAATGCATATGCATTACACTGACTTTCTTAACATGTTTTGAATTAATAAAGAATTCAACAATGTATCCTTAGAAAGTTACTGTTTCCTCATTGGTATAACACTATAGGAATAAAAGGTACACTTTTATGTGTTAACTTAAATTGCTTATGCACTTGGGGGAAAATAAATTCTGGCTAGATCCTTTACATTGTTCTATAAGGTTTTAATTATTAAAATTTTGCATCTTTTATAGGTAATAAAATATATTGTTGAAATGACTTATGTTCTGAGAACTCAACTGAGAGATATACCATGTTGAGTTCAAGTGATTCTCACCATTTCCATGGTTAAAATAAATTCAAAGTTAAGTTCAGACTTGGGAAACAATTGTTCTAATAGAGATAAAAACATCCTGATCAGTCCTGTTCTATCCTCAGATCAGGATTAAAATAAAATGGGTTTCAACAGCAGAACGATTGTATAAAGTTGTGTAGCTTGAATACACAAAGCGAAAAGAACTGAGATAATTAGGTGGAGGCTTTAAGTAGCAAAAAACTATTTTTGCTTCCTGATGTTTGAAGAGTCATTTCATTCTTCCACTCACTCTGCATTTGTTACCGTGCTAAGAGATGAAAAGAGAGAGGCAATGCAAACGTATTTTCTAAGAATTTTTATACTTAACCTCAAGAGTTTCGATTAGATGACCTAAGGATATTTTAACCTTGATAAGGGTTCCCATTTTTTACCATTTTATTTTTTATGAATAAATCAGAAGTTTCGTTCTTCTAATACATCACCTCTCTCAACAGTGAAATACCACTTAGTAGACGCTGCCCAAACCAGTTAGGTAGTGGCAGTTCTCAGATTGAGCGTTTAGCCCTTGCATTCCCAGGACTGTCTTGGTTGTGTTTATTCCCTCATGTCTGTTTCTCCGTTGAGCTGTGAACAGGTCTTTTGAAAAGTGCAAAGCATTGTGCCAATAAATGTCAGTATTGCTGGCACCTATCCGCTACCAGTTTTTTGGAAAGGGATGAGGGTTGGACTCCTGGAGGCAGATATCTGAAGGCTTTGTTGGGCTGTAGGTTGCTGTAACACGGCATCACTTCACCTCTTTAAAAAGCTGACGGTAAGTGGGACTAAGTGAAAATGAATGGGCAGGTGAATAACAAAGTCCTTTGAAAGCAAGTAAATGACATGGCAGATGAAGGGCACGCATGTCTATTGTGCAAATTCATTCAGTGGTTATCTCATAATACACTTGTCACGTCCTTATTAACACGAACCTGACCCACCATGGACAAGAGAAACGTAAGCAGGAAAAAAAGGAGGAGGAATAAACACACGCCTGTCCGTAATAAAACTCGCTCTGGAAGACTCAGCGGCAGCCCTGCACTGGAGACTGACGACTTGCGCGGCCGTGACCTCCGCCCTGCAGCGGACCCTCGACTGCCCTCCACTGCGGCTCTGGAGGCCCCGACTCAGGGCATGGGAAAGAAATCCTCGCTATCAGAAAACAGAGGGGCAATTTGCTGCTCTCCCTTTCCGGCCCAACACGTCACCCGTCAACCGGGTACCTAAGAAGAGGCTTTCAGAGGAGGCGCCCAAGGTCTCCCAGGCCCGCCCCGTCCCAATCACGCTCCGCTCAGCCCCCTCAACTTTCGGCCTCCAGGAAGTTCGCAGCGTTCTCACGCTCGGCAGGAAGCTCCCGCCAAGGCTTCCGGAAAATCCTTTAAAAAACACCGCTTGCGCTGGGCGGGGCTTGGTGAGCTCTCACTCCTATCTCTAAGTTCCGGGTGTTGTCGCGAGGCCTGCTCTGTCCGGAACTTCCGGTTCCGGTCAGGGTCAGCGGTCTCGGCCTAAAGATGCGGTCCCGGGTTCTGTGGGGCGCTGCCCGGTGGCTCTGGCCCCGCGGGGCCGTTGGCCCAGCCCGCCGGCCCCTGAGCTCCGGTAGCCCGCCGCTTGAGGAGCTGTTCGCCCGGGGCGGGCCCTTGCGGACCTTCCTCGAGCGCCAGGCGGGGTCTGAAGCCCATCTGAAGGTCAGGAGGCCCGAGTTGCTGGCGGTGATCAAACTGCTGAACGAGAAGGAGCAGGAGCTGCGGGAGACTGAGCACTTGCTGCACGGTAAGGGTCAGGCCCGGGGGAGAGGCGTCAGAGCACATTCTTGACTCTTCGTTTGACTTTTCCACTGCCCACACTGCCCGAGTTTGAAACTCTTTACTCACTTGCAGCCGTTTTTATTTTGGATCAGAGATCAGGACATCATTATGTGCTGTTTGATCCCATCCTCTCCTGTGGGCTGTCTTGTGCTCCTTTGCCACGGTGCTGTGCCCCCTTTTACATGCTTATTAGTTGTGGACTCGGGCAAGAACTCATTACCTCAGCAAGGATAATTAAGGCACTGTCCCTGTGATGGGCTCCACAGCGGTGTTTCTCAAAGTGTGGTGTGGAGGCCCATTTGCAGTAGTATCAGGGCAGTGCTTGTTAATAGCAGACTTAGGACTCAGAATCTCAGACCTAGACGTGGGTAAAGGTACTAAATTTACACTTACACACCTCAATTCAGACTAGCCACCAATAGTCAACAGCTGTGGCTATGGCTACATATTGGACAGGCAGCTCTAAAGGTTAGAATGAGGAGTTACTCACAGCATGGTAATATACTTCTTTAATTATCTGAATATAAATCAACATATGTTACTGGACACTATATGGCCTGCTTCCCTTTGCCTACAAATTCAGTATGGCCTAAGTATAGAATAGGTGGGAGATGATATCATAGAAACATGAAGCCAGAAAAATAGTTAAGAACCTTCCAAGACAAAGAATTTGGATTTATTTTTTATAGACCATGGAAAGTTAGCATATGTTTTTAAGCAGAGAATTCACGTCTTTGTAAAGAAAAGTTAATGGTGGCATGCGCTGAGGATGAATTGGAGTATTCTCCAGAAACCCTGGTGACTGACAGGCCAGGGAGGAGGCAGTTGAAACAATCCAAAGAAGAAATGGTGATAGGCATAGGTCTGACTCACAAAACATTTTGAGGAACAAGTTAGGATTTAGTGGCTTATGCCCTGAGAAGGATGAAGGAGAGAGTTAGTTCTAAGAAAAGTCTTAGGTTTCTGGCTTCAGCACAAGTTGTACTGTTAATTAAGATGAAAGTATAAAAGTTGGACCGAATTTTTTAAAAAGATGAGTTTTGCATTGAATGCCATATTAAGTTAAAAATACCTGTGAAAAGGAATTCCAATAAAGATATCTGTACTAGTCTAGGAGAAACAATTACTGACATAGGAGAAAAATTGAGCCCAAATAATCATATGAGAGCTCTCGAGATATACAGTACATGGTAAATTAAACCTTAGAAGTAGATGAGAACACTCAGGGAAAATGTGTTAAGATACAAACAAGTCTAACAAGGCCAGAAATACAGTGTTTGAGGAGCAGGCAGAGAAGAAGGCTATAAAAGGTCAAGAAAAAAACAGCCAGAGCTTTGTGACCTTGAAGTAGATAAATAAATGAAGCTGTAGAAGCCAATAGAAAATTTCAAGAAGAGATCCTTGGCCAGGCGTGATGGCTCATGCCTCTAATCCCAGCACCTTGAGAGGCTCAGGTGGGCGGATCACTTGAGCCCAGGAGTTTGAGACCAGCCTGGGCAACATGGCAAAACCCTGTCTCTACAAACAATGCAAAATTAGCTGGGCATGGTGGTGCATGCCTGTGGTCCCAGCTACTTGAGAGGCTGAGGTGGGAGAATCGCTTGAACCCGGGAGGTGGAAGTTGCAGTGAGCCAAGATGGTGCCAGTGCACTCCAGCCTGGGTGACAGCGCAAGACCCTGCCTCAAAAAAAAAAAAAAAAAAATCCTCAGTACCTGACATAGAAAGCTAAAACTCAACCTTTTCAGCTCACACTGAAATAAGTCTTTAGATTTGGCAATTTTGTCATTGGCAACTTGAATAAAAATAGTCTTGATATGATTATAGAATCCAGTGTAACAGCTTGAGAAGTAAATTAGAGTTAACAGGAGAAAAGTAATAAAAATGGCATTTTATCTCCAGAAATCTGGGTGGGAAAAGAGGGGTGACAATAAGCAGCTACTTAAAGGGTTGAAAAGAAAAGGACTCATTTAGAATGGGAAACCATAAACATCTTTGTAGGCAAAGGGGAAGGCAGGCCCATAGTAGGTGTCCAGTAAACATATGTTGATTTATAATATTCAAGATAAATTAAAGAAGTAGTATATTACCATTGCCTGTGAGTAACTCCTCATTCTAAACCCTTTAGAGCTGCGCTGTCCAATATGGTAGCCAGTAGCCACACAGCTGTTGAGCTATTGGTGGCTAGTCTGAATTGAGGTGTGTAAGTGTAAAATACATACAGATTTCAAACACTTGGTATAAAAAGTAATATTTTTATGTACTTCTAGACTCCAGTTCCAATCTCCTTAGCTTTGCAGAACTGAAAGGCACCTTAGAGATCATCCAGCTCAGAACTTTCATTTCATTCTTGTCATAACTGAGATAAGTTGAGCCTGTTGCCCTAACAGTACCTTAGCGATTAAGCTAGGGCTAGAATTCATTTTTGCTTTTCCTAACTCAACACATTTTCCATTCTACCAAATTTTTTCCCTACCATATGCTTGCCAAAATAATTTTCAGCAGTGCTTCCTGTACTTGCTTATCTCAGTTTTGCTGTTGTTATTCTCTCTCCTTGAGTTAATCTTTCTTTCCTTTTTCTGCCCATTCCAAAACCAACAGATTCCTTCAAGGTGCAACTGTTTTAATATTTAATCACATAGTGTATTAGTCTGTTTTCACACTGCTGATAAAGACATACCCAAGACGGGGTAATTTTTAAGAAAAAGAGGTTTAATAGACTCACAGTTCCACGTGGCTGGGGAGGCCTCCCAATCATGGTGGAAGGCAAAAGGCACGTCTTACATGGCAGCAGACAAGAGAGAGAACTTGTACAGGGGAACTCTTCTTTATAAAACCATCGGATCTTGTAAGACTTATTCACTATCATGAGAACAGCATGGGAAATACCTGCCCCCATGATTCAGTTACCTCCCACTGGGTCCCTCCCACAACAGGTGGGAACTGTGGGAGCTACAAATCAAAATGAGATTTGGGTGGGGACACAGCCAAACCATGTCACATAGGGGTTTAGGTTATTTTTTGTTTTTCTCTTCTAGAAAAATATAAAGACTAAAATTATCTATAATGCTTTCTTGAGGGCAGGTCTTATATATGTATTATCCCACTTCCCAGCATGGTTGGTTCTTAATAGACAAGCATACAAACTGATGCTTTGTAAGGGTTTGAACTTTCAATAGAGAGAACAATTTGTTAATAGCCAGAAATTTTCCCTTTCCTCCTCCTTTATATAGGCTGCATATCATCTCTAGGGTAGAGGAATGAGAAAGTATGTTTTATAAGGTAAAAATGAAAATTCAAAGATGAAACAACAATAAAGGTAAAGCCAGAGAGAGAGAGAGAGAGAGAGAGAGAGGAGTACTTCATATAAACATTCTGTATACATTAGGCAGAATCTAATAAATGTTTTTGGGTGGATACTAAAATACTAATGAAACATTTTCTTATAAGAGAATAAATTTCTACTTTTTAATTGAATTTTAGTTTTACTGGTGTAATCTTCTGTCTCCCTTCTGTCTTATTAGCTAAATGCATTTGTTATTGTACAGTCTAAGTTGGAAGTCTAAAAGCATATTTATTAAGGTGAATATTTCATGGAGATGAAATTATGGAAGAGTTTAGCTTCTTTATATTTTTATAGAAATTTGTACTTGTACTTTGTCAGAAAAAAAAATTTTATACTTACATGCTTATGAAAACTAATGTATAAAATGGTGAAATTGATTGAAAGGCATTTATTGAATGGCATTTATTGAAAGGACAAGATAGACATTTTATTTTTCCCTTCAGCTATAATAACCATAAAACTATTTCCTAGAAGTCTGCTGGCAGTTTAACACTAATTAAGGAAAACCTTAACTTCTGCCCTTTTTTCCTAGATGAGAATGAAGATTTAAGGAAACTTGCAGAGAATGAAATAACTTTGTGTCAAAAAGAAATAACTCAGCTGAAGCATCAGGTATGATATTTCTGCAAAGAATAAAGCATTTGTGCTGTTCTTAGGCATTAAAGTTTATTAAAGGTTTATAAAAACAAAGAAGTGACGAGCTTGTTACTGTTTAGAATAAACTGGGTTTTTAAAATTTATTTTCTAGATTTATTGAGGTATAAATTGACCCCCAAAATTGCATATATTTTAAGGTATATGATGTGATGTTTTGATATATGCATACATTTGGAAATGATTATGACTATCAATAAACTGGTTTTTAAAGAACAAACTTCACATGGTCCTGTTTTCATCATACTAAAAGTACTGTAGAGCTCTCACAGAAAGATAAATGTCACAGTGATAGTATTTTCTGGAAAGGCAGTGAAATAGTGGCATATCTTCCCTTTTTTTTTTTTTTTTTTTAAGAAGGCTGGAGGTAGACATGGGGCAGAAGAGGTTATATGAAAGGACTTCAAAAGTGTGGAAAACTGGAATTAAAAGATAAAAATATATATATAAACTTTAATTTATTGACATAAGTGCCACCAGCTATCAAGTTCAAGATACTTTTGTAAGCAAAAAGGTGATATACTAGCATTTAATGCATCCCTAAAAAACTGAGGGTCCTGGGAATTTAACCATGTCAATGTAGTCTTTTTTATATTATTAACTAAAGAACAATGGGTACCCTTTACAAATTTTTTAAGATCAGGAAACAAAAAAGAGGAGCCAAATAAGGACTGTAACATGAGTGCCTATGGATTTCCCATTGAAGCTCTCAAAATTGCCTGTTTGATGAGAGGAATGAGCAGGAGCATTTGTGTAGGAGAGGACTCTGGTGAAGCTGTCCCTGGTATTTTGCTAAAACTCTGGCTAACTTTCTCAAAACCCTCATAGTAAGCAGATGCTGTTCTTTGGCCCTCCAGAATGTTAATAAGCAAGGTGCCTTGAGAATCCCCAAAGACTATTGCCATGACCTTTGCCCCTAGCCAGTCTGCTTTTGCTTTGACTGGACCCCTTCCACCTCTTGGTGGCCATTGTTTTGATTGTACTTTGTCTCCAGGATCATACTGGTAAAGCCATGTTTTCACTTCCGGTTACAATTCAAAGAAATGCTTTAGGATCTTGATCCAATTTGTTTAAAATTTCTGTTGAAAGTTCTGCTCTTGCCTCCAGCTGATCTGCATGCAAAGGTTCTGGCACCCATCCAGTGGAAAGTTTTCTCACCTTTAATTTTTTTTGTCAGAATTTTATAAGCTGAACCAGTTGAGATGTCTGTGGTGTGGCTATTGTTTCTGCCGTTAATCATCAGTCTTCTTCAATTAGGGCACGGATAAGATAATATTTTTCCTCACAAATTGATGTGGATGGTCTGCCACTGTGGACTTCTTCAACATCATCTTGTCTCTACTTAAAACGAGTTATCCATTTGTAAACTGCTGATTTCTTCAGGGCATCGTCCCCATAAACTTTTAATAAAGCATCAGTGATTTCACCATTCTTCCACCTAAGCTTCACCAGCAATTTAATGTTTGTTCTTGCTTCAATTTTAGCAGAGTTCATATTGCTCTGATGGGGCTCTTTGCAAACTGATACCCTTTTTAGTACCTCAAACTAGAGCCTGTGACTTGTTATAACAAGTTAGCACGAGTTTGTTACAAAATAACTTTGAAATACAACTTCTTGAAGTCCCCTGGTAGAGTGATAGTACACTGTGAGCTCCTCAGGGCCAGGAATATTTATTTTGCATCTCGGACACTATTTAGAATGCCAGACCTAGAGTAAGCCCTCATGATTTTAAGAATTGGATTACACTGCTTTGGTTGTAAATCTTTGTGAATTACAGAACATACAGAGTTAATGAAGAATAATTATATGAAATTAGAGCCACTCTTTGCTAATTCTGTAAAGCAGAGACTAAAGGTTGACAGCAATTACCTCTGGGGATAAGTGAAAGAATATGTTAGGTAAGGAAGGAGCCAGGAAAGGGGGTACTTATTTTTGAGCATCTGCTTCCCCTTTAGCCAAATGTGAAAATTACTAAAAATTAATGTTCCTATAACCTATGTTAAAGGGGGAGAATTCCACTATAAGGTGAAAAGTATAGTGTAGCTCGCGTTTTACCCATTTTCTAAATTAAATTTTGTGTGAATAAGAAGGATATGTGTATTAAATGTTCCTGTTCAGTGTCTAGTAATCAACAAACAGAAGTAAAATCCATTATTTATTCAAAATTTGAATGATAATGTTGTATTGGCATATGCTGGAGAGATGAAAAGTAGTAACTAGCATAGCTTCTGACCAATGTCAAGTGTGATAGTAGTGTACTCAGGTATATTCAGGCTCAATTCTAGCTCTTCCACTTACTTTTGAGTTGGGTAATCTTGAGCCACTAGATTATTCAACCCCTGTAAAGTTAGTTTCACATCTTAAGGTAGAACTGTCAATAATACTTACCCAAGATTGTTTTAAGAATTAAAGTATGTACAGTGCTTAGAATGCCTGCCATATATTAAAGAACCAATAAAATGTTGGTAGCTTTTCTTATTAATTGACCTAATCTAAGAAGTCTTTGTTCTAGATCCCCTTGATTAGAAACATACTATTGTAATGGAGGGAAGACTGATCTAGGCACAAAGGTTTGTGTTCTTGTGCCTGCTTGGCCAGTAACTAACACTTTGCCCTTAAACAAGTCATTTAATCTCTGTTAAGCTCTGTTTCCTTTACATGTATAATTAAAGAACTGGACCAGATAATCTCTCAGAGCCTTTTTAGTTTCAAAATTACAGGTTTCTCTTCCATAATAAGAAATCTTAAAATAATACAAATGCAGTTTTGAGTGTTTTTGGTTTTCTGTCATACTAGGCCTTAATTTTCAAGAAGATGGATCTAGAATCTTCTTTTGCTTTCTACAACAGTATAATCTCCTAATCACAGCAAGTACTTAGTTCTTATTAACTGAAGAGAGAACTGATATAAAGCATACAAGAACTCCAACAGACAATAAAACAAGCCCGAAGTTTTAGCTGAATCTTAACAGCATTTGTAATATGGTTGTAACATTAATACTTTATGGAATTTACACATTATACAGTTCTAATTGGCAAGGTGGTTGAACAGTACTCAGCAATATTACATTATTTGCTTGGCGAAACTTAAGTTAAATATTTAAAATTCCTGAATCATTTAGCTTTTTTTATTTTTTGGTAAATTTTAAATCTTAATTATAGGAGGGGTGATATTTTTATATTTACAGATTATCTTACTTTTGGTTCCCTCAGAAGAAACAGATGAAAATGATTTGATCCTGGAAGTAACTGCAGGAGTTGGAGGTCAGGAGGCAATGTTGTTTACTTCAGAGATATTTGATATGTATCAGCAATATGCTGCATTTAAAAGATGGCATTTTGAAACCCTGGAATATTTTCCAAGTGAACTAGGTCAGTAAACTATTCATTTTGTTTCGGGTAAAGTGTTTAGGAGAGTTGGAAAGACCATGACTAGGCTTTAGAACTTATCTGTAAGGATGCTTATGTAGTTTTATGCTCATTATTTACCTAATAAATTTGAATGCAAATACAATAATTTTGAGATGACCTATAAAATCTAATGGAGAGTCTTTCAATAATACTAACCATTGAATGGCTAACAGTATTTAAAAGTAGTCTTAGACGTGTTACTGATGTCAGTTGATTAGCCCCATAAATGCTTTGTTTAGTACTTGTAAGCAGTAAATATAAATATTAAAACACTGAATATTTTAATATGTTTTACAGTCTCCATGTTTATCTCCTTTTATGACTTAAAAAATATACCTCAAGATAGTAGATGTGATGGTCAATTATTTATAAATGGCGGGAATAATAAAAATAATTCTATTTCCTTGTATTTTCAAGGTGGCCTTAGACATGCATCTGCCAGCATTGGGGGTTCAGAAGCCTATAGGCACATGAAATTTGAAGGAGGTGTTCACAGAGTACAAAGAGTGCCAAAGACAGAAAAGCAAGGCCGCATCCATACTAGCACCATGACTGTAGCAATATTACCCCAGCCTACTGAGGTAAGGCATAAGCCCCTCTCCTTGGAATCCTGGGCCTAGCACAGTGCCTTATCCCCAGAGTAACATTCAGAGTTTACTGAATTGAGTATCTATTTGGTCTTCCTTGTGTATTTTGAGTTGCATATTGTCTCAGTCTAAAAAATATAATTTTATAATGCTAAAAAATTAAGGCTTTGTAAATGATACAATGTTGCATTGTCTGCATATTAGTATTTTCCTAATAAGTAGTTATTGTGAGATCATCTCTGTGGGTGAAATAATAACCTATTTAAATATGGACTGGTTGCCTTTATAATGACTTCTGCCTTGTGTGACTGGTTTGTGGGGTATTAACAGGAACAATCCTATTTAACAAAGGTAATTACTTAACAGAATTGCTGCTTCATAACCCAGTTACATTAAAATGAAAGTATATTGTTATACTGTTCAAAATGAGTATACTTTATTCTCACAAAGCAAATTCTCAGTCTGTATTTTTAAGATAACTTAGTGTAGGCGTTCTGTTTTGCCTCATTTCCCTTCTGCTGAAAAGTGATAGGAGATATCTGATTTGTTTTTCAGAATGAAGTGTGAATGCTTTGAGAAGGAACTCTTAGTAGTTCCTATGCTAATTTTGGGAAAAAGTGCTATTTGGCTCTGTAATAAGTTTAATGGAGTTCCTTTCTTTAGGTCTTATTAGTTTCTTTAGATCTAATTTTTGTGTGAATCGTAGGTGAGAAACTAAGCAGTTAAGGGAGAGAGTAAAGTAGAATAAATGGCAGGGGTGACACCTAGAAACCTAGTCGCTTATGTTTAAGCATCTTGGGGTGGAAGTTTTCAGGAAAAGATGAGAGCCTGAGGTCCATGTATCATCTAATTCCTCTAGCAGCCATAAGAGGGAGTCACACAGGGAGACAGAGGTAGAAGGCCCAGGGAATGGTAGGATTCTTACTGCCAGCATTGCAGAGATGTCACAGAATGGTTCTTAGTTGTTCATGAAACAGTGCTTTTTATGGTGGCTCCCAGGACAAAGCATTACCTTGACCTCAGACCCAATGTGTTGAGGAATTGAGACTCATGACTTCTTGGCCACTCCCATTTCCATTTGGCTCATCTTTGCCTCCAAATATGTTTGAAATAAAACGAAACAGACCCTTCCCACAGTTCTCAAGCTACCTTTTTTTTTTTTCCTGCTGCTAGGCTCTTTAAACTCAGAAAAATTTGAAAAAACCTTACCTTAGCTCACACATTCAGTTCTAAAAGTAGGCAGAATAGTATCAAGTTCTGCTGTTTCTGTGGTAAGAAATGGGTAAAGAGAAGCCAGGTTTTTGAGGACTAGAAAGGATTTGTTTTTCAAAACTGTACAGTCCTGTACTATTTCGATTCCCTACTCTTCCAAAAAGCAAAAAAGTTTTAAAATGGTATCCTTCTAGCTACTCTCTAGTCTGAAAAATTAAACCTCCCAAATATATGAATTCTGTACATGTTGTATATTCATAAATGGGTCACTCTTGCCTTTATAAAGTTGATACATGTAATCTTTTAAAATCCCAACTTTTCTTCTGTATAGATTAATCTGGTGATTAATCCTAAAGATTTGAGAATTGACACTAAGCGAGCCAGTGGAGCTGGGGGGCAGCACGTAAATACCACGGACAGTGCTGTCCGGATAGTTCATCTTCCAACAGGTGTGTACTTATTCTTTCAATATATGACACCAAAGAAATCAATTTTGAAATAATTTGACTAATTTTCCACTGAAATAGATCCTCGGTTACCAGAGAAGTGTATACTACTAAGGATTGTTATTAAATATTTGATTTACTTAGAATCCTTACCTGATACTCTGTGGGATAATTGCAAGGCGAGGAAGAGGGAGGAATCCAAACTCAGGGAATGTCTGTATTAATGACTATTTATAGAAGGTGTGGATGGTCCTTTCAGGTGGAGTTCTGAGTTTTACACTTAAAAAGAAAATTCTCAGAATGAAGTAATTATCATGGGTTCTTTATCAGAAAATGTTCTAAATCATTGGTTCTGAGCCTTTTTGCAGGGGAGGGGAACATGGCTTCCTTTAAAAAAAAAAGATATGAAAGCATTGGACCTCCTACTCAGAAACATATATACAGTTTTGCATATAATTGCAGGGGCTTCTTTCCATTAAGTTCATTCACATACTTTGAGGGAATCTGATTCTAGATAGTTAGGCAAAGGGACTACATCGAAATCTCCAGTATACTGTAGCTCAAACTAAACGTCTTTCACAAGTATCACCACAGTGATTCACATGTGATAAAGAGCATAGGGATAGCAAATCTCAGTTATCTAGAAAGGAAACAAGAATCGCTTACTATGACTGATCTCAAATGGGCATAATCCCTATTAACTAATAGTGGTTGAGGCCAGTACTGGATTGTTATGACTTTGTTCTTTTAATTATGAGAATATCCTTATGTTAAACTGGATGATATCTTAGGTAATACAGAATATGAAACAAAAATTGGGGGAAAAAATGGATAGCCTAAAAAAATTAAGTGATTTTCTCTAGTAATAGGGTTTTTCATATATCTTAGTTTGTATAAGCAGTTGTTACTTTTAAAACATGGTGGCTAGCTGAGGGGAAACAATCTGTATTAAATGATTTATGCTTATTGTTTAGTATGTATGCCTTCAGTATAGAAATACTTTGTGCTAGGCCAGGCACGGTGGCTCACACCTGTAATCCCAGCACTTTGGGAGGCCAAGACGGGTGGATCACGAGGTCAGGAGATCGAGACCATCCTGGCTAACAAGGTGAAACCCCGTCTCTACTTAAAATACAAAAAAAAAATTAGCCAGGCATGGTGGCGGGTGCCTGTAGTCCCAGCTACTCGGGAGGCTGAGGCAGGAGAATCGCTTGAACCCAGGAGGCAGAGCTTGCAGTGAGCCAAGATCACGCCACTGCACTCCAGCCTGGGCGACAGAGCGAGACTCCATCTCAAACAACAACAACAACAAAAAGAAAGAAAGACTTTGTGCTATTTGTGCTATTGCTCAAACTTAAATTTTTCAGTATTCTGATAAACTCTGCAAAAGTTAAGCTTATAGTCTCTCCCTTTTTTATTAGAGTCCTCTGTTTTTTCCCCTCATAAAGGAAGAAGAAAAAGGATGAGGAGGAAAAGGAGTATTCCTTGATAATAAGTAAAGAAGATTTTTCTATTAAAACTTTTTAATTCTCGTTAACACTATTCAGGTGTTGTTTCTGAATGTCAACAAGAGAGATCTCAGCTGAAAAATAAAGAGCTGGCTATGACAAAGTTACGTGCAAAACTGTACAGCATGCATCTAGAGGAAGAAACAAATAAAAGACAGAATGCCAGAAAAATTCAGGTAAAAAATGAATTTTAAAAATGCTTTTAAAGGATAGAAATATTTTTATATAACTCAGCTTTAATAACTCGGTTTTTATGTATCATATTTGTTTTAATCTGTGTTGAAAACAATTCAGGTAGTCTAAGGGCTATCCTTCTTTGATGGTAATCTTACACCTCTGCCCTGTTTTCTATATTCAAAGGTATTTTTCTCAGACTTTTAATCGTTACTAAAAATAAAGATATATACTGAGTCCTCATTTCATTTTTAATCCTTTGAAATTTTAATTATGCAAGAAAGTTGGAAAGCAAACTCAACTTGGCTTTCTTCCTGTTTGGTATTTAATTTTTGTTGTTGTTGTTTGTTATTGAGATGGAGTTTTGCTGTTGTCACCCAGGCTGGAGTGCAGTGGTGCGATCTTGGCTGACTGCAAACTCCGCCTCCTGGGTTCAAGCAGTTCTCCTGCCGCAGCCTCCTGAGTAGCTGGGATTATAGGCGCCCGCCATCACACCCGGCTAATTTTTTGTATTTTTAGTAGAGACGGGGTTTAGCCATGTTGGGCAGGCTGGTCTCGAACTCCTGACCTCAGGTGATCCACCCACCTCAGCCTCCCAAAGTGCTGGGATTACAGGTGTGAGCCACCGTGCCCGGCCGGTATTTAATTTTATAACTACAGAGCCTTTTAAGAGTTCCTCAATATGGGAAACTCACCACCTTGTTACCACGGAAGATGACTGCATTAATTCACAGAGATTATATGTATTCAGTGACTATAGGAATAGCAACTATGTGCCAGGCTCTATAGTCATCATCACTGTGTAGTAGACACTGTATTTTGCAGATCAGGAAACTAAGTTGCCCGAGGTCATAGAACATTGAAGTGGCTGAGGCAGGATTCAGATAGTAAATCTGATTTTAGAGCACATGTTCTTTTTTCTATATCATGTTCCCATGTAATTTGAGATTCTAAGTGTTTAAAACCTGGTTCTCGCATTTTGATTCATGTTATAAATCAGTAACTTAAGTCTCCAAATAAGTTAAATTTGTAGGTTTAAACTGCCCCGAATCTAACTGCATCTCATCTTTTTTTCTATATACAGATTGGAAGTAAAGGAAGATCAGAGAAAATAAGAACATATAATTTTCCACAGAACCGGGTCACAGATCACAGAATAAACAGGACACTGCATGATCTTGAAACTTTTATGCAAGGAGATTATCTACTGGATGAACTTGTACAGTCATTGAAGGAATACGCCGATTACGAATCTTTAGTAGAAATTATTTCCCAAAAAGTTTAAGTTGATTTGTGATTTATAGACTTTCGTAGCTTAGAAAAATTCTACAGTACATCCATATAGGGTGAAAATACACTTATTCTCTTAAAAAACATGAGTTAACACAGTTGGAGGTAATATGCATATTCTGAAGTCATAGATAATTTACACAGATCTCTCTCAATGCATTAACAAAAATCATACAATATACAGATGGTCCTCGATTTACATTGTGGTTAATTCCCAATAAACCCATCGTAAGTTAAAAATGCATATAACGTTAGCAACACAGCAGTCTCCTACTTAATGACAGCTTGACTTAACAATTTTCCAACTTTACCATGGTGTGAAAGAGGTATGATTCCTAAGGCCTAAGGAGCTCCTCAGCTTGAAATGGGGCTGCATCCCTGTAGACCCATCATAAAGTCAAAAAATCCTAAAACGTAAGTTGGTGACCATCTGTAATCATGACGTGGTGGTAAATCTTGGACGCTTCCTTACAATAAGTAGACAAAGGAAAATCATCCTTTGTCCTGTTCTATGTAAATATTTAATGAATGATCAAAACTTCAGTTTAAATATTATGAAAAACTTTAAACATAATATAGTAGAAGTAAGACAGTAAATACTGTATCCTAATATCCAGTCAGGAGACAGAAACCATACCATTAACTTGAACAGGGATAATTTTAATATAAAAAACTGTTAACCGATAATGGTATTAACTTTTAAGAGGGATGAAAGAGAGCTATGATGTCCTAGGACTGAGTACACTAGGAAAGAATACCCTTGAAAGGGTCTCCCCTTCCTCATGGTGAAGTCAGGCCTAATGAAGAGAGTGGCTACAGCCTACTCAGTGATGGGGAAATTCCCTGTCCTGCACTGGGCCAGAGCTGGTGTACAGCTGGTGGATGAGGTCTTACAAGCAAAGAACCTCACACTCTCGACTGGTAAGCCAGAAGCCTCTTGCTAGGGTGTGAGCAAAACTTGGACAGGAACTGTCAGTAGATGTTTGTGTTTGTCAAGATTCTCCAGACAAACTTCCTTAAAAGGATTGGCTTGTGTGATTATTATTAAGTCTAACAAGTCCAAAAGCTGGAGTGTGAGGCAGGAGGCTGGAAACCCAGGAAAGCTGATGGTGCAGGTCCGGTCCAAAGGTATCTGTTGGAGGATTCTCTTGTTCTGGGAAGAGGATGGTCTTTTTTTCTCTTCAGACCTTCACCTGACTGGATCAAGCCCACTAACATGGAGGAGGGCAGTCTGCATTACTCAGAGTTCACTGATTGATTTTAAATGTCAATCTCATGTAAAAACACCCTCACAGAAACACCTAGAATAATGTTTGACCTTATAATTGGAAAATAGAGCAAAAGTTAAATCTCTAAAAAAAAAAAAAAGTATGACCCAGTAGCTAGGCACCTGTGGCCCTGCCAACTTGACACATAAAATTAACTGTCACAGTATCGTCTTAGAAGTGAAAGAAGCCCCTTTATCCTGCAGTGCCCTCCACCAACACCTACTGACAAAGAACATGGTGCTATCTGGCATGGGAGAAATGTTCAGTTTGCTATGGCTTGTATGTGTCACCTCAAATTCAAGTGTTGCCAATGTGACAGCATCAAGAGGTGGGGCCTTTTAAGAGATCACTAGGCCATGAGGGATTCTCTTAGGACTGGGATGAAGGCCCTTAATAAAAGAGGTTTCGGGGAGCATCCTGCTAGCTTGCCTTCTGTATGTGAGAACACAGCAAGAAAGCCCTAGTCAACAAGTGCCAGCTCCTTGATCTTAGACTTCCCATCCTCCAGAACTGTGAGAAATACATTTCTGTTCCTTACAAATTACCCAGTCTCCTGTATTCTTGTTATAGCAGCACAAAATGAAGATACCATAACTGAACACCTGAACATTCTTCACAAGGTAGTAAATGCACTGCTTTATTCTGGTCTCAGTATTGTGTGCTTAATAAGGAAATGAGAAAGGGTGGATCAAGGCATAGGATAAACAAGTTACTGCTAGACCTCTCACAATGCCACTAATGTATAAGATTGTATTTTCATCATTCTTGTCTCTTCAGAAACTAACACCATGCTATAATAGGCACTAAATAGATGTCTAAAAACATACCTTAAGTATTTGTCTAGAAATCTGGTATATTGTTCAGAAAGAACCAAAATTCAACTTAATTTCAAAGGGCCTGAATCACTAATTAATCAAAATTCATTAGTTTTTAATGGTACTACCACTCTCAAATTTAAAATGTCACCTTACGTTCCTCTTCCTCGCATTGGATTTATTGCTAAAACCTGGTAAACACTTTTAATCCTTTTCAATTCCATTACCACTGCTGTTGTCCAGAATTACTTCTCAGACTAATAGTCACCTGACTTCTCCCCTGCATCCTATTTGCTGTCTAATTCTGGTTACAAATAAGTAACTGCCAAACTAATCTTTCTAAAAAGCAAGACTGATCTCGTCACTCCTTTGCTCAACAATGTAAAAGCTCCCATTGCCTCCCAAATAAAACCAGCTTTCCACTGTGTATACAATACATCCATGATCTGTATCCAGCATCATTTTGTATTAGCTCACTTTATACACCACCCCCCATGCCACACCAAATTAATTTATCCTGATAAATGCAACTGCGTTTACTCTTTCCCTTATTTTGTTCTTTATGTTGTAGAAGGCCTCCTTTGTGCCCATTTCTTCAGAAGACATCCCCTACAGCCATGGTTCTCATCCAGAGGGCCTTTTGCCCCCGCAGGAAACATCTGACAATGTTTAGAGACAGTTATCACAACTGGAAGATGGAATAAAAGATGCTGCTAAACACCCTACAACAATTATCTGGCCCAAAATGTGCTGAGGTTAAGAAACCCTGTCCTACAGATTATTCCCTTATCCTGGTACATAGAAGTAACTCCTTTTTTCTATGAAAATTTCCACAATTTTTTTTTTTCCTTTTTGACATGGAGTTTCACTCTTGTTGGCCAGGCTGGAGTGCAATGGCACAATCTTGGCCCACTGCAACCTCCGCCTCCTGGGTTCAAATGATTCTCCTGCCTCAGCCTCACAAGTAGCTGGGATTACAGGCGCCTGCCCCCACACCTGGCCAATTTTTTCCATTTTTAGTAGAGATGGGGTTTCACGATGTTGGCCAGGCTGGTCTCGAACTCCTGACCTCAGGTGATCTGCCCACCTAGGCCTCCCAAGTGCTGGGATTACAGGTGTGAGCCACCAGGCCCAGCCAAAATATCCACAAATTTAAATGTATTTGACCCATCCAGTGTTCAACATAGCTTTATTTTATACACCTTACCCCCACAGACATGCCTCATGATTCATATTCAGAAATTATTCACTGAACACCTATTATGGCTATTATGTGGCAAGCCCACAGATAATAAGCACAAGGGCAGGTATCATGTCCCATTTATTTCCATATATCCCATTGTTTTGCATGTGGTAGGTCTGCAATAAGAATTTTATGAAAGAATGAGGGCAGTTCTCTCTGCACTTCATGTTCCACCTGAACACCCAACAACTGATTGATGCTGATTTGAAAAATGAGGTGTATACATCTATTGGCATGTAGTAAAATTCAGAATGTCCCCCTGCCCTTTATTTTTTGGTCGCCAGGCTGGAGTGCCGTGATGCGATCTCAGCTCACTGCAACCTCTGCCTCTGGGCTCAAGCCATCCTCCCACCTCGGCCTCCCAAGTAGCTGGGACTACAGGTAGGCACCACCATGCCCGGCTAATTTTTGCTTTTTTTGTTTTTGATAGAGATGGGGTTTCACCATGTTGACTCCTGGGCTCAAGCAATCCTCCTGCCTCTGACTCCCAAAGTGCTGGGGTTACAGGCATGAGCCACCACACCCTGCCAGAGTGGCCCTAAGTTTCTCACTTAGATGAGAATTTTAACAGCTGCCAGTGAACTGAACCTATTGACAGTTATGAATAATATAAAAAAGCTCAAACATTACTTAATGATGCAGTAACCCAGTAAGCTGAAAAAAAAAACTAACAAATTATTCTAGCATGCAACAAAACATGCTTGGTTCTGTATATTACATTATGACAGAAATTTTGATTTCTCCAGTAATATATCAGCCTTTTTCTGGAGAATAAAAAAACTGCTCAAGAACAAATCTAAGCTGAGGATAAGATCCAAAGGTTGTATTCCAGATGCTCAGCTAATTTAATGAGCCAGGCTTGGTGGCTCATGCCACCCAGCACTTTGGGAGGCCGAGGTGGATGGACCAGTTGAGATCAGGAGTTCAAGACCAGCCTGGCCAAAAAGGTGAAACCCCATCTCTACCAAAAATATAAAAATTAGCCAGGCGTGGTGGCGCATGCCTATAATCCCAGCTACTTGGCAGGCTGAGGCAGGAGAATCGCTTGAACCAGGAGGCAGGGATTGCAGTGGGCCAAGATCGCGCCACCGCACTCCAGCCTGGGCTACAGAGCGAGAGTCAGTCTCAAAAAAATAAAAATAAAAAATAATGTAATGAGAACCCTTGCCTGCTTCGAATTTTGTATTTCTGCCAGCATCTGAAAATAGAGGAGGTGAATACAGTTATCTCTAAGGTCAAATTGTGAAGTAATGTGAAATGTACTAAAACCAACCAGGACTCCAGCAGATAGTGTTACAGGCTAGCATAGCATAAGAGGAAAGGACATGGACTTTTTGAATCCTGCAGACGGGCACTAGAATCTCTGCTTGCTAGCTGTGTGCTTTTGTTAGCCACAGTGAGAATTAACTCACACTGAGAAGCACGACCATTGTACACTGAAAATAATGCTAACCTACTGTGAGAATGAAAGGCTAACATTTACATTCTTTTTTACATAAAAAAGCTATTATAGTTTCAATATTCTATCAACAAATAACTACCTTGCCAAAATCCTTCCAAAAGCTGACCACTGCAATCAGAAGAAAGTCTAAACTCTGCATGGAAAAACTACAAGGTCTCACAGGATCTGGCTTCTGCCTATCTCTCTAACCTCATCTCTTCTCTTTCTTGTTCACTAAGTTGTAGTCAGGCATTCCCTCTGCTTATTATGCAGCCCTGCATTGCCAGTTCAACGCATCTGGGTTCAAAGCCTCAGAAAGCGTCCTGACCATCCAAAATCCTTAACCTATACTAATCTGCACTCTCTACCCCCCCATTACATTCTTTCATATCCTCTTTCGTGTTCTGAAATTGTTCACTATCAACTTCTTTCCCATTGGTCTCTGTAAACTCCCTGAAGGACAGGACTTTGTCTTTTCAACCCTGAATCTCCAGGACCTAGCCCCAGGGCCAGATTAGGGTGAGGCAAGGAAGCACAGGCCTCAGGTGCGTTTATGGGGGATGAAAAAAACTTAAGTCATCAAGAGTGACACTATTTTAACATTTTTAAAAATGAAAAAGGCAAAAAACCCATGATGAACTAATTATCAAACTTTTAGGTAAAGACAGGATCCACCCAGCACTTGTATGATTCATCCTAATCCTGGCCGCGCCCCACAGGACTCGTCACTAACGGTACTGAACACTGACTACAGCCAAGAACTCACTCCGAGGCTGCAGAAAGGCACCAGAGGGAAACAGCAAACGAGGATTCGCCGTTTTGGAGTTCACATCCCGTTGCTTCACTGGGCTGTAGCCATAAAGCTGAGTTCGGGGAATGCACTGCCCTACTTAAGTGCATTTTCAAATTGTGGAAAGTTGAGCATCACTAATACTCTGGTACACTTTCATACTGACATCCATGCCAGCCATCACTAAAAACTCCCTCGGCCACGGGGATCCAGCCCAAGAGGGCGGGGACTTCTATTTATTCTTTTTCTGGGAGCAGGACTACTGTCTCCTGCGCCTGGCCCTTGAAGGAAAGGAACAAAAACCCCGGAGAGCGTAGGTGCACACTCAGTAAACTTAACGTTCCTATAAACCAATAGCGTCTGAAGTGTGGTTGAAAATACAAATAAACGCGCTAGCAAGAAGTGCCTCGGTCCTACCCTCGGCTCCGCCGGAAGGCCCTGGGAGACGCAGCCGCAGGTCTCCTGCCACAGCCACTGTCAGCCCGACGCAGGGAGGCCCGCACAGCCCCTCGCCCACCCCCCGAGGAAAAAATCGCGGGGGACTCCAGTGCGCAGGCGCCGACCCGCCAACTCCGCAGCCACAGCCCGCCAAGGCGCCTGCGCAGAGGCGTGGGTCAAGGGGAGGGTCCAGTTAGGAGGGAGCGCGGAGCGCGCGCGTAAATCCCAGAGAGGCGGGCTAAGCTGGACTGGGGGGAGGGTCCGTCTTCCGGAAAGTCTGGATTCCCGGACAAGCCGAGTTGCCGCTCACCGAACTCCCGTTCGAGAGATGATCGAAGAAAGTCGGCTACCATTTGTACCCATCGAAGATCTCCAGATGGAAGCTGGCGCTGAATTTGGGCTGAGACTAGGACTTGCAGAAGGCCGGTCCGGAAGACGGCGGAGGGAATCTTGGCGGGCGCACGCATGCGTGGTAGACCCTCCACACGTGTGGCCGGGCCGCGGCCTCCCCGTGTTCGGAGGTCCCGCCCCCGGCCGTAGCATCTTTCCGGACGTGAGGAGCCGGTAAGCTGGAAGGGGGCTGGGCTTCGCGGCTCGGCCCCGCCTCGGCAGCCTCCAATTGGGTGCGGACGAGGGCGCCCCCACCCACCGCCCTCCTATTGGTGCGCGCATGCGAGCGACGCGCCTCATTGGACCGCGCGGATTTAGGCACCAAATTCAAAGATTTTAAAAGTACCAGCTGGCGCCTTTTAAGAGATACAGGTCTGTGAAGCAAGCAGGTTGCTCGGCTGTCCCCGGAGCGGTTCCTCCACCTGAGGCGGACTCCACGTCGGCTGGCATGAGCCGGCGCCCTTGCAGCTGCGCCCTGCGGCCACCCCGCTGCTCCTGCAGCGCCAGCCTCAGCGCCGTGACAGCCGCCGGGCGCCCTCGACCCTCGGATAGTGAGTGAGGGGAGCGGGCGCGAGGGGGGCACGCACGCCAGGAGGGATGCACGGGGAGGGGCACGGCCTGGGACCCTGACCCGACGTCCCTCGGAGCCTGGACGCGCGGCCACGCCACACGCCCGGCCTCGGGCGGCGGCAGCGGTTCCTGGGTCCGGGAGGAGGGCGGCTGGGTGTCGGGGGGCAGCCAGATGAGCCAGATGTGCAGGGCGGGATGGCGGGCCTCGGGGTCCCGCCACCCACGCTGACCCTGGACTCCAGCCCCGGGAGGTTGCGGGTCGTGGCATCCCAGGGCGCCCTTTTTCCTCCTCGGAAGACCCACCTACCCCACCCTGCTTGAATAGGCGCCAAATGCCCCTCCCCTCCCCCACCCCATGGCCCCCGGCGGTGACAGGGCTGCGAGCGAGCAGCCCCCAGGGCCTGGCCAGGTGCCTCACCTTCGCCCCCTGCGCCCCTTTTCTACATCTGCCCCGCACCCTCACAGCCAAAGGCAGTTTCCCCGATTTTTCGCGGTCCCAGCCTTGCTGGCGGGCGCGGGAGATCGCGCTCGCGGTTATCTCCCGCCTCCTCCGCGTGTCCCGCGCCCTGAGGGGCAGCCCCACCGATCCCTCAGGAGTTCCAGGGTCTCCCTCCCCACTCCCGCCAAATGGAGAGACCCCCCACCCCCCCAACTCACTGGACCAAACTCAACTGGGACATCCAAACAAAAACGTTACTTTTTCCCATGTTTTTCTCCCTTTGCCCGTTAACCCAGCCTCAGGGCCTGGAGTGGAAAGGGAAGAGTTTAAAAAAAGCAGTTTTTACTACGAATCTTGAATTTGTCCATAGTATTAAAATGATTTTGTGAGAATCGAAGAATTGGTGACTTTTTCCCCATAACTCATGAAGAATTAGATAGTCCTTTATTTCAAAGCTTGTAGAGAATGGAAGGCACTCAAATGCTTATTTTTATCCTCTTTGTTGCTACCTCTAAATAAAATCCATATGCACTTATTTTTACCTGAGAAATAGCCCAAAATGAAAAAATTTAGCAATTCGGCATTGTACTATTTTGTAATGACTCTTTTATTAAAAAAGAACTCTAGAAAAAAATACTTATTTTTAATTTTAATAGATTAAATGTTTCTAGAAGATCCTGGATCGTCAGTCTACCATCGAAATTCTGAAGCTTGATGGCTTTATGAGATTTTTTTTTCTTTTTTGATAACTCCAATTGTCTTTACTACCTTGCTCCTCAGAAGGAAATGACTGCCTGTTGGAAGTTTTTCCCCAGTTTACAGGTTTGAGGAGATGAAATTAAAAATACATGTATGTTACTTCCAAGTAGTTTTTAAAGTAGGCTTTTGTAAAATTTTCTCTTAAAGATTACTTTATGGTCACAAGCATTGGGCCTCTTAAATTCTTAAGGAATGGCCATGCCTAACGTTGACCACATGGTCGTTATCTGTAGGTATTAGAGACTGGAACTTAATTATTTAACAGAAGAGTTACAAAGATTTTTAAGGACTGCAGCCTTATTTATGATATTTAATATGGAGGATCAGATCTATATTGAACAGTTAAATGTAAGATCAAACATTGTAAAATTTACTTTTCTCTGTATGACTGGGCTGGGAGTTGGTAAATGAGAAGTTTAAACAATGCCATGTATGAGTCTTATTAGTGTCTGCACTTGGGGGGAAAATAGGACTAGGACATTCCAAGTTCACAAAGCTAGTCAAAAGGCTAAGCAAGGATTTTCATTCAAACTTGGATCTGATTCTTAAATCTATACATTCTAATGGAAAAGTATGTGTTATTCTGAAATACATACTTCTTTCTGAAATGTGTTTTACTACTTTTAAATGTTAATGATTGGCAATGTAAGGAATATGAAGGGATTTGGCTTGTGATTAAAAATAGATTGTATTGACTAGACCCTTGTGATAGGGACTTTGCCTTGCATTTAGTCCTGTTTCATTGTCTTACTCCCATTTTATGGATGAAGAAACTGATGTTTTAAGAGTTAACTTCTTCAGTTTTCCCTACTCAGTAAATAGCACTGTATACCTTCGATACTCAAGACTTAAACCCCAGGGTGTTTTTTTACTCTCCTTTTCTTCATGTGCACATCTAGTAGATTAGCAGCAAGTTGTCTTTACCCTTCTAAATAACAGACCTTGAATCTATGCAGTTATTTTCATTTCCGCTACAATCCTTCTAGTCTGTGTTTCCCACACTCTTCTTCTGTGATAAACTATTCTGTGCTTCTACTTTACCTTCCTGCAATTCATTCTCCACAATTGCCAATGATCTTTTAAAAATGTAAACCAAACTTCTCCACTTTTGACCCAACCTACCCCACAAATCTGCAGATCATTCTACCTCTTCAACTATAATTTTCAATAACCTCCACCAACTCAGCCCTACAGATATTTCTCTTCCTTGAACACTCAACATTTTTCCTTGCTTACTGTGTTTCCCACCATCTGGAACTCTTCCACCAGATTTCCATAAGGTGTTCAGATCTCAGAATGTCAGCTTTGCTAAAAGATCATCCCTAATTAATATCTTTCTCTCTCCCTACCCTGTCACTGAATGGATGTTGGATAAATAAGTGAAATGGTTCAACTGAACCATTAGTCCTCATCTTTTTCATTCAAGAGGTTATGAAACCATATAATATTTTCTGTCTTTCTGGATAATAAGTCAATTATATGAATACTTCACATATTTCCCAAATTTGGTCTGGTCATTGGAAAACACTTAGCTAGTTAAAAGGAATGGATTTAACCTTTTGCAAACAGTTGCTTCAGCTTCCTTTTTTATAAAACATGATGCTATTCTATTTCTTCTGCAGTATTGTTATGGAAATGAAAAATACATTAATTTCACATTTTAAAATTAAATCTACAACCAACATCCAGATTTCACTCTCACTTAATACCTTTTTCCAAGAAAAAGGAAACCAGACTGCTTGGAGAAATGACCGATTCTAGGGCTGGAACAGGGAAATTATAAGATGCGCTTAGAGCATCTTGTAGTCCCAGAAAGTAAGAGATGTTCAAAACACAAAATGATTTAAGTATGTGAAGTGGACACCAATGTCAACTGAAAGACCTCACAATAGCAAAAGCTGGAACAATTTGAGCAATACAATAAATAGTATTGGATTATAACCCAAAGTCTATGAGTTTATACTGATATAAATGATTGGTAGTATGAATAAATAGGAGATTAATGGACAAATCTGCTGTATAGAAGAATTCGAAATGATTTATAAATTTACTCCCCACTCCTTTAAGTGTGAGGTGTGCATAATGACTTCCTTCCAAAAAGTTTCAAATGGAAAAAGAACAAAAAGGAGTAACTTTACATTTGGAGCAAGCTCAGAAATACTACCTCAGCCAAGTAATCAAGGCTAATATCAGTTCAAATCATAGCACCTTACCTCTGGTCTAAAAACCCACAGTCCCAGACTAAGGCTGAGAAAAACTTGACAAATCCTAATTGTGGAACAGGCTACAAAATAACCAGTATTTCTCAGAGTTGTCAAGGTAATTATAAACAAGGAAATTGTCATAGTCAAGAGGAGCCTAAGGAGATATGATGACTAAATGTGAGGTATCCTGGATAAGACCCTGGAACAGAAAAAAGATTTTAGGTAGAAACTACAGCAGTCCACATAAAATAGGGATTTTAGTTAATAATGCAGCAATATTGGTTAATTTGTTCTGACGTGCATTACTCTTAGTAATATAAGTTGAGCAGTGGGTGTACAGGAATTCTGCACTATCCTTGTAGCTTTTCTGTGAATTCAAATAAGTTTATTAAAATTCTTTTAAAATACTAAACTTTTTTTTCTTTTTTCTTTTTTTTTTAAGACAGGGTTTCCCTCTGTCTTCCAGGCTGGAATGCAGTGGTACGATCACAACTCCCTGCAGCCTCAACCTCCCGGGCTCAAGCAATTCTCCCGCCTCAGCCTCCCTAGTAGTTGGGACCAAAGGCGCATGCCACCATGCCCAGCTAGTTTCTTTTTTTAATTGTTATAGAGATGGAGTCTCTTTATGTTGCCCAGACTGGTCTGAACTCCTGAGCTCAAGCAATCCCCCAACCTCAGCCTCCCAAAATGTTGGGATTATAGGCATGAGCCACGGCACCTTACCTAAATACTAAATCTAATTATTCATGTGAAAATACATGTTGTTTCAAGAGGAATGTAGTAGTCATTTTAACTCCTTAAGTGCTAATTTCGTGAGGAAGAGTACAGATTCTAATGTTGGTATTAGCTAACAAAAAAAAATGGGAAACACGTATTTATATCATATGTCTTCATTGTGTCAGGCACTGCCATTTGCTTGGATTTTGTCATAAGCAGTAACAGTCATGTCTGGCCTTTAAGGAAATCAAAGTACTTTTAAAAATTTCAGTTTGGTAGTGCTTTAAAGTAGAGTTTGATGAGGTCTGAGAAGTACCCCCCCCCCCCCCCAAAATGAAGTTCTCCATGAGTAATGGATTAGAAGCTAAATAAGCAAAGGAAGCGGAAAAGATATTCTAAGCAGGGAAAGGCATGATGTACAAAGCCCCTGGGATGGAAAGGTCATTGTTACTAAGGACTGGAAAAGGGCCAGCTCACGTGAGAAAAGAAATGTACACATTTTTTTCTTTAGTACCTTAAGTGCGCTTGCACCATAAATTCTGACTTTTTTATCATTTTTATAAACAGTATAAATGTTATTTTTAAGATCTGTTTTTCCAGAGCACCTCATTATAATGAGGAAGATAAATCTGGCTCGTTTAATTAACTACCTGTATTGGGCAAACTAAGCTACACTTCAGTGTGCTCAACTGTAAAAATAACAATTCCCCATCCTACCTCAAAAGGTTTGTAAGCATTGGAAATTGCAGACTTCTAAACAAATATAAAGTATTTGCATCATTATTAGCTCTAATTTTAAGGAACTGTCCATATTCAAAGAACAGTGTTGAATGAAAGAGGTTCTATAGGACAACCTCCCAGTAGCTGTGTTCTAAAGACAGCAGAAAGAGAATGACTTTGAATTCCTGAAGTATTTTCAGGCCTTTTTGGTTTAGGCAACTAAACAAAGCAGAGCGTGCCCTTCATAAGTGGCTTCTGCTTTTTTATCCTCTCATGTAATTTGTGGTCATATATAATAAATCAAACCTAATTCTTTAGTTGATTTGAGGCAAAACTAGAAGCAATCTCCTGGCATTTTTTACTTTTCCTCTGAATAAAACTAAACCACTCAGAATCATTTGTTCTAGATTTAGGGTTAATTAGGGCGCTAGGATTTGTATATTCTTTGTTTTTTTATGCAGCTGAACCCTTAATTTTAGGTTTAGTGGGATCCTGGAGCACATACTATGTGTCTTTCACTGTATTAACGTTGGGAATTTACAAGCAGTTTCTCTCTACAAGTTGCTTTCTATGAAGGTATCCATTTGTACTTTGAGTTAAAAAGTTTTGCTCTGTGTAAAAAATGGTTAAATTTAATATGAACATATAACCAATATTTAGTGCAGACTAAACATACTGATGCTATATACATTTACTTACAGGATAAATTGTTAGCTATATGTGATTGGCTTGTGTGGGGATGGTGAATGGGGCACGTTTTAACCTGGCATTTAAGATTCAGGCTTTGTTAGCTCATGTCCCCCATTGTTTGCCTACTCTTACTTTCTGCCTTCAACAATGCTAAACAGTTTTCTGAACCCATCTACCATATTCCTTCCCGGCATTGTGCCGTTGCTCAAATTGTGAATGCCCTTCCCAGGCCACTGTTGCCTGACAAAATCCTAATCATTTTTTAGAGTTGTCGTTCTCAACTGAAGAATAGAGGAAATTTTGCATCTGGCCTTTTCCCCTCCCCAGTATTTGGCAATAACTGGTAACTGGAGACATTGCATCTTGGGAGTGGGGGCTGCCACTGGTGTCTAATGGGAAAAGGCTGCTTAACATCCTAGAATGCACAGGACAGCCCCTGAGAACAAAGAGGTATTCACTCTAAAATGTCTGTAGCACAGGGATGGTGAAATCTTGCTTTAAAGCTATCTTAAGATGCTGCCTGCTCCATTGTGTCTTAACTGATTTCTTAGGTCCTGGGGGTTGGAACAGGGTGGTAATAAAACCCTGCACAAGTCTTTCCCTTTTTTCTAGTTATCATTAATAGCGAGTTTATCTTAAGTTATTTAAATCAATTAAACAGTAATTTACACCTGCTGCCCTATCACTCATATTCTTGAATCTGGTTAATTGATTAGAGTGTCATTCTTATTTACCAACACTTTTGATTGATAGCAGAACTATTCATTCTTACAGTTCTTTGGTAAATTAGTCGTGGAATGTCTTTGTTCAGTGATTAAAGACATCAGTTTCCAACACATATTAGACAAGGTACAGGGAGATGTCCCTGTACTTGAGTTCACTATCCAGTAAGGTAGAAAAACGCTTTGAATATATTAGAAGGTCACCAAGAGCACCCATCAGAATAAAACTTGGAGATAAGAGCTGTGGGAATTCAGGTAGACTTTGATTTATAGATGTTTAAATGTGTTGTTAGTTCTTTTCTCCAAGCTACCTATAGATTTATTGATTAGTTATTTTAAGGCTTGCAATCATCACTAATGGTGAAATAATACACAAAATTTTTATTATTTTTATCAAGATTATTCCCACCCTTATACATTGTCCTCCTGTACTAATCTTAACCATTTTTGCTGTCAGTGGCTTGGGTTGTGCTTATGTCAAAGAGAACCATAATGTCATTTCAAGTCCAAGGAATAAACACTGAATCTAAAAGTGTTTGTGGTTACTTTAAGGATAACTTTGACCATAGCGCCTACTCTTTTGATACATCACATTTCCTCATTTGTTCCATAAACACAGATGTTTATTATATAGCCCCTTTTTCCACTATTTTTTACTCAGTTATAGACGACAGTCAGATGTTACAGCCATGCAGATCCAAAAGCAGTCTGTTCTGAAGTGCCTTCTCAAGAATAATATAATATGTGTATACTTATAAGATTTAAGTAATATTTTCACATATTGTCATATCAATAATTAAACTTGAATAACATCACAGCTGTGTAAGCAAGTACATGTAGACAATACCTAATGCTGAGAGATTGCAAAGTAATCTTTGTATATCCCAATTTAAGAAGTAGGGATGTGTGGAAATTTTGCCATTAAGATGTAAATGTTATGTTCTTTTTATAGGTTGTAAAGAAGAAAGTTCTACCCTTTCTGTCAAAATGAAGTGTGATTTTAATTGTAACCATGTTCATTCCGGACTTAAACTGGTAAAACCTGATGACATTGGAAGACTAGTTTCCTGCACCCCTGCATATTTGGAAGGTTCCTGTAAAGACTGCATTAAAGACTATGAAAGGCTGTCATGTATTGGGTCACCGATTGTGAGCCCTAGGATTGTAGAACTTGAAACTGAAAGCAAGCCCTTACATAACAAGGAAAATCAACATGTGCAACAGACACTTAATAGTACGAATGAAATAGAAGCACTGGAGACCAGTAGACTTTATGAAGACAGTGGCTATTCCTCATTTTCTCAACAAAGTGGCCTCAGTGAACATGAAGAAGGTAGCCTCCTGGAGGAGAATTTCAGTGACAGTCTACAATCCTGCCTGCTACAAATACAAAGCCCAGACCAATTTCCCAACAAAAACTTGCTGCCAGTTCTTCATTTTGAAAAAGTGGTTTGTTCAACATTAAAGAAGAATGCAAAACGAAATCCTAAAGTAGATCGGGAGATGCTGAAGGAAATTATAGCCAGAGGAAATTTTAGACTGCAGAATATAATTGGCAGAAAAATGGGCCTAGAATGTGTAGATATTCTCAGCGAACTCTTTCGAAGGGGACTCAGACATCTCTTAGCAACTATTTTAGCACAACTCAGTGGCATGGACTTAATCAAGTAAGTACCATTTTGAATATACATATTAGCATAATACACTGAACATTGCTGTTAGTGGCTCAGTACCACCAGCTCATGCAAAGGCTGTTGTACAGGTTGAATGTCCCTCATCTGAAATGCTTGGTACCAGAAGGATTTCAGATGTTTTTCAAATTTTGGAATATTTGTATTATACCCTACAGGTTAAACAGTTGAACCTCCCTTATCTGAAATCCAAAAGTGCTCCAGGGTGCATTTCCTTTGAGCATCATGTCAGCATTCAAAAGTTTTCAGATTTTCGGATTAGAGATGCTCAACCTGTTGTAGATAACTTTACAATGTTGCTTAATTGCTGTAATGACTTTTGCTGGTGTTTTGCTACCTATGTGCCACTAAGATGAAAGAAAACTTTAGAATTATGCATTTAACCTAGTCATTTCAAATTTTATATTCACGCTATTACAAAACTTTCTGTTGGATTAGGATCTTTGTTCCTTTTAGTTTTGAAATTTCTAATATGTAAGTTACATCTTTGGGGCTTAACTGTAAAAACAGCCTAGTTCCAGTCTACATGTCTAATAGGCATTATGACTTGTTACACCAGAAAGTATGAAGTAATTTTTGTTCTTTCTAAGCCATTTTGGTGCCAGGGCTCTCCTAGGTTTGACAGTGATGAAAATATGAAGATCCACAAATAGGGATTTGTGACTTTTTTTTTTTTTTTTTTTTTTGAGACAGGGTTTCACTCCAGTCACCCAGGCTGGAGTGCAATGGTGCAATCTTGGCTTACTGCAACCTCCGCCTCCCAGGCTCTGTTTATGATAATTTCTTAGAAACCTGGTGCTAACCACCATTTCTTTCTCAATCTACCAAGGAAAATCACTTAGTCAGATAACTTTGAGAATTAAGGTGAATTATGCAGGCTAGAATTAGATAGGACTTAACTGGGGTTTTTTTTTTTTTTGGCTTTTTGAAAAATTATCTAGAGGTACTGTTTGCAAGTGTGCGTTTACACTGGTCTTTATGAAACAGAGCTAAAGCAAAACAGATATAAACAGCTTCTTTTTTTTATTTTTTTTTTTTTGGGACAGAGTCTCGCCCTGTCACCAGGCTGGAGTGCAGTGGCATGATCTCAGCTCACTGCAACCTCTGCCTCCCAGGCTCAAGTGATTCTTCTGCCTCCTGAGTAGCTGGGACTACAGGCGCGCACCACCACGCCCAGCTAATTTTTGTATTTTTAGTAGACACGGGGTTTCATCATGTTGGCCAGGGTGGTGTCTCGATCTCTTGACCTCGTGATCTGCCTGCTTCAGCCTCCCAAAGTGCTGGGATTACAGGCATGAGCCTAAACAGGTTCTTGAGGGACAATCAAATCAGTACCACAGATTCTACTTTTTCTGTTAACATAGTGAGTTTCCAAAGTTGATTTCTAATAGCAGTGTGCCTAGAGTACTTTGAAATTTGTCTATTACTTTTACCAGATAGCTAACATGCTATCATATATACAGTGGGGGCTACTATTTGATGTTTGCAGATACTGTGAAAAAATACTGTACAAAGCAGTGGTTCTTAAGCCTCAATACACTTAGAATTACTTGATGAGGAGGGAGATTTTTAAAAATACAGAGCCCTGAGCTCCATTTTAGACCAATTAAAACCACCAGGCAATTGTAGTGTGGTCAGGTTTGAGAAGCACTAATAATATAAAATATCTTTTTGCACTGCTGATGTTTTTCTACTGTATTCATCTTAGCTCTTCGTGATGCTTTAATTATTTCATTTATGGTGATTTATTTTTCCAGTGTGTCTAAAGTGAGCACAACTTGGAAGAAGATCCTAGAAGATGATAAGGGGGCATTCCAGTTGTACAGTAAAGCAATACAAAGAGTTACCGTAAGTGTTTGCAGATGATGTTTTTAGTTAAAAATGCACTGCTAGTGCTCTTATAGAAATAGAAAAGAAAAGAGGTAATCTGGAAACCCTTCTTTACAGTCATAAAGTATTTCCGCCTTATACTGGAACTTAGAAACCACATTCAAAAATAAAGAAATCTCAACTCAATCATTTATTTCTTGGATTCTTCCTAGAAATAGAATGTCTAAAGTAACAAAGGGAAAGTTACTCAGTTCTCAGATACAGTTGACCATTTAGTCAATCTTAGCTGCCAGTTGCGTGTATGTGTATTTTATAACATTTGGAAAATTTGGAAAAGCTGTTTTACGTTTTAGGTATTAAGTACCATATAGACTATGCATCTAAAGTGATTTCCCATAGTATTTGGTTCACAGTTTCTGTCTATAAGTTAGGCTTGATATGTGAGTATTTAGGTGTTGCTTTGTTTAAGTACATGCAGGTAAATTACATGTAGGAATAAGTCTCTTACCTAATCTTGTTTGTCATTTTTTTTTTTTTTTTTTTTTTTTGAGACGGGGTCCCGCTCAGTCGCCCAGGCTGGAGTGCAGTGGCGCGATTTCCGCTCACTGCAAGCTCCGCCTCCCGGGTTCACGCGCCATTCTCCTGCCTCAGCCTCCCAAGTGGCTGGGACTACAGGCGCCCGCCACCACGCCTGGCTAATTTTTTGTATTTTTAGTAGAGACGGGGTTTCACCGTTAGCCAGGATGGTCTTGATCTCCTGACCTCGTGATCTGCCCGCCTCAGCCTCCCAAAGTGCTGGGCTTACAGGCGTGAGCCACCGTGCCCGGCCTGTCATTTCTTATATGTACAAACATAAAAATGTCTCGTTGAGGATACAGGAAATAATTTCTAAATTCTATTAAAACTTTTTTTTTAATTAGGAAAACAACAATAAATTTTCACCTCATGCTTCAACCAGAGAATATGTTGTGTTAAGAACCCCACTGGCTTCTGTTCAGAAATCAGCAGCCCAGACTTCTCTCAAAAAAGATGCTCAAACCAAGTTATCCAATCAAGGTGATCAGAAAGGTTCTACTTATAGTCGACACAATGAATTCTCTGAGGTAATTTTTTGTCTAATCATAAATCTTAAAACATAAGAGAGAGTAAGAAATGTAAAAGAACTTTCAAGGTCAAAATGGAACTTGGCTCTAGATAATAACTAATTTATTCTCTGACATTAAGAAACCTGATATTGATGATCATTTAAATTTAATTATAGTATAATTAGAACTATTAGGGATTTCATTAGTGTCCTCTTCATTTCACTCTCAATGTGGAAAACAAAAGAAACATGAAATTAGGAAAGTACATAGAAATGTATTTCTATGAATATTAGGTACTCCTTGGCATTGTTTGTGAAAGTTCAGTGATTTTGAGTTCTAATTTAGAAACACTGAGGAAATAATGAAAAACCTAGATTTCTTATAAAATTACTCAATACTACATTTTGCATTTTCCGCCTTTAAGAACCGAGGAAGAGAGTTAAGTGGAAAAGGGCAAGCTTTCTGAACTTGAAGGACTTCTATTATACCTTCAGATCAGTGAATGATGTGTGCTACTCACATGTAGATAACTTTGCAAGCTTAATTTAGATAACTTACCAAAATTATAGAATATTTTCTGTTTCATGTTGATCAGTAAATATAAATCCTACATAATAAAACTAGTCTTAAATTTTATGTCATAATGACTAATGCAACATACAGATTTATTCAAAAAGCATTTATTGAGCATCTGTCAGATACTGCATAGATCAAGGGCAATAGTAAGGGCAGTAGTTATCGTATGTGTGACAGTGATATTTCATACATGTACTGGGGAAGGTGCAAGGGTGTCCTTGGTTTTACTAACTAAAGTACATG